>NC_134830.1:106544394-107220191 GCF_004210375.1 Tachypleus tridentatus
AAATACATTTTATAATTACGACTCTGATTTTATCCTCTAGCATTTTTGACTAGTCATTGAGAAGCAATGCCCACTTCACTTATGTAGAAAGACGTTAGAATTATACTTCCCTAGTTTTGCCAAAATTACTGTAAATGTAAAATGTGTAACTGGCTTTAGTCATTATTTTAAATATTATACAAAGCAATTAATTCTCCAAATTTTTGGTCAAAATATCATAATACAGTGTAATGAAATAATTAAAATATAATAAATGTTAGATAATTGCTGTCATAATTTCCAATTATAAAAATATAAATATTTTTTACCTCTCTAGTTTGTCCATTTTCAAGACTGAATTTAATGAAACATGCTCGCCCTCCCAGCCGTGGGGGCGTTATAATGTCACGGTCAATCCCACTATTCGTTTGTAAAAGAGTAGCCCAAGAGTTGGCGGTGGGTGGTGATGACTAGCTGCCTTCCCTCTAGTCTTACACTGCTAAATTAGGGACGGCTAGCACAGATAGCCCTCGAGTAGCTTTGTGCGAAATTCCAAAAAACAAACAAAACATAATGAAGTTCAAACGCTATATTTTCTTTATTTGTTGTTTATTAACTTCATCGCGTTTCCTATTGACGTTTTAAAGATTTTGTCACACAATAACAACATAACATTTACTTTTTTAGTTTGATGTCTTTCAACAATCCTTTGTTTTAAAGTAAGTACAACTAAAAGTCATAAACTCATTTTAATGTCAAACATACTTCAAATTTTAAATTCAGTAACATTACACTAAATTATATTGCCAAGCAAATCTTCAATAACTGAAAATTACCATATGAATAAGAGGAGAAGAAGAAATGATCACTCACCTATTACAGTTATCATTTGATGTTTTGTGATCCTCACAAACGGGATCGGGTAATCCTATACGTTCAGCTCCACGAACTAACTTAATTTCAGAGTAAGCATTTAGCCTCCATCTTATTGACATTTCATTCTTATCATTGTCCATTGTGTTCTAGAAGGTTACGGATATAAGAAATCATAACATATATAATTAAACACGAAAGGCTTGTTTGGTTTTCGAATTTCGCACAAAGATACTCGTCCCTAATTTAGCAGTGTAAGACGAGAGTTGAGTTTTCACCATCCACCGCCAACTCTTGGGCTACTCTTTTACCAACGAATGGATTAACCCATAACATTATAACGCCCCCACGGCTAAAAGGGGCGCGCATGTGTGGTGCGACCGGGATTCGAACCCGCAACCCTCGGATTAGGAGTCGAACGCCTTAACACGCTTGACCATGCCAGGCCCTAAAAGGTATTTGCAAGAAGAAAATTAGATGCACTATTAAGCACAATTAACGTATGTGGTTTGAATAATTGAATTTATCATCGCCACTGATTCACTGGATTATTTTCTTTAATGAAGAAGAAAATGAAAGATATTTGTTTTTACTCATTGTAATAAATTGTCACACAACTAATTTAAGCTTTAAAATGCAATGCTAAAATAAAATATTCTGGTGAATAATAAGAATTGTAATTATATGTTTAACACATATCAGTTTAGTTCCAACTCCTGCTTAATTTGCAATGAATTCAACTTATGTCGTTCATGTTGGGCCCGTTAGAAAGTATTCAAATAATTTTTATACTGCTCTTGCTTTTAGGCTTATCTCCATATGATAAAATATTCAGAGTCTTTTCTCCAGTATGTTATAAAATGACATGTTGCAAAAATTTACAGAACACCACAGGTACGCTCGTTTCGAAAATTTCTGCAGTAATTCTAATCAAATAACATTTCGGGTTTTAAATTCCACAAATTAAAGTATTATTTGTTTACAATATAAAACTAAAATGAAAAAGTTCGTACTATTGTAACTACCAAATCTGAGCCGTTTTTTAGTTTCAGAACAATAGTTTTTGACCATTAAAGAGTGTTACAGACTGAAAATTCATTTTGTGCTGTTGTTTGTCATATTTTATTCGTCTTCCGTGGTAGAAAATTATCATTTTCATCACACGATGGCATTACATGTACCAAATTAATATAAAGCTTGTGCTGGTTCTAAAATCTGGAGCAGGTGTGGGTGACTATTAAAAAAAGAAAGAGAGAAAGATGCTAGTTTAATAAAAATAAATGCTTTTAAACTAACCTGCAATGTGAAAATTGACAGGGGTTTTTATCAACAAGTTTCGTGAAATTTGGCTTAATACACTGCTGGCCGAAATCTTAAGGCCAATGAACATAAAGAAAAAATGTGCATTTTGCGTTCGAAAAATGAAAATAAGAGAAAGGAAAATAAAAATAAAAATAAAACTTTTTTAGCATTTAATAGGGAAAATGTGAACACTATGAAATTAGCCTAAATATTAGCTGGTCAAAAGTTTAAGAACATACTGAAACGAAACGTTAAACGGTAAACACGGAACGAAATTTAGTCATTTATGTTCAAGCATAAGCGTTTTCAACATCTCTCACTGTGTTACATTAGGTAAAAACATGGCAAAGGCTAAAAAGTTAAACGTGGCAGATTTGTCGAGCTGTAAAAGTAAGTTCTCTCTGAACATGCCATCGCTGGGGAGATTGGGGGTAGTAAAACTGCTGCTGCAATTTTCTTAAAAGACCCTGAGAATTTCAAGTGGTCGACCCAAGAAAATTTCGCCGGCGTTGAGCAGGAGGATTTGATGGGTTGTCCGGCAAGACACTAGCCGATCGTCGAACCAGATTAAGTCCCTTACGGACGCAAAATGCAGCTCAAGAACAATAAGACGAGAGATCGGCTGTAAAAACCGTAAACGTCTTCAAGTATCAAGCCTCCTTCCACACCACGAAACAGCTCGGTTAAACTTTGCTGAGAAGCACCAAACACGGGACGTAGAAAAGTGGACAAAGGTTTTGTTCTCTGATGAGAAAAAAATTAACCTGGATGGTATAGATAGCTTCCAACGTTACTGGCACGATAAGGATATCCCACTGGAGGCACTTTCTACACGACACAGTGGAGGAGATTCCATCATGATCTGTGGTGCTTTCTCCTTCCATTGAAAAATGGAGCTTCAGGTTATACAGGGGCGTCAAACAGAGAGCATCCTTATTGACTGAAGGCCCTCTCTTGTATATATAGATGTATATATGGCATGTTGGAGAGAGCATCCTTATTGACTGAAGGCCCTCGTTTGTGTGGAAATTACTGAATCTCTCAGCAGGACAACGCTGCAATCCACAATGCCCGCAGGACAAAGGACTTTTTCATGGCGAATAACGTTATTCTTTTGGACCATCCAGCGTGTTCTCCCGAACTGAACCCTAATTTAACAAAATTTAGCCTAATACACAAATAGGAAAAAAAGATAGAATTAAAGGTTAATTTTTTTTTTAGGAACAAGTCCTTTTTGAAAACTTTCTCAAACCATTTAATAACCGTGCTGCGTAAACACTGGAAAAACTAGTGCGACAGTTTTAATTAAAAACTTCTTTATCATTGCTGTTTGTATTATCCGTATTTCGGCTATTAAAAAAATTCACCTGTTAGTTAGTCATATATCTGTTGTACACGAATATACACACGTAGTTGATCTTTCATTGGCTTGCGAATACTTTTCATTTATCTTTAAAACAACATGGTATTAACCCTTTTCTTTTTAATTTACCTTCAGGTAACATTGGTATTTGTTCCACACTGTGGAAGTTGTACTATTGTAATCAACCATCATAGAAAACTGAGGCCCTGGTTTTCGTAAGTGTGTTCTGCGTCTACCAATATTTTGACTCCTTTATCTCTTGCTGTTTAAAGGAATAAAAACTGTTAGCAACAACACTGATTATTAATTGTTACTTTGTTAATAATCAGAGAACATCACCAAGTGTTATACAAACTGAAAACTTTTAAGAACAGTACTGAAGGGCGTTCTACGTACAGATGATTATTTTTAGTGTGTTATTAATCAAAGAATATTACTAACTCTTGTGGACAGTTAATTTTTATGAAAAATAAATTTTATCTGGTAAACGTTAATTACAATAAACGTGGTTTGCTTCTCTTTAAATACTATGTGTAATAAATAACACCAGATATTTTTTAGATTTTTTCATATAAAACATTAGAAACGTGTAAACGTAAATAAAATTATCTTATTAGACTTCCAAAATAGTTACTAACTACTAGTTATATAAAAGAGAAATAGGCGGATGTACATATACTTTTGTTTTGATTGTTGTTGTTTTTTTTAATTTCACGCAAAGCTATTCAAGCGCTATTTGAGCTAGCCGTCCTTAATTTAGCAGCGTAAGACTAGAGGGAAAGAAGCTAGTCATCACCACCAACCGACAACTCTTGAGCTACTCTTTTACCAACGAGTAGTGGGATTGACTGTCACATTACAACGCTCCCATGGCTGAAAGGGCGAGAAAGGGAGATTCGAACCCGCGCCCCTCAGATTACGAGTCGAACGCCTTATCCCACCGGGCCATACCAGGCCGGAAATAGGTGTAATGGTTTAACTAAAGTGTGATATGCGTTGTTGAATAAGCGTAAAAATTAACAACGAAGTAAAATACATTTTTTTTTAATATTTTGCATATACTGTATGTTCAGCATTGCTCCTTTCAAGCTGTCCAAATAAATGAAAGACTTTTATAATTATTAGTGAAATATAGTTAAACTTATATTTACATTTAGATTATTTCCCTTGACATTAAAATGTTATAAGTTTTAGTTAATTAGTTTTAAACAAGAAATTAACTTTTGTTGCACTTATTAATGTTGTTAAGCTCTAAAGTCTCTTGGATAAAAAATATACCTTATGAAGTTTATATAACATAAGACTGAATGATATATTTAAGGAGCAAACCATTGATAGTAAGTAGGGTTGAATGATCTATTAAAGACAGTAAACGTACTTTGTGATTGATAGCACAAACTACACCAGCTTAGCAGAAAATTTGCTGAAAAAATAACATTCAATAATATTGAAAGAAGCAATAAAAATAAACAAGATTGGTTGTTCCATTTATTATGTAAACTATAGAAATATTTATTTTACAGAAAGAGGTTTGAAAGACAAAGAGATGAATGAAATGTGTATTATTTTGAACAAAATATTATTACTGATCATCAAGATGGTTGATTTGATATTTGCATAAAGAAACGCAGTGCAAGAGTAAAGATTCTTTAAGTGAAGAAGTTCCCTAACCTTAAAATTGTTCATCGAACAAGTCAAGGTTAACTTATCAACATATTAGGGTTGTTTTCATCCATGAAACCAAAACAACTTTAGTGTTAAACAAATGCCACGTCGACATTTTAACGCCCTGTTAAGTTACAAAATCATCATGATTAGTGAATCTAGCTTAGTACGTGATCGGTTTGTTATTTTTAGATAATATTTTGTAGTTCAGTGAATGATAAACTCAGTTTAATCTCTCATATATATGTATATTGTGAGACAATAAATAAATTGCCAGGGATAAATAAACAAATATATTACTTCGTACAAAAAACAACAACAGTGGTAAGTAGGATGGGTAAAGTCAATCGTGCAATAAAACCAATACAGAAACTGTAAAAAAAAATAATAAAAAATCACAGATTGCAAGTCCTCGTCCCATTTCAACATGGATGATTTTCATTACTTTAAGACTTTAATCTCTAACCAGGATTAAAGATCGTAAGACACCAACTGGATAAGATGCATGAAGCTATGTAACAGGTTTTGATATTATCAATCAAGAAATTATTTTTAAGATATCTTGATAAGGTAATTTAAGCTACGTCTTATTTATGTGTAAGTTGTTTTGTTTCTTTGTTAAGCAAAGCTAAAGAATGGGCTTTCTGTGCTGTGCCTATTACAATATCAAAAGTCGGATTTTAGCATCATAAACAGTCAGACTTGCCGTTAAGCTGTAAGATGGCGTGTAACATGCTCTATAATTATATAGTATCGGTGGTCTAAGACATATTACAATGTTAATATAAATTCTACTTTAGATTACCTTGCACTAGATATGCTATTTAATTTGACCTACGGTCATCTTTTCTTCTTAAGATGTATGGATGTTTTTGTTTTGTTTTCTCTTAAATGATATATCTAACACATGCAATATATGTTTCGAACGCATTTTATTGTTTTATGAATAGATTTTCTTTTAATCATAAGCCATGAAAGTGGTTCATAACAAGGATCGTAAGAAACTGCACCTAATAGGACGCTCGAGTAAATAATTCATCTTAAACAGTAAAGATTCAGTTCAAACAAGACTTTAAAACATTTACTATTGACGCATATAAAGATACATAAAAAATCACGTAAGTTAGACTTACAAGGTAAAGAAAAATCCGCTCAAAACGGCCTGTAATTGTTCATATTATTATTCTTTTGCCAGTCGACAACAAAAATGGCTTGGTATATTGCACCAAAACCTCTAGTAGAATAAAATAAGGTACTGAGAAGATCATAAAGGTATTGAAAAGTCGATTGTTTCTTCTATATTTTACATAAGCTAAAAATATCATAATTCTATGGTGAACGATATTATCATTACCTCTTAAAATTAGCTTTCTGACAATTATCTGGTTTTTCTTTAAAAATCTTAAGTACAGAACGAAACAGCAATTACCAGCTAATAACAGATAAACATTAGACGATTGTAACATATAGATACTCAGTGCTTTGTACACTATACAGCTGGTGTCTCTAGGGAGCCAGCCCCTATATTATGTATGAAGTGAAGGAGTAAAATAATCAATACACGTAATACTAAATTTTGTTACACTCATTCGTAAGATAATCTCTTTAAAAACCACGAAGGTTTATTCAAAGCTATGTTTTGGACGTATATGTTTTATTTGAAAAGGCTGCTTTTCTATTGGTAAAACTTTATACACGCTTAGTGAGGATTGTGTCTTAATTTAGGCATATATTTGCCCCTTGATATGCATTATATAAAGATAATTTAGTTACACAAAAACTATAGATGCTCACTATATTCTCAAACAAATATCCAATAACAATATTCAGCTGCAACTTAACATTTTAAATCTCGAAATAATGCGATCAAATAGTCAATAATGCATATATATAGTAAATCATTATAGACCGTATCAGCTAGATACTAGCTCTATTTATTATAATTAGAATGAACAAAGTTATCTACTACATTCAAGTATTCTTTGCTTATTTTTAATCAAACAAGATAAATAGAAAAATCGGGAATTTAAAACCTACAAATACAGATCTAAAAAATGCAGGTAAGCAAGGCTGGAGATACTTTTGAAGTTATTCACTCAAACTACAAATCTTTGTTTGTTTGTTTGTTTTGGAATTTCGCACAAAGCTACTCGAGGGCTATCTGTGCTAGCCGTCCCTAATTTAGCAGTGTAAGACTAGAGGGAAGGCGGCTAATCATCACCACCCACCGCCAACTCTTGGGCTACTCTTTTACCAACGAATATTGGGATTGACCGTACATTATAACGCCCCCACGGCTAAAAGGGTGAGCATGTTTGGTGCGACCGGAATGCGAACCCGCGACCCTCGGATTACGAGTCGCACGCCTTACGCGCTCGGCCATGCCAGGCCTAACTACAAATCTCTATTTGGACTTCACCAAATGTAATTTTAGGTAAATGCAGGTAAGCAAGGCTGGAGATACTTTTGAAGTTATTCACTCAAACTACAAATCCTTATTTGGACTTCACCAAATGTAATTCTAGGTAATAACATAGAGCCAGATTAGAGTTTTGTAATTTGAGTAAATAATGCCTTCAGCACATCCAGCCTTGTTTGCTTATATTCTTACGATCACAGTTTGCAAGTTTTTTAATTCCCAATTTTTTTTATTTATCTTGTAAAAATAAATTTAAGAAAAACAAAATTCTTAACATTTAAGATTGGCTTAACGCGTATTAAGAGTGATTTAATAATATTAGCAAAGTACCGGACGTGGCCTATTAGTTAACACGTCGAACAGTGATCCTAAAAGTTCATGATTCGCTTCCCATTGTTGCAAAAGTGCACTTCGCATGCTAAAACTAGGGGTGCTTTATAAGAGTGATTATGAAAGTCCAGTAATCCGAGATTAGGCAACGGATGCTATTGATTAGTTGCTTTTCCTCAGTGTGAAATTAAGAACGACTAGCACAAGTAGTTATTTTTCAGCTTTTTGCAAATTTATGAAAGAAAGAAACAAATTTTATTTCTTTATAATTAGCACAAAACTACACAATATGCGACAATCGAAACCCGAGTTTTGGCGTTATAAGCCCTCAGACTTACCATTGAACAATCCACCGGAGGGCTGTCATAATCTGTGACAGTTATATGCGAATTGTAGTTTCTCTTTCTGAGTAAGCGTTACTGAAAAATCCAAAGAGCCCAAAATCTCATCAAAGTGTAGGCTGTATGCTCTTTGTAAAGTTTACCTAGCTTTATCTGCCCAAATCTGTTACATACCGTATTATATAAACGATTCTATTCAGTTAAATACTGTTACGTTTAATATTTCCTCCTTTCTTATATGCTCTTATACACATCCACGGTGAGCAAACTATAAATCCTCGGATTTACAGTTTAAGCATGTTAACCACTATTTCAAACAGGAACCAGTACTTTCAGCAGTCGCATATTTATCTGTTTAAAGTAACTAAGCAATGAATTCTAACCAAAACCTAAAAAACTAACGACCAATTAGGTGAGTACTGCAGGCCGTTTTGATCGGTGGTTCAAAATTAGGGGCTATGGCAAATTACCTTAGTATCTTTGCCATAAATAATTAAACAAGCAAACTTCCTACTTGTTCCTCACACCTGCAAACTGTTAAAAATAATATAAAATTATGGTTTTTATACACGAGTTGAGGCAACAATGAGAAATCATAAACAAAGGCTTTTTTGTTGTTGTTTTTTTTATTTTCGCGCAAAGCTACTCGGGGACTATCTGCGTCAGCCGTCCCTAATTTTGCAGTGTAAGACTAGAGGGTAGGCAGCTAGTCATCACCGCCCACCGCCAACTCTTGGGCTACTCTTTTACCAACGAATAGTGGGATTGATCGTTACATTATAACGCCCCTACGGCTGAAAGAGCGAGCATGTTTGGTGTAACGAACCCACGACCCTCGGATTACGAGTCGAATGCCCTAACTACCTGACCATGCCGGGCCCAGATAGAGACAAGAACAATAGATGTACGAAACTTATTTTTGGATGGTTTAAAAATAGTATTTTATGAATGTTTGTTTTGCATTAAGCACAAAGCTACACAATGGGCTATCTGTGCTCTGCTCGCCAGGGGTATCGAAACCCGGTTTTTAGTGTGCAAGTACGCAGACATACCACTGGGCCACTGGGGGGCATTTTGTGAAAGTAAGCTAAGCATAGAAAACAATATGGTACAGAAATAGTTTTATCGTAAAGCTCAGTAGAAAATTAATTTAAAATAGCGTTTTTATTCCATCTAACATGAACAGTTCTGCTTAAATTATTAAATAAATTTTGATGTTACAAAAATTAAAATATATTATAGAAGATATATTTTAAAATAAAAATATTAAACAAATAAATAATACTTCACTTTCGAAATTAACTTCGATGCGGTTGTTTGACTCTTCCTTAAACCGCTTTATCAATGAGAAAAATATGAATATGTTAAATTCTGATCAGTGCATGATTTTGTTTCTTATGTTATTCATTCCTAATTGGCCCGGCATGGCCAAGCGAGTTAAGGCGTGTGACTTTTAATCTAAGGGTCGCGGGTTCGCATTCCGGTCGCACCAAACATGCTCACCCTTTTAGCCGTGGGGGCGTTATAATGTACGGTCAATCCCAATATTCGTTGGTAAAAGAGTAGCCCAAGAGTTGGCGGTGGGTGGTGATGATTAGCCGCCTTCCCTCTAGTCTTACACTGCTAAATTAGGGACGGCTAGCACAGATAGCCCTCCAGTAGCTTTGTGCGAAATTCCAAAACAAACAAACAAACAATCATTCCTAATTGCTTTATGATATCTTTTTTTTTGTAAAATATAAACTACTAAACATTATGTGTTCTGAAAAAAAAATCAGTCGTAGGTATTCGAATATATAAGGTCATGACTGTGTTATTCATAACATATTATGTTAAATAAATAAATTATTTAATTACGATGAAAAATACATTGGCTATTTCTATGTCTAAAATATATGTTTTCAAAATAAACTTGTCAGTTTGCATACCCACTAGACCCCCGCTAGTACAGCGGTAAGTCTAGGGGTTTACAACGCTAAAATCAGGGGTTTGACTCCCCTCGGTGGGCTCAGCAAATAGCCCGATGTGGCTTTGCTATAAGAAAAACACACACGCATACCCACTAAGATTCTTAAGTGAACTTTCAAAAGTTTTGAGGATATTCCAAAATATAACTTATAAACAAGTAGTTTAGCGTGCCAAATGTATCATTTTTTTCATTGAAGTGTTTAAGCCTATTGGTTTATAAAGGTAGAGCTCTGCAGTTACAGAGATTGTAATATAATTTAAAAAAGTTTACTAAAAGGTAGAAAGAAAATTTGTCTACGTAAGTTTGTTTTAAGATGGTAAGCTCAGCAATCCGAGGATAAATATCGCTATTTCTGTCAATTTGCAAAAGTGTATTCGTTTGAATTTCGCGCAAAGCTACACGAGGGCTATCTGTATTAGCCTTCCCAATTTAACAGTGTAAGACTAGAAGAAAGGCAGCTAGTTATCACCACCCGCCGCGCCGCCAACTCTTGGGCTACTCTTTTACCAACGAATAATGGAATTGACCGAACATTATAATTCCCACACAGCTGAAAGAGCGAGCATGTTTGTGCGACAACTATTCGAACCCAAAACGCTGCGATTACGCGTCGAGTGCCTTAACCACCTGGCCATGCTGGTCATATCCTATACTCTTAAAGCATAATGTATAGTTTATGTCATAAGGTCATATTCGTTATCCATTCAGCAAATTAAAATTTAACGTAACAGATGACATGTTTTTTGCCCCCCGCTAGTACAGCGGTATGTCTCCGGATTTACAACGCTAAAATCAGGGGTTCGATTCTCCTCGGTGGGCTAAGCAGATAGCCCGATGTGGCTTTGCTATAAGAAAAACACACACACAGACATGTTTTTTTCTAATTTCTCCCAAACAAAAATTTCTGGAAATATTATAAGCCGAAAAATGAATTAATCCTAAACATACAGGAACAACTAAAATATAATCGAGAGAAGAAAATCGCCTTATAAATCTGGTACAAAACGATAAGGAAGTTCTTTCCAAAATATCATTAAAATATTTTGAAACATACGTCAATACATTTAAAAACTATAATTTATAAAAATCAAAGTTAACTAAAGGCTGCTTCACAGTACACATGTGAACGTCAAAGTACTTAAATTTGTTATTCGTATGTTCTTAGGCGAGAATTATTCTGTTTTACACATTGAGCGTTTCGTGACGCCTTAATATTCTGTCTGCGCAGATTCTCTGGTTCAAGGTTTGTGATTGATTACGTAACATTCAATATGGCAGAGGTTGAATAGATTTAATGGATATGTAATTAGTTCTATTGGGCGATTAATATATCTAAGTACTGTGTGGGCCAAAACGTTTATTAGTTATGTCACCTGACGAAAAGGGGCGTAATCGAAAGTTTTCTAAGAAAATGGGCAAGGAGATAATACATAGTGGCCATTTTATGGTATCCGAGATTGACGAAGAGGACGATACAGCTGTATCCCTCATTGGAGTACATGGGTCGACTAACGACAACAGTGATAAAAATCCCATGTCTCTCGTGCCTCGGATTGTTAGCGCAAGGGTCAGGGGTTACGATTTTAATTATGCATGTAAAGAAACTTTCAAAAATTACCATTTTGCACCTCGAAGTTCTCATTCCACATCGATTGATGCATCTTTGACAAAGCTTTTCGAATGTATGACATTGGCTTATTGGTAAGTTTCTTAAAATTGAATAGACTGGGTAATATTTAAGAATAGAATTATTAATAATTAGTGTCAATGTTACTTTGAATTTTTTTTTATAGGAACACTGATTTTACATACTATAGTTACCTTGATTGGATTAAAAATAAAACAATTCTTTGTTTACAGTGTGAAATCTATATTGTTTTTGAACCTGTAAAACGAGCGAAATATAGTATGTGACAGAAATCTTAAGATAAACTTCACTTTAATAGCTGTAATCTTTCAGTATTGAAGGTGGGAGTGCAAATTAATCACCCTTTAGACAACAAATAAACAATAACTTAATAAGCCTCCATGTACATTTGCATATTAAATGCAAAACAAATATATAAAATAATCAACATACTAAACAGCCATTGATCTTGTATCTCAGAACAGCTAGTATGGGTATTAACACATTTATTGATAAGGAGAGAACAATGTTTCAACCTTTCTAGGTTACCTTTATTAATCTGAAAATGACCTAAGAATGTCGAAACATTGTTCTCTCCTTATCAGTAATAGTGTTAATACCCAGCTGTTCTGAGATACACTTTTATTTCAAGTAGGTTTCTCATCATCAGCCATTGATATTGTCCATTGGTGAGACAGCAGTATGCCCTTGGATTTATAATTCTAAAATCAGTGATTCAATTCTCCGCAGTGGATACAGCAGATAATCCGTCATAGCTGTGCTATAACAAAACACACACATACTGATCCCATTTTTCAGTTCATTGTGAATGGGCAAGTACTGTGATATAGACCTAACAAATGCCATACAATAAAGTTGTGTTCTGGCCATGATAAATATTTCGTGTTTTCATTTGTACTATGACAACTAAATATGCTTCAGAAAGGTGTGACTGTTTGTTGCATAATATTACAAACATTAATATCAAACGATATTATTAGTTAATAATATATTAACAACTTTGCTTGTTCAGTTGGTATGAAAAATATCATACTCATAATGAGTGTGATAAGTTCTTAAATTGAACAATTCAAATAACAGTTGGATGTTTGGAAAGTCATTGTACACTTATATATTTATTAACAGATAAAACTGCACAGTGACTTTCCGAACACCCTGTATTATACAATAAGGTGTGAAATATTATTAAGAAAGGAACTTAATGCTTATAATTTTGGTTACACTAATCAAAACCCTTTGTAAAATTTTATAGTGCTGTTAGTTAATATTTAACTTGCAAAATATAAAATTGTTGAATTCATTTTTTGGCCAATTTAAGTAAACGTATGCAAATCAATTTTACTTTATTGTTTGATATTTTAGTATGTAAAGTAAGTATCTGTTTTACAATACCTCTATTGTAAATGTACATCATCTTTCAATTAATGTTATGACTGTTATTTTACATGTGGCTTTAAGTAGTAGACATGTTCTTTTTTTTTTGTATTTACTTCAATAATTTTTTATCTAAAAAATTCATGTTATTGCTTAATATTATTTTGAAATAGTCATATTTACTTCATCAAATTTTATATTGCCACTTGTGTTGGTGTACAACCTTTTTACTTAATATTTTTTGTTATAATTTTGCTATATTTCTCACATGAGTATCCCAAATGAAAAAATAATTAAATCTCCATAACTTTTTTTTCATCTCAATTAATTATGTCGTATACAGTTAGTCTTTTTCACCTCTATGCCAGTGATGAAACTGTAACGATAAAAAGATGATAACTTATGTCTTATGAATGATTTAAGGTAGTTTAAAAGAAACTATAAAAAATCAGTAAACAATAAATTCCTTGTCATTTTGAATTTCAAGCTTTTGTCTAAAAACTGCAGTTAGCAACATTGGGAATTGATAGTATAAACACTGATAGTGAACTTATTAGAAGAATGTTTATTGTAGAAATATTATATGAAATATAACTGTAATGATATTTATTATCATTTATAATTACTTACAACTCCTTGTTAATTGTGAGGAGTTTTGTAAGGTAAACTTTCCATGAGGACCATTTGACCGTAGATGAGAATCCTGTAAAAGCAATAGGTAATATAAGTGTTAGAGAGAGAGAGAGAGAAAAAAAAACAATTGCAAACATGAGTGGGTAGAGAAGTCTCAAGACAGTTGAGAGAGTACAGATAAGTTTCTGTAATAGTTGAAACTTATTTTAGTGTTTTTATATGTATATAGAAATGTGTCACTGAGTTAATCAATTGAGTCACTCTTTGCTTATTTTCCTTTTTTCTACTTTTGTTGGATTTTCATTGTAGATTGTTTCAAATTATTGTGTTTACATACAATTAAATTCTAGATTCTTAATTTTTATACTTTCTTAATTTGAAGTTACAGTTTTTCTGTTTTAGGGTATAACATTTCAAATGTTTGCATATTACTGATAATAATGTTAATTCCTTTAAATTAATATATGTGGATTCAACTGTTCTCCTTTTTCTGACAGTTTTTTTGTTATTATTTAATCTTTGTTTCACTTTAAATTATATTTTGTTCTTGATATCTCTGCCAGAAATCTTTGTGCCAACAACAGCTGAAAAAAATTACCATCAGTTCTTTGTTTAGTTCTGTATTAAAAAAGTTTTGTAGATGTGGATTTCTTAATTTTCTTGTATTTAATCTTATTAGCTTTTCTTTGGCTCAATTTTAATATTTTCAACAAAAAATTATGTATGGTTCTTAAGAGGTTCTAGCTCTCACTTGCACTATGTAAATCAAAATTAATGTGTGTGGAGGGGCTTAACTGAGTGTTTGGTGATGTCATAGAATATCTATGCAGCTGAAAATGTTTCAGAATGAACACATTTTATTTCAAATGTGTTTGTAAAACAGTTTGTAAAGCCTATGGGTCATTCCGTGTCAATTCATCCAGCTTTTGGAAAATTTTTCAGATGACCCTTTCAGAATGCCTTGAGAAATTCACATGTGCTCATCTACCCATATAATGAAAAATTGCCAAAGATTAGATCAATATCTCTAATAGTTTCTGATTTCCAGCCCTGTAAAATTTAATTAATTTTTTGTTATTTTTGGTAAATTCATTTTCGGGCAACTTTGGCTGCTCAAAGCTGCAAGAGTAATGGCGGTAGAAGGCTGAAATTTGCTACACTGACTGAATTAGTCTCAGGGAATTCAAAAATGATCTCAAACAATGTTTATCTCTCTTAGGATTTGCATAGTGAGGCTGTAAAATCACCTGAAAACCCAAAATTGTAAAAAAAAAACATTGGTTTATTTGTTAAGCCATAGCTCCAAGACTTAATATGATACAAAGCTGATTTTGTTTTCAAATTTCCTACAACATATCAGTTGATAAATCAGCAATTGTTGTATTTAAAGACTATTAGATCTCCTGTAAAAAAATTTAGTTGCATGCAACTTTTTATGATTTAGCTAAAAATAGCCTACTTCTGGCCATAGTTTGACCATGTCACCAGTTATTCAGCCTTTTCAGGTTTTTACCATATATTTGTACATCTCTGAATATGATCTACAAAAAAACTCAGGATGGTGTTCAACCTACTTTTTGAGGTATAATGTTTTAAAGTATCCTCTGACCATACGTTGTTTACTTGAAAAAACAAACTTCAATTCAGGTCTATTACTGTGTGCAAATATATCCATACAATTGTGAAATAGTTGATGAATCCCATTGAAATATTCTAATCAGCCTTTGCCATATATTTTTACATCTCTGAACATGATCTTCAAAAAATCAAGGTTGTGAAAAATAATAAATTATCAAATTTTAAGTGTGTCTGATATGTACCATTGGGCAAAGGACCACATTCATGGCATTCAGTTCTTTCTTGTCAATCAGGAATCAGTCCTGCAGAATTGTGTAAAGTTTGATCTACTTGAGAGCTATGAAAAATGCAAAACTGTGGCAGGTATTAGGTCACATCATAGCTTTATTCCCCACTCTACCAACAAATTGTATATGAGAAGGCTATCAGATGATGATGTGTACACAGTTGTAACTGTTGGTAGTAGCAGTTAAAGTGATGCTGCAGCAGCTCAAATAGGGTCTAATGATAGCAATGATAATTATCAACCAGGGAAATATGTGGCATGCATATATGATCATGAATGGTATGTGGGAAACATAAAAGATAGATCAGATGAACATTCTGATGTGTTGGTGTCATTTATGAAGAAATCAAAAAATGAACTGTTCTTGTGGCCTGCAAGGTCATGTAAAGATGAAAGCTGGATTCCTCCTTTCCAACATATTCTTTGTCTGATAAGTGCACCTACCGTGCAAGGCAGTAGTGATCGCCACTATGTTCTAGGTCAAAGTGATCTCAACATAATCAAACTCAAAATTCAGAAATTTATTCAAGCTGTCTGAACAAAGCAATGTTTATTTGATGTTAAGGCTAATTTATTGCCAAAGCAGTTTTTGAAACATTGCAATATCATGATTATTTCAGAGTGGGGTGACTATAATCTTTCAAGTTATCCCCTGTTGTAGCATTGTGCTTTTTGTGTCTGATTTACCTTTGTATGTATTATATTATGAATCTTAAACTCAGCCATGTCTGCATAACTGTAATGCATACACAATATATTTACATTGCCATGTGATCTAACTAGTTATGCCAATAAACTTGTTCAGAAATGAATTAATTCTTTCTTGTTTCTTACAACTTCATTATTTAACATTGTGAAAGACTGGTTAGAATATTTCAGTGGGATTCATAACATTCTGACAGGTATTTTTCAAAATTGTATGGATATATTTGCACACAGTGACACACCTGAACTGAATTTTTTTTTTGTCAAGTAAACAACGTATGGTCAGAGGATACTTTAAAAAATTATAACTCAAAAAGTAGGTTGAACATCATCTTGATTTTTTTTTTTGTAGATCATATTCAGAGCCCCTCAGTGTGGATTTCTGTACGTGTGAGAAGACCTCCCAGGGAAGGTTCTGTTCTTTCTGATTACCTCCTCTGGGATCTAAACATCCACCCACGTGTTTGCTGTGTGTGGCAACCTGTGAAGGGGAGAAGAGGATCCTGGTGGTTGAGGGGTCCAACCCTAACACACCACTTTTGCCTTGAATTCCTGCAGACGGGCGGCCTTTGGGTGGCCCCCCTTGGGCCAGTCGGCTTGTCCACTTGGGCTAGAGTCAACCAAGTACCAGTGTTGGAAGTTTTCAACGGGTGTTGTGGACATTGTGCCTGATGCTGGTGCTTGGGTATAGTGTTCACAAAACCATGGTGTTGCTGCAATGTCCTTGCATGAGATTGTAGTGCATCCCTTCGTAGGGCTCCATGGTGGGTGGGGTCAGTGGGTACCGAAATTTTCCTTATTTCCTATGGATTCTTCTACGAAAAATTTAAATAAAATAATGAAAAAACAGTGAATAGGTAAACGACCACGTCTTGAAGACTCTGAGCAGCAATCTTCAACATCTGTAACACACATACCTCATTTTCTTATATTCTCTTTCAGAAAAACCTTTAGGGCACATGTGCAGTTATTGATAGGAGGGGTCGCTCTGTAGAGCATATGCTCTCTGATCACAACCTTTCTCTTTCCAATACTGGTTTTCCGCTTATTTTCACGCACCTAGTCAGTCCTTTACTGCTATTGATCTCTCGGTTTGCTCCCCTTCATTATTCTCCAATTTTTCATGGAGGGTTAATAATACAGAAGGCAGTGATCATTTTACAATACTTTTGAGAGAGACTGGTTGTGGTCGATGCCACCCTACCCACGTGCCCTGGTGGAAGCTGGATCAGGGAGACTGGTCCACTTTCATTGCTCTCGCAGAACTTTATCCTGCCATCAATAGACAACTGTGTGGCAATGGTAACCGACTGCATTATACAAGCAGCTGCTCAGTGTATTCCTAAAACTTCAACACGATATCCTTGCCCATGGTGGAATCCTGCCTGCCACATGTCATGGAAGGCTTAAAAACACTTTCAAATTGCATTGCTTTCCAACAGGCCTGTGCACATGCTAGGTGGGTAAGACATCAAAGCCAGAAGGAATCTTGAATTAAGTTCACAACTAGCATATCTTCTACCACCAGTTTCAAGGTCATATAGGACAGGGTTCAAAAGGTCAGTGGGCACTACAATTCTGCCCCCCTCTCGATCTTAATCTCTGATGGCCAAGAGGTAGCTGATGTCCAGAGCATCACTGATACTCTAGGTGAAAGCTTTTGCTAGGTATCTAGCACTTCTGCTTGTTCCTCCACCTTCTTGGTCATCAAGACTCGGGCAGAGCATTCACATCTTTCCTTTTGAACTGACTCTCTCTCTGACTATAATCATCCCTTTACACTGGTGGAACTGAAAATAGCCTTTCATTTGTCTGGCAGTGATGATGTACATGATGATGTACATTATGACATGCTGTGCTATCTCTCTCCTGCTTCTCTTGACATTCTTCTAATTGTTTTTAACTAGATCTGGCAGGAGAATGTTTTTCATAATTCCTGGTGCCAGGCTATTATCTTACCTTTCTCTAAGCCTGGAAAAGATCCAAAGATTCCTTCAAACTACCGTCCAATTGCTTTGACGAGCTGTCTCTGTAATACTTTAGAGGGGATGTTTAATGCTCGTCTTGTTTGGTTCCTCGAATCAAACAACCTCCTCTCGCCCACTAGATGAGGGTTCCGACGACAGCACTCCACCACGAACCACCTAAATCGACTTGAAACATCAATCAGAGAAGACTTTCTCAAATGACATCTTGTATCAATATTCTTTGACAACATGGAGGTATGGCATTTTGCGAGACCTCCATATGTATGGGTTACGTGGCCATTTACCCAAGTTTATTAAAAATTTTTTTAATGGACAGGAGATTCCCAGTTTGTGTGGGTTTGACACTTTCCCATTCTTTTCTACAGGAACTTGGAGTCCCTCAGGGCTGTGTTTTGAGTGTCACACTTTTCAGTATAAAGATTAATGCCATCACTGAACAACTCTCTCTCACTGTTGCAAACGGGCTCTATGTCGATGACTTTCACATCTCGTGTCAGTCGTCGAACATGAGATATATTGAGCGGCAACTACAAACTGCCCTTGATTGTGTACTGAAGTGGACCACGGCAAATGGCTTTAACTTCTCTTTCTCTAAATCCGTTTGCATGCACTTTTGCTGCCAACAGGGTATTCACCCTGATCCTGAACTCTGTATCAGTGAAGTTTTGCTGCCAGTGGTCCCTGAGACCAAGTTCTTGGGGCTTATCTTTGACCGTAAGCTGACCTTTATACCACATTTAAAGCAGGTACAGGTCAAATGCACAAGAGCATGAACATCCTCCGTGTCCTCTCTACCACCAGTTTGGGAGTGGATCGATGTTCTATGTTAAAGATATATTGTGCTCTTATTTGATTGAAACTCGACTATGGTTCAATGGTCTATGGCTCTGCCAGACCCTCGGCCTTAAAGATGCTGGATCCCATTCATCATCAAGAACTTCGACTCTGCACTGGGGCTTTCCGCACCTCCCCAGTCCAAAGCTTATACGTAGAATCTCATGAACCTTCTCTACCAAAGCATCCCACCTGGGGATGAGTTTTCCTTTGTCAGTGGGCCATAGTTTTTAGAACAGATGATCTGCCATTGCTCCTTTTGGCCTTTGCATCCAGGTGTAATTGGATGAATTGGGTCTGTCCTTGGATAACATTGCAGAATCCACTGGTCAGCCCATTCCACCATGATGTATTACAGTCCCCAAATGTGACCTTTCTTTAAGTCATCTGAGAAAGGCAGATACTTTCGATTGGAAGTACTGTCTTTTATTTACTGAACAATTTTCGAACAATCTTTCCATTCCAATTTATACAAATGGTTCCCAGTCAGGTAACTCTGTGGGCTTTGCCATGGTCTGTTGCGGTTTGGTGGTTGCACGCAGAATCCCCTCTACAGCTTCTGTGTTCACTGCTGAACTGTACACCATATCTCTTGCCCTGGATCATATTGATGTTAAGCAGTACTCCAGCTGCACTATTTATACTGACTCACTTAGTTCTCTACTGGCCCTGGAATCGCTTCACGTTGGCTCACACCCTGTTCTTGCTGATATTAAAAACTGAATGGCCTATTTCTCATTATCATCTACTTCTATCTAGTTTTTCTGGATACCAGGCCACGTTGGTATTCACAGGAACGAGTATGCAGACACGGCAGCTAAATCTATCTGCTCTGGCACTATCACCACTGTGCCTATTCCATGCATGGACTATGGTCCTGTATTCAAGGCTTGGTTCCATGCCAGCTGGCAGTCAACTTGGAGTGAGCAATATGACAACAAGCTTTTGCAAATAAAACCCTATATTGGACTTTGGTCGTCTAGCTTCCGTACGGTTCAGAAGGAGGAAGTTATTCTAACTAGACTGCGCATTGGTCACAGTTTTTAACTCATTGTTTTCTTTTATCAGGAACTGTTGCACCAGTGTGTAGTTTGGTTTGTGTAACACTCAAATCACTGTAAGCTACATTTTACTTTCTTGCCATTGTTACGACTTTCAATGACGGCACTATTTTAAACATGTTCTGTCCCAAGGTTTGTCCGTAACATTAGACAGTGTTATTGGTGACAGTGACACTGTCTATCTTGATAATGTTTTTAGTTTTTTAATGGCCATTAATCTTTTTAATGTCATTTGTGTGTTTGATATTTATTCATTACACCTTTTTAATTGTGGTTCCTTTTTAAGAGTCTCAATCTCTCTAGTTCGATTTGAAATTGGAAAATGGCCATAACATTAAATAACTCGACACCAGGACTGGAAAGGCCAACTTCAGGTGACTAATGCTGCTGTTTGAACTACTTGTTAGTCATCCTGGCGAGTTGTTATTACAATTTTGCTGCATGTCTTTTAACACTTTTATTACTTTACCTTTTGGTACTGGCCATAATGACACATAACCTGGGAACCAGGACTGGAAAGGCCAACTTCAGGTGACTGATGGTGGTTCTTGAACTTACCTGTTAGTTTTCCTGGCAGGTTATGATCATTACCATTATGCTAGAGAAAGTCCTTTACAACTTCTCTTACTCTACTTTCTCTCTTAACATTGTAGACTAGGTGTCAACATTGGTTTTATGCTTTTTCTGTTTTTCAATGATGTTTTGTTTTACCTTCATTTCCTTTTATTTATTTTACTACATTTAATTTATTTTTACCTTTTTAACGGACGTTTGGTGCAGATAGCCTAGCTGCTTTGTGCCATAAAACACTAAATCAAACAACCAATCATATTGAAAAGGTTGAATAACATGGTCAAACTGTGGCCAAAAGTAGGGCTATTTTTAGCTAAATCATAAAAAGTTGCATGCAACTAAATTTTTTTACAGGAGATCTAATAGACTTTTAATTACAACAGTTGCTGATTTATCAACTGATATGTTATAGGAAATTTAGAAAACACATTCAGCTTTATATCATATTAAGTCTTAGAGCTATGGCTTATTACATAAACCAATGTTTTTTATGATTTTGGGTTTTCAGGTGATTTCACAGCCTCACTATGAAACTCCTAAGAGAGATAAACTTGGTTTGAGACCATTTTTGAATTCTGTGAGATTAATTCAGTCAGTGTAGCAAATTTCAGCCTTTTACCACCATTACTCTTGCAGCTTTAAGCAACCAAAGTTGCCGGAAAATGAATTCGTCAAAAATAAAAAGAAATTAACTAAATTTTACAGAGTTGTAAATCAGAAACTATTAGAGATATTGATCTAATTTTTGGCAATGTTTCATTATATGGGTAGATGAGCACATGTGAATTTTTCAAGGCATTTTGTGGGGGTCACCTGCAGCCCCCTGGATGATTTGACATGGAATGACCCATATTGTCTTTTATTACAGGTTAGATTGCAACTGCTGATATGTAGTGTGATAATGCATAGTTACTGTTAGAAATGTACTTCAAAGTATATAAGTAGTTGTAAATTGCAAGAAACTTTGTCTCATTTTTTATTATTTCACATTATAAAACTTAAGCAATAAGTATTTCACATGTAGTTTAAAAAAAGAGTTTTAATCTTATAGTGGACAACTGACATCTCCTCGATGGAAAACATTTAAGGGGCTTAAGTTCCGATTAAAAGAAAAAATCAGACTGAACAATATCATTTGGAGAGCATGGCATATTCAGTGTAAGTATTAAGTAATCTGACCTACCTGGAAACATTTTAATGGTATTCACTAAGATACTTTCATACAAAGATAATGTCAAGTGTACCATTGTCTTTAACCATGTAAACTGCATTCTTCCCTTTTATTTAGTTGTGATTGCACAAATTAATGGTTATGATTGTTTTTTATGGCATTGGAAAAGCATGTGCTACAAATTAATATTTGTTACACATGACCTATAGATAATTAATATTAACTTTGTACTTAGACCAAAACTAAAAATCAACCGGGTAATCAATATATTTAATTCATTGCATGTTTTTGCATTTCTGCGTATAATGATTAGAGTGTTAATAATGTTTTGGCCATAATTTCATAATTTTTATATATAGAATTCACTGAAGCTCTAATACTGACTTGTTTTGGGGTAACATTTTGCTTTAGATATATTGAAATGCAAGCCTGCTATTTGTCAGTTTGCTTCACCATTAGAAGGAGATGTGCACAGTACACCAGAGGTATGCTTTTAAGTTTTACTTGAAATTATGTAAGCATTTAAACTTTTTAATATAGTTAATTGAACATTCAAAGCATGTTTTCAAAGTGACATATTTTATTGTTTCAAAATATTCTGAATTTCATTTTTTATTTCTGCTATGAACACACACACCAAAACCTTTTGACTGTAAATTCTTTCATTGTGTACTTGAATTTGTTTTAGATTTCCAGTACATCCATTATTCAAGAAAAATAATTAAACATGCATATGTGTGTGTGTTAAAAAGCCTTCAGATATTACTTTATTACTAGATAAAGGTTTAGTAGTAATATTTCACTTGACACATGATTTGTGTTTGTGGGTATATCACATTATTGGTTTAAGTATTTACATATTCACATATGAGTGTGACAGAAAATATCTCATAATATGACTATATGTGTTACCTAGGACTAGTATGTAGGTAAAAAAATATTCAGTAGGTAATTAAGTCTGTTTCAGTTCATATAGATGTTAGCTATTCAAGATTTCAGTTTGTGCATTATCAGTCATTATGATAAGTTAAACTGATGCTAGTGTGGAGATAAAAGTTTGCTTATTTTTTCACAAGTGGCTTCTGATTTTTATAATAGCAGTTTTAATTTTGCTTCTTTGTTTTGCAATCCAATGTCTACAACTTATTACATATAACTGATTTGATATTCACTTTTGCATCTTTAAACTAGATTCATTAAACACCTTAACACTTTAACTCAGTCCCTGAGATTGACCTTGTAATAATTTTGTATTTGTTGTAGTTTTCATGCTATCACTTTTAAATTAGTAAGTGTATATTAACAAAATTTGCAAATTATCAGTAAATATTTCAGTATGCAAAATATAAGATTTATTTTATTAAGTCTTAAGGTTTGTTATGCAATGTTTTTCTCATGCCTTGTTTTCGTTTTTGCATGTTCTCTGTTCAACATGAAAAGTAATTTTCATTTTAAAATTAGAAATACTTTTATGTATCAGAAAATTTTTAAATTTCCCATGCCAAATCTTTATAATGTCCAGATAGTTATCAAATGTTTCATGAAAAAACCTTCATATTTTATCTGTTATTTTTCACTTATGAATCTCTGTATGGGTTTAGGAGAATTGACTGATTTCATAAAAAAAATTAGGAAATATAAATTATGCTTCTTTCATTCTAGAATAACAAATTATAACATGAAATCATAAATGTTTAGATAAAATAACTTAAAGCTCATAACATTATATATTTATTATTCTTAGTATATTAATCTTTCAGCTGTGCCAGGCTAACAATACAGAAGTTAGAATGGCACAACACATGCACACTAATGTTACTGCATTTAGTGGTATAAAACTGATCTATAGTCTGTACAACAGACTGTAAAACACCGTCTTGGATGTGTTTTAGTAGACTAGTATTTTGTGATGTACACTCACATTTTAATTATTGCTATATAGAAATAAGTTATTAAACTTATTTTTCTTAAAACATAGAACAGCAAATAAAGAAGTAAACTAAACAATTATATCTTCAACCTATAATCTTTGTACTTGTTTGCTGTTTGATGTAGGTTGCTAAGCCTTTTAAAATTTTGCACATGAAGTATATGAAGTGAAATAATTTTTTTAAAGTTTTATATATACAGTTGTATAACCAAAACATCATCAATTGCTATGTCTATACCACAGAATTCCACTATTAGTAACTAAGCTATATTTTGGTCTAAAAATATATGAAATTTTGAAGAAACTAAAGACACAATTTGCCTCTTCGAAATCTTTTTTTTTTTTTTTTTAAAGAATGGGGTGGCTTTCTGTCACATTAAAATGGCTGAGAAAACCACTATGGGTACATTGTAAGCTGTCATTTGGTTATTCACTTATCATATATTGAAGTAAGTGTGTATAAGGAACCATTTCCAAAAAATAGAAGGAGGTGAATGGGGCAACTGTGTTTGATTCAGTATATAGGCCATATCACAGCAAAATGAAAAGATACAATATTCTTATTTTATATTATAGCTTCTCAGTATGGTAATTTGAATTCCTAATTCTTACAAAACTGTAGACTTAGTATTTTTACATTACAAAAATCTATTTTGAACCAGTGGCACATTCAACACATGACACACAAAAATTAAAATTTATTGTTTTTTTAAAATTTTATATTTACTTTTAAACCATGAAACTGAAAATGTATAATTTTAATGTATAAATGTATAAATTTGAATTATAATCTACAGTTTGATACCAAATTTATTAACATTAATTTAATAAAATTTCAAATGCGAGTCAGCAAATGGAAAGGGTTAAATACATTGAAACCTGGTTGTTGCCACTACTGTTTTAGTGTGCATAGTTTTTCTTAATATGCATTTGTCATTAGTTATGTGCATATTCCATGTGTCCTTGTTTTGAAAATATATGGTTGTTTTAGTATATTTTGTATTTACTGTTCACTCTAAAAGACAGTACCCAATTTTCACTTTAAGTGTGATAGTTTTTAGTAAATTGGTTATTGTTGATCAGTGATTTTGTGACTGTTTCCTGATAGTGGTAGAGGTTTTTGAACAGGTACTGTCAGGACTGTTTATTTTATGAAAATAAACTCAGAGATGTGGTATTCCTTTGTTGTATCCTAATTTGTGATGGAAGATTGTGAACATTCTACCAGAAATCTGGCCTGTACACTAGACAACATAGACATTACAAAATGAACAATGTCTGAACAATGATAACTATTGTTGTTCTTCTCAGTATGGATTATGGTTAACAATAGGGTGATTATCACAAAATTAAAAGTAAAGAGCAAACTTTATTAATCAGCCATAAAGGTGAAAAGTCTTGTTTTAGCCTTGCAGTTGGCCATATTGTTTTTAACTGTCATTGCAATTAATATAATTGGTTAGTACCACCTTTGGATCCACTTTTGGTTTTTGTCCATAATTTTAGTTGAATGAGATTATCATTATTTCAGTATGGTTGAGGTGCTTCTGTGAAGGTATATTTATGAATGCTAATACTTAACTGAAAGCAAATGTTATGCTTGAAAATATGTTTAGGTACTATTAAACCCAGTATTACATTTTTTTGCTAGGGGAGAAGGGACAGATATGTGATAAAGGCTCATCCATCCTATTCTTGGTAATTATTTTGTTTCATCATCTTTCAGGTACTGAAGGTCTCTTAAATATAAACAGGGCTGGTCAGAAATAACTGTTTCTCTTCACCATACTTTATGGCCTGTGAATAAGGACTATGTTGAAAGTAAAAAAAGGAATTTACGGGCTATGAGAATGATATCATCATTTAAGACTTGTGATGCCTTAAGCTGTTGAGAAAAGCAGCAAATGATGAAAACTGAGCTGCTTTTGCCCTGTTAACCTTTTCAAAATAGCCATAATACGAGACATTTGAAAGTGTGTCTAGTACCACCAAGAACAGTAACTTTATATTTACAGCAGCAGAATTAGTGCTAGACTTGTAGGAAAATGATGTTAACAGCTTATTGAAATTTAACTTAAAAGTGGAATATATATTTTTACCTTATTTTGTCTTTTGTTTTGTACTACTATTTCATTTTATTATCATTTTGCACAAAGAAAAATCCTATTACTGGTTACTGTGGAATATTTTCCATTTTAAGAAAAAAAAATCACTATTGCAGGCCTGTATTGTATTTGTATTTATTTTTTTAAGTAAATTCACTTAAGTAAGTTAAAAGGAAATATAAAAATGTGCATATGATGGCTAATTCACTTCACATTAATTTTGCTTAATTTAAGTTCTGGCAAAAGTATGTTTTAAAAGTACTTTTAATTTTAACAATTCATTTTTTATCACTTGCATCTGGTAAAACACTGAAATAACAGGTAAGATGAGGCAGTTGTATAATTAATTATTTTACTTTTATACCATTAAAGGTTTGACATTTCTCACAAAAAATATTTAAAAAATCAAAAGAAAATATTTTTGGGTAATTTTCTTTTGACAGTATATATTAACGTTTTCAGTTTCACTTATTAGATTTGCAGAAACATTTTAGTGATGGTAGAGGTAAAGGTATGTTTTCATAAGAATAACCAATGGCACACTTACATATGTGAGTATTTTATGAATATATATCCTGAGGATTTGTGTCAAAAGTGATATTAGCATGGGTAGGAAAAATAAAACCACATCAAACATAAAATAGATAGATTGCTACAAATGAGTATTAATATGAGTGGTGAGGTGAAAACAAAAGACTACAACATCTAAAGTGTGTGCAGAATGTAATGTTAATCTACAACAACCAATTTTGTTAAAAGAGCTGAAAGAGTACATAATATAGATAACCTATGCATTCATATAATAACACTATAATAATGCTATATTCAAAGTAGAAGAGTTTCAAGAACATTCAAAGTGGAAGTTGGTGGTTTGACCAAATGAATAAAAACGTTTCAAACTTTTCCTGTGGTATTGACATGTGTGGTGAAAAACCTAAAAAAAGCATAGTATCAAATGTCTTGCATCATCATTTAAATGTAGTGGAGGATCTGTGATGGTACAAGTCATTTTTTTTGTTAGAATATTTAAGGGCCCATGATATTAAAAGGTCAGGTTAAAGGAAATGATTACTGAAACCTTCTTGTAGACCAATTTCGTCCTGTGATGAATAGTTTATTTCCAAACAGAGTTAGCCTGTTTCAGGGAGGTAATGTACCAATTCCTACTGTGTAACTAGTTAAAGATTGGTTTAAAGGGCACAAGGAAGAGTTTGGCTTTCATGGCCATCAGATTTAAATGTTATTGATTATCTGTAGTCAATTTTTGATATCAGTTTTGAAGCAGATATCCTTCATCATTATCATGGTAAAAGGTATTCTTGTTTAATGCATAACTTCTTATTTTAACAGTTCACATATATTTAATTCTGTGGTGAGTATTAAAAACAAAATGTAGAAATTAACAGATGTTCCATCTTCTACATTTCAGTGCTTTAACCCTTTGTGCTATGCCAGATAGCTTACACTGACAGAGGATTACAATGGGATCTCCCATAACATTATATACAGACTGTATACTATAGATTCAGAGTTATTAGCAATGCCAGACTGGTCTATATTCATATGTAAGCAATTATTTCAGACAGATGTGAGTCTTTCACATAGTTTGATTTATCCTTGAAGCATGGGCAGACAACATTACCGTTTCCTTGACTAGGAAAAGACACTTATGCAAAAAGAATATGGTAACTGTGCATTCTTCACAAAACATCATACAATTTTGTTGACATTATTCTAATTCTAATTACATCTTTCAAATAAAACTATTATTTAGTTACGGTAGTTATATGCACTCAAACTGTTAAGTGCAAAGTGATATTCATTTTATGTATAAAAATACTTTTCTTCATCTTATATTTTCATATTTCATTTGCATAACCTCTAGAGCATATTTTTTCATTTTTCTATTTTTCATTTTCTCTACCATATCACCAACTCTAGCTATTACCATCAATGCATGATGCAATAAAATGATTAAATTAGGAAATGGAGAAAAAGTACAAATGTTTTGATTTTTTGTAGAATATCTTTAAAAATGTTTTGTTTATATTGGTGATTTTGTTTTTGTATATTTCTTTTGAAATATAGTTAACATGTAATATTTCATTTTCCCTTCTTGTTCTTTACCGTTTATTATTAGTCTTGACACAAAAGGTACCCTGTTAAGAATTTCTTCCTTCCTTTTGAGTGTTCTTTAGGTCCAGTCATTTTAGAAGCCTGGCTCATTCCACTCATTCTTTGAATTTGTTGGTGGTTTTGGATTCTACTCTAACTTTGCTTGGCTACATATTTTTTTTGTAATGTAGATAGATTATCTTCCAGCCTTTGAACGTGTAGTTCAATGGTTCCTTCAGATAAGTCGACCTGATTCAAATTCTTTGAAAATACTATGATATTCAAACATGTACTTGCCATTCAAATACCTTTCTACAAGCAAATTGTCATTACAACTGTAACATTAAAATTTATTTAACTTGTGACAGTAAAGCATAGCTTATGTAAGGTCCCCTGACATGTGAAGTAAATCATGTGGGAGAGTGGAGAATTATGAATTATATACTTTGAAACATATAAGGACATAAATTCAGAAATTTTGTATCCCCTATTTCATTGGCAGCATGAGTTTGAACTCAACAAGGGAAAACTTTCAGTGTTACTTCTTTAAAATTCATTTTAATTCTAAAAATGTGATAGGTTTGGGAAAATTTGCAGTATTTTCAATCCAATGAAAATGCATGAGAGCTTTAGTTTATGAAATTTTAAAAAGTGTCAATACTGCTTCTTTAATGTGTATTTACATATCTGTCAATACCTCCAAGGTTAAAATAAATTTTTGATATTTCGTGAATTTCAAACTCTAAACACATTTTGACATTAATTTGGTATGTTCTTGTGGTTTTGTTATAGCAATTGTATGCTTACAAGGTTTTTATTCCTTGTTTTCTCAGTGGCAATGTTGTATTTACCTAATTATTTATAATAAAATTATCACTGATTAAATTTTGACCTTTCATTTTGTTATGTATGAAAATATTACCAGTAACCCTTGTGTTTCATGTTCTAAACATATGTCTATATTTAAGTTTTGATTGATGCAATAAAATGTTTTCACTCATGCTTTAGCACATTTTTATCAGTCTTAGGTACTTAAAATTAATCATTATTTGATATGAATTACATGTATGAATACTGTAATTTTTAAAGTTTTTTTGTGTGTGTTTGAAAATGTTTATGAACAAGTAATCATTCCTGTGTAATCTGTATGGCTTCTGATAATTTACTTCTCAGATAAATTTGTTTTGGCTAAAGTATTGGTTAAAATGGTGTGCTTGTAATTAATCTCTCTCTTTCTCTCTTTTGTTTGAAATCTAACTAAATATTTTGAGTAAGGAAATCATAATTATGTACAAGTTTATTGTGTTGCAAAGAAGTGTTTAGTTTTTGATTAGAAACAATTTGATTTTTTCTAATAATTTAAATGTTAGTGAGTGATTTAATACACCATACCATGTGAAGTAATTAAAATAAACATTGGACTGAAAGAGACATGTAAAAATGTCAAAACTAGTATCCCTATAACTTTGGTAGTTTTCCATTCTAGTGGATTTAATCTTGATTTTAGGTTAATGAGCATCTTGCTAAATTATACATAAGGTTATATTATTTTTGTTTCTAGGCAGTTGTCATGGAAGGGAAGTATTGGAAGAGAAACTTGACTTCTGTAAAAGCAGAATACATGAAGTGGAGGTTGTTTTTCAAACAGATGGGGAAACATCGAACAGACCATGGCAGAGTAACTGTAAGTTAACAAACATCCAGTAGTGTAGAATTCTGTTTGGAATTTTTTGCTACATTTATGTTTGTACCTTCAACAAATCTTCATACTTTGTGATATCATGCTTCTCCAAGTGGTATTTGTCATTTTTGGTATGCATTTACTTGCATTGTTTTATAAATATCTATGAAGACTGGTTGTGCCAAACTGTTAATTCAGGTAGGTTTGTGATATATATTGTTATCCAATCAAATTTGAGGGAAATGTGTTGGTGAATATTAGTGTTAGAAATATATTGCTCTGTGTATGAATGTATGTATATTTTTTACAATATAAGTAGGACATTATAAGAGACAATTTTTAATGTGTTAATAGAAACTTCAAAAATCATTGTTCAGGTGATACCTCTTTTGTGTAGTTTGCCACCCTAAGTGAGGTATTGGATTGAAAAAAAAACTGATATCAACCCATTTCTTACTGCTTAGGTATTTATAACCTAGTCAGTTGATGTATATTTTCTGAGATAAAGTTGTTTTTAGAGCTTATATGCTTAAACAAGTGCTGTTAAATGAAACTGTTTTAAAAGGAAAAAATGTTAAATCTAGTTTAACTTTTCAAAAGTTACATATGTTTTATAGATTTATAAAATTGGTCTATGCATAAGAATAATGCTAAACTTATTTAATTTGAACAGAAATGTTATTTTCTGATATGGTACTTTCTTCTTATCAAAAGATAAGCTGTTCTTGTCCAGTGCTGCCTTCTGTATGCACATTTTTCTTCACACATGCCACAAGCCTTATGTTTCCTCCCTTATTGGAATGGAATGATTCCAACATGTCTCTCATGTAAATCATCATGCATTACTTCTCCACCAATAGGAGTGTAACATTTGTATGCTCCACTGAATTATAACTTCTTGTTTGGTTGTACTTGTGCTTGGACATGTTCCTTTTTATTTGTTTAAAGTTTCATGTTTGTCTTTAGTATACTCACAAAGTGGACTTCATTTATTTTACTTCTTGTTTCTATTAAAACTGCCTTAGCTTCACTTTAATCCCAGTTTATTACAGTGATATTGTCATTTATACTTTCAATTATAGGTTGACTCTTCTTCATTATGAGTTCTATAATTCATGTTACCACATTGGGGGTTTCACCTGTGATTAACATTATGCCTCAGGTGTAGGTGACGCTGGAATGATAAGTTACATCTGTTACCATTTCCTGTTCCTTCCCTTTCCAACTCTTACTTGTCTCTTTTACTTGGAGTGCCTCCTCTCATCGTTTTCTTTGACAATGCATGTCACGTTATTAACAGTATTAGGAGTAATCACTGGGTTCTGGTCCAGTGGAGTGTGGCTTGCTAATTTTATTTATCACTGGTATCCTTTTATTGAGGAATATTGGGTTCTTCAAGTTTTATCAGAAGGATTTGTGATCCTTCTTTTTTCTCCAACTCCTTTGTTTCCTTTACCTATTTCCTTTACTTCACCTTAAGATCCCATGACTAGCCAGTGTGTCTCTGAGGTGGTTTAGGAACTACTGTTTCAACAGACAATTAAACCTGTTCTACATCCTTCAGCAGTTTTTTCATCCAAACTCTTTGGTGTTCCTAAAAAAACCTGAGAATTGGAGGTCTCTCGTTGATTTTTCTTGCCTCAGTTGCTGTGTTTATCTACTATATTTTACCATGGAGTCATTTTTCATATATGAAAGCTTAATGAACAAATTATGCTACAACTATAGCAGTAAAGCTTTAAATTTTCATTTTAATGTTAATTAACATTGTATAATACAGTAATTATAATACTTTTGTAAAATACCTGTAAATTTGAATGAACAATATTTTTTTTGGTGCTTGTTTATCAGTATTTTTTATATTTGTGTTTAAAGTTTTATGACTCAAAATGAATTATCTTTCTTCTATTAATGAATCATTACTTATAGATAACCAAGAAGGATGTTAATGCTTCTCTTCACATTCCTATATCAACACAGATTCATTCATATCTTCAGTTTATGAATCACAGGATGGCTTATCAATTTTATGCCTTACCTTTCAGGCTTGCTTTCATTCTTCTCTCTCAGGTGGTCAGACCTTTTTCTCCACATTTTCATGATCTGGGGGCTACAATACTACCAATATATGGGTGATTAACTTCTTCTGGCTCATTTCAAATTGCAGTTATCCCACCATACTCTGTCAGATTCTAGTGATTACTCAGATGAGCTGGATAATCAAATTGAATAAGTCTTTCTTTCAATCTACCCATTATCTTCTCAATTGGACCCAACCTCCTACTCTACATTTTCATTTCATGGAACTGTTAGTTTGCCATGCTCTTTCACCTTCCTCACTTTCTGGCTTTCTGCTTGCAAGATTGTGCTTTTGGAATGTGGTCTTCATGATATCACTGGTTTCCCTTGTTCATGCACATATGCAATCCTTTCAGTGGGCTTTTCTTAATCAATAGAGCCAGGATCAGGATCCCTTGTAAACTCCCATTACCTGTCTTCCTACCCTGATGGATGATCTGCATTGGTGGTTCAACAAGGCCCATGCATCAACAGGCATATTTTGCTCATCTAGATTTACATCTTTTCACCAATGTATCCTTTCAGGACTGAGGTGAATGGGTCAATCACCAGGAGGCTTTATGTTATTGGTCTGTAGACAAAACGTTTTTGCATGTCAGTGTCCTTGAGCTTCTTACAGTTCTTTTCCCTGATGATGATTCATTACAATTCTACAGTGGTAGCACATATCAATCACTAAGATGACACCCTGTCAAGATCTCTGTTTTCAAACATTGAGTCTGTTATTTGGAGCCCACATTCACCATATTCATTTCATTATATGCCATGTTCTGGGTGCTTTCAGTCTCATAGTAGGTTGTCTTTCCCACCCCAACCAACTGTAACAGATGAAGTAGTTTTTAGAGCCATTCATTTTCGGTCACTTTGCAAATGATGGGGTTTTCCCCTACATAGTTGAATTTGCCACACACTTCAATCACAAATTACCTATTTGTTTGTTCCCAGTACCTCATCCTCAGTCTCTGGCTGTCAGTGCCTTCAGCTATGATGGGATCCACAAATTACTTTATTCTCCTATTCGGTTACTTTATCAGGTGATTTCTTCATTGAATCCTTTTGACCACTCCTTATTGGCCAGTTCAACCATGGGTTCCATGATTATAACAACTGAAACTCTTGCCTCCAGTATATCTTCCTTTGATTTATATTATATAGACATCCTTTCAATACTGGATGACATTTCCTGGATTGCTGGATCAAGGCTAACACATATGTCATGCTCAGGAGTCAGAGTGGATGTCAATTCCCAGCGTATGGGTTTTGGATATAGTTGGCTTACCGAGTATGGTCTGTTGTGCATTGGTCTCTTTACATTTTGGGGCTTATCTATTGTTTTACTCACTTTTACACTTTGTGAGATTAAGTAACTTGTATATTTACATGGTTAGGATCACTATTCTTCTGCAGTTCTTTCCGTTTTGGATGTGCTTCTCTTTTTTTCCACCTTTATCTACTACACATTTCACAGATCAATGAAAAGTATTCCTTGTTCGTCATATCTTTGGATCTGACTCTTTTATTTTCAGGGGTAATCTTTGGATGTTTTCAAGGGGTACTTCTGTCATTCTCTCCTACTATTCCAACCACATAATCAATATGGGATTCCAGCTAATCATGTCAGTGGGAGAAGACCTTCATTAGAAATGATAATTTTTCTATGCTGAAAATGTATTTCCAATTGATACACTCCCTCTACTCACACTTTGCACTGTCCTCCTGTGCTTCCATCTTGTACCAAACCTCAAAGTGATAGTCTGATAGAAGCATACAGAGAGAGTCACATATGTCATGTAAGCATGTTTGTGCTGCTATTAGTTAGGAAGTCATGCGTGATGATTTGCATGAGACACACATTGGAATCTTTCAGTTCCAATAGGAGGGGAAGCATATAAAGGGATACACTGAATGAGAACAGCTAATATTGTTAGCAGATGTTGAAAATACATTTTCAGTATAGAAAACTTGTAACATTTAGATAATTGTGTGAAATAAAATATGTATATTTTCAATAATTTGTTAAAATTCAAACATTTTTGAAATATTCTTTTACAAAATATGTTTTAGAAGTGGGTGTAATTTATATATGTTATTTATATGTGTCAGTGAACAAGATACAATTACTCAGATAAATTACTCTTATGATTTAAAATACTGTTATGATCATTTTCATGTATGTCATTCATATCTGTGATTTATCTTCACAGAAGTCCTAGTTGTAGAAATTCAAAATACTTAAAATGTTTTATAAATTTGAATTTTAAAGAATGTTCCTTAAATAGACCAATCATTTCTCCTAAGTCATATCAAACAAACAACACTGTAAAGGGTATTGATGCACATTTGTTATTTACTTTGACAGTTTCAACTCAAATACAAAATCAAAGCAATTAGTTAAATTGTGTACTCTCACTCCTGCTGCTCCTTTCTGAGATTGCATTCATTTATATTGAACAATGTCAGATTTCACTTTTGAAAACTCAGAAAATTCTTCTGAGACATAGAATGACCAACAATTTTGCATGTGCCCTTCAAATTTGGTACAACTTTGATCACACTTTACAGATTTATTAACCCAAAACTGCAAAAATTCCCTTTCTCACTTTTATAAAGAAAATGCTTTTAAGTAATCCAGAATTTGGATTTTGACATGGACCAAAGTTGCAGAGAGCTGTCCCATTCTGATGTCCTATGATTTGTAGAATTCTTGTACTCTTTGGTGTATTAGGATTTTGAGAGTTAGTTTCTTTTTTCAAGCATAGAAACACAGACATACATACAGATCTGATTGCAATACACTCACCCCACTTCTAGGAACAGGGATAATAGCATTGTCAAGTTGTACTTTTATTTATCAGAATCAAATGAATGAAGGAAACAAAAAGTTTTCCTACTGACTGATAAGATATAAAACATTATAGAATAAGAAGCATTAAAATTTAAATCAAAAGCCTTTTTATAATGTCTTCAAAAAGATCAAAACCAAATTTTGTTTTCAGCTATGACATTTTCAACATTTTCATTTCCTTCATACTCCCTTTTGTTGTATTACTCTGACAAGGCACAATTGGAAGATTTGGTCACTTTTCTTCTTGTTATTGAACTTTAGGCTCATTCCCTAGAGTATCAGGGACTTTCTCAGTTTGGGATGAAAATTTCAGTTTTTCTTAACAGAAATGACATTTTGTTTCTGTGCATCAGGGATAGAGGAAATTTTAATGATGACTTTGTTGAGTTTGTTTGTTTCTATTTGCTCTGTTGGTGAAGATAATCTTATCAACTCCAGGGACACACAACAGAGAGACCTTACTAGTTTTGACATAATTGTTTGGTTTACCTTATTGACATTTCACAAGCAAAATGTATTTGTGTAGAGAGCATCATATTTAGCAAAAACTGTGCATTGCTTAATTTTAGCATCATGTGAGTCAGGATCTATGACTTCACAGTCGTTGTAGCAGCCTCTGAAGCACCTTTCTTTGTTGCACTTCAGCTATTTGTTCAAGACAAATTTTAATCTCAATGTTGACAGGTTCTCTTCATTTGGAACCAAGAAAAGACATGTAGTATGTGTCAAAAAAAAGTTGCTATCTTGACAGTCTCAGTGTAAGAAGTTATAAGTTTTGTATCATTTATTCTATTCACATTAATGAGCTCTAGTTTAGTGATTTTGTTGCCATTCTGTACCCCTAGGTACTTGTTGATTAAGCTGAAGTCAATTGAATATACTCCACTGATGGTCAAGTATTCTTCTGAATACATAATATATGCAGCCATATAGAGAGGTTTCAGAAACAAATCTATGGATTTTGCAAGGTGACATTGCTGATCCTCCTTATTCAAATTTCCATTTTTTTTGCATCATGCAACATGAAATACACAGATATTCTCTTTTCATTTGTACATTTAAGCTTAGCATATTGTATTCTATCAAAGAGAACAGTCTATAATCTATGAATCTACCTTATTGTTCATTTGGTTCCACTTTTTGTGCATTATGTGTTGAGTTGCTAGTGTATAATTGTAAGAACTGATTGAAAGTAAAGACAAATGTATAATAATGTATCAACTGCACCACATCTGTTATATTCAGTCTTGAATAGTCTTTTCACTCAATATCTGCAGAAGTGGCTGAGAAGCTATCTATCATTAAATTATTTGAGCAACAACTGATGTGAGCTGCTTTAAACTGAAGTGTAATGTTTATCAGTTTTATTCAGGTTACTACACATCAGAACTAGAAAACAAATTTTTAACATTCTGTTATTTATTTATTCTAACACCAAATAGTGTATTTGTTTATGTTTTCTTGGATTAATCTAAATCACACTCATAAGAACTAGAAATCTAGTCTTGTTGAGCCCATATTGGGTCAAGCATCTATATCAGCAACAGAAGAAGATTATAGCAGTAGATGAATTAAATGAGACATCTTGCATCTGTAGCTAATTCAGAAATATCAACAGTGTCCATCTTTGATACACAATTAAAAGGTGTATTTAGAATAAAGTGACAAAAATGATGAATATGAGGACAGGCAACCTCAGACAACCCCAACATGCCAGACAAATAGCAATATGTTAGTTGCACTGTCTGATGTAATTCCTGAAACAAATTTGATGCCCATCTTGGTGGTGATTTTATTAACATCAAGTGAAAAGTTGTAGCCTTTGTGTTTGTGTGTGTCCTGTAGTTCATGTATAGCCAAAATGCAGTTATTCAGTTTCTAGTTATCTCTATTATAATAATCTCCTACATAACGTTAGGCCCCTCAGTTCATCAAATGGTTCATGGTTTAGTAGAAAGTTCCTTCCTCTTTCTAACATTTCAATATCTCAGTCATGTAGCTCTTTTTTTGTGTTTTTATCCAGGCCATAAAAATTAAATAGTTTCAGTGTATAAGCAGACTTTTAAATGCAATGAGAGTATTCTGTTGTGTGGCAAAGGTGTGAGCAATTGTTGGCTAAAACTGTTTATTCTTCAGATGGTTATACATCTTATGAGTACTGACTCCATTGTAAGTTATTTTTTTTACACCTTTACACCTTTTTTAAATATAAGAAAAGTTTTCTATTTTCAAACTTCAAAACTATAGGTTTTATCTGCCATTGTGGCCAAATGGCATGAGGCAAAGTTTAGTAAAATGGTAATGGTCAACCTTATGTTGTACACATAACTAAATTTTGTGTTTATAACAGGTATCATTCAAGCGACACTAATAGCTTAACTAAAACATGATTGCATAGTGACAAATTTAAATCTCCATAAATTGTTAGGAAGGAAATTTGTATACATGTTTAGTGATTTTATAAATGTTAAGAAATAAAATATGAAAAGTGAGCATTTACATGTTTAAATCTATTAAAACTCTGGTTATTTGTTTAATGTTTCAAATGTAATTTTACAAGATATAAGAATTGAAGAAAATGAAAACAAACAACAATAAAATTAATAAAAATAATTTGCATATTTGTTATTAAACAAAGAATTTGATACCATATTGCATATGATTAATGCCCCCTCCCTAATTATTGCTTACTCTAGTATTTTTTATAAACCTTACTCTGTGTAAAAGCAATATTAATCATACAAATAATGCACTTGTAAACACACATACACTTATTAGCATTGGAATTAACAAATTACATATGAGTAGAATTCAGAACTGCACAAATACCATAATTAGTCCCCCACCCAGGAAGTTTGAAAGGCTCCTGAGGGCATTAATTAGGTACATAAATAATGCTATCTAGATTTTGTGTTTTGTACTGAAGAAATAAAAAATAAACAATAAAGGATTTTGGATATAAAGTTGTTACTTGACATTTCACTCTGCATGATCAGGCAGTGAAAATAAATAAAAATGCAAACTTATGGGTCAATTGAAATAAAGTTAAGCAACTACCATTGTGGAGATTTTTTTTCCCAACCTGTACTACCTCTAAACTGAAGTCATTTCTTCGAATTTTAAAGTAATTAGAAGTAATGTAAGTGTCTTTACGTCACAAAATCTCAATTGACTCAAAATTTCTTTGAATCTTGAATCTTAATGAACCTTCTCTATTGTAAATTCATTAAGTAAGTAAAATGTCTTAGAGCCTGTTAATTATAATTTTAGAGTGAATTTCTATTATGCAGCTATTTGTTGTAGTTTTTTCAAATTGGTTCTTTAACACTTATAGCCATACCTTTTCAATTAATCTTAAAAAAGAAATCTTAACAAGCAACACTTGGTCTTCCTTGAAAGCTTTTTACACAAAACTAGAATGGGACAGAAAACAAGGACAGTTTACAGACTTAACTCTTAAACTGTAAATATACTAAAAACCAAAAATCAAGTCCTGAAGTAAAAAGTGTTTAAATGTTGTCAAAAAGAATCTAACAAGTTTGCTTAGTTATTAGAAACAACCAACAAGTAAAAAATTAATTCCAAATTGAAGTTAATAAATAAACATAAAAAAATGCATATTAATACATATGTATTTGTACTTTACAAAAAGTATTTCAATTAACAAATAACTAGGTTTTCCATAATGAATTTTTATGATACCTGTTTACATTGAACCAGTAAAGTAATAAAATCCAATATTCCTTACTTACCAACCTTAAGACTTGTGTCAAAATTTAAATATATTTTTTACAAGATGTATATAAACAAATACCTTAGTAGGAGTAGCAATTAAATAGCAACTAAAATGAAAGAATTCTTTAACTTTATTTAATTAGTAGAGAAACTGATGTTTTTAAAATGTCTTTGTCTATCTATGTATGTGCAATATTTTTGTATCTAGCACTCCCTAGAGGTTGAAGATGATTCATCTAGAGATGAAGGACTGGGATGTTTTACACTTGATGATGACATTCTAATGGAGTTTAGTGATACTCTTTTTAGCTGTCTTCACCATAATCAACCATTTGACTTACCAAATCCTCGAGAAATTGGTAACTAACAAAATTTTAGTTTTTTATATTTTACTTGAAGAGTAAGTTCATTTCTGTTTGAAGGTCTCGTCAGAATTACTTATTTAATTTTTGTAGGCTCTTACTGTTTCTATTACACTGCACAAAAAAGTTTTTGCTTCTTGAACACTGTTGGGTGTTTCTTATCGATTTTTGGCTGCTGATCACAAAATCACATCCAAATTTGACCATCATGTACAATTTCATCAAAATCTTCAGTTTCACCAGGACATTGCTACAATGGAAAAACGATATCAGGGCAACTGGAATCCGTTAATGTGTGTTGACTACTGTTGGACACTGCGACGTGATGCATTGGACATTGAATACAAACGAAAATCAGTTGCAAAACTTTTAATTACATTGAACTTAATAGTGTATTAAAAACATAAACACAATTAAATACGTTATTGCTGGTAAACAGTTAACTGTCTATTTCTCAGAGTTCCTACGTGATGAAGCAAAACCAAAACTATATTTGTGCATACCCACCAGGTACCTGTCACAATCAGCATAAACTTTTCAGGAAGCAAAACTTTTCAAAAAAGTGTTGTGCAGTGTTGACAGCTGTGTCTGTATCACCTGTAAACACTGCTTTGAATCCTGCTTGATTTCAGATTTCACTTTTAGAGAATTATAAGCAGTATTTAATATTTTGAAAAAATATAGTACTTTATTATCTTGATGACAAAAATTTTATTTTTTGGGGTGAGACTTTTTAATCAATAACATGTTATTCATGATGTACTACATGATCTTGTTGACACAGATGTTAACTTTTTAGGTAAGACTGTTTAATTAATAACATGGTAAGCACTAGCTATAAAGATAAGGGTGAATACATTAATAATTCTTATCAGTAAATGTTTGACAGGATAAACAATAGTATGATATTTACAGATAAAATATTCATATTAATTAGTAAGATATAAAAAAAATTATGCAGTTGTTTAAAGTAAATTTTATTAATAAATGTTAGCTGCTGATATTAGTTTAGGGAGAAAATGATATTTGAAGTTCGTAATTTTGATTATTTTGTATTAGATATTAGAAAATAAGTCAGTATAATATTAAGAAACATAATATTATTCTAATATATTTTTCTAGTCATTTTTAAGATTATTTATAAATTTGCTGACATTTTTAATTATTGAGATGAGTACTACAGTAGGTTTAATCCTCAGCACTATTTGTGTGTGATCATAGGTTTAGAAATTGCCTTTCAAAATGAAATTTTTGTTGCTAAATATATTTGATTCATTCATTCCAGATAAAGTCACAAATACTAAGTCTATGTAAGTTACTGTTTTTTACTTTGAGAGGCTATATTTGTATATTTGACTTCCCATCAGAAACAAATAAATTTAAGTGCAAGGAAATGTAAACCTTTTTCTGTGTGATGTAATGTTTATTCTGATAAGACTACAGTATTTTGAAAGCATTTAAGTAATATTTTAGCATGGCTTTTGTTGCAAGGAAAAGAAAACTTTTTTTTTTTAATAATACTTCTTTCAATAAAACTTAAAGAATTTTGAAAGTGTAAAAATAATATTTTGACATTTTAAGTAAATACTAATGAAAACTTTAACATTAGTAACTTTTAAGATTTCCTTAAGTGAGTAGTTCTTTGCTAATAAACATATTGTTCATTTGAGCACTGTGTATAATGTGTTTAGGTCCTCCATTTCAGTTTTATATGCTGTTTGTGATAGTTACTGGCCATTAGAGCCTGGCATGGCCAGGTGGTTATGGCACTTAACTAGTAATATGAGAGTTGCATGTTTGAATTCCCATCACACCAAGTATACTCACCCCTTTCAGCTGTAGGGTCATTATAACTGTTAGTTGGTAAAAGAGTAACCCAAAAGTTGCCAGTGGGTGGTAGTAACTAATTGCCTTCCCTCTAATCTTACATTGCTAAATTAGGGATGGCTAGCAAAGCTAGTCCTTGCGTAGCTTTACACAAAATTCCAAAAACAATCAAGCAATACTGACCATTAAATGCAAGCATAAAGTGTCTTAAAATAAAGAGAACATTGAAAAAAGGATGTTGAAATGTATAAATTGTCAATAATTTATATCTTGTAATTTAACTTTATAGAAGTATTAAGTTTAACCAAAGTATCACCATAGAATACTTGTAAATTTACAGATATGTGTTTTAGGTACCAACTTATACAGAAATAAAACATGATTTGTTGTTTCAGATAAATGATACCCAGCATTTTTAGCGTACTGTTTAATATAACTGAGGTACTACACACTTGAAACAGTCTTGTTGTGAATGGGATCTTGTTTCTGATATAATGAAATTATGCAATAACTGATGTTACTTCTCTTGACAGCTGGTAAAGTTGGAAATGCAGACTTCATTCAGCCAGGTCTTGTACAACTTCAGCCTTCATTTGATGACATTATGGACACATTTGATCCTATAGAAGGTAGCATTTTACTGTAAGACTGTGTTAAAGTGTGTACTGTAATGCCTCTGTATGGTTATGTACACAAATACAACATCAGAACTTCAAATGTAAAATCAGATAGAAGGTATATTATTCGTTTTAGGAACTACCCAGTTGGTTGAGGAGTGGCTACCATTTTATCTTGAGGATATTTAATGTGATAATGTAATATTTTGTAATCATTGTTACCATAGAACTACAATTAAATCTAATTAGATCATTGAAATATTTATTTTTTTCACACTTTAAAACCATATTTTTACCACGTTAAATAAAATATCTTAATATGTTACATCCACATTAGTTCTATCGTACAAGTATGTTATTAAACAGATGAGATTATAGTATATATATGGTGTATTAATAACATTTACTTGGAAACTTTTAATACTTCTCAGACCCATGGATACAATAAAACCCTAACAACATTAATTCATTCTAAAACTTGATAGGTCATAGTTAGCAACAAACATAATAATTAAAATGTAATTGATATACATTTTAATCCAAAGTACCTATGTCTTTCTGTTTTCAAAACTGAAATAATTTCAAAAAAACATACTGTTTATTCACCATATTTGTGATTACCATTAAAATAATCATATTCTGCAATTTACTCATACCATATCATCTTGATGCCAAAAGTGCTATGACTAACTGTCCAGTAATTTTTGCTTTGGTTTCTAATGAATTAAAAGACATTTTACATGGAATCTGATGAAGGATTGAAAAACTAATCTATTTTAATCTAGAAGAAAAAAACAAAGTTTTTATGAAACTGATGTTCCAAAAATGCAGAATACAGCTGTAGTTTGTAACAGCTTTGAACATAATATGGATTTTAGTGCACCTATTTTTGGTGTAGGACATCAGAAGTTTTATGCAATTGTATATACAGCATATTAGTATGAAAAAGTATTATATGAATTATATTTTACTATCTAGAGACATTTTTTGTACTCATTGCTATTCAATCACAAACACTTCATTTATGATTAGAATATAACTTGACTAGATATTCAAAGTTGGCACATTTAGTATTATTTCCTGTGCTTATGTTTTTATCTTCTTTATACTGTTTTTTATTAAGATAAGCAAAGGTTAAAGTGCAATTCCTCTGTCACTGATATGTTAAAATCTATTCTGTTGAACAAAAAATTCAGATTTAGTTAATAATAAAATTATTATAAATGGATAAAAATTATAATTATTAGGCTTGTTTTAATATCTGTTAGATAATCTTGTCTATCTTTGGGTGAATTCTTTTAGATTATCTAGTAAACATAATGCAAAATATACTCTTATTTAATAATAACAAATTAGTTTATTTCATCCCTAAGATTTGTTACAGGCTACTTTCACTTGTAAATTGCAGGTATAAATGCATATACAATGTTTTCTCTTGCAAATTCTTCTCTCGCTGCTCCTTTACCAGTGTCCATCCAAAGATGATCATGATGGATGACTTTTAACTTAGATTGCCTATCTTTTTGGATTTTGTAAACCGCATTGTTGATTCTACTCAGTATAATGTATGATACTTCCTAACATTACTAACCTTTAGTTCATTCTTTCTTGTGCCAAGAAATGCTCACTCATACCATGTCATCTTGTTAAAGCTCAGTCTTATCAGCATTAACTTGATAGTGGCTTTTCATTTTATCACAACCTGATCTAAATTTTTATCAAGTAAAATTTAATCTGACATTTTCATTCTTCACATCCACAAAAATTCTTCCAGGTGGCCCGGCATGGCCAAGCGTGTTGAGGCATGCGACTCGTAATCTGAGGGTTGCAGGTTCGCATCCCCGTCGTGCCAAACATGCTCGCCCTTTCAGCCGTGGGGGCATTATAACGTGACGGTCAATCACACTATTCGTTGGTAAATGAGTAGCCCAAGAGTTGGCGGTGGGTGGTGATGACTAGCTGCCTTCCCTCTAGTCTTACACTGCTAAATTAGGGACGGCTAGCACAGATAGCCCTCGAGTAGCTTTGTGCGAAATTAAAAAACAAACAAACAAACAAGTACTAGTAAGGTATCGGAGCCTGTCATTATTTATTTTTACCATAAGTACTCACACTAGATATGTATGCAGATGAAAGTTGTTTAATCATATGATTTATATAAAAAAAAATCTTTACAGGATTAATCTAATGCAGAGTTAATTCTTAGTTATTTTACATATTACCACTGTGTATACTGCATTTAGGTAGTGTATCTGTGGTTTGACGTCGTCAATCCAGTTACATATAGTACATATGAATGTTAAAACTGGATGTTTCAAATATAACTTTATGGAGGACATTTTTAATGTTATTTCTAAATATTCTCGTATCTTGTGGTTTACACCACCTTGTTGTTTTGAATTTCACTAAAACATGAACCACCGTAATCATTTATGAAGGTAACTTCTTCCATGATTAACTAGTGTTAATTAACTGTTATCTTTTTCTTTGTTACGTCTACAGTGTGGTAAATTTCACAAGCAGTTAGGCGGTCTGTACTAACGAAATTCTATCATCATGAAACAGTATTATAATGATTTGTTAATTTTTTAACAACTAGTGTAAGATTACATGTAGAGAGTGTGTAATATAATATCATGATATTAACAGCATTAACTTTCCAAGAAAACTAACACATATTTGTCAAGTTTGTGAATAAACGTTTTTATGCTTGACCTATTTTTTTATTCATCAATGCATTATCTTTCCTTGTTGCAGCTTTACAGTTTATTTTAAGTATGGTTTTATTAATCTCTTTCATTTTAATCTTATTTTCATTGTTGTATCGTTTCTAAAGGATTTTTGTATTGTGCTTGGTACCTGTGCGGTCATCTCAAAAGTTGAGTCAAAATTCTATTTCATTTTTACCAAGATAATGCAACTCCTTACTCTAGTGTTGTAAGATATTCTATCATTGGAATGGCTGTTTTGGATTGCCTGGTAAATATAATGTGATATTCAGTTCAGGTAATAATAACAAATTACTTGATTTTTTTAACATTTTATACAGGCTACTTTCACTTGTAATTGTAGACTCAAGTGCACAAACAGTGTTCAGCAGAAATTTTGAGGCGAAAGTAATTACACCTAACTCACAATTAAACTTACAGAATTTCCTTGCTAATTGACAAGATACATCTCACTTTTAATTGTGCTGTGAACAGCTTTTCTGACACAGCTCAAATGGACTGAATGCTCAATTACATACTAATTATTCATATTTATAATCTATTCTTATTTTTCAAATTCTAAGAGATTTTAGGTTATTACACTAATCTGAACTTTCTAAGTATTTTAGGATTTTTAAAGTACATTTATGGGTTAACATTATAATTATGGTAAGAAGCTTCCTCTAGTAAAGAATTAAATTATGAAATTGAAAATATACTTAATACTTTTTTAACATCCTGCTATTAGATATTTTTGCTGTGTCATGTTTTTCATATTGATTTATTCTTGAACTATCATTTTCTTATAATCTGAGTGAAAATAATGTTTAAGTTAATGAATATGTGAAAACCTAACTGAGTATGCATAACAGTTTAAAAGTTATTTTTGATTTTTTTCATTCTACAGATTTTTTAATGAATAGGTTTCCCACTGTACAGCAGGATAGTTCCTTACAAAATACTGCATGTACTTCAGCCATAGACCAAGTATGTAAATGCGTAATAATAATTTTTGTGTAATGTATCAGTTGTTGTGCATTGTACTAAGCCAGATATTGTTACGAATGTCAGTAACTCAGAAGTATCATATTAGTTTTTGTTATGAATGTCATTACATGTACGTCACATTTGTTGTTAAATCAGTGAAACAAGTATATTAGTTGTATTGTGAATGTGAGTAAAGTATATGTATCCCATTAGTTGTTTTGTGAACAGCATTAACTCAAGTATATTGTACTAGTTGCTATAAATGTCATTAAATCAGGTATATTTTACTAGTTTTTGTGAATGTCAATATGTCAAGTGTATCATACTTGTTTTGAATGTCAGTAAATCAGGAGTATCATATTAGTTGTTTTTCACTTCATCAGACATGTCATTCTGATTGTATTTTCATTGTTTACCAGTACCACTTTGAATGTATGCAAATTCAAACATTTAATTTGTCAAATTTGATGTTTTAGCTTTTTGTCTGTATAATTTTCAGTATTATAAAAAATTGATTCTTTCCATAATTGAAAGATCTACAGGAAAAATAACCAAGCTTTAGCACTATGTATTAATTACATCTTTCAGTAATTATTAACAAAAAATTGTATTTATCTTAATAGTTCAGTTTATTAGTAACACTTCAGTCATTTGGATTCTGTGTCAGTTCTTTTTGTCATTAATGTTCTAGTAATGGTTAAAAAACAATTGGTTTCTTTATCTGTTATGTTTGTCAGTAATATTCCAGCAATGAATAACAAACATTTGGTTTCTTTATTAATTCAGTTTATCATTAATAATTAACAAATGGTTCCCATTTCAGTTTAGTTTATTGCTTATGTTTAACAAACAGTTGGCTTCTTTGTCAGTTCATTTTATAAGTAATATTTCAGCAATGGTTAAAAAGAAACAATTCCTTCATCAGTTCTGTTTAGTAATAATTCAGTAATAATTAACAAACAGTTGGTTTTTGTTTTAGTTTAGTTAATCAGTAACGTTTACCAAACAGTTGGTTTCTATATCAGTTCACTTTATCAGTTTTGTTTCAGTTAATGTTAACAAACAGTTGATTGTTATTTCAGTTCAATTTATTAGTAATAAGTCAGTAATATTTAACAAGTACTTGGTTTCTATTTCAGTTAACATGGTTAACAAACAGTTGGCTTCCAGTATGATGCAAACATCTTGCCACAAGATTAGCTATTCTTGTTCAATGCTGCCCTCTATATTCTCAAACTTTCTGCTTCCCCCTGTTTGAATTGAAGAATTCTAACATATCTGTCATGCAAATTATCATGTCTCACTTCCTGACTAAGAGGAGCATGGCATGCTCACATGATGCATGTGATTTCCTCTACACTCCTCTATCCAACTTGGCTTTTCTTCTTCATTTTGTACTTCACGTTTTACTTTGTTTTGTCATAAAGTGTTTTTTTTTTTTTTAAATTACTATGCTTTCATTAACTTTGTTTCATCTCTTAATATCAGATAACTCTAGTTGCCTTATATTCTGTATTCAAATTTGATGAACACTTCTATACAATGAATTTTGAAGTTAATGTTACCACTTCTGGGGTTACACCAGTGATCAGCTTTTTTTTTTTCAGGTCTCGGGTATGGGCAACCCAACAGCATATTTCTCTGCTTTTATGAGTCAAAAGATAGAATGTTGCATTGACCAATCTTTGTTCCCAGACGTTGCCCATGTGCCTCCAGATCAGTTGACAGGAATTTTGATCATATTTTCTTCCTGCAGATTTAGTTTTCCCATTCCCAACCTTGAGGAGTCAGCTAGGCCTAATGCAGTCTTTATGAATTTTGTGTCTTGGGTTTGAGACATTTTATCCATTTTCTGATTTCTTATGCACCTCATTATTCCTTATTGCATGAACAATCTTCCTAATTATCTTTCATTTTTCCTTCTCACCTGGTATTTTGACTCATGCTGATCACTTTGCCTTGCAACTAAATGATGGAATTAGCATACCACGTTCCCCTGTGGACTTCAGATTAGTTCTCACTTTTCTACTGCTGTGCTGATTAATCATATTTAGACTAATTATTGTTAAGCTCCTTTTTTGCCTATTTGGGGAAAAGCTTCAAAATTATCAGTTAGTCTTACCCCTGCCCAATATTTTTGCTTGCATCTTACTCTTACCAATCTATTATAGTATCTTTCTTCCATACCTCCTACCTGAGGCTGTCTACAGAAACTTTGAGGGGACATACCCTTGCTATTCCCTCATCCACTTTAGCCCACATATCGACTGTGGCTTTGGCATTACATAAGTGGTTTCTTTGTTGTTGGGACCTTATAGATCATGATGCCATATTGACTTGGATCAATTTACCCTTGAAATGTCTTAGGGATTTATGTAAGGCCTCATTTATAAGGCACTATGCTTTTGATATGGTCCTTTAAACTACAGAGTAAATGTTCTGTGGGTTCAGATCCAGTGGTAGCTGGGCTGTTCAAGTTTCTTCATTGCTGGCATTCCTTCATTGGTGATCAGTGGGTGCTTTAAATTCTGTCTGGAGGATTTATTGTTCTGTTTCTCTCCCACTTACAATCTCTCCTTACTCAATTTCTTTCCCTCCTTTTTGAGATCATATGGATGGACAGAATCTATCAGTAGCAGCTTGAAAATTACTATTGCATTAGGCCATTGAACCTGTTCTACATCCTTCCCAGAGTTTTTATTCCTGCCTTTTTCATTGCCCCAAGAAATCTGGGGATTGATAGCTGGTAATACCGATTTACCATGGAGTCGTCATATCCTGAGATAAGCATTTTCTCCAGGGTTGAGGATGCCCAAAATGGATGTCTATAATGCTTACTAACATGTACTGATATCAGTCAGTCTTGTCCTTATCTTTGGTTTATCAATTTTGGGCTCTCCTCTTCATATTTTTCTTGGCACCTTAAGTGTTTTGCTGAGTAGTACAAGCAGTTGCTTGACATCTTTATGCTCTTGGGATGCAATTTCATTATTAGATGGCTAGTCATACTTGGCATCTCCTTTCAGTGGAAGCTTTGATGGGCTGGTTAATCAAGCTGTAGAGGTCCTTTCCCAAACCCACTCCAGTGTATTTTTTATTTGTGAGTCTTTATTTTTTTTAACACTCGTATCATTTGTGCCTGGCCTTCTCCTTTGTGACTTGATTTAATGGAACTGTCAGTTTGCCATGTTCTCGGCTCAGTCATTTATTGCTCACAAGATTTTATTGCTTTTAAGGATGTGGTAATCAATGACATAACTGGTTCCCCTCGATTATGCCCATATGAGATCCCTTCAGCTGGTGCTTCACCATCAGTGGAACCTTGCTCAGGATACCCTTTACCATTTCCCATCCCTTTTGTCTATGAGGCAGTTTGCTGTGGTGGTTAGACAAAGCCCATAATTTGGAGGGCATGTGTTGAGATTTACATCTTTTTAGGGATGTGGGGAATGAATAAATCACCAGGAGACTTTGGACTGTTAGCCTGTGGATCTATACTCTTTGCATATCAATGTTCTTGAACTTCTAGCTGTATGTCAAGCACTGCATCACTTCCTCTTTCTCCCACAACATTGTCTGATGATGGTACATTTTGACAATTCTGCAGTGGTATCACATATCAACCACCAAGGGGTCATCTGGTCCAGAAATCTTTGTTTTCAGACATTGGATCTCTTGTACTGGGCTCATGAACATTACATTGTCTTAGTGCATGTAATATACCAGGTGTTTTCAGTCTGGTCATAGATCATTTTTGGTGCCTCTTGTGGATGCCTTTACTCTGGCCCTCAACACAATATTATGTCTCTTTTGGTCACCTATACCTCATACCCAGGCTCTGACAGTCAGTGTCTTAAGCCAGGATTGGTCACACGAGTATCTTTGTGTGTACCCACTAATCCACTTACTTCATTGGGTGATTTCTATTAGCCACTCCTGATTATTCCTTATTGGCCAACTCATTCAACAGTTGGTTTCTAAATCAGTTTGATATATGTAGAATACAGAAATAATGATAGATGTTTGGTTTCTTTAGCAGTGGTGCTGGAAAGTATACATTAATGAGTAATTGATATTTATAGCACTATTATCCGTCATAACCAGTGTTCAGTAAAGATAATAAACAGCAAGCATATATTTTTTATTTGAATACTTATCTAGCAGCAATGATTAATAACCATATGTTTTATATTTTAGTCATTGTTAGTTATCAACAGTTGCATTCTGTATCAGACTCTTGTTTTGGCATCAAAATATTTTATTATGTCAAAACAACTAGTTTATTACAATTACCAATTTAATTGTCATAAGACATTAATGTTAGGCTCAGTACATTTTGAAACACTATATACTTAACCTTGTTCCTTAGGGATTTTCAAGAATTAGAAGAGTGCATAATAATAGTATTCCAACCATACTATATTTTGCCGTATCCAGTGTTGACAATTTTCTTAATCCAGAGTTCTTTAGGCCAGCTTGGATATAACAAATGCAACAGTGGTTTAAACACTGTTTATATAAGTCAGTTGACACACTAATAGTTGTTATAATGTGTATGCCTTTTACAGACCAGCAGAGAATTATCACAAATTTAATTGTTAATAGACATTAATGTTATCCTGTTCCATTTTTAAACATTGTGTTGTTAGTGTAATCCCTTAGGGATTTTCAAAAATTAGAAGAGTATATTACAATAATGGTATTCAAACTGTATCATATTTGTCAAATCCGTACTCATATTATACACTTTTCTAATTCCTGAAAATTTCTAAGTACTAGATTAAGAATGTAGTGTTTAAAAAACGACAGTGATGTCTCATAACAATTTAATTTCTAATTATTTTCTGCTAGCTTGTAAAAGGCATACACATCAGTTGATTGCAATTATTTTTCTTCATTTTTTGTGTAATTTCTTTATGTTTAAGATGGTGTGTGTATACTATAAAATATGAATAAGATTTTTATATTTTTGTAAAGATTGTAGAATAGTACTTGATTAATTCTACTTGGTATTTTATGTTAATTTATTATAGAAATGAATAGTCTGGATTTTGTGATTTTTTCTCCCTCTCTTTTTTAGGTGCCATCTGTCACTGAACCTTTGCATGTCCAGGGTTTCAGTACTGTTTCAAATATTCCTTTCAATGATTTACCTTCTTCAAAACTGCAGCATCAAGATCCCATAGCTCCACAACTTGAATTTTTTGAAAATAGTTTTATCCAAGATAATGAATCCTGTAGCAGACATGAACTATTATCTTCCTCTTGTCAAAATCATCAAACTTCTGTTGCAGTTTCTTCTCCTTCATTTGATATTGCTAATTCAACTGCTGTTAGAACAGGAACAGATTTATCTCTTATGCTTGGCTCTACTGATGGATCTAATCTTGAGTCACATCTTCAAACACAGTTTTCTAACTTGTCTCCTACTATTGAGTCTTTTAATATCAATCAACAACATATCTCTACTCCATCTCAACCAACAGTAGGACTTTTTTCTTTTGATTATAGCTGCCACCATACTGTCACACAGTCTGTACCAATGTTAGAACTTCCATCTTCTACATACAGCTCTGTTTGTACAATGCCAGTATTCAGCCTTCCCTCTATTGAGAAAAACCATCAAACATTGACACCCCCAATCTTGCAATCCCCTAGTGAAAAGTGGACTGTATTAACAGAAGATTTCAACTCACATTCTCAGTCTGTTAGCACTGGAGTACTCGACAAATTGTATAGTGATGTATGTAGTCCAGAGGAAATGCAAGCGATCAGAACTACAATTGTCAGTAAAGATTGTGTACAACCAAGACGACATTCTTTTGCTGGCACATGGCAGCCACAACAGAAAAGAGCTGATTTTTGTGGAACAAAAACTTTAGAAAAGATTACACAAAAAACTCCATTTGCTGTGCCAAAACCACCTGTAAGTTGTGTTAAAAGTTTACTCTTAATCATTTGAAAATTGGTCTTCATGATGAAAATTTGTGAATGCTTTTCCTTATAACTAAGTATCATTTTTAGGGTGTTGTTCCTCTTATGTTCTTTCTCCTAGCTAAAGTAGAAGATTGTTAGGATGGTATTGTTGCTGTAATGCTTTTCTTTGTAGCTACATTTAAAATAGTATGGTATTGTTGCTCTAATTGTTCTACACGGGGCACAGTGGATTGGGTTTTTTCTCTTCACCTGAAGTAACTTTTCAACTCTCAGTGACAAACATTTAAATTGGCTTCAATTATTTCTGAGTTCTGGCAATTTTTTTTATTAATATATGTAAAATGTGAAAGTGATCCATTATGCTTCAGTCTTGATGTTGAGTGAATCACTTGGTTGAGCAAGACAAATAAGTAACTTATATCAACAAAATCTTGTTTATAGTAAACATTTGATTGTAATTACAGTATGCTCTGACATCATACTAACCACATTTTATAGACTGCAATACAAATTTATCAAATAAAGTGAATGAAAAACAATTTATCTTACAATATCCATGAAATATGGAAAATTTACTTTGGTGATAGAAAAAATGTTTGCCCTTACACTTTCAAGACATGCTGCAGTTTGTTGTTTTTGAACAAAGCACGAGAAGGATTTCCCTATTGAAATACAGTGATGATATCATCACAGAATTATGCTCAATGTGTAGCTAAATATAGTCAATAATTTGCTGTAATTCAATTGTTGTTGCACTAATACTTTAGGATTGTTAATGTGGTGTTTATATCTTGTAATTATGGGTCTAGGATTGTTGTATTGTTTCTCTAATATTGGTAAGTTTAATTATCAATGTGGTATTTATGCTCTAATATTTTTATTGTAACTATCCTCCTAATATTGTTAGTGTAAATTCAGTATTTTTGCTCCTGTATTGTTGTTTTTAAATACCACTATTGTATTATCAGTGTGTTATTGTTACTGTATTGCTGTTCTTGTAACTACATGTATAGGACTGCTAGTATAATACTGTTTCTGACATTAAAATGTATTAGGAATCATCTAGAAATTTCCTGAATACTTGCATAATTCAAGGGGTTTGGATATTTATCTTTATTTATCTAATCTTGGCTATTAGCTAGGAATGTGTTTTCTTTATATGTATGTCTGTGTTTGTGTGTAATTTCAGCAAGAAATTGATTTTTGTAATATATTAGTATGCATACATGTGTAAAGTTACTTTAATGTAAGCCATCACAGGCACAGTGACAAGTCTGTGGGCTTATAATACTAAAAGTAAGGTTCTAAGTCTTATGGTTGGCACATCAAAGATAGCCCATTATATAGCTTCATGCAGAACTACAAACATATCTTTAATTTAAACAACATTTACATTTTAATCAAAATATTAGTCACTGACAATTATCAAACCATTTTATTATGAAATTATGAATGGATTTTGGAATCATCTTTTAAATTTGAGAATTAATAACTTGTAACAGTTTCTTACAAAATATTTTCTCACTCAGTGGATCAGCAGTAAGCTGGAGGGCTTATGCCACTAAAATTTGGTTTGGTTCCAGTTGTTTTCATGGTGTTGATATCCTATTGTCCGATTTTGTACTTAAACATAATGAACATATTTTATGCCTAGTGTTTTGTATGAAGTTGCATCATGAAATTTTATGCTTTATAAATAAACATTCAAAGGTATAACTGATACATTTATAATTTTTCAGCTGTGTAATACTACTGTGAAAAGCCATTAAAAGAATAAAACATAAATATCTTTAAGTTTGTATATTCATGAGTATTTAAAGATACAGTTAATAACAAGAAAAAAAAAAACCTTTTGCTGATTATAATGTTTAGTATTTTGTAAAAGTTCCATTTGTTTGTTGTCACCCATACTTTTCCTAATTTTTCTACATTTGTTTGATTATTTCTTTTAAGGTTGTCCACCAAGCTTTATGCTAATTTACAAAATAAAACAGTTATTAATTTTTAAAGTTTTTTTGTAAAACCCTGATAATTTCACATAAAGAAATAAAATATGTATAACTGCTTTAAAGCTTTATTTTTTGTTATGCAAAATAATGTCCAGTTATGATGATGAAGCTTATGCATTTTCTTGCATATAAATCAATAGAAAAGTAACTTTTGCAAAGTTTATTTTGAAACAATCTAGGTTCTTATTAAAATAAGTGAGTTAATGGCAAGATGGTTTTATTGCATTACCATGTTAAGAAAAAAGATGAAGTTTATTTATGATAAATGCTGTGAGAATAATTTGTTTTTCCTTATTTTTTTAAAATCTCATTTATTGTGATATAAAGTAGCAAGAATGTGACTTTTTATATGGGTAATTAATTTTACAAATTTACTATCTCAGTGAAACTTGGTCTAACTTTTAAAAATAGTTTGTAATTATGAATGACACTAAATGTTTCTTAATTTTCAATGATGTGTCCCCTGGTGGCCAAGTGGTAACTTAGAAGGCTTATAATGCTAAACGATATGGTGGGAACAGCTCAGATAACCCATTATGATAGCCTTAGTTTTAGTAACAGACAAACTTGATGTATTTTAATTTTTGTTAATATGCTTGTGTAACAATGTAAAATGAGTGAATAATTTTCTCATAACATCAGCTGTTGAAATGTATTTCTCTATTTATTGAAAAGTATTGTTAATTTTAGAGTTAAGCATAAATGTCTTCAGAAATTATTTTTATCAAAGCAGTAGTAGCACAGGGTGTTTTCCTCTTTCATGGTATTAGTAATTTTTAAAATAACTGTGCACTGTTGTTTGGAACTTTTCAAAGTTGTATCAGGTGTGTTTGTAATGAAACTGATTCCTTCTGTTTATTGAAAATAGTAGACATGATTTATTTGTAAATATGTATTTGATTTTTTTATTTTGTTTTTCAGTCGAATGCTCGGGTGCTTTCCAAGTTTCGCCCTTTAACACCTGTCACCATCAGTAATCCAGCCACAACTGAACAAAAAATTTCCACAAATAATATTGAAGTTTTAATACCAGGTACTTTTAGTAGTACATGTTGTGCAGTCCCTCAAAATTTACTTGCATCATCAACATTCTTTACCACAAAAGCTAACCCTGATCATCTACTCAGAAAGAGTAGTGCCAAATTGAGCTGTGGAGGTTCCATTTCAACAGAAGCCATACCCAACACAGGATCAAGCAGTGCTTACCTAACAAAGCTTTTAAGCTCAGGTTTGAGAACAAGAAACTTATCTTAATGATGTTACAGTATTTCACATGTGTGTCCCTTTTTTTATTTTGTTGGTGATGTATTTCTTAAATTCTGCAGTAGTTCTATAATGTTTTTTAACTTTTTCATGAAAACTGTTACAACAACTTGTCTCAAACATTCATGTTCACTAGCTGCTTTATTAGGATCTATGTAACCTTTTCAGACTTGAATATTACCCAAACTGTAGATGCAGATTAGGTTGATCCCTGCAGTTCTATAAACTTGGAGAAAGCTAACAATATTGCAGTGTTCAAAATACTGCATGATAGTGGATGCATGTCAAGCAGGTACTACCCAAGACAGTTTTATTTGTAGGTTGCTCCAAGATGTTCATCATTCATTTTTATCATCAGTGACAAAGAGTAAATAAAATGTTTGCTGGTAGAGAGAATTGTGACTGTAAACATGAAGTGACAGAAAGAGAAGAAAGGCAGTTACACAAGATAATAAAGTACAACAGTCATCAAACAATAGACCAACTGACAGACATTCAGTGCAGGTTGATCTACATTAATCTACAGTCATACTTTTCAAAGACTAAATTTTTTGTAGTAGAAGACCATTGTGTAAATCACTGATTTCAGTTACAAACAAGAAAAAATGCCTTGAGTTTTGCAAGAAAGACATTGGACTAATGAGGACTAGTGAAAAGTGGTGTAGTCTAACAAGTCATGCTTTACTCTATTTTTGCATGGGTGGAAGGAGGTAGAAGCTCCCAGCTGTCCAAGTCCCTGGTGGTGGAGTTATGGCATGGGACATATTTCCAATACAATACATTACTTCTACTCACGTAATAACTTTCCTCAGTTTTTGTATCTTATGTGTGCACATGTTTTACTCACCATTAGCCATTTCATCAAACATCATGTATATATATATGAAATAGAAACTCTAACCCAAGAGTTTTTGAAAGGTGGACTTTTCTTCTTCAGATTCCCAGTTTGTTTCTGAAGAAGAAAGGTTCACCTTTTGAAAGCAGTTGGGTTATAGGGTGTCTATTTTATTTCTATCAAGACTTCTTGAACCTTCATGTTTTTTATAACATCATACATGTTTATATGTGGTATCACTATGTTGTCACATGCAAATAAGCATGCTCCAACTCTCCACCAATATGAATGTGATACTCCTAAAGTAGCTTGCTCCTTCTATACCAGGGGTTCCCAACCGGTGGGTCACGACCCCCCAAGGGGTCGCAAAGCCTTGGCAGGGGAGTCGCGTAGCCTTGTTAGAAGTAGCTTGGGATAACATTAATTTTATTTCATCAATTACATTTTCAAGTCGCGAGTGCCAAAAGGTTGGGAACCCCTGCTCTATAATGTAGAGCATTATCATCTCTTCTCAATCTGGTACTTGTTTGTAATGATGTATTTTTTGTTTGTTTTTATTTTTATTTGTGGATTGTTCAGATTTAGGCATTTTTCAGTGCAAGTTTCCACTAAGACATTATTTCACAAATATTAAATGCCATCAACTTCTACTTTGTCTAGTGTAAAACAGTAGAATTTTGTTCATACTAGTCTACCTGTTACAATGGGGTTAGGTTTGCCATTTTCTGTTTTGGGAGGTAATGGCTTTTGTGCAACAAGAGGTGGAGTTTTTTATGCAGCCTGAGCCTTATTTTTAATTCTGCCTATATTTTACATTCATACTGAAAGCATCTTTATAAAACAGAAATGTACTAAGATGAAATGGTACAAGGGTAGGGGAAATGCACTACATCCAGAACAAGCTCTGCAATGTAGTTCTTATATCAAAGGTGAAATAGAATTATGAGTATTCATCAAAATAGACCAGTCCCCAACCAGGTAGCCAAGGTTCCACAATTCAGGGTTGGAATTAAGGAACTCTGATACAACTCTCCTAAAGCTACCCTTTTCTCCTTCATTGGGAAGTGGAATGTCTGGGTTGGTTGGTTTGTCTTGGAGGAGTCACATCTCATATCCACTTCATTTTTTTTTTCACTCCTTGTCAGTGTGGATGCCTGTATGTAGTGAAGAGACCTCCCAGAGAAGGTTCTGTCTTTCCAGTTTACTTCCTCTAGGATCTGAATGTCCACTCATGTGTTTGCTGTGCATGGCAACCCATGAAGGGAAGGAGAGGATCTTGGTGGTTGAGAGGTCTAACCCCAACACACTAGTTTAGTCTTGAATTCCTGTAGATGGGTGGCCATGGGTTGGCCCCTCATTTGGGCCATTTGGCTGGATCTTTTGGGTGAGGGTCAACCAAATACCAGTGTTGGGTGTTCTCATTTGGTGTTGTGGACATAATGTCTGATGCTGGTGTTTGGGTATAGTGCTCACAAAATCCTGGTATTGTTGCAGTGTTCTTGTTTGGCATTGTAGTATGTCCTCTTATAGAACTCCATAGTTGGTTGAGACAGTGGGCACTGAATCTTTCTTCTTTCATTATGAATTCCCCGAAACCCAAATAAAAATAAAATAATAAAAAAACAGGTAATCAGTAAATGACCATGTCTTAAAGACTGAACAGAAACATCCACCTCTTTTTACACCTGTACCTCAGTTTCTTGTACATCATTGTTTGTCAAACAAATCTTTAAGACAAATGTCTCCCTTTTTATTCAGCTTGCTGGCTCTCCTAAGTTAGTCAAGAAGCTATGTTCTGGAGACAACTTAATGGAAACATTTACCTCAAAACGCAGTGCACTTTTCTTGAATTCAAAGGCCACTAGGGATATACCCATTGAGGTTACTTCCCCATGCTACTTTGAATTTCTCATGAAGAATTATTGTTGAGAGGGATTTGAAAATTGTCCCAGAGTTGGAGATCCTTACTGGTTTTACCTCCCAAGGAGTTACTGCAGTGAGGCATATATCCACTCATAAAGATGGAATTATGCTACTTACCAGTGTTCATGGTTCATGCTTTCATTTATTCATTCACTGAAATTTCACATCTCCCATCATATTTCTCCTATTACTCTCAAGGGGTGGCTGAAACACATCATCCAGTTAGCCTATGATTAATTGGATGTAGATTCAAATCAACTCCTTCAAGTCTCTCCACCAGATAAAACTCCTTACTCTTCCTCTGGCTTTTCACTTCTATCATCCATTGTAGGATTTCATGCCAACTGACATGTGAACTACCTCACTTACTTTTGTCAGACACTTTCTTCATTTTCTATTCATTTCTTCTTCTTCTAGACATCAACTTTTTCATGTTGCCATTCTACAGTTCTGGAATGGGTAAGTTCTCTTTTTGTGAATGTCTTACCTTTACAGTGGCCTGTTTCTACATCTCTGAATCTCACTGAATGATGAGTGATGCATGTCCGGGTACAACTTGTCTTTAAATATGAACTATTAACTTTACAGGTCTATAATGCTCACTGATGAGATGGTTTATTCCACAAGACTATTAGAGAGTTACTTTTGTATCTTGTTTCATAAATAAGGCCTGTACGAACTCATGAACTATAATGAGTGAAACAGTGTCAGGATTGCCAGTTCTAGTTAAATAACCGGGGACTGGCTTACTTTTAAAAATAGTTTTTATGGTCACCCATTGTACTGTGTTATGGTTTTGTGTTTCTATGATCACTTCATCATGTAGTTCATCCTAGTTTCCTGGAAGTATAAAAGTCCTTGACAATTAAAAGTTCCTAGTCATTGGGGTGGTGTACCATGAAGGCTTCCTCTTGAATGTAACTGCTTCTACTCAGTTATGAATTGGGCAGAGGTGTTCTGTTGATGTAGGTGGTGAGTACTTTCTTCCTACCATGAACAGGAAGGTAAATTCCTGATGCTACCTGATTTTAGACTGGATGAAACACCACATGCAATTCTCCCCTCTGGCTGGCTTTCTCCCATTCTACAGTTGCATCAGTATAAGTTTCTAGGCAGTCTGATGTTTGATCGGCTTATACCAGCCAACATCCTCCTGTTGTGGACCAAATAAATAATTGGACTGGAGTTGACCCATCACATTTGCAATCTACCTTATTATCATTGATCAAATGTCTGGTTCCTGGGTGGCCTGGTGTTGGTTGTATCCTGAGTCTGCACACGTGCCCTGCCTGGGTTGTTGGAATGGAAGATGCTCAACCTTTTTGGGAAAGAATCTTTGTAGAGACCTTACAACACCTTGTGAATCCTATGATATATCATGTCATGACTGTTATTTAGCAAAAGTGGCCCATTTTGTTATTAGGTGTAGGTTTTAATAAAGTAGCCAGTTAGTGTATGTATGTGAACTCTAGATACAACTGAGATACCCTTTTCTGAGAATTCTTATGTTTCTTTAATAATATTTTCTTGCACTTTGGAAGTCAAAATGGCTTTATACTTTTTTCTCACATTTAATCACTTTTGTCTTCTCAGTTAACCTTGCATAAGAAATAATCTTCAAATGATATATGCTTTCTTAAGACAAGCCAGATTAGCAATTAACTATGTTATTTACCTTTTGTTTTTTCTCACTTAAAGTAATTTTTCTGTACTTTTTAAAGCACTTTAGAAAAAAACATGAATTAAAGTTTTCCACATATATTTCACAACTTCCAAAATATATATCTGTTTAGGTATTAGCAAGTTTTTAGTTGGAAGCCAAATCCAACCACAAAAAGTTATGAATGTGACCACTGTAAGTACAGTTCCAACTATTGCAGTAATAACAACAGGATGTGGTTCAACTACAGCTACTCGACAAGCTTTTATTTTACCATCTGTTCCCTTATCAGCGGTAAAATACTTTTTTTGTATGTAATGTAATATTAAAAGTAGTAAGTTCTGTTAGTTTTTGTTTTGCAGATACACTGCTGGCCAAAATCTTAAAGCCAATGAACATAAAGATAAAATATGCATTTTGTGTTGTTAGACTCAACCACTTATTTGCGTTGAGCTTCAAAAGATGAAAATAAGAAAAGGAAATATAGAAATAAAAAACTTTTTAGCATTTAATAGGGAAAATGTAAACACTATGAAATTAGCCTAAATACTAGCTGGCAAAAAGTTTAAGACTGAAACATACTGAAACGAAGTGTTAATCGGTAAACACATAATGAAATTTAGTCTTTTGTGTTCAAGCATTAGCATTGTCAACATCTCCCACTGACATCTCCTGTGTTACATTGAGTAAAAACATGGTAAAGGCTAAAAATTGACAGAGTTTGAATGTGGCAGAATTGTCGAGCTTCAAAAGCAAGGTCTCTCTCAACGTGCCATTGTTGGGGAGATTGGGTGTAGTAAAACTGCTGTTCCAAATTTCTTAAAAGACCTTGAGGGATACAGAACGAGAATTTGTAGTGGTTGGCCCAAGAAAATTTCACCCGCGTTGAGCAGGAGGATTCGATGGGTTGTCTGGCAAGACATCAGCTGATTGTCAAACCAGATTAAGGCCCTTACGGACACAGAATGTAGCTCAAGAACAATAGGACAGCATCTATGAGAGAAAAAGGCTTTACAAACTGTAAATGTCTTCAAGTGCCATGCCTCTTTCCACACCATGAAACAGCTCGGTTAAACTTTGCTGAGAAGCACCAAACATGAGACATAGAAAAGTGGATGAAGGTTTTGTTCTCTAATGAGAAAAAATTTAACCTGGATGGTCCAGATGGCTTCCAACATTACTAGCACGATAAGGATATCTTACTGGAGACATTTTCTACACGACACAGTGGAGGAGATTCCATCATGACCTGAGGTGCTTTCTCCTTCCATGGAACAATGGAGCTTCAGGTTATACAAGGGCATCAAACAGCAGCTGGCTACATTGGCATGTTGGAGAGAGCATCCTTATTGACTGAAGGCCCTTGCTTGTGTGGAAATGACTGGATCTGTCAGCAGGACAATGCTGCAATCCACAATGCCTGCAGGACAAAGGACTTTTTCATGGCAAATAACATGATTCTTTTGGACCATACAGTGTGTTCGCCCAAACAGAACTGCATTGAAAATGTTTGGGGGTGGATGGCAAAGGAAGTCTACAGAAATGGACGTCAATTCCAAACAGTGCATGTTCTTCGTGAAGCCATCTTCACCACTTGGAATAATATTCTAGCCAGCCTTCTGCAAGCGCTTATAATGACCATGTAAAAGCGAATGTTTGAAGTTATTCCCAATGACGGCTGTGCAGCTCACTACTGAGCCCTCTTGTTCGGCATTTCCTACCCTATTTAGGACTTCTTTTTGGTATGGTCTTAAATTCTTGACCAGCTTGTATTTAGGCTAATTTCATAGTGTTTACATTTTCCCTATTAAATGCTAAGAAAGGTTTTTATTTTTATTTTTTATTTTCTTATTTTCATCTTTTGAAGCTCTACTCAAATAAATGGTTGAGTCTAACAACGCAAAATGCAAATTTTTTCTTTATGTTCATTGGCCTTAAGATTTTGGTCAGCAGTGTCAGGAATCTCTAATTATGATTATTGATCTTGATATACATTGTATTTGTTTTACGACATTTTGCATTTGGGTCATTCCATGTCAAATCATTTAGATTTTGGAAAATGTTCCAGGTGACCCCCTCAGAATACCTTTCATATGATCAAAAATTGCCAAAGAGTAGATCAATATCTCTAATAGTTTCTGATTTACAACCCTGTAAACTTTAATTATGTTTTTTTTATTTTTGGTGAATTCATTTTTGGGCAACTTTGGCTGCTTAAATTTGCAAGAGTAATAGTGGTAAAAGGCTGACTGAATTAATCTCACAGAATTCAAAAATGGTCTCAAACCAAGTTTATCTCTCTTAGGATATTCATAGTGAGAATGTAAAATCACCTGAGAACCCTAAATCATAAAAAACATTGGTTTATGTAATAAGCCATAGCTCTAAGACTTAATATGATATAAAGCTGAATGTGTTTTCTAAATTTCCTATAACATATCAGTTGATAAATCAGCAATTGTTGTGATTAAAAGTCTATTAGATCTCCTGTAAAAAAATTTAGTTGCATGCAACTTTTTATGATTTAGCTAAAAGTAGCCCTACTTCAGGCCACAGTTTGACCATGTTACCAGTTATTCAGTCTTTTCAGATTTTTACCATATATTATAACATCTATGAATATGATCTACAAAAAAAATCAGGATGGTGTTCAACCTACTTCTTGAGTTATAATTTTTTTAAAGTATCCTCTGACCATACGTTTTTTACTTGAAAAAAAACTTCAGTTCAGGTGTGTTATTGTGTGCAAATATATCCATACAATTTTAAAAAGATTTATGAATCCCATTGAAATATTCTAATCAACCTTTACCATACATCTCTGAACATGATCTCAAGATATCAGTGTTGTTAGCATGTGTGTTCTGTCAGATTGTCTGAAACACGACACAGTAACTGTTCATGCTTTTATTACCACAGAACTAAGCCACATTAAACAGAAATATCCAAACACAGGAAAGATCATTTATTTCAGCGATGATACAGCTTCACAATCCAAGAACTTAAAAAATCTTGCAAAACCTTGCTACCATTTTGAAGATTATCAGTTGTCTGCTGAATGGCATTTTTTTGCCACCAGTTATGGTGGCATGTGATGGAGTTGGGGGTATGGTGAAGAGCCTGGTGGCTCGTGCAAGCTTTCATTTGCCTATAAATAATCAAATTTTAAGAGTCTCTGATATGTACCATTGGGCAAAGGACCACATTCAGGGTATTCAGTTCTTTCTTGTCAATCAGGAATCAGTCCTGCAGAATTGTGTAAAGTTTGATCTACTTGAGTGCTTTGAAAAATGCAAAACTCTGGCAGGTATTAGGTCACATCATAGCTTTATTCCCCACTCTACCAACAAATTGTATATGAGAAGGCTATCAGATGATGATGTGTACACAGTTGTAACTGTTGGTAGTAGCAGTTAAAGTGATGCTGCAGCAGCTCAAATAGGGTCTAGTGATAGCAATGACAATTATCAGCTGGGAAATATGTGGCATACATATACGATCATGAATGGTATGTGGGAAACATAAAAGATAGATCAGATGAACATTCTGATGTGTTGGTGTTATTTATGAAGAAATCAAAAAATGAACTGTTCTTGTGGCCTGCAAGGTCATGTAAAGATGAAAGCTGGATTCCTCCTTTCCAACATATTCTTTGTCTGATAAGTGCACCTACCGTGCAAGGCAGTAGTGCTCGCCACTATGTTCTATGTCAAAGTGATCTCAACATAATCAAACTCAAAATTCAGAAATTTATTCAAGCTGTCTGAACAAAGCAATGTTTATTTGATGTTGTTAAGGCTAATTTATCTCCAAAGCAGTTTTTGAAATATTGCATTGTCACGATTATTTCAGATTGGTGTGACTATAATCTTTCTCTGTTAGCCCCCTGTTGTAGCATTGTGCTTTTTGTGTCTGATTTACCTTTGTATTTATTATATTATGAATCTTAAAATCAGCCATATCTGCATAACTGTAATGCATACACAATATATTTGCATTGCCATGTGATCTAACTAGGTATGCCAATAAACTTGTTCAGAAATGAATTAATTCTTTCTTGTTTCTTACAACTTCATTATTTAGCATTTTGAAAGACTGGTTAGAATATTTCAGTGGGATTCATAACATTCTGACAGGTATTTTTCAAAATTGTGTGGATATATTTCCACACAGTAACACGCCTTAACTGAATTTTTTAAAAATAAAAAAACTTATGGTCAGAGGATACTTTAAAAAATTATAACTCAAAAAGTAGGTTGAACACCATCTTGATTTTTTTTGTAGATCATATTCAGAGATGTAAGAATATATGGTAAAAATCTGAAAAGGCTGAATAATTGGTGACACGGTCAAACTGTGGCCTGAAGTAGGGCTATTTTTAGCTAAATCATAAAAAGTTGCATGTAGCTAAATTTTTATTATGGGAGATCTAACAGACATTTAATTACAACAATTGCTGATTTATCAACTGATATGTTATAGGAAATTTGAAAACAAAATTCAGCTTTGTATCATATTAAGTCTTAGAGCTATGGCTTATTAAATAAACCAATGTTTTTTACAATTTAGGGTTTTCAGGTGATTTTACAGCCTCACTATGCAAATCCCAAGAGAGGGAAACTTGGTTTGAGATCATTTTTGATGTCTGTGGGATTAATTCGGTCAGTGTGGCAAATTTCAGCCTTCTACCACCTGGCTTCAAGCAACCAAAGTTGCTCAAAAATGAATTTACCAAAAATAACAAAAAAGTAATTAAATTTTACAGGGCTGTAAATCATAAACTATTAGAGATATTGATCTAATATTTGGCAATTTTTCATTATATGGGTAGATGAGCACATGTGAATTTTTTTCAAGGCATTCTGTGTGGGTCACCTGCAGCACCTTGGATGATTTGATATGACATGACACATTTGCAAATGGTATGAGATCATTTTGCATTTCAGCTGAATTTAGTAATTGGGTTTTATATACTTTGAGATGATATAGATTGAAAATGGATAAATATGTTCCTAATTGCTGGTCAAATTAACCAGCTAAGAACTGCGTTTTTGAAATACACCAGTTCTAGTCATTGCAGCTGACATTATATTACAGGGTATAGTAAAAAAGGGTTTGTCAGCTGTGGTTAGTGCAGCTAGAATGATAGAGAATGGTAATGAAAAGGTATGTTATCAGTGATCGGTGCAACTAGGCTGATAGAGAATGCTAAAAAAAAAATTACATTTATATGATGGCGACAACAGCTATATGTAAATCTTTTTCTTTGAACAGATTTGTACTCCTCTTATTGATGTTATTATTATTAGTGATAAATTTATTTGGAAGACAGAAGACTAAACTAAAATCCATAAGAAGCTTTGCATGTTTTCCAGATTGATCACAATATCCCAAACATTACAGGTGACTTCTGTAAGTGACTTTCAACGTAACTTGCTTGTTGGAGCAGCTAGTCAAGCTTTAATTGGTCAGCCAGTTACGAGTAAACTACCACAGTCTTCTATTCATGTCAGCAGTAAGTTTAAAACTTTCTTTCAGACTGTTGGTTTAACATTAGCTCATAAAACCTTTCTCCTATATTTTAAAGTGAGAATCTTTGTCTAATAAAATAACCATCATTGTTAAAAGTGTATAGTAAATATAAACAGTATGTATGTATTGTAGCAGTGTAATTTATTCTGTTTTTTTATTGTAAATAAAATAAATTTATTTTCACAGCAATTCAGTGAATCTTGAAGAAAGATTGCATTAGATTTATTAAATGGTTTAGCCAAACACAAATAAACAAAATACAAAATAATTCATGATTGTGAGAAACCCACTTGAAGTAGTAATGTATTATTGAGATAGCTTTTGTTGGATGAAATAAATGTCATTTCTTCTGTTGATAATTTTTTGGTTTACGTTTCTTAGTTTTATTTACACTTGTCCCTATGATGTGCCTGGCAATGATCAGTTGCAAACTTTTTTTGTTAACCTGAAGATGACTTAAGAAGGTCGAAATGTTGTTCTATACTTTATTGTAATTAAAGTTTTAATACCCATAGCAGCAGTTTGGAGAATACAAAATATAAAATACAAAATGATGGCTTTAAAGCTGTTGATAAACTTGTGTTTCAGTGAAACTTTAGGTAGAGTTGAAATAGTAGGTTTGAGAACTTTAATGGACTGCAACTGCCTATTGAAAGAAAAGGAGACTAGATAAACATGTCCAGATTAATCAACCTAGGTTGAGTGTAATTACAAAATGAGACATATAAATTGGGCTCAACATACAATTTGGGACTAAACTTGCTGTTGGAAAGAAATAAAAGAAGTTATCTACATCAAACTACATCAGCTTGAACTCAACAGAAACCACAGGTTTCACATCAACAACCTGTAGAAAAATCACTCTCAATGTAGTGTACTTGGTAAGTCATGGGTTCTGTGGACTCGGCAGGTAGCTCGATGTGGTTTTGTTATAAGAAAACGTGGGTGTGCACACACACACACACATGTATATATATATATACACTCTTCAAAAAAAGAAACGCAAAAGGCAAAATATGAGACAAATTGTTAACAAGTTTATTCCGGGTAGTTCTGTGTGACATGTGTGAAACTTTGCACATTCACTGCTGAACATCCAAAGTCTGCAAAGGCAAAGTCCACGCTCACTAGATGAAGTTTAACGTCACTCAACGTCAATAACGAGTATGCTCCTGTGAGTATCAATAACTGCTTGGCATCTCCTGCCCATGGAAGCGATGAGATGATGAATCACATCCTGTGGAGTGGCTGTCCACTCAACCTGCAAAGCTGCTGCAAGCTGAGGTAGAGTCTGCAGTTGAGGTTGTCGCCGTCGCAGACGTCGGTCCAACTCATCCCAAAGATGTTCGATGGAGTTTAAATCTGGTGACCTGGAGGGCCAGGGAAGAACATTGATGTTGTGGTGTCTTAAGAAGACAGTGGTGAGTCGGGCTGTGTGAGGACGGGCATTGTCATGTTGAAAAACGTCATTGACGTTCACCATGATGGGTTGCACATGGGGCCTAAGAATCTCGTTGACGTATTGTTGAGCCGTAAGATTCCCCCAAATGTGCAAAAGGTCTGTTCTGGCATTGTAGGCGATGGCAGCCCACATCATGACACTGCCACCACCAAATCTGTCAACATCCTGCACACAGTTTGCTGCAAAACGTTCACCTCGGTGACGGTAAACACGGGTCCTTCCATCCTGTCTACGAAGCATAAAATATGATTCATCGCTGAACCAAACATGCCTCCATCGTCGATGTGCCCAAGTCCACTGCAGCCGTGCATGACGATGTTGATGGCTGAGGATGACGCCTCTGACTGGATGTCGAAGTTGGATTCCTGCATCTCGTAGACGGTTGCGTACGGTCTGATCGGAAATCCTACGCAGCCCTAGTATGGTTGAGGCAGTAGACGTCATAGTGGTGGTCCTATCCCGAAGGTGATGTAACCAGATGTTGCGATCTTGTGCGGGTGTGGTCACACGAGGTCTGCCAGATCGTGGACGGTCATGAGTTGATCCACGTTGTTGGTGACGATTCCATAGCCTTGTGATGGTGCTTGGGTGGACATTCACAGCTCTGGCAACATCTGATCGAGATTTGCCTGCTTCCAAGCAACCAATGGCGTTGTTGCTTTGTGCTTCAGTCAGTGTTGGCGTAACTGTATTGCGTGTCAGTGGCTTAACACTGAGCTATGGAAACTGAGAACCCATCACTTTTATAGGGATTTTGCACATGTTGCACTTGCAGAACATGCAGATCTCTCAAACAAATTTATTGGACACTCATGCGTTTGGCCAAAATCTGATGTTTTTCTCCGTTTTCAAAGTGCATAACTTTTATTGTCATTTTGGTCTGACAATCAGTGCCTTAACATGTGTAACATCACATACTCTGAGCTTGTAACGTTATTACATATATTACTCTTTAAAATAACATAAATATCCCTTTTGCGTTTCTTGTTTTGAAGAGTATATATATATATATATAAAATAATAATATGCAGATAATAAAACAATAGAATAGTTTGCTCCAGTTTCACTGATAGCATTTGGTAATCACCATACATACTCAACACACATTTTTTACTTTATCTCATGTTCACACTTACCTTTATAAGACACTATGCAAATATCTACAGTGACTTGAAGAAGGCCTTACTATAGAAGTCTCCTTTTTTTCAATAGGCAGTTGCAGTCCATTAAATTTTTCAAACCTGCAGCCAAGCTTTATTGTCAAAATAAAATTATTCAGTCAATATGATTCATTAAAATATGACTACCATTACTAATTGTTTTGATTTTAAAATAAATATATGTTGCTCTTTTGGTGGTAAAAGTATAATGTGGTTTTCAGTTTAATTAGCAATATAGCAAAGAAAGAAACCTTCATAATCTGCACATTTCACATAGTAGTAGTAGTACAGGTATGTAACATTAGAATGTGAATACACATAGTGTTTATTGTTTTGAATAATTAATGAAAATCATATGCAAGTAATTTCTTAAACGTGCACGTGTGTGTGTGTTTTCATGCTAATGAAGACAATTTTAAACTGTATTTATTGCACCTGACTGCAAGTTACAGTAAATAATATTAAATACACAGTATTACATATTTATCATCACAAGAAGTAAATTGTCATGTTTTTTCATAACAGATAAAAATAAACTTTGTGCCATGTTTTTTTACAATTGATTAGAATAAAAACAAATGCAATATGTTGTCTTAAGTAAGAAAATAAAAGCATGTACAATATGTCACTTCAGGTAAGGGAGTAAAAACATGTCATCTTGAGTATGGAAACAAAAAATGTACAATATGCTACCTCAAGTATGGGAATAAACACATGTACAATATGTTATCTCCAGAATGGGTACAGAAACCTGTAAAACATGCCTCATAAGTTACTAAATAAAAAATTATCAATATTTCGTCATAAGTATGTGAATAAAAACATGTAAAACATGCCATATTAAGTATAGGAATAAAAAAATGTACAAAATTTATTTCAAGTATAGGAATTAGAATCTAGGAAATGACATATTAAGTATGGGAAAAAAACGTACAACATGCTATCTCAAGTATGGAAATAAAAACATAAATCATTTTCTCAAGAGTGGGTACAGAAACATGTACAATAATCTTAAGTACGCAAGTAAAAAATGTATACAATTTAATCTCAAGTATGATGAGAATAGAAATATTTACAGCAGGTCATCTTAAATAAGGGAATGAAATCGTGAAAGCTGTCATCTCAGATTTGGAAATAAAAATGTACGTCTGATGTATACATCGCAAGAAAGGATAATAAAGTGTACGTGATAATTGTGGTGAAAATAAACTGTTGAAATGTAACAACATGTCAAGTTACAAAACTGCATGTTATTTGAACTGAAATGTACTTTCTGACAAGGTACTTTACTTACACTCAGATACATAGCTATTATTGTTCAGTGCTGTCCTCTATTTGCAAAAATGTTTTTTTCATGTCACAAGACTTTCATTTTCATGCATCCCTGAAACAAACCACCACCAGTAGAAGCATCACACACCCACATGACTGATATGACCCTCTCTGCTGTTCTACCTACCTATCACCTCTTGTTTGACGATGCTCATGTTGGGATGTCTAGTTTGTGCTTTTCAAGTTTTTTTTAACCTTTGTATTAATTTGCTCTTATTGAGTTTACTATTTGTTATCCAATAGTGCAAATTTGTAATTTATTCCAAAGTGGAATTAATTTATATTACTGCCCAGTTACAGATCTTAGTAAATTATTACAGACTTTTTTCATAGTTTTTTATGTTTTTACTGAAACAGTTGCATTTGGTTATTCAATTTGAATTATGTTTTTCAAAATTCATATTAACACTTCAAAGGTGATACCTTTTATGAGCACATTTATACAGTCTTCAGGTTGGGGGCCTCAATTTTGAAATTATTGTCAAATACTCATTGGGAGATTAATCATTATTTGAACCAGCCTTCTTCTTCGAATATTGTCTATTTTTCTCTTGAACAAATCAAACCTGTTCAGGATGACAAAGCATTTAACAGCCTTTATCTTTCACCTGAATTTTCTGTCTTCCTAAGTTTGTACTGAAGGATCTACTAGGCCTCATATGGCTTTTTTTGGACATTATTTCACAAGATGTGTTCTCTCGCTGATTTTCTATAATCTTCTCCATTTCTTGTTGCACAATACTTTTTTCTCTCAGCTGAGCTTTGGACCAGTTTGTTTCTTCTCTGTTCCTTGATTCTCAACACCTAGAATAAGTTTTACCCCTTTACTTCATACTCAGTTTTCTTATTCTCTTGTCTTCTGTATGGTGCTTGTCATCATCCACCTCCTCTTTGAGGCAATCCACCAAGATCCTGAGGGTATTTTGAGGGATACATTGGCCCTAATTACATCCACATTGGCATGTTTGTTGACTTTGGCTACTTTGTTGCACATGTAGTTCCTCTGTTACATGGATCTTTTGGAGAAAGACACCATGTTTTCCCAATTTTTTACCACCTACTTATCTAGGAGTCTTATGCTTTTCTCTTTTCTCCATATATGAGTATTTGGATTTTTTCTGGCAACTTTGGAATTGAGAGTGGAATTAGTGAGACAACAACTGATTCACTTTTTGTTGGTTGATCATTTATCTTGCTTAGAGCATCAGCCATCCCATTTCCCATCCTTTATCTGTTCCTGTTGTGTGTAGGGGGCTTTTTTTCATCTGAGATTGTTCCTCTATGGCAGTAGTTCACCGAGGATCTGTGGGTTCATCAAATTTTATCCAAATGAACTATCATCAACTTCCTCTCTCTTCTCCTATTATCATGGATATCCATTTCCTTTCCATTGCTTTGAGATTATAACACACACCAGCATCTATTTGAGCCAGTACAGGATCTTTCATAGAATTCTGTCATTCACAGTTCTTCAGGGTTTTATTCCAGGTTGTTTGTGGTACCCAGTAAAATAGGAGACTAGTAATCTGTGTTTGATGTGCCCCACCTCAGTCACTTCTCGGTGCTACCTTGCCTTACCATGGAGTTATTTCTCACCTTCAGATGGGCTTTTTATTCAGGTTTATGGATGTCCAAGGTTGACATCTCAATGCTTATTTACACATTCCTATATCTCACCTTTCAAGATGCTATCTTTGGTTTGTTTGTCAAGTTTGCACTCTACCTCTGCCAGACATATGCACAGTCAATAGTTGAGCTTACATCATTACATGGAAGACTGGCCACTTTTGGCTTGATTTGGACTATAGGCCACCCAGCACACTTGTCTGCTTCTTTTTGAGGCAGCTAATGTTGGTTGTTTAATTAAGTTGGAGAAGTCCTTCCTTGTTTCTTCCCAATATCTCATCCATTTTGATGTTTTTTTGACATTTATCTCATTTGGACCAAACCTTCTCTTCAACTCCATTTGATGGAGCTGACAGTTCTCAACACTTTTACTGCTTCCTCTGTTACTGTCTGCAAGGTCCTATCTATTTAGTGGATTTGGTCTTTTGTGGGAGAATTTATCTACATTGGTTGTGCTCTTATGAGATCTCTTCAATGAACTCCATGACCAATAAAACCTTGCATAGGATCCTGTGAATGTTCCTGTTATCCTTCTTCATTCTATTGCAGATGACCTGCATTAGTAATTGGACAAGACTCACACATTGGCAGGTGTTCCACTTTTTCTCCTCTAATCTGGATTTATGTATTTTCAAGGACATTTCACTTCAGAGCAGGAAGAAAAGTGGGTCAAGCAGCAAGTAACTTCATGTTAGTGGTCTCTGACCAAATGGTCTTCAAATATCAATATCTTGGAACCTTTCATCATACATTAGGTTGTGGAACAATTTCTTCATCTTGCCAGTGATCACTTGGTTATAATCCATTTGAACAGTTTTACGGTGGTTGTAGATATAAATCACAATGGAGACACCCTTTTTCCTTCCTTTGTAGTAGAATGTTGGAACTCCTTTGGGGTGGAGCACAATGTATGATATTCATCTTCTTGCCTTGGTTCATCTTTCCTGCCAATACAAAATTTATTCAGTGTTTTCCATTGATGATGCATTTGTGGGGTACTCTTCACCTGGATGCATTTGTCAAATTCTTTAGTATCATTTTACCTCAGTTTTGGTCTCTAGTATCACATCCACTTGCACTAGCTGTCAGTGTATTCAGTGAAAAGTGGGCAGACAAATTCCCTTCTGTGCAATACCTCCCATCCAATACCTTTCCAGGGTAACTTTTGTTGTACACATCACTCTATGTCAAGCCCTTCTCATTACCCTTTACTAGCTGGTCCATTCATAGTTTCTGTGGCTGCTACACATACAGTCTGTTCTACAGTTGCCTCTTCCCATACCTCCACCCCTTTTATGGCAACCTTATGGTGTTGTTGCAATGTCCTTGTTTGACATTGTAGTACGTCCCCTAGTATTTCTCCATGGTGGGTGAGGTCAGTGGGCACCTAAATTTCCCTCTCTTCATTATGGATACTCCAATTAAAAATCTTAATAAAATAGTGAAAAAACAGTCTATAGGAAAACGACCACGTCATGAAGATTCTGAGCAGCAATCCTCACCATCTGTACTGCCTGTTGTACCTCATTTCATTTCTCTGATGTTTCCAGCATCAATGGTGTGGTCACTTGAAGACGTCATGTCGTGGTTCCTTGACATGTGCTCGTTGCAGTGGCAAGGACCATGATGCCTACGAGTGTGAAACAGACCCTCATTGCATCAATTGCAATGGCTCTCACCCATCCTACTTTTGTTCTTTCCTTAAACGGTTGAAAGAAAAAGAGGTGCAACTCTTGAAAACGATTCATAACATTACTTATCCTGAGGCTCGAAAATTGCTGTCCACCACCTCATCTCAGACGTATGTTGCTGCACTTCCTTCCACAACTACAGTGGGAGTGCAGACAGATTCCTCTGTGCTTCCAAAAGAATCATTCTCCAAACAAGTCAAAAGTCTTTTGATCTCCATGGTTAAAAAAGTTGATGAATCAACTTCAACACCTGTCTCTGTCCCTTACATACATTCCACCAAACCCCAAGATCCATATCCTTTGGTTTCAGGTACAGGAATTTCCTCAAATACATCTTCTTCTCCCACCCCAAGATGCAAAACAATCATTTGTTCACTTCCTCAGTCTCTGGAATCCTGTTCCAACAGCAAAGACCTGCCCAATTGACCCAGGGCAGGATCCATAGAGGTCAGTAGACCTCCCTTTAATAAGGACAGTAAGGAAAAAAGACATGGTCATAAACAGAAGGGTTCTCTACCCAATTTGCGTACACATAAATAAAAATGGCCACTCTGATACAATGGAACTGTCGAGGTTTACGTTCTAATCTGGATGACATCAAAACACTGATTGCTTCCTACCATCCTGTTTGTCTCTTCTTACAGGAAACATTTCTGAAACCTGCCGATACAGTCACCTTTCAGCAGTTTTCTTTGTATAGAAATAACAGGATGTGTGATGGACAAGTGCATGGAGGGGTGGCACTGTTGGTTGATCAGCATGTGCCTACCCTGTCTTTGCCGCTCGACACACCCATGGAGGCTGTAGCAATCCGTGTGTCCTTGGGTCATACCATCACTGTTTGTTCTCTGTACCTGTACCCTGGAGAGACATATGATCAATCAGACCTTGATGCTCTCGTTGAACAGCTGCCATCTCCATTTCTAATCCTGGGGGATTTTAATGGACATCATCCCATCTGGGGAAGTGCTGTTATTGATGGGAGGGGTCGATCTGTAGAGCGGATGCTCTCTGATCACAACCTTTTTCTTTTCAATACTGGTTCTTCAACTTATTTCCATGCACTTAATCAGTCTTTTACTGCTATTGATCTCTCAATTTGCTCCCTTTCATTAGTTTTCCATTTTTCATGGAGGGTTGACAATAATACAGAAGGCAGTGATCATTTTCCTGTAATCTTGAGAGAGACTGGCCGTGGTTGATTCTACCTGATCCATGTGCCCCACTGGAAGCTGTATCGTGCAAACTGCCATTGTCTGTAAGCCATCAGTAGATGACTATATGGCAGCAGTAACTGACTGAATTGTACAAGCAGCTGCTCAATGTATTCCTAAAACCTCGACATGTTTTCCACTATATCCTCATCCATGGTGGAATCCTGCCTATCACATGGCATGGAAGGCTCAAAAACGAGCCTGGGATACTTTCTGTAGATTCTGTCCTCCTCTCAAACTTGCTCTCTGATGGCCAGGAAGTAACTGATACCTGGAGCATTGCCAATACTCTTGGTGAAAGTTTTTGCCAGGTATCTAGCACTTCTGCTTCTTTTTTCACCTTCTTAGCCGTCAAGACTTAGGCAGAGCAACCACCTCTTTCCTTTTGAGCTGATTGTCTCTATGACTATAATTGTCACTTTACACTGGTGGAACTCAACCTGGCCCTTCATTGGTCTGGCAGTACATTGGTTGGACCTTATGATATATACTATAACATGCTGCACCATCTATCACATGCTTTATTTGCTATTCTTCTGATTGTTTTTAACTGGATCTGGCAGGAGAATGTTTTTCCTGATGCCTGACTCCAGGCTATAGTCCTACCTTTCTCTAAGCCTGGGAAGGATCCCAAGATTTCTTCAAACTACAGTCCAATTGCTTTGACGAGGTGTCTCTGTAAGACCTTAGAGAGGATGGTTAATTCTTGTCTTGTTTGGTTCCTCGAATCAAACAACCTCCTCTGGCCCACCCAGTGTGGGTTCTGACAACAGAGCTCCACCATGGACAACGACCACCTGATTCAACTTCAAACGTCAATCAGAGAAGCCTTTCTCAAACGACAACATCTTGTATCAATATTCTTTGACATTGAGAAGGCTTATGACACAACATGGAGGTATGGCATTTTGCAAGACCTTCATATATGTGGGTTACGTGGCCATTTACCCGTGTTTATTAAAAATTTTTTAATGGACAGGAGATTCCAAATTTGTGTGGGTTTGATACTTTTCTGTTCTTTTCTACAGGAACTTAGTCCCTCAGGGCTGTGTTTTGAGTGTCACACTTTTCAGTATAAAACGTAGTGCCATCACTGCACAACTCACTCTCACTATTGCAAATGAGCTCTATGTCGATGACTTTCACATCTCATATCAGTCGTTGAACATGAAGTATATTGAGTGGCAGCTACAGACTGCCCTCAGTGGTTTACTGAAGTGGACCACAGCAAACGGCTTTACCTTCTCTCTCTCTCAAACCGTTTGCATGTACTTTTGCCTCCAATGGGGTATTCACCCTGATCTGGAACTCTGTATTGGTGAAGTTGTGCTGCCTGTGGTCTCTGAGACAAAGTTCTTAGGGCTTATCTTTGACCATGAGCTGACCTTTATACCACTCATCAAGCAGCTACGGGTCAAATGCTCAAGAGCACTGAGCATCCTCTGTGTCTTCTCTTCCACCACTTGGGGAGCGGATCGACGTTCTATGCTAAAGATATATCATGCTCTTATTTGATCAAAACTCGTCTATGGATTACTGGTCTATGGCTCTGCCAGACCATTGGCCTTAAAGATGCTGGACTCCATTCATCATCAAGGACTTCGGCTCTGCACTGGGGCTTTCTGCACTTCGGAGTTTAAGTTCAGACCTTAAACAGTGAGTCTCTTGATTCTTCTTTGCACCTCTGCCGTTTGCAACTGTCTATACTGTATGCTTCGAAACTTTGTTCCTTACTAAAGCATCCCACCTGGGGTTGTGTTTTCCTTCCTTATTGGTTCATGCTTCTTGAGACCAGACGGTTTGCTCTTGCTCCTTTTGGCCTTTGTATCCAGATGCAGTTGGATGAATTGGGTCTGTCCTTGGATAATATTGCTGTATCCACTTGTCAGCCCATCCCACTGTGGCTTCTTACAGTCCCCAATTGTGACCTATCTTTAAGTCATCTGAGAAAAGTAGACACTCCTGATTGGAAATACTGTCTGCTATTTGCTGAACATCTTTCGAACCATCCTTCCATTCGTATTTATACAGATGGTTTGAAATCAGGTGACTGTGTGGGCTCTGCCATGGTTTGTTGTGGTTTGGTGGTTGTGCACAGAATTCCCTCTACAACTCCTGTGTTCACTGCTGACATGTATGCCATTTTTCTTGCCCTGGATCACATAGAAGCTAAGCAGTACTCCACCTACACTATTTATACTGACTCGCTTAGTTCTCTACTGGTCCTGGAATCGCTTCACGTTGGCTCACACCCTGTTCTTGCTGATATTCAAAACGGACTGACCCATTTCTCTTTAACATCTTTTTCTGCCCTGTTTTTCTGGATACTGGGCCATGTTGGTATACGCAGGAACAATCATGCTGACACTGCAGCTTAGTCTATCTGCTCTGGCACTATCACTGCTGTGCCTGTCCAATATATGGACTATGGTCCTGTATTCAAGGCTCGGCTCCGTGCCAGGTGGCAGTCGACTTGGAGTAAGCAACGCAAAAACAAGCTTTTCCAAATAAAACCCTATATTGGACTTTGGCCATCTTACTTTCGTAAGGATCGGAAAGAGGAAGTTGTTCTAACTAGACTACGCATTTTACTGGTTTTCCTTTATCTGGGACTGATGCACTCAGATCACAATAAACCACATTTTACTTTCTTGTCATCATTATGACTCTCAATGATGGCACCATATTAAACATGTTCTGTCCCAAGGTTTGTCCATAATGTTAGACAGTGTTATTGGTGATGGTGACACTGTCCACCTTGGTAATGTTTTTAGTTTTTTAAAGGCCATTAATCTTTTTAATGCCATTTAATTTTTTTAATTTATACCTTGCACTTTTTTTAATGTGGCTCCCTTTTAAAAATCACAGTTCATCTACTTCGATTTGAAATCAGAAACTGGCTGTAACATTCAATAACTTGAAACCAGGACTGAAAAGGCCAACTTCAGATGTCTAACGCTGCTGTTTGAACTACCCGTTAGTCATCCTGGTGAGTTATTATAATTTTGCTCCATGTCTTTTAAAATGTTTTTATTACTTTCCTTTTTGAAAATGGCCATAACGTCAAATAACTTGGAACCAGGACTGGAAAGGCCAACTTCATGTGACTGACTGAGGATTTTGTACTTACCTGTTAGTCTTCGTGGTGAGTTATGATTATTACAGTTACACTACAGAAAGTCCTTTACAACTTGAATTACTGTAGTTTTTCTTTTGATGTTGTAGAGTAGATGTAAACATTAGTTTTATGCTATTTATATTTTTTTAAAACTTTGTTTTGTTTTACCTTAATTTCCTTTTATGAATATTACTAAATTCATTTTTAACTTTTTTACCAGATGTTTGGCACAGATAGCTTAGCTGCTTTGTGCTATAAAACACTAAATCATCCAACCAACCAACCCACTATTCATATTATCACAGATTTTATAATTTGGTCATTTTATCAGCAGACTTCTGTCTCATAGATAGCAAGTTATTGGGCTACCTTTTCATTTTACTGGTACTGTAAAGTTTTTAATCTCTAACACCTTATCACTGTTATTGCATTTTGTCTGGATTAGTAGACCTCCAAGGCATCCAGTCTTTTTAAATTGGGATCTCAGTGTGGTGTTGCACTGCCTAACTTTACCTCCATTTGAACCTTTGTCATCTAGTTCCATGTTTTATTTATCCATTTAGAGATATTTCCTTCTCCTTTTGGCTGTGGTGTCATCACTTGGATTTGTTAATCATTGATGTTTCACTAACACTGTACCATTACACTTATATTCTCCTTTACCAGAAAAAATCTTTCCTTCCCAAAACTATATTGGTGCAAGAGGGTAATTCCTCCTCCTTTCTAGCTTCACTTCCTACCATTTCTCGTTTCTATTCTTAATTTGATCTGAATAGACTTCTATATCCCACTTGTGCTCTTTGTTTTTATATTTCTTACATGGCTTCCTTGCTTAGTAATAGTTCCCACTTTTTCAGCCCTTGGCAGCTGCCCTCTGTTCATGATCTCTTTCTTCCTTCTTCCTTTACCAGTTGGGTTTGTCTTTTAATTCATTTGGATTTTTCTTACTTGTCCCCTCCTTTCCTTAGTTTGTTCCAGGTATCTTCCCATCAGATTAGGCATCTTATGTTTTCCCTGCCCTCTCCTCTTCATTGTCCTTTAGAGAAAATATTTCAAGCTGGCATGTGGACCACTCTATATTGTGTTGCTGTTTCTTTTTCATTGGCTTATTGTCTTCCACCTGTTTTTATTCTTCTGACTTTGGTGCAGTTTTAAGTAGGTAAGTTCTCTTTCTTTATATTATTTTCCGCGCCTTGCCACGTCTTAACCAGAATCTTGATCTGTGGGAGTACTCCGGTGCCTGTCCAGGTATACTTAATTCTCTTGCCATTTTACAATCAAAACCTGCACCGTAAGGCCTTGTTGACTTAACTTTGAAAATTCCCATGGCCACAAATGCATGCTGTTTATTACAATCACATAAACGAGAGATGGGGTGTTCCAAAAAATTTCTAATAGGTTATTCCTTGCAATATGTTTGCTTTCTCAATATGCCCATTAGAGACTGCACTAATCCATGGACTTCAATGATAAAGCAGAAGGGAATTGCTGCCCTGTTCCTGTCATTTTTTAGATTGCTTAAATTTGGTTTGGCCTGTTTTTCAAAAAAAGGTTTCTTGGTTACTAAGTGCACTGACTCCATTGTGAACATTTTTACAGACTCACCACTGTGTTTTTTCCCCTATTTCTTCCCATAGAGTATGAGAGTTCTTACCACATTCCAGTTTCAAAGTCACTGTGGTTGAAGACCATGGAGATATCTCCTTGAATAAAAGGTATACAGTATAAACAATGCAATGAAGACCCCATTCAGTTGTGAGTAGGGCAGTAATATTTTGCTAGTATAAATGATAAGATGTCCTCAAAATGGATGCTCCATCTCTGATGAGTTTGTTGCTTTGGATGAGCCATGATAATGATTATGATCCTTCATCGTACCTACACATAGAAAACAATTCCAAGCAGTTGATTTTTAGATTTAGAGCTGAACTAATCAACGTAAGTTCTTACACAAGTTCAGGATGTCCTAGGTCCCTTAATCAATTTGCCTCAAGTGCATTACCCCAATATTGTAGGTTGTGGTGAGTGCACTTGTTGGTCTGCTTCTTCCTATTGTGCTGCATCTTGAAGTTTTTATGCCATGGATGTTACTGTATTTGGGGGTAGTTCCAGTCTGTTTGATTTGAGTGGAATGTAGGATGTTACAGGTATATTTTACTTGCTTCTGTTTGTCCAGTGGTCAGGTTCCCAATTCAGTATTCTCTTTCTGGTCAGCTGAACTTCAGATGAAGACAGTCTGGTCCTCTTTTCTACCCCTGCATGGATGTCAGTTCCTGGTGGTTGAATTTTGTATGCAGTTGTATGATACACCCTAAACCTTGGAGCACATCATTTAATTTACCCACGTTCCATTCATAAGGTAGACTGAAACTGATGAAAATTTGTAGAATAGACAGCAACTTACCTGTTGTGGAGACGACATTTCAAAAGGCAGAAGACTTTCAAAACGTTGTCCTCTACACTTGTGTCTCTGCAACAGGCAGTTGCCATCTGTTCTACAAAGTTTCATCATGAATACTCTGCCTGAACAATCTATCAAAGAATAGACTGAAATTATTCTATGTTGTGGTTTAGGTCATTGTGTTCTCTCCCTTTGAGATGTTGCCCTCACAATTTTCAACCTAGATGTGCCATACTTTTCCATGTCTGGGCAAAGACATAAGCTGGTTCAGTCTCCCATGTATAATTTTCTTATTAAATGTTTTCTAGCTAGTGTGCCCTTCAGATGCTTCTAACTCTCCCTCATAGCAGTTTCTCTGCCTATTCAATGTAGGATTCTAGCTATGTAGGTGAGAAGAAGTAAGGACTTTGTCTAAAGTTATAATGTTTTTTTACTGAAAATATATATCCAACAGGTATTTACTTCTATATATGCAAAAACGGCTCGTTTGGGTTGAGAAAATATTTTATGTAGAAGAGCGAACAACGTTTCGACCTTCTTCGGTCATCGTCAGGTTCACAAAAAACCGAAGGTCGAAACGTTGTTCTCTCTTCTACGTAAAATATTTTCTCAACCCAAACGAGCCATTTTTGCATATATATTTCTCTACAAGTGGGTTTTCTCGACATCACTGAGGTATTTACTTCCACTTACTCTTCCCAGCTTTCCTTCCCACCGTCAATCGGTGCTTCAATTTCTGCCTAAATTCAAGGTGATCGTTAGGTAGAATATCATAGAAGGAGTCACATGGATTTGTGTGACACTTCTGTTGGTGGAGGTTTGTTGTATGATAGTTTGTATGGGAGAATCAGTCAAAGCATGTGAATCAAGGGGTGCATAGGAATTAAAAAACTTTCAGATAGGGGCAGCATTGAACAAGAATAGCTATGTATTTGAGCTGAAGTATGAGAAAATTATAATTTTGGATATAAAATAAAGTTTATATGTATACCTATATTTTCTGCTTTCCAAAATAATGTTAACAGAGTGTAAATATTCCTGGTTATTTTGCTTTAGATTCTAAAGAATTTACAAGAACTACATCACAAGCAAATGTAAGTCACGTGCTTATCATTTTATTGTAGCTATGATCTAAGGTACTTAAGTTTTATGGCTAGAATTTCATTTACATTCTAATGAATTTCATTGGAATATATTTATATATATGCAAGTTAACTAATGACAGAAGTTGACTCATGAAGTAATTTATTTCAGGGATCTAAAACAATCTTATTTAAGTGTGTACTATGTTCATCTTTGTTATCAGCAGTTATCTGTTTTGAAAGCATATAAGAACCTTTGATAATATCTTTTTACATAAGACACATTCATAAAAAATATTTAAAATATTTTTTGTTATAAAAATCCAGTTTTTTCATCAGAAATATAACACCAAGGCAATTTTACAATAATTTGAATTTTTAGGTCTGAGTAAAATGCTTATTGATCTAATACTTGACAGTGATAGTCTATGCATGATGACCCGGCATGGCCAAGCGTGTTAAGGCGTGCGACTCGTAAACTGAGGGTCACGGGTTCGCATCCCCATCACGCCAAACATGCTCACCCTTTCAGCCGTGGGGGCGTTATAATGTGATGGTCAATTCCACTATTTGTTGGTAAAAGAATAGCCCAAGAGTTGGCGGTGGGTGGTGATGACTAGCTGCCTTCCTTCTAGTCTTACATTGCTAAATTAGGGACGGCTAGCACAGATAGCCCTCGAGTAGTTTTGTGCGAAATTTAAAAAAGAAACAAAAAAAACAAACAATCTATGCATGATGTTAATATTTTCACTAGTAACATGTATTACTGCTGAAGAATGTCAGTATTAATGATTATTCAAAGCTTTTTATCTTTTTTATTTTTTTAAGTGTGGTGTGCTTCAAAAAACAGCATAAAACCTAAGAACTAAATTATTCAAATCCGTTTGTTACAAAAAACATGGCAACATATTGACACTTGTTGTTTCTTAAACTTTTCAGTGTTTTTCTGTGTTTATTCACTTAGTAAGAAGCTGAAGTATTATACATTTTATCCATTATTTTTTTTAATAAGAAAGGTCGTATTTTGTACTTGGTGAATTGTAGGAAAAAGTTGAAATACACCGTGTTTAAATTTAATAATAATAATAAAAAGAACTTCATTCTTAAATGCATAAAATCTGTAGATGGATGTCACACAATATGACTTTTTATTCAGTCTGTAGAAACAGGAGTCCAGATAACAGATCACAAAGCCACATATAAGGAACACAGAAGAGTAAGTCATATTAATGCAGAACAGAAACGAAGATGTAATATAAAGGTAAGTTTCTTCTTTAAAGTTGTATTTCATAGGCTGGTTTTATTTGTAAATACAGGTTTTTTTTTTAAAGTTATTAATGTAGAACAGAAACGAAAGTGTAATATAAAGGTCAGTTTCTGTATCCAAACTGCTGTATCTCAGATGTTGGTTTTATTTATTAGTACAGGTTTGAATCTCTATTCCATCAAACATGTTCACCTTCAGAAGCATTATATATGTGACATTCAATCCCACCCTTCTTTGTTAGAAGAGTAGCCCAAAAGTTGACAGCGAGTGGTGATTACTAGTTGCCTTTCTTCTTGTCTTTCACTGCTAAATTAGGAATGGCTAGCATAGATTACCCTTGTGTAGCTTTGTGCAAAATTTCGATCAAACCATATCAAAACAAACTCCCTTTCTTGTATATGATGATTACCAAGTTACATAGCACATATACCACAAGAGTGTACAATAAATATCTCTGCTATACATCATAACACTGCAACAGTGTATAGATAGGAATCATAGACTGCTTAGTTTCTGGTATTAACAATATTTTTAATACAAAAGGAAGAAAAACCATCTCATTACAATCAACTTTGAAAGTGGGTATTTGAAAACTTGATAAAAAGAAAGAAATTGGACTACCTTGTAATTCAAGAAATAATCGTTACATGCTTGAAGAAAATCATCTACTTTTCATCAAAATGAACTTGGTGAACATTTGGAATAGTGTGTTTTACAATTGTTATAAGTGAAATAAGTGTTAGAAAAACACATAGGTTCAAAAAACTGATTTAACATAAAAAAATACAAAATTATATAACCCAAGCATTTTCAAAAGGTGGCAAACTCCTTTTCTCTTGATAATGAAAGATCTACTTTTCAAAAGTGCTTGGGTTATAGGGTTTTGTATTTTTGTGTATGCAAACTAAAGTTTCATAATTTTCATTTTCCAGGAAAACGAATTTTGTTTTTAAATTTTGCATTATATCTAAAGTCTCAATTAAATGTAGAGAGTTGTTTCAGCAAAGACCACACAGTGAGCTATCAACACTCTGTCCACAACAGGGAATTAGACTTCTCATTTTACTATCATAAATTTTGTGAATTTAGTACTAACCAACCATAGGACAGTTATAAAAAAATTATTTACTTGTAAAAATATTTAGTTGATGAATACACCACCTATGAATATCAAACTGTGAAAGAATTATTAATCTAAAATCTATGCAAATTAAAATCTTGCTTAAATAGAAATTATTGCATCCATCCTTTATTGGTGATAACTTCTTGTTGAAAGTTAAATAATTATGGATTAAATGTAGAATAAGTATGAAGATGGTAAAGTTGAGATCTCTAGGAATTTGAATCTCTTTTACTTCACCATAGAGTAACCTAAATTAATTTGGGTATGTGAATAATGTTATGACATTTTATCAAATTTGTTATTTAATATTATACAATAGACCAAATCTATATTTGTGTGTGTGTGTGTCTATATAAAAGTTTGTTATTGTTTTTTATTTTTTTCACTAAAGTTAAATTGAAAAGAGAATCTGTGATGTAGAGGCCTAATGCACTCTTTGATCGGCCATACCTTTTGCTGTGGACTGCAGTTTTGCCTCTTCAAGGCTCACTGGCTCAGCTTGTTTCAGCAGTCCAAAGAAATACTATTAGGACTCAAAACCCCATAGATATTGTGTACACTTCACCATTATAAGTGGTCTAATGGTATTTACTTGCTTTGTGGACCTAAGCAGAAAGTATGGCCAACTGAAGAATACATTAGGCCTCTACATCAACTCTGGTAAAAAGAAAAGAAATATTTAATATATGATACAAATATTGACCATAAGATGGAGTAATACTACTTCTGAAATTGTGAAAAAAATGTGTTAATGCTGGTTTGAGATGTAATAACAAAATAAAATATAGTTTGTGTTCGGGTATTTAAAAATAAAAAACATCATAAAATGCATTTTGTAAAGATATTTCAGTATCTGTAGATCAACTCAAGATTTTTTCACATTTTTCTTTGTTTCATTATTCAGTGGTATTGATCAAAAGATGAGGATATATTTACTAGATTTAAGTTACATAAGCAAAAGGAAGAAGGCTAAAGAACAAAAAGTTTATTCCCTCCTATTAACGTCTGATTTATTTTGTACAAATACTTCTCTTTAATATAATTCATTAAGCAAGAGTTTAAGAAGAATTTCTGTTTTCAAACATTTCCAGTATGGTTTTGATGCATTACGTCAACTCATACCTTCTCTTAGTCAAAATTCTCACACCAAGTTTACCAAAGCTGTCATGCTGCAGAAAGGTAATGAAAACTGATTTTAGTTAAACACTTCTCTTGACATTAGTGGTGTTTATTTTGTTTGTTATTCATCTAATAATGAACAATAATTAATCTTAATTCTTATTTACAACAAGATTGGCAACTCTGTTTGCTATGAGAAAACCTTTGTTTGTAATATTAAAACAACTAAGTTAACTTAAATCATCATTGTCAGTTACTGATAGACAAGTGAATGTGAAAAGCTTTACTAGGTTATAAGCTATAAAATTGTATTTCTGAAAGTTATCTAAAAAGAGTTTAAATTTATATAGAAAAACTTTGTAAAAAAATTGTAATTTTATTTAAAAGGCTTACTTGTAACCAAAATATATTTTAGAATTAAATATTAAAATCATATCCTAATGTTGCTTCTCTATTTTAATTCTGTTTAGAAGAAGCAGAATACAACCAGTATTATGTATTTTAAAGAATCATTTTCTTGGAACTTAGCATCTTTTTTTGTTACTTTTTATGACTGTACCTATTTTGTTTTTTTCCCTTCTGATTACTGCAGTCTTTGCTTGACTTCACTAGTGTTATGCTTGAATTATTTTAATTTGATTTTATGTCCTTTTCTATTCTAGTATAGATTTTGGTATTCAATCTGTTAGTATCTGTGTTTCTTTGTTTTGGGTGGTGTACTTTATTATTAGCACCATTTTGAATATTTTATCTTGCTCTAAATTTTAATCATTATGAGACAAAGTTTTGAATTTTTACAGTAGTGAAATGACTTAAATGCTAAAATAATTATTATAGATAACATTTGTTTTTCAGGTGCAGAATACATTCAGTATTTAAAATCTCAAAAGCAACAACAACGGGAAGAGATTCAGGCTCTTCAACAAGAAATTAAGGGTTTAAATGAGGACATATGGTAATATTATTTTGCTTTAAAACTTTAAAATTTTATTTTGCATATTACATATTATATTTGTATATGTTGTAACCTTAAGTAGTGAAATTTAAAATATAAAAACATATTCTGAGGATTTCAAACCTTATATATTGACGTCCATGATAGAGCATTTTCATGTGAGATTCATAATAATTTTTGTTCTGTTTCTATTTTGAAAAACAAGACTTAACGAGCAAGTGTTTTTATCCAGTTTGTTCCAACAACAACTGCCAGCAACTGGTGCTCCCGTAATGCATTCTCAATCAACCAAACTGAAGGAGTTATTTGAAGAATACGTACGGCAAAGAACACTTCAAAATTGGAAATTTTGGATTGTATCCTTCTGAGTGAAAATAGATGTTCAGAGAAATAAGCTTACATTTTGATCTGAGCTTGTTTATGAATGGCCTTTCGTCTGTGAGAGATGTGTTGTATAAACCTAGCAACTGTTTACTGCTCAGTTTTATCTGAAATAATTAAGTTCTTGTACACAATTCAGACTACTGTGAATACTTAATGTTTAACCATTTTTTATATCTTTTTAAGTGGAAGAATATGTGTGTAACTAGGTATGATTTAATACTTAGATGTTTTTTACCTTCATCAAATTACAGTTCAGTTTGATAATGGAACGCTTGTTGGAAACGTACAACAACAATGTGTCCACTTCTAATGTAGATGAATTCTGCAGAACCATACTGGCTTGGTTAGATCAGCACTGTTCTCTCAGTACTTTAAGACCTGGTATATTATTTATTTACAAGTTTTTAATTGTATTAATCAAAGCCATTTAGTTGTTAATGATAGTGTAAATACTTGATGTGTGGACAATAAATAGGCAAAAAGGTGATTGGAAGAAAACAAAATAAGTGTGTGTGCATATTATATAAAACCATATATAATATTCAAGCCATAAACCAAATTTAAGGTCGTCTAATAATTTGGCACTACTTTATTTGGATGTGCACCTTAAGCTGCATATAAAAGCACAACAGTCACAGTAACTTTGCTGATGTGTTAATTAAGTGCCTTTACCATATTGGGGGCAGGAATACTGACTTTAGGAGGTAAGTTTTATCTTATTTACCCCAAATAGTAGTATCTTATTTTCATTTTTATTTATTTATTTTTATCTCATTCTTTTTTCATCCTTTTATGTTTATTTTTTTCTTATTCTAACTTGAAAAAGCAGTGACCTTCGCACAACTGTTTGCAGGCAGTGAAGGGTGATGTAGATGTTGGGAAGTTGTGGGCTTGAGCACTCACATCTTGCTCTTCTAATTTCTAATCTTATGTGAGACTAGCGAATTGGTGGTTGAGACTGATAGATGGTGTATCCCCACTGCAGTGTGGGTCCTACTTTTGCAGTCATGTCCAAAACCTAGGATCCCTTTTTTAAAAAAAAATGTTCAACATATTTAAAAAAAAAAAAATTTCATCTTAATGTGTTTTGGTTTATGGTTTGAATATTTTATGATTATAATTAATCAGAGGTTGGGATTTGCTGTTTTTAATGCAGTCCTTCCTCATGATTTTGTTTATTCATTTAACTTCATTTAGATATAAATTATTTACTTTCACTAAAATATATATAATAAAAATCTGAGAAATCTTGTAATCTATAGAAAGTGAAAATTTCCCTTTGAAATGTTGTCTTAGAGGAACTGATTACATAAAAGGTTTACTATAATATCACTTGCCTCAAAAATGTAATTTTTTTTTAGAATGAAAAATATATTTTAATGTAGTAAGTGGAACACAAAATAAGATAATAACTACTGAGAAAATATTAATCACCATATCAGGGTGGTTAACTGAAGAATTTCTTATATTTACCTCCAGTAGCTAGAATAATTTAAGGTTGCAAAATTTGATGGTTTAGAAGTGTAGAAATCCATGTGCAATAAATGAATAGACAGAGTAGAAAAATAATCCAATAACTCTTAAAGAATTAAATGAGGGACTAGCTATACACAGGAAGTGTTATGAAAGACAGATTATATCAGTAGGTATAGATGCTGTGATGCTGTATGCTAAATTAAAAGTTTGTAAGAACTGTAGAAGAAAAAGTGGTTTAAAATTTTGACTCTTCTGTTTCTTGGGAACAATTGAAAAATATCAAAAGTTAAAGTGGTTATTCTCTAGAAATATTGTTATCAGTATTTTGCTATAAAAAATGTTGGAGCATCTTACAGATCGTTCATAATGGTAGTATATATAAAAGTGCAAGGTGTTTTCTTCACAAACTTTAAACTGAGTTGAGTTCATAATGTGACCAAACTTAAAAAGTTCTGATAAATGACTTTTTACTAAAGTATTGGAATTGTTGAAAAACATACAGACATACAAAATAAAATACAGGTTATTATCACTTCATTAGGGTAGTGCTAGTGTAGAATTAAATTAATCTAAGGGATTGCTCCTTTCTACTGCTTGGTAATTTAAACAAGTTTTAAGCTGTACTCCAAGACTTACCTAATAACAGTCATGATTACCACAGACTTGGTAAGAGATGAAAGGGCTGTGATACATAAAAGGATAGTAGGTAAATGGGAGTGAAAAATAATGGATAAGTAGCATTTGGTATTAAAAAGACATAATGAAGTTACGATGTTTGCCTTAAATTCATAATGCTAACCCAGTTCACTGATGAATCAGGAGAAGGCTGGTATGCAGTGTTGACTCAGTAAATATAAAATATAAGATGTAGAAAATGGCTAATAGATTTCACTACGAAACATTCTGAAGTGATGAAAGATAAGACATTCTGAAACATTTACTTAGTCTGGATTAATAAACTGCAGACCTACAACAAACTCAGTAAAGAGGCAGTCTGGTTGTTGTTTAATGCAATCAAAATGATGAGTGATAATCTAAGTAATATTAACAAATAATATACTTTGTAAAATGTAGTGTTTAGTGTATTTTTGTGTTAGCTTACATAAATCATAACTAGGGATTTAAAGATTTTGTCAGACTTTCTAAACTTTGCTATTTGTTTTCTTGGTATAATTACTTTTATATCTCTACTACAAAATTCTAAGGTGTTGAGCATTATATCAAAACACTTTTTTTTAGTCCCTTTTATGTTTCTATGCTGGTAGCATTCTTGGATTATATATATAAAAATGGCTGACATATAGTGTTAACAACTAAAACCATTAATGTATAATTTTAAACATGTTTTAGAAAGAATGGATATTATTTATGAAAAATATTCACAACTAAAAGCTTTATTTTTAAAGCACTATTTAAAACTAGCTTTAAAAAATAACTTGTTCAAACTGAATTATTTTGAAACACAGTACTTGTTTTGAATCTTGGTAATGTAATGTGATATTGGTTTTTAGTATACTCTGATTTCTTCCTTATAATAAATTGTTGAGTTACAAAAAATTTTACACTAAGTACAATAAGGTACTTTTTTGGAAAAGATAAATTATAAACTTGAGTACATCATTACAAACTCCAGAGTACTTTTGATTGAATTAAGATGTATTTCCTGGTAATGTAACTTTTAAACTATTAGTCATTTTCTCACTCTGTTGTTATCAGGTGTTCTAAGCTCTCTCTGCCACCTCAGCACCTCCACCAACATCTTGTCAGATCCGTCCAAAATGCCAGATGAAGCCACAAGAGCTGTTACAAAGAATGAATCACAGTTTTACTCTTAGCATTGTTATTTAACTGGTATTAAAGAATTTATTGCTCGCTTTCACAGATTTTATTGCTTAAATTGGTGTACTTGTATATAAAATAGTATATTTTAAGTGTTTTCTATTTTATGTATAAGTACACACCTACATGTAATAAAAGTTAATATATGGAATTTGTGTGGTAATAACTAAATAACACTACTTAACAGTAAACTTGTAATAAGGTTGTGAGCTATTAGTTGCAGTACAAATTTTGGCATATCCAACTAGTTGCATATGCTTTTATATCACTTTTCTATGCCAGTGCTTTCTATTTTCTCTCTCTATATTGTGTATCTGTCAAAAACCTCATTAATGACAGCAATTAGTTGGATAGAGTTTCATTTATTTCTAGTCATGAGTATCTTTCATCTTTGTGTACTCACACTCACTCACAAACACACAAAAATTCTGTGCCAGTAAATCAAGGGGCAATTTTCTTTTGTATGCAGTTGTAAAAAAAAAGAAAAAACCCTGGTTAAAGAATTTCTGAAAACATATGTATTGGAAATGATATTTAGGTTCAGCTTTGTTATCTTGAAATATATTTTTAAGAAACAGTTTTAATTTATTACAAACTGTTTACTGTCTTGGGATTTTTTTCACAGTTATATTTTGGCTAGTACTATTTGTAGAAAAATTGGACTAACAATCCTTTTTTATTTTTTTCCCCTATAAATAACTGTGAGAAAATAATGTTTAAATAAACCAGCTAACTTTTAGCCACTTTAATGAAAAATTCGTTTAATTAAATATGATAATATGGAACTTTTTATTTATATCTTTGTTCACTTCTAGAAATTTGTAAATTTCATATTTTCTGTTGTGTTTTATGTAGTTCAGAGATTCATTATAATCTTGATATTTTAGCTAGCAGAGACTTTTTTACTGATTTGTCATGCATTAGTACAGCATAGGAGTTTTACAAAGTTACAAGTATTAATGTTGGTGTGGATCATGAACAGTGTGAATTTAACATTAATGAAAGTTGTAAAACTCCAAATAAAGTTTATTGTTCATTAAATAATATATAACTTGTTTTCTTATTTGTTGCCTAGATATATATGAAAATTATTTTGAGGGTAAACAATTTATAAATATTCAGATATTATTCCAAAAGTGGATTCCTTTAATAAAAGTAATAGGAAAAAAACCCAAAAATAAACCACATTACCCTATACTTGTTTGCTAAATTTACTAAAGTTGTAAATAAGATGTTTAAATAACCTAATAACCAAAAGGTGAAAGAAATTTAGTAATCATTGGCTATGACTTAAAATATGAACATGTGTTGGAGAGAAAATGAATTTGGTTTCTGTGCTGGTTGTAATTTATGACGACGGGAAAGCACACAAACATGTCATTGTTTTAATGGGAACACGTAAAGTTATTCTGTGTGAACATTTTATTGTTTACTTTTATGTAAAGTATTTTTCTTGTGTCAACTTGCTTACCAAGAGAAAGGCTTGCACATTGTATAATCTTTTAAAACTTTGTTTGCAGATATTAAATATGTATGCTATCGTTATAAGATGGTAGCTCTATATAGAGTGGTGATTCAATAACCATGCATGGTTTTAAAGTTGGATTATGATTTGTTGAAAATTATAAATTTATAAGTTTTTAAAAGGTAAACATACAGCTATTAACAGGATTCAGTGAGTATGCTATTAAATATCTTGTACAGAATTAAGAAAACATTTCTTTTGTAAATTCAACAATCAAGTCTCATTAAGTTTAACATTACTATATAAATACTGACTATAAACACAACAGTAGCTTACTTCTAAGTATAAAAGTAGTATATTTCATTAATTCACTTGTGGGGAAAAAAAAAGAAATCAATCATGCCTGTTATCTTAATTGGTAATAGTTTAAATTAAAATTTATTTTACATAATCAGAAAAGCTGCTAATTTGATATGTTAGATGTGTATGGTAGAAATCTATGGCTTTTTTTATATGCATCACTTCTACATCAAACAATTGCAAAATGTTGGTGTCAGATTGTTGATTACAAGTGTTTGCTGTTAAGGTGGTATGGTCTGGTGTTTAAAGTATTTGAATCTCACTCTGTAGATTTGAATCCCTGTCACTGACCATGCTTGCCTTTTAAGTCATAGGGGCATTATTATATGATGGTCAATCCAACTATTCTTTGGTAAAAGTTGGAAGTGTGAGGTGTTGATTAGTTGCTTTCTCTCTGCTAAATTAGAAATGTGTAGTGCAGATAGCCCTCATGTAGCTTTGAACAGAATTCAAAACAAACTGAACTAAAAATAGTTTCTTTAACATGTGATCTTCTGTTACAGGAGACAAATTCAACTATATAACTTGTAGGAATTTCATAAAATTAGTATAAATTATTTTTTCATATACATGAATTTTGTTTTTCTTATTAAAAATATCCACAGTCTACTGGTTGTTGTTTTGGACTCAAGGTGCAATATTTTAATATGTTTTACACTTGCAACTGTGAGTTATAAAAGGGAAAGTCAATCCCCTTATTTGGATTTAAAGCCCTGGTGGTAGTAGGATACCATTAGTTTTGTCCTCTGGTCTGTAGTGCAAAATTAGCAATGGCTTTGCTTAAGTTATGGAGTTTTGTGAAAATGATGGCATTCGGATCCAAAAATTCCAATACAGGTAGCAGATTAGGTAAGTTTACTTATTTTTTACACACATCTAGAATATTAATGGTCAGTCAAAGAAGTCTAAGTCACAGTGAATATATTATAGTGGATTTGTTTTTATATATATTACTGTTTTACAATCAATATTTTAGGTCTTAAAGAACATGCATTTCCAGAAATCAATGTTTAATACAACTACACAATACAAATTACAGCTGTTGCCAAGTCTACTTGGAATGAACAGTATTAGTTTTTGTGTGTGTGTGTGAACTCACTACAATTGTTTGAGTAAAACGTATGTTTTTGGGCTTTTATTTTTGCAATATCTGACTTCAATACATAGTAAAATGGTTGTAGGTGTGGTTTCAGTTTCAATTAAAAACACACACCAACAAGTGCAAACTTTTTGCCTCAACTTGACACATCCTATGTTCCAATTATCATTTTGAGGGTAAGCCAATTTTGAAAACAGTGCTGATTGTTTCAAAAGGCAATTCTCAAGTACTTAGCAATACTGCAAGTGATGTTTCCCTGTGGCTAAAACTAAACCTCTCTGTAAACTATTTTCTTCTTTTATGGCAAAATAAGTCAATAATTTATGTACATTGCTGCCATGTAAATATGATACTTAACGTTCTACCTCCACATAGTTTTTTTGCTAATTTACACACACACACACGTTTTGGACACTCTCAAAATATTACTGTATTGTTGTCAGTGTTTTTTATAATAGTGTGAATTCAAAAGTGGGTTAAGGACTATTTATGATGAGATGCTGAAATGTGCTTAACATTTAAGTTTGGTGGGATCAAAAAATGCATTCAAAAATTACTATAAAAAAAAAGACACAATTCCCCATCAGTTTCCTGACAAACTCAAGGTTATACAGTAACTTACTATTATACTTATTTTACATCTTGGATATCATTTGAAAACACAGTAGCACTGAAGATCTCTTCTTGTATTTAAATATGAGCACTGTATCTTGCTGTACAAAAAAAACAAAAACCCATCCAATCAGGCACCAATATGTTTCAGGTATAGATGTTTATTATTGAGCATGGTAGACTAGAAACAGCTACCAAAATAAATATATGAATCTCAGTTCTAGGCCAAGTCTTGCAGTTGTGACTTGGCAAATTACACATACTTTGTTACTAAACCCAGACTGCTATTTCTGAAGTTTATATACAAGTTTAATCAACCTTACTTTATGAAATAAAATGGCTAAAAGAAAATATATTTGGATTTTTACATAGAACAAAAATAACCACTGGGAAGAACAAAAAAAACTGAAAGGGGAAGAGGGGGAAAAAGATAGGTCATTTACAAATTTAAAAGTTTTATTTCTTACTATCTAAATTCCAAAATGATAATGAATCTCTCATAAATGTATTGAGATTTCTACTAAACTGTTTTCTTTTAATAAATGAGTGCATGAAACTTTTACACCACAAGATCACCCTCTGTAATACGTACATACAAGTACAAGAGATCGACAATTTTCAGTAATAACCATGATTGTTTAGCACAACTCTTATAGCCTACATTCCTATACACAAATTGTACAAATGATGAAGACTTGTAAACACTCCACAATTCTGACCATTTTAATAGATATTATTTTCTAGTCATAGATGGAGTAAAGTCACGTATCTTCTTCAGAGAAGATACAATTTCTTAAGTAAATATATTTCTGTGCAGATGTTTGATGAGTGCTGATATATACAAAATAAATAGTACTGCAGTCTCTGAGGGGAATATTTCTTCCCATGCGTGATATATGTTCAGTTTATTTAACGTGCCGTGATACGTTTCTCAAACCATCCAGCATATCTTTTCCTATACAACATTTTAACAGACCTATTGGTCTACATGCCCAATTATTTCACAATGTTCATGGCCCATACACGTCCTGGTTTGCAACTGTGGCCTTAATGTGGACCCAGAGTGGCAGTGCATGACTGGAGGACATTCCTGATATGTAGTTTTGTTCTTGTTGCCTGTACTAAGTTGGGCTAGAGAAGATAATTTCAGGACCTAGAATAGGTTAACAGCTCTTCACACAACTGCTTCCATCACATGACAGAGCTGCATCAAGATCTGGATGTGGACTGGCAGGCAAGAGCGACGATCATGAGTAATGGGGTCCAAGGACAGCCAAGACAAGGCATTGTAACCTTCAAGAACATACCTGAAAGGATCATAATAATTATGTTACTTTCCATCACTTCAACTAGTTAACCTTTTTTTTTTCCAATACATCTTCCTCACTATCATCTACATTCTACCTTTCTCTTTCTAAAATATTTTGTTGTAGTATTATTGATTACAGACTGTTTTTTATAATTAGTAAAGTTTTTGCAATGTATATCCTTCTAATGTAAAAAATGGTTGAGCTGATGATATACACAATTTCAGGAAAAGAAATGTAAAATACAGAAAATTCTGGATACATTTAATAAAATATGTACTCCTATTAATTCTTTTGGATAACACCAAGGTCATATCTGAGTAGTACAGGTGAAATTAATATACACATAACATAACATTATGATCTTACTTAGTTACTGCAACCTAAACAATTTACTTTCTATAGCCTTGCACTGTCCAGGTAAAGTGCAACAGACAATGAAAAAAATAATAAGTGGAAGCAGTTGAAATCATGGTGGTAAGGTTTAAAATCAAAAATAAGATTAAAGTTTTTTAATTCTTCTGAGACAGTTATTGTTATATTTAAACATATAATTTGAAGTTTTACGTTATCTAAATCTTAAGCCTTTTATTTAAAAATAAACGTTTAAAAACTACTTAAACTTTATATGTGCAGTCACGTGACCAAGGGTTGAACGTCTGCCAGACACACTGTAATATACCTCTAGGGCACCATCGACTTGTGTCAAGATCAATAATAAGAGATAAACAACAAGAATTAACTATATGCAAAAAGGAAAAGACAAAAGAATATAAGTAAAACAACATCTACAATATAGACATGCTTCAAAATATTTCTTTTACTTCCTAACTTTTATCATTTCACAGCAGTATGCTGATGATAATAGCTATAGTTAGTGATATGGTAGAAAAATTAAAAACAGAATATACCTTTAAAAAAAACGATATTCATTTAGGAGGTTCTAGAGGTTGAGTAAATATGAGAACTATACAATTAAGAAAACTATTAAAATGAAAATCACCTTTCATTCAAGCTATTTCAACAGTCTGAGTGCAAACAGCTATTGCAGGTGAATAACATTTTTATTAGAAAGATATAATTAGGATAATGCCATTCTTTCTGTACATGATACTTCTAAACTTTAACAAAATCTTATAGGATTTTGTGAGAAACACAAAAAGCACAGAATTACAGTATTTTTGTTGCATAAATGTCCTTATGTAGTTGAGAGAATGATAATCTCGTCTGCTCACATTTAAAGGGTTAAAAGCAGCAGACTGAAATCAAATACAACAATTGCTCTATCCATTCAACTGATAGGGAAGACAAAGATGAGGCAAGGTCAAGTCTAGGTACATTCAGGTCTGGTAACAACTGGTCAGGAAATGCACATCATTCTGTCAAACAATGCTTTAGATTAGGTTTATCTATAACTGTAGTTCAGTGACACAGCGTGTTTAATATAAGATTGGTTGGTTGATTTGGTGTTTTATGGCACAAAGCAGCTAGACTATCTGTGCCAAACATCCTGTAGCATAACTGTAATTATCCTAACTCACCAGGAAGACTAACAGGTAAGTACCAAAATCAGTCACTTGAAGTTGGCCTTTCTGGTCCTAGTTCTAAGTTATTTGACGTTATGGCCATTTTTGAAAAGTAAAGTAATAAAAGTTTTTAAAGACTTGTAGCAAAATTTTATTAATAACTCACCAGGATGACTAACAGTTAATTCAAACAACAGCGTTAGTCACCTGAAGTTGGCCTTTCCAGTCCTGGTTTCAAATCTGTGATTCTTAAAAGGTAATTACATTAAAAAAGGTCTAATGTGTAAATAAAACAACTTAAATGGCATTAAAAATATTAATGGCCTTTAAAAAACAAAACATTACCAAGGTGGAGAGTGTCACCATCACCAATAACACTGTCTAACATTATGTACAAACCTTAGGATAGAACATGTTTAAAAAGGTGTCATCATTACAACTCTCAACGACAGCAAGAAAGTAAAATATGGCTTACTGTGACCTGAGTGTTACACAAACTACACACTAGTGAATCAGTTCCAGAGAAAAGAAAATGATGAGTTAAAAAACTGTGACCAATGCATAGTCTAGTTAGAACAACCTTCTCTTTCAAATCCTAATGGAAACAAGACATCTAAAGTTCAATATAGGGTTTTATTTAAAAAAAGCTTGTTTTCACGTTGCTCATTCCAAGTTAACTGCCAGCTGGCATGGAGCTGAGCGTTGAATACAGGACCATAGTCCACGTATAGAACAGCCACAGCGGTGATAGTGCCAGAGCAGATAGATCTAGCTGCAGTGTTGGCGAGCTCGTTCCCATGAATACCAACATCGCACAGTATTCAGAAAAACAGGATAGAAAAAGATGTTAAAGAGAACTAAGCAAGTCAGTATAAATAGTGTAGTTTGCGTACTGCTTAGTTTCTATGTGATCCAGGGCAAGAGAAATGGTGTACAGTCAGCAGTGAACACAAAAGCTGTAGAAGGGATTATGTGCACAACCACCAAACAACAAACCATGGCAGAGCCCACACAGTTATCTGATTTTGTATAATCTGTATACATAGGAATGGAAGGATGGTTTGAAAGATGTTCAGTAAATAACAGACAGTATTTCCAATCAAGGAGTGTCTACTTTTCTCACATGACTTAAAAACAGGTCACATTTGGGGAATGTAAGAAGCCGTGGTGGGATGGGCTGACCAGTGGATTCTGCAATATTATCCAAGGACAGACCCAATTCACCCAATTGCACCTGGATGCGAAGGCCAAAAGGAGAAATGGCAGATTGTCTGTTCTGAAAAAGTATGACCCATTGAGGAAGGAAAATGCAACCGCAGGTGGGATGCTTTGGTAAGGAATGAAGTTTCAAAGCATATAGTAAAGACAGTTGGAAACGGTAGAAGTGCAGAGAAGGTTCACATGACTATGTATAAGCTCTGAACTCGGAAAGCCCCAGTGCAGAGCAGAAGTCCATGACAATGAATGGGGTCCAGCATCTTTAAGGCTGAGGTTCTGGCAGAGCCATAGACCAGTGATCCATAGTCAAGTTTCAATTGAATAAGGGCACAATATATCTTTTGCATAGAACATCAATCTGCTCCCCAAGTGGTGGAAAAGAGGACCTGGAGGATGTTCAGTGCTCTTGCACATTTGACCCATAGCTGTTTGATGTGTGGTATAAAGGTCAGCTTATGGTTAAAGATAAGCCCCAAGAACTTTGTCTCAGGGACCACAGGCAGTACAACTTTGCTGATACGGAGTTCAGGATCAGGGTGAATACCCCGTTGATGGCAAAAGTGCATGGAAACGGTTTGAGAGAGAGAGAAGTTAAACTTGTTGCCGTGATCCACTTCAGTGATGGCATTAATCTTCATACTGAAAAATGTGACACTCAAAACACAAGCCTGTGGGACTCCAAGTTCCTGTAAAAAAGAACGGGAAAGTGTCGAACCCACAAGAACTTGGAATCTCCCCTTCGTTAAAAAACTTTTAATAAAAATGGGCAAATGACCACATAACCCATATATATGAAGGTCTCGCAAAATGCCATACCTCCATGTTGTATCATAAGCTTTCTCAATGTCAAAGAATATTGGTACAAGATGTCATTTGAGAAGGCTTCTCTGATTGATGTTTCAAGTCAAATCAGGTGATCAATGGTGGAGCACTGTTGTTGGAACCCACACTGGGTGGGTGAGAGGAGGTTGTTTGATTCGAGAAACCAAACAAGATGAGCATTAACCATCCTCTCTAAGGTCTTACAGAGACAGCTCGTGAAAACATTTGGACGGCAGCAAGAAAAGCAGAATAGATGGCAAAGCATTTCACAGTGTATATCATCAGGTCCAACTGATGAACTACCAGACTGATGAATAGCAAGTTTGAGTTCCACCAATGTAAATGGACGATTATAGTCATAGAGACAATCAGCTCAAAAGGAAGGAGGTGATTGCTCTGCCCTAGTCTTGATGGCTAAGAAGGTGGAGGAAGAAACAGAAGTGTTAGATACCCAGCAAAAGCATTCACTTAGAAATGCTCTGGGTATCAACTATTTCCTGGCCATAAGAGAATAAGATTGAGGGGGACAAAATTATATTGCTACGGACCTTTTGAATCTTGTCCCATATGACTTTGCAACTGGAGGTAGAAGATATGCTGGTTGTGAACTTAATCCAAGATTCCTTCTGGCTTTGATGTCTTACCCACCGACCATGTGCACAGGTTTGCAAGGAACCATAACATGACATCTTTGAGTGACCAAACTGCTGACACTGGAAACATTGGAGAGGGTTTGGAATGTATGGCTATACCTGCAAGTAAGATAACCTGCCTTTATGGTGGCAGGTGGACGTGGTGATGTAAATGTCAGAATGAGGATATTGGTCAGCATCGTAATTCCATCTTTGCGAGTGGAGATATGCCTCACTGCAGAAACTCCTTGTGTGGAGAAACCAGCAAGAATTTCTGATTCAGGGATGTTCTACAAATCTCTCTCAATAATAACTCCTCCTGACGAATTCAAAGTAGCATGAGGTGTAACCTCAATAGGTATACCCCCAAATCACCTTTGAATGCAATAGAAGTTCACTGTGTTGAGATGTGGATGTTTCCACCAATATATCACCAGAGCAAAGCTTCTTTACCAACTTTGGAGAGCCAGTAAGTCCCTCTAGTCCCTTTTGAAAGAAAAAGGGAGATATCTGCCCTAAAGGTTTGTCTGAAGAGAATGTAGTATAAGAAAATGAGGTACAACAGGTGTTACAGATGTTGCATATTGCTGCTCAGGATCTTCAAGACGTGGTTTTTTCATTATTTTATTTAAGTTTTTATTTGGAGGGTCCATAATAAAAAAGGAAATTTCGGTGCCCACTGACCCCACCCACCATGGAGCCCTATGAGGGTACAATCTACAAGGTCAAACAAGGACACTGCAGCAATGCCAGGGTTTTGTGAGCACTATACCCAAACACCAGCATCAGATATAATGTCTACAACATCTGTTGAGAACATCCAATACTGGTACTTGGTTGACCCTAGCCCAAGTGGACTAGGCAACTGACCCAAGGGGAGCCATCCTAAGGCCACTCATCTTGAGGAATTAAAGGCCAAAGTGGTGTGTTAGGTTTGGACCCTCAACCACCAGGATCCTTTCTTCCTCTTCACAGGTCGCCACACACAGCAAACACGTGGGTGGATGTTTAGATCCCAGTGGAGGTAAACTGAAAAACAGAACCTTCCCTGGGAGGTCCCCTCACCATGTACAGGAATCCACACCAAGGGATTAATATAAGAAAGAGTCAAAGTTTATTTGTCTAGCTTACTATCAACCTCATTTAAATAAGAGTATTAACTATTACTACCACATTTTGTGTTTTAGTCATACATTTATTATATTTCATCAACAACAAATACACATAAAAGACAATGCTCTTATTGTAAAGAAGTTTTGTACCTGAGTACATCAGTGGTAAGATTTGAGTCGAGTGGATGACAGTTTCGTATGTGAGGATTGGAGTGGAGTAGATCCTCAGAACTCTGTTGCACTGTTGGAGAATGGATTAACAGGGCTGACTGTAAGAAAACTAAAGCTGTTAATAACTTAATACTACAAACCAAACTCAGTTTACTGCTACACACTCATATTAGTATAAGATACCAAAAGTTAACATCTTTTGAATTTTACACTGGAATGAAGCATCTTACTGATGAGAATCTTGAAAGCTTCTAGTAGTACATCAACACCAACCACTTTAACTCTAGACCAGCCCTTTCTCAAAGCATATACAATTACTTATTAAATACAAAATTGAAACAATGGTAGATAAATTTGAAAAATAAAACTACAGAGAAAAAAAATATAATTATCACAACAGACTTATGATCTTTGTTACCTGAAGAAAGTTCACTGTTGTAATATATTTACATGAGATTACAAAAAATGATGGCCTGTTTCTAAAAGACAGACATATTAAAAGTTGCTCTGAGAAAAGGACAAAAATAAAATTGTAAAAGTGATGTGTAGCTTGTCTAAATTTTCTTTGTCCAAAAACAAGATGCATGTTTCAGTCTCGCTGCTGGATTTTCCAACAAAATAAATTATAGTTCATCAAACAATATGTTACTGACTACCATCTCCATAACAGTACTTTACTTTCAGAAAACAGCAGGATGTAGGAGGAATTCATTATGTGTAACTGCAAATAAGGGTTGGTAATTGAAGCAATATCTTAGAACTAAAAAAATATACTCTATAAGTGTTTTAGTTATCACATTCTGATTGAACATAAAATTGTTTTTGCTAAGAGAATTTTAATTCTACCTTAAACAACTGTGGGGCAAAAAATAAACTGTCTTCATTCATAGGTTGTATACAAATATGAAACTTTTTTTACTTGTTAAATACATTTCAGAAACACTGAACTAGCATCCAAGTGTAAACACTGAAAGATCTTCGTAATAACAAGGTATACAGTACTATGCAAATACGGGACTACAATTGAGTGCGAGCACTTAGAAGTTATTAAAAACAATCTTCACTACTTTTTAGGCCCGGCATGGCCAAGCGCATTAAGGCATGCGACTCGTAATCTGAGGGTCGCGGGTTCGCATCCCCGTCGCACCAAACATGCTTGCCCTTTCAGCCGTAGGGGCATTATACTGTGACGGTCAATCCCACTATTCGTTGGTAAAAGAGTAGCCCAAGTGTTGGTGGTGGGTGGTGATGACTAGCTGCCTTCCCTCTAGTCTTACACTGCTACATTAGAGACGACTAGCACAGATAGCCCTCGAGTAGCTATGTGCGAAATTAAAAAAACAAACAAACACTACTTTTTAAGGTGTACGCATACAAAAGATTCCACTAATACTAAATTTATGAAAGCCTATATAACACATAATGACACTAACATATTGATAAGATCAGCTTAATTACCCACACTCACACTGACATATGGCTAAGATTAGCTTCATTACCCACACTGACATTAACTTAAACCATACAGTTTCATAAATCACATATATAAATTTTTTTTTTCCACCAACCTTAAGGAAGACAGGACATGAATCTTTGAGATGAGGACAAGGTGACCAGAACCAACTGGGTAAAGGTCCAGTCTGGGCAGTGGACACATAATATCCTAAGGCTAATGGCTGCTGTAATAGTTGAAGTGGTTCCTCTTGGGCATCAACTCCCAAGCCACCAGAACTCTAAGTAAAATATTAACAACAGAAATAAACAGAAACACTAGTAAGAAAAATATAACATTTATAAAACGAATTCTGCACAGTTATAGTGCTCAGCAAATACAAAGAATTTTATATTTCCTTTGTTTTAAGCTTTACACACAAAAACAATTTTTAGTGATTCTTCTTTACAAAATGTACTTATGTATTATAATGTGTTATATAACTTGTTTATATTATTTATGCATAAAGTTAATACAAATACATACACAAACTAAGGTTTCTTACCTTAAATTTTAATATATCTAGAGTAAAATGAAATCAAATCTTGTAGTCACATACCCTAGTAACTCCACTGTGTGGAAAAGGTGAATGCCTACCACCTACACCACTGGGACTTCCTAGTTGAGAAACAGAATCTCGGCGTGGAGAACCAACTGGACTTTGTGTTGGACTCTCTGTCCATCTAAAAAGGTCATTAATATCTGGACCAACATTTATATCATCATCATTTAAAGCTTGAAAGATGTCATCATCTCCAAACGTTGTGCCCAGTGGCTCAATATGCTCTTGATGAAATGCTGCTTGTGTGGACTAGAGACAGAAAATATTGTATTAAATTATCATACCATGGTCTTTGAATTTAGAAAAGGTCTTAAGATACTTTAATTTCAATAAGTCTTCTCCTGAAGTAATTATTGAAATAGGCAAGCATAAATAATTTTTTTATTAAAATAATGATTTTCTCAATAAATGAAGTTCTTCTGCCTAAGTCATAAATCATGCACACAATAAAACAATACTTAAATTTTATTTTTCATAATTAAAAGAAACTTAGTCATTAACCAACTAGAAGTGTAACTGGTAAAACTACAAATTGATAATGTTAACATTAACTTGTCTATAGATGCTGAGGAAATATTTGAACCAAACTATACAAGCCAATCACACTTTCTAAATGCTTTAAATAACACTCCCAAACTAAAAGGCTGAACATACTAGTCATGCTTATATTACATTCATATATAATTTCTTATATTTCTAAACAACAGACCATAACTAAAATAAACCACAAAAAATCTGTTAATTTCATTTAGATTCAAAACCATTTTTTGTTGTTTTTTATATGAAAAGATAAATTATAAAGAAAATTTCCTTTCTAAACCAAGTAATACTGACTAATTTCAGAACCTATGGATCTGTATTTTATATGCCAGTAAGATTTTTTCATGCTTAACTATAACTGAAAATGTTTCTTACCAATTAAGGTACTATTGAAACATTCCTTGGATTTTAAGGCCAATTCAATGATGAAGTAACTGGCAGCACATGAAATTCTATTTTGAGTCTTTTACTGCTGATACCATAATTATTTTAAAGTTTAAATTTATTGCTTTATGACCTAATTCAATTTATTTTCTATAACATTTGTTAATTTTTTAAAGCTGTTTGCAGATATAAAATTTACACATTATCATCCAGACCTTTCAATTACCATTAGGAAATAATTTATAATACTGTGTGATTAAGCTAAAATGTACCTGGGCAGTAGCTGAGGTTGGGAAAACCAATATGTGAGTGCAACTGGCATCTTCTGGTGTACTAAGATCACAAGAATGGCAGCTACTACTAAAATGGTCATCAGGAGTGAATTCTCCAGGCATGATACGAAGTGCTGAGTCAGGCTCTAAGGAAACAAGACATGCTGAGAGGATACAGGGTGTGTCAGAAGGTCCCAAGACAGCACACTGCCGACACAGTTCCCACAGGTGCCGGCTGTACTGCAACAAAGATCGTCGACTCAAGAGAGCTGCCCAGTCTTTTAGTTCACCATGACCTAGGCGACCCAATCGACCAACCACCAGCCTCCATGGCTGGACTGTGGAAGACATCACACCAAGAAGGAAGTTAAGAAGTTTGTGGAGACCCATCCCTCGGGAAGATGCTTTTTTTCTTCTTGTTCTGTTGATTAAAGGGAAAAAATATTCCATGCATTATAAGATATTCCAGTCATAATCTGCTAGTATTTAAGTTTCATGTCCTAACTAGAAAGAAAAAAACAACTTATATTTTGATAAAATTTAATACACTTTAATTTCACACACTGAAAATATAGGTGTAACTTTCCAGCTCCCAATGAATTAGTGCAGCAGAGTAATATCATCAACATCACAATTACTTCTATTTTATAAAACAAATCATGAAAGCTCCTCACCTGTTAGGAATTTCAACATTTATACTACAAGTTTCAAGAAGTTCCCCCTTATCATTGGTGCAGGAAGCTACCAGCCATCTCTGGTCTTCTACTAAACAATAAGTACAGAACAAAATGTTTGATTTCTCCTGGCGATCACCAAACATTTCACCCAACTCTGTCTGCTTGTCTTTCATGGGTGCCAAAATGAAGGGAGGGCTGTATAGTCTATAAGGTCCTGAATTTTTCTCCTGAATAATCCAAAAAATGTATATACAATTCAATATTGATTGCAAATTATTCATAACTTAGATAAAAATTAACAGCTGGAAAAAATATTATTTTATAAATAATTATGAAACACATGAGTTAGAAATATAAGAAAAAATTCAATATTTATACTGACACCAGAAATCTTAATCAAATGTTTAACTTCCTGTGGTAAGCACAAGTATTTCAAAACTACAAACTGGTTTGTTCCTTGACACTGAAAAAAAAGTATATATACCTAGGCAAGGGAATGTTAGCCTGCATTTCTGTTTAGTTAGAAGATGGACATAAATTAGCAATGCATCATCCTTCCTAAGAAAGTGACAAAATGTTTTCACAGTTTTTCTTACTGACTTAGTTAATAAAACTAGAATATTCTGAAGGATATCTACAAATGTAACAATTTTTTGGAATTTGCATGAGGGAAGTTTGGTTTAAAAAAACCCACAAACATCAGCCAAAGTAAAAAATTCTGATAAGTTATTCATTTATACCATGAATATATGGTAGGGTAAACCAATCTGAGAATTATTCAGTTATGAGGGGAACTGTGTTTTCACTTACTATAAAAAACAAACAATTAATATAGAAGTCATGTTTCTATATTAAACATTTAATTATTCTTTTTTTATTAGAAATATTTTTAAGCCTTAAGTAGAAAGTAAATATTAGTTTTTAAATGAACATGAAGGTGTATTCAAACTACATTCAACAAAATTTCTTGAGTCAAAACCACATAACATTATATTTCTGGGTGAGAACCTCCACTCAATAATCTATCATATTAGAATAGTTTACTTTCATTTAGGTTACTGCTACCTAACAATTACTGTTACAGCATTACATGCAGAGTTTGTACACTTTCCATTATTTGAAATTCCAGGACTTTTGCAAGTCTACAGGACCAGAGAATTAGGACTTACAGAGGTAGAAGAGAGCAATTATGCAAAACAAACCAATAAAAGATTGTATATTAAAACAAAGGCTATCAATTTTTTCCTATTTCTGGATTTTGTTGTTTTAAATTAGAATAATAATATAATTAACTGAAACATGATCATGATTCATTTACAACCACTGAGTATTGGCCTAATTTCAAAATAGTTTCCAATGCAACAAACATGCATAACGACAGATTTGGAAATTAGCTGTTAACCTTTTCACAACTGAAGTCCCTCTAAATGCCTTTCTGCCCAAGGTACTACATTACATTCAAAATTTAATTATAATTCTTTAACATCAATGTATGTGAGTGAACTTAATATCATAATGTTTGTGATGATTCAAGGTTGTATTTTTTCCAAGTTTTAAGTCCTTTATTACAAAATAAACCTTTAAAACACTACTTAAAACCATGTGACCAATAAGCTACAAAAAATATTTACTTTGGCTCTTTATCTACAGTTGTACAATGGTAATAGAGTAGAGGTACATCTAACCACTACGATGTTTACATAACCTTTTGATTCTTTCCTTTCAAAGTACTCTGAATAAATATGGTTAAAACAAGTAGTAATTTTTTTCAACCCCTAACAGATGCCATGTCCACTTTCAGCATATTAGATTGAGCTTTATCCCTTCCATGTTATGCACAAGGGTGTATACAATAATTACAGAGTTAATTTTACAGTATGAACTAAAAACTGTTATTTCAAATTGGTACCAAGTCTTTTTTCACAGAGTACATACAATTGGTTATAGTACTGTTTGCTGCTTGATTGATTACAGCACTCATAAATGTTTCTTACTTAAACATGTTACAGTTAGAGATACAGTTTAAATTGTGTTTAGGTGTTACTATTATATTTTAGTTAATTACATATTAGTTACACTTTAAAATGCATATTTAAAAGATTCAAACATTTTTTAAATCTACATCATACTTTGCATCCATTCTCAAAGTTTACAATATTATGCAATAAATAAAAATTTCTGAAGAGTTGCATGTTTTCCAAAAAACTGTAATAAGCTTTAGGGGTACTGTTGACTTGTGTTGAGATGAATAATAAGTTTTAAAGGATAAGAAGGGAAAATAAAACATTTGAAATTAACTATACATGAAAATAAAAGGAGCTTAAAGTTATAATTTTCCTATAATGAAAGTGTATTTCCAATATGCACTTACCTTCCTCACATAATTAGCTATTCTAGTTCAGAGCTACCCTCTATATGCAAAAGTGTTTTTAACACTTCCCCTCCTTTGAAAATAACTCATTCAAATGTGTTTCTCATGCAAATCATTGTGAGATAACCCTCTACCAGTGAGAGTGTCATATGTTCTTGTTACATGTGATTCCCTCTATTCAATTCTACCAGTTTATCACTAAGTTTTGGCAGAAAACCAAAGCACTAATTTTCAATGATGAGGAAGTGTGAGAAGACGTAAGTATTGTTAGAAATACATTTTCATTATAAAGAAATTATAACTTCCAATGAAGTACATTACCTCTGCGTACATGATTAGCTAGAGTCCCACAATGAACAGGTGAATGAACTGGTGTGAGGGAAGAAAGAAGCATCCTTAAAGAGAATCCAAAGGACACACCTTGAGACCAGAGTCAGATTTAAAGATCTTATGTGGAAAATCAGGTATATTCTTCACCCATCTGAGAAAAGTGTCGTACATAAGAAACAGAGCACATCCAATTCATATGTGAGGGAGGAAATGTCCCCAGGCATCAAGTGGCTAGGGCATGACAGACCATACTCAGAAAGTCATCTAAATTCAAAACCCATGCCACTGTGAACTAACATCTACACAGGGTTAGGTTGAAAATCATAACATCTTCACCTCGAGGGCAAAAGACTAAAGAGGATCTAAAACCCTCCTAACTCCAAAACAGGTTATGTGTTAAGAACACAAGATGACATATCAGCCCAGGAGTCCACAACATCCAGAATCAAAAAGATGCATACCAAAGAGAAATTAATTTCCTCAACACTGAAACTGTCCAGAACCAAACCCAGGTACAATAACATCTTCTGAATAAGATATATCAGAAAAAACCAGAACAATCCCTAGTGTCTTTACCACGATCCACAACACAGATGGCGTGTGATTGTGGGAGGAAAATAGGCATTCACAATACATGTGGGAAGATTTATATTGATTAGTTCTATTCTAAGTCATACTAAGTCTAAGTAAGGAAAGATGCTGAAATAGAGGAGTAAGCCAATCAAATCAAAAGCTGAACCCAATTTGTGAGGGTGGATGGAGAAAGATCACAAACAGAGGATGGTTTCTAAGGTAGATGAACATGGGAGGTAGAATAAGGGATCCCAATCAAAGGGGTAAACTGCATTTTGATGTTTCACTCTCTTGTTTACACGTGTTTTATAGAGGAGTATATCATTTCATCTAGATCAGCAGAACACCATCACCCTACTATGCACTAAATTTTATTGATATTTTATGTCATTAAACCATTCAGGAGAATGCCTTTGTGGTCCACCACTCCAACAGCATGGAATTAGAAAATGGTAAAGACTCCTAAACCCCACTAGAAGGGTGGTGGAGTTCAGAGGAATGTCAACATCAGAGACAATGCAATAGGTGACCATGAAACCCTATTTTGAAAAGTTAACCACATCTTTTTATTCAATACAAAATATGGTAAGGATGACCAGTTACCCTCTTATGCTTTACAGGCATATTTATGAAACAATTTCATTGAGAGTATAACCCTCAAGAGATCTTGTAAAACACCCCATCTTAACAGGTGCATGGAACATATTAAACTCATCAGAATGGCTGAACAGTGCAAGTTTTAAAAGTTAAAGAATACTCGGTCAACTCACTACAGAGCAGGTTCTAAACAATGAGAATTACTATAAAAAGGAAAGTAAAGCCCCTAAACCCTAAGGTTTTATTTGGAAAAGCTTGTTCTTACATTGCTCATTCCAAGTCGACTGCCAACTGGCACAAAGGTGTGCCTTGAATACAGGAACATAGTCCATGTATGGAACAGGCACAACAGTGATAATGCCAGTGCAGACAGATTTTACTGCGGCGTTGGCAAGCTTGTTCCTACGAATACAAACATGGGCCAGTATCCTAAAAAACTGGAGAGAAGTAGATGTTAAAGGTAATTTGGCTAGCTGGTTTTGAATATCAGCAAGAACAGGGTGTGAACTAACATGAAGCGATTCCAGGGCCAGTAGAGAACTAAGCGAGTCTGTATAAATAGGGCAAGAGAGATGACTAACAGTTCAGCAGCAAACACAGAAGCTGTAGAGGGGGATTCTGTGTGCAACCAGTGAACCATAATAAACCATGGCTGAGCTCACACAGTCACCTAATTTTGAACCATCTAAATAAATAGGTATTGAAGGATGGTTCAAAAGATGTTCAGCAAATTATAGACAGTATTTCTAATCTGGAGTGTCTGCTTTTCTCAGGTGACTTAAAGATAGGTCACATTGGGGGACAGTAACAAGCCATGGTTGGATGGGCTGACCAGTGGATACAGCAGTGTTATTCTAAGACAGACCCAATTCATCCAACTGCGTCTAGATACGAAGGCCAAAAGGAGCAATGACAGATCGTCTATTCTGAAAAAGTATGGCCCACCGAAGATTGGTTGGTTGGTTGATTTAGTGTTTTATGGCATAAAGCAGCTAGGCTATCTGCACCAAACGTCCGGTAAAAAGGTAAAAATAAATTAAATGTAGTAAAATAAATAAAAGGAAATGAAGGTAAAACAAAACATCATTGAAAAACAGAAAAAGCATAAAACCAATGTTGACACCTAGTCTACAATGTTAAGAGAGAAAGTAGAGTAAGAGAAGTTGTAAAGGACTTTCTCTAGCATAATGGTAATGATCATAACCTGCCAGGAAAACTGACAGGTAAGTACAGGAACCACCGTCAGTCACCTGAAGTTGGCCTTTCCAGTCCTGGTGTCGAGTTATTTAATGTTCTGGCCATTTTCCAATTTCAAATCAAACTAGAGAGATTGAGACTCTTAAAAAGGTGTAATGAATAAATATCAAACACACAAATGATATTAAAAAGATAAATGGCCATTAAAAAAACTAAAAACATTATCAAGATAGACAGTGTCACTGTCACGAATAACACTGTCTAATGTTACGGACAAACTTTGGGACAGAACATGTTTAAAATAGTGCTGTCGTTGAGAGTCTTAACAATGGCAAGAAAGTAAAATGTGATTTGAGTGTTACACAAACTACACACTGGTGCAACAGTTCCAGATAAAAGAAAATGATGAGTTAAAAAACTGTTACTAATGTGAAGTCTAGTTAGAACAACTTCCTCCTTCCGTACCTTACAGAAGCTAGATGGCCAAAGTCCAATATAGGATTTTATTTGGAAAAGCTTTGTGTCGCGTTGCTCACTCCAAGTTGACTGCCAGACATCAGGAAAAACATTTTCCTGCCAGATTCAGTTAAAAACAAGCAGAATAATAGAAAGAGATGCAGGAGATAGATGGCGCTGCATTTTGTAGTGTACATCATCAGGCCCAACCAATGTACTGCCAGACCGATGAAGGGCCAATTTAAGTACAACCAGTAAAAAGGGACGATTATAGGCATAGAGACATTCAGCTTGAAAGAACAGAGGTGTTTGCTCTGCTTGAGTCTTGATGGCTAAGAAGGTGGAGGAAGAAGCAGAAGTACTAGATACCTGGCAAAAGCTTTCACCCAGAGTATCAGTGATGCTCCAGGTATCAGCTATTTCCTTGCCATCAGAGAGCAAGATCGAGAGGGGGATGGAATGATACTGCCTGCTGACCTTTTGAATCTTGTCCCATATGACTTTGGAACTGGTGGTAGAAGATATGCTGGTTGTGAACTTAATCCAAAATTTCTTCTGGCTTTGACGGCTTACCCACCAAGCATGTGCATGGGTCTGCAGGAAAGCGTTGTGGTGCGAGAGTGTTCGATACCTACGAAAAGTATCCCAGGCCCATTTCTGGGCCTTCCGTTCCATGTGCCAGGCAGGATTCCACCATGGACGAAGATATTATGGAAAATGCGTCGAGGTTTTAGGAATACACTGAGCAGTAGCCTGTATAATACAGTCAGTTACTGCTGCCACACAGTTGTCTATTGATGGCTGACAGACAATGGCAGGATAAAGTTCTATAAGAGCAGTGAAAGAGCTTCCATCGGGGCACACGGGTTGGGTGACATTGACCACAGCTAATCTCTCTCAAAATTATAGAAAAATGATCCCTTCCTCGTGGATTATTGTCAACCCTCAAAAGAAAAATGGGAGAATAGTGAAGGGGAGCCAATTGAGAGATCAGTAGCAGTAAAGAACTGATTAGGTACATAGAAATAAGTACAAGGAACAGTATTGAAAAGAAAAAGGTTGTGATCAGAGAGCATACGCTATTGAGCAGCCTATCCTATCAACATTAGCACTTCCTCAGAGGGGATAAGGTCCATTAAAGTCCCCCAGGATTAAAAAGGGAGACAACAACTGTTCAATGAGAGCATCAAGGTTCGAGTGATCATAGGTCTCTCCAGGTGACAGGTAGAGAGAACAAATAGTAATGGTACGACCCAAGGAAATATGAATGGCTACGGCCTCCAAGGGTGTGTTGAGTGGCAAAGAGAGGGTAGGCACATGCTGATCAACCAACAATGCCACCCATCCATGCACTCGTCCATCACAAAACCTGTCATTTCTGTACAAAGAAAACTGCCGAAAAGTGACTGTACTGGCAGGTTTCAGAAATGTTTCCTGTAAGAAAAGACAAACAGAATGGTAGGAAGCAGATTATAATGTAAACCTTGACAGTTCCATTGCATCAAGGTAGCCATATTTATTTACATGTAAGTGATGTGGGTGGAGAACCCTTCTGTTTACGCCCACGTCTTTTTTCATCACTGTCTTTATTTGAGGGAGGTCTATCGACCTCCATGGATCCTGCCTTAGGTCGTTTGGGCAGGTCTTTGTTGTTGGAAGAGGATTCCAGTGACTGAGGATCTGAACAAATGATCGTTTTAAATCTTGGGGTGGGAGAAGAAGATGTGTCCAAGGAAATGCCTGTACCCAAATCCAAAGGAAGGATTTGTTGGAATGTATGGAAGGGACAGAGATGGGTGTTGAAGTTGATTCATCAACCTTTTAAAACATGGAGGTCAAAAGACTTTTTATTTGTTTTGAAAACGATTCTTTTGGAGGCACAGAAAGATCCATCTGCACTCTCACTGTAGTAGTGGGATGGAGTTCAGCAGCATATGTCTGAAATGAAGTGGTGGACAGCAACTTGCAAGCCTAAGGATAAGTAATGTTGTGAAATGTTTTCAAACATTGCACCTCTTTTTCTTCCAGCCATTTAGGGCAAGAATGAAAGTAGGACAAGTGAGAGCCATTGCAACTGATGCAATGAGAGTCCATTTCACATTCGTAGGCATCATGGTCCTTGCCTCCACAATGAGCACACATCAAGGAACCATGACATGACACCTTTGAGTGAAACTGGAAACATTGGAGAGGGTTTGGAATGTATGGCTGTGCTATGCAATTAGATAACCTGCCTTGATGGTGGCAGGTGGACGTGGTGACTTAAATGTGAGAATAAGGACATTAGTCAGCACCATAATTCCATTCTTGCGAGTGGATATATGCCTCACTGCAGAAACTCCTTGGGTAGAAAAACCAATGAGAATCTCTGACAATTCCCTGAAACTGGAAATATTGGAGAGGGTTTGGAATGTATGGCTATACTATGCAATTAGATAACATGCCTTGATGGTGGCAGGTGGACTGAGAATGAAGACATTAGTCGGCATCATAATTCCATTCTTGCGAGTGGATATACGCCTCACTGCAGAAACTCCTTGGGTAGAGAAATCAATGTGAATCTCCGACTCTGGGATGTTCTTCAAATCCCTCTCAACTATTACTCCTCATGACGAATTCAAAGTGGCATGAGGTGTAACCTCAATAGGTATATCCCCTTTGAATGCAAGAGGAGTTCACTGTGATATGTGAATGTTTTCACCAATATGTTACCAGATTGAAGCTTTTTTACTGACTTTGGAGATCCGGCAAGTCCCTCTAGTCCCTTCTGAATGAAAAATGGAGACATTTGCCCTAAAGGTTTGTCTGAAAGTGAATGCAATATAAGAAAATGAGGTATAACAGGTGGTACAGATGGTGAGAATTGCTGCTCAGAATCTTCAAGACGTGGTCGTTTACGTATGGACTGTTTCCTCACTATTTTATTAAGATTTTTAATTGGAGTATCCATAATAAAAAAAGGAAAATTTTGGTGCCTTGCCCACCATGGAGCCCTACGAGGGATGCACTACAATGTCAAACAAGGACACTGCAGCAATGCCAAGGTTTTGTGAGCACTATATCCAAACACCAGCATCAGATACAATGTCCCCCAACACCTGTTGAGAATATCCAACACTGGTACTTGTTTGACCCTAGCCCAAGTGGACCAGCTGATTGACCCAAGGGGGGCCACTCAAAGGTTGCCCATCTACAGGAATTCAAGGTCAAAGTGGTGTGTTAGGGTTGGACCCCTCAACTGCCTGGATCCTCTCATCCCTTCACGGGTTGCCATACACGGCAAACATGTACAGGAGTCCATACCGAAGAGTGCTGGATGGTAATGGGTTCCTGAGACAGAGGGAAAGAAATGGGTATCTGTGATAAAGATAAAGGGGAAAGAAACTGTAGGATAAGTTGTTCTGAAAAAACAATAATAACCCACTGATTTGTGATGAAACGTCTCTTCAGAGGAAAACAGTCGCGCAATCGTGCTCCCACCAGGTAGTAACCTATGCTGTTGACATCTTGCCAATCTACATAAAAAAGAACAACGAAATACGGAACCCCTGAAAGAAGAAACAGATAAAGACTGAAAAGAACTAGGATGGGAAACAGAAATAATGGCATGTCTTGATCCCAACTGTGACAAATGAGCTACCAATGAAGAAAGGGTGGAATGCTGCCACAGGGATAACAGGGATAAATCATGCAACAAACAGAGATGAGGATCATAAGAAATCATGGAAAGGGATATAACATCATATACCTGATAAATCATATCTAAAAATGTTGTATTAGGCCTAGCTGGTTCCACAGGTGTGACATAACAAAATCTGATGGTGGAAAAAGGTTATCAAAATCTTCATGAGAACAAACGGGTTTGTGAGAAAGTTGGGCACTTTGAAGAGAAATTGGCTAACCAATACAATGATTAATCTCTCAGCAAATAATCTTGGATAAATCTATCGACGGGTCTTGCCCACCTGCAGTTGGTGAAAAGGTAGTTGTAGTAGATGTGAGATCCAAAATGCTTACATTAACATCAGAATTCAGGGTAAATAATAATAAATCAAACAAATAGTGTACAGAGATGGTCAACTCCGTGGCCAGTGTGGCAAGCTCGAGCTTAGGAATCAACCTTTTCCATGATTTATTTTTTTTTATCATAAATTTGGTAACCAGCAACTGCAGTGCCTCATGTCATCACTAATGTCACGCACTTCATTACTGCCACAGACTCTCTCCATTTTGTGACGTCACTCTGGCTTAGATGTTTGTTATTGAGTGTGTATTGTTTTGCACGTGCTTGCAAACATATTTTTACTGTGCATCTTTCAAGTGTTTAGATATATTTTGTTTTTAATCCCATAATATGGATAAGTGGATAATTTGAAAACAAAAGAATCCAGATGATGGTGAACACTCAGAAAATATAGACAATTTAACTGATTCTGGTATTACTGCTGAAAAGAGAATGGCGCATGACTGGAGAAATGAAAGTTGGAAGATGAAATTTGCATTGATTGAAGAAGTAATAAACCAGTGTGTCTTTTGTGTAACAAAGGTTTTAGGAATAATAAAGTATACAACCTTAAGTAACACTTTAGCAATTTTCACAATGAATTTGATGTAAAATTTCCAGTTGATAGCAAAAATTACATGAATGAAATCAGCCATCTCAAAGCACAACAACTTCATGAACATAAGGGAGGCCAAAAACGATTTTTATCATTGATGGAACTAGTTACATTAGCCAGCTATAAAGCACCTTGGATTCTAGCTCAAAAAAAGAAATCACTTTCTAATGCTGAACTAGTAAAAGAAATATTGATTGTGTTCATTGAAACTCTGTTGGAAAATTGGAAGAGGTAAAATAATAACCTCCTTGCAAAACAATTACAAAAGAATGATTTGACACATTTTGCAAAGTGGAATAGTTTTCTAGAAAATAATAAGGACTATGATTTCTCTGATGCTAAAGATGATCTCTATGTAAACTAAATCAAAAATCTATCTCAAATATTTGAATCATGTTTCTCTGAATTTAGAAATTTTAAACTGATATTTGAATTTTTTCATGATCTATTTCAATTTGACCTGAGAACTTTCAGTAAGGAAATTACATCTTTTCTCTCTTTGGATAAGTGTGGATTTGAAGATGAGATGTTTACCCTGTAAAGTGTAGAACACACAAAAGGTAAACAAAAATGTTATTTCAGAAAGATGTGGCTCACTATTCTCATAAATGAGAGTCTTACATATTTAAAGATAATAATTTCAAAATTATTTTCCATGTTTGGATCCTCATGAGTGTATGACTCAACATTTTCTATGTTAGATTTTCTCAAGAGTAGAGACAGATCTCGGCTTACTAACATAAATTTAGAGGCACAGCTAAGATGCTCATTGAGCATAGATATTAAACCAAATTATACAAAACTTGTTGATGAAAACCCCCATCAATTTTTCACACTGAAGGTTAGTTGAAATGCAATTATTTTAATTAAACTAACACACCACAATTTTTTTTTAATGGTATGGCCAATGCTGTTTTCATTAGCCACAGGTGTGGTCTCTATGAAAATTAAGTTGCCCATCTCTGGTGCAGTAGATAAAGACAAACATGCAAAAACACAAACAAGAAAATGAATGGAGTGTAAACTGAAAATAAATGTTGCAGCTGTACAATCAGATATGATAAACAACCAGTTTGGAAATATAATTGTTAAACTTACAATGACAAGCCACATAATAGCAAAATTAGAAATGTCTAAAGAAAAGCACTGCCAAATTAGAGTAGAGACAGATTAGAATGAGTGATTTTCAATGGAGGAGAGGCAAAAAGACTTGTAACATACAAAAAAATAAATAAATTATGGGAATAACGTTACTGTATCATTTTGGAATTACATATTTAACAAATGGAAACTTTATAAATATTGTACAAAAATTAAAAGGTATGCATTTCTTTTTTCTATATGCTAATTTTAATTATTTCATTGCATTGTACATTGATGATAACAGCTAGAGTTAATGATACGGTAGTGAAAATAAAAAATATGAAGTATAAAAGTTTACCTTAAAAAACTTTTGATATCCTTTTGTAAGGTTCTATATATTATGAAAATAGAATACTAAACTATAAGATAAAAGTATTTTTATACTTAAAAAACGAAAATTGCCTCACACTTGAACTATTTTGAGAAGTTTTGGAGGAAAAACACTGCTACTGGAAAGACATAATTCAACTAATGTCATTCTTTGTGTATAAAATGCTATTCTACATTTACAGAATCTTAAAGGGATTTTGTAAGGAATGCTCAGAGTCATTGTACATTTTTCATGCATGTGTCCTTCCCAAGTCAAAGTGATATAAAATCTATCAGCCTGTGCTGAAAGTGTTGAAACACTTGTGGTTGCATGAATAGCACTTCTAAAATAAAGCTAAGACAAAAATTAACTATTAAAATTTACCAGCGAAGTCTGAGAAATCAAAATTGAAAAAAAAAACAAAAACAAACAAACAAACCAAAAAAAACATTCTCAAAACACTTTTTTTTATTACTTGTAATGGATTTGGTATTATCTGACTTTCTAGGAACTCCAGTCCTACTAAATTTGGAAAATTCTAATCCTTCACAAATGGTAACACTCTGAAAACATATTTTGTGCAACTGATGCTAACTTACATCCTTCATCTTGACAAACAGTTCCTTGCTAGCGGCAGGACCAAATCCTGTCAGGGATTTGATCCCTGGTTGATTGAAGAGAAGACGAGGACACTGAGAGAACACAGAAAAGGCCAGAGCTTTCAGTTCATCTTGATTATTACTTCTGGTTTCAGATTTACCCAAACAAAGAAGAGAATCTAACCTCACCATCTGAGAAAAGATGGTTTAAAGTTGAATGAATGGGATTTTTTTGTAATAAAATAACTATTTTTAATATAGATATGAAAAAGTATGTTTAGATGTCTCAATCAAACACCATAAAAATTTTTGAAAACTGACAAAAACAAATATTCCTAATAAGTAACTTAACAAAAATAATAACCATGCTTCATATTAGATATTATTTTCTGGTGTATAATATAAACATTAAAGTAACCATTTTCTACTATTTCTTTCTTTACTTCAATCAAACCAATATTCAAATAATGTTCTCTAAGGATTTACACTTTTTATTTACAAATTCCTGATAAATAATCAGTTTCTTTCACACTCTGTAACAAAATGAGTTTTGTTTTCTATTCAAATGAGCTAAACATCTCACAACTTGATGAATCTGTCTTCTAAGTACCTGAAGGTGGATGTTATTCTTAATATGTTCTGGTAAAAACTTCAACATGTGGGTGTAACACCTAAGAAGACCCACACTGGCTAGTCTATATAAATCATTGTCTATGCTGCCATAGGTGAATGGTTCAATTATGTAGATGACTAAGGCAGGAGGATGCTGCTCATCTTCCCTTTCCAAAGGATCTTGTAAGTTGAGACCAGAGTTTCCTGAGGTATTGCTGTAGCCATCCTGTTGACTATCTATTGTTACATCAACAATAATTTATAAACTATAAATTAATTTACTAACATCAGTGATACTGATCTCATAAGTCAACTTCACAGTCCATAAAACTTTCTGATGTTATTTTATAAAACTACCTATGTTTAGAGATAAGCCACAAGTGTTTCAAGTATTCATGCAACTATTTTCTATTTTTTTTCACAAATCCATTTACAAATTTTCAAAATGAGCCATGCTACTGATAATTAACCCAAAATATTTGTATAAAACAAAAAAACAGTTTTCCAGTATCAGCCATTCTTGCATTAAAACACCTAATAAAATGTGAATAAAGAAAAAGTTGATAAAACTCCAGTTTTGGCATTTACATTGTAAATAATTATTTAATTTCATGTTTGACTTTTTAATCAAAACACACATACCGTGTGTGTAAATCATACCATTTTCCTGGGGTTTAGGTGTGGAGGCTCGCTCCTTATCTTGACTTTCTGGTGTGCCAGGTGGTAATGGTGAAGCTCCAAGAACTGATGGTTTACAGCTAGGTGAATGGTTATGAACTGGGTTAGCCAGAAGACTGCAATCTAGTGACTGGGCAGCTAAGAATGGAGCTAACAATTTTAAAAACAAAAAAAGATTTAAAATAGCAATTAAGTATTGAGTAGACACAACTTTCTAGGTATCTAGTTGTACAAAATAAGATAGCACAATCTAGTAAATGTTTTTGTAATCTTAAAAACTGATCTAAACATGTTCATGCTAGCTTCTTTGTACTTTCTGGAACATGATTTATTTTTAGAATTTATTCAAAAAGTTGCAAAATCAAAAGCAACATTTTTAACATTCATCAATACAAATGAAAATCAACATAACAGTCATAAAAATTTCTTATAATTATGTGATTACTATCAGCTTTCTGCCAAACAATTCTAAAATTTACCATAAGGGAATACTTGCTTCTTTTATCCCCCATAAAAATAATAAACGGTTTATTATTAACTGAAAAAAATTCAATTTTAAAATACTTAGAACCAGTATAGATTTACCTAAAACTCAAAGTGATCTAGATGATTAGATATTAAATTCTGATTTTCTGGTATGTGATCATGGCATTTACCAGGTTTTAACTCAACTTTAAATTGAGAGAATTGCACCCATTATTCCAACTCCAATTAGTAGTAAAAATTAATTATAAATAATTTATAAATCTGACTTTGAATACAAATTACTGGTATGATACTAACCCAAATGATGTCGACAAGCCTGTGCATATAACTTCAGTTTACTGGCAACTTGACTATCACCAATCATATTAAACCACTCATCAACAGGTTCATCAGCTAATTTCTTGGCAGTTGACTTCCCCACTCGCATAATTCCATCCCTAAGAACTTTGGTGATGGGGCTGTGTTGACCCAGCTTACATAATTCATATATGCTACTCAACTCTCTGAAAAAACTCCTTACACGGCTTAAGATAAACTCATTGTCAGGGGCTACAACAATGTATGCCACATCTTTTGGTAAAGAGTACGGTTCCAGAAGTAACTTGTCCTACATGTAAAATATTAAACAAAACTGTGTTAACTTGATGTCTCTCTAAGAAATATAATACAAACTCCAATGCACTGACATTTTAATTTATTTAGAATATCTGTACTATTATAATCTTTTTTTTTTCCATAGCTTTATATCAACTTTTTCTTTTTATAACAGCACAATAAATTCATTTTTTATAGTTCATATTTTGTATATTTCTACTTTCTTCACCTAAATTCTTTATCTCCCAAGATTATAGGGGAAAGCTTATGAAATAGATAGCTATTATGCCAGTTACATATTAAAAAGAAAATTACAGAGACACTGGAAATGGTCAATCACACTGTAATTCACAGAAAATTTTAATATTTGCAGAAAGTGAGTACTTTGTGATGAACTACACTCTAAAGCAAGAAAGGTGAAACATAAAGCTTGCTTTGTAACTTGTTAATTTTTTTTTTTAACTAGTCAGAATCAACTAATTTTTTGGATACAATATTTACTGAAGATATCAAACAGACTTTTAATTAATAGTTTTACAAAAACTTTCATAAAAAATGTATGAAAAACTAATTTGATAGAGACTGGATTTCAACCTTTAACTTGCACAACTAAATGTACTAGATTTCACTGTCATGCCAAATTGGCTTATTTATTTGCATGAAGGGTGATGACTTTCTTATGCACACCTAATGGTAAAACTTCCTGACCTCACTTGTGTATCCTTACAAAATTCTGCCAGCTTTCAGTAAACATTACAAGCCTTGTGTAAACTAAACATCAGATTTCTTAATTGAGCATTTTTTTTTTATAAAAGTCCAAGCACTGATGGTTTGCAATGCAAAGCGATTTTTATGTTAAGATTAGAAATACTTTTGTTCACATTTAAATGTTCAAATTTCATCTGTTATTTTGTTCTAACCTACTTCTGTACAAACACAATTTATTTAAATAACTTTGTAACCACTATAAACAAATACAAAATAAATCTAAATTACCCTTTTTTTCTTTCTATAATGACTGCAGACTGTAACAGAAAGCAATAATTACTTATTCTAAATACCTTAAGGCTCATAACAGTCTACACCAGTTTTTATCCAGTTTTATTGTTTGCCCTTTGAACAATATCTAATTAATAATCCCACAACACAAGTTGTAAACCACTATATAGACACATAGCTCACATTACACTATGTAACACAAATTTTATTCCTGGATAGTATGTGTTATTTCTTAATTGCTTATGTTGTAAAAGTACAGAAAATGGACATTTTTCCCTTCAAACTTTGCTTTTGTGACCTGGATAATGAAACTTAAAAATTAACCTATTTTCTATGTAAAAACGGGCAAATTTGCACATTTTCATTTACATAAAGTCTGAATAAAACAACATATGAATCAAGATTTACACGTATTTGCACTAAAGCTACACAAAAATGAACAAAAATGTTTAGAAGTGAGTAGTTTTGCAACTGCAATGTATATCACTTTCATGTATCAGCCCCATCATGTTTCATTATACTCTCCTTGGTAGCAGTGTTTAAAGTCTAGTATATCTTAGTGGAAGCACTCACCTTGCTCCTCTGAGTATGCTCCCATGTTCTCCTTGAATTTATTAAGATGAGCATCAAGGACATGGACTTTCAGAGACATCCTGCAGCCCATTTTGCTGTAGTTCTTCACCGGAGCCTCAACCATTTCCACATAATTTTCTGCCTTGTGATTGCCAAAGAAGCCCTGAACCACTGCGACAAAGTTACACCAAGCTTTTTTTCCCTTCCTACTGTGCTTCTTGGGAAATTCTGTGCACTCCAGGATCTTCTTTATTTGTGATCCAACGAAGACACCAGCTTTGAACTTTGCCTCAGACAGCTTAGGGAAGAAGTCTCAAAGGTACTTGAAGTCTGCAGACTTCTTATCAAGAGCTGTGACAAATTGTTTCATAAGACCCAATTTTATGTGCAATGGTGGGAACAACACCTTCTGGAGGTCCACTAGTGGCTCACACTTGACATTGTGCCTCCCCACAGAGAACTCTGTCCGTTGTGGCCAGTGCTTCCTGTTGTAGTGCGTTGCGTTGTCCTTGCTGTCCCAAAGGCAAAGATAACAGGAAAACTTGGTAAAGCCCCCTTGGAGACCCATCAGGAAAGCCACCATTTTGAAGTCTCCAATAACTTCCCACCCATACTCATCATATTTCAAGGCTTCTAGCAAGGTCTTGACACTGTTATATTCCTCTCTGAGGTGCACCAAAAGCTATTTAAATTTTAAAAGGTCTAAAATTTGTATAATATAAAATTTTACTATTTAATCAAGCAAAAACTGTCCGTCTTAACTTCTAGATGTTTTTTGCAGTGCTCGCAGGGTTTGTCTTGATCCCTGACAGGTATGCTGAAATATGCCTTGTAGGTTTCACACATTTTAGCAGATGCTGTCACAAAGTACTTTTTCGCTCTTATCTTGATAAACTGGCCATATACATAGCAGAATGCGTTTAGAGAATGCTTGCAGCTTCTTGATGCCATCTCTGATAAAATCAGATAGGTCTATGTGTTCACTTAGGCAGCTAGAACTAAACTGAAGTGGTGAGTCGTGAGCCCTTGTATATGTATATTTTACTATAGAAAGTTCTAGAAAATTCTAAAAGGTTCTTGAAAATTTTTGTAAGTTCAAGAAAATTCTCTATCTGAATCTACCTGGAATGTTCTGAAAAATGGGTAAATTTGAGAATTTCGTTACCCAGGTCACAAAAGCAAAGTTTGAAGAGAAAAAAAGGTCTTTACCATTTACTTTAGGCAAAAGCAATTGGGAAATAACACTTTCTGCCCAGGAACAAGAAAAAGTAAAACTTTTGTTACATAGGTTGTCATGTTAAACAACATAGTGCATAAGCATATCTTGTGAAGAATTATTACTATTATTTTTCATTACCTTACCTCATTTAACTTTTAAAATAATCTTCTAAAGTGTCCAATCTGAAAACTGCAAGATAAGCTTTCAAACTGAAGAACAAATTCATAATATTTGGTACTGAAAACTGTGTAGGAGTATATGTCATTTGACAGATTAAAACTTTGCCTTTCTTTTAAGTTATAAATGATATAAATCATCAGAGAATTACTGGCAACATGTGAAAGATGGAATGTGACAGGTGAGCAAGGCATATGGGTCTGATTTTCTAGTTTACAAAGATTGGAGGTTATAAAAATTAGATTTTGCCTTAAAAATACCTATATTATAATAAGTACTTTGCATTAAATTAGGTACTTCAGGGAGGGAGTGGTAAATAAATTAATTGGGGAAGACCTAGAGAACAAATGTCACAATTCTGAAAGGTTAAGGATTTATTTAACTACTACCTTTTCAAACTTATATAACAATAAATTAGATATATTAATTATGCTTTAATGCCAAGTTTATTTATATTTGTACACACTGATAATAAAGTAGTTTACATTAAACTTTGAAAGTAACTCTGTAAATGATTATTACATGCACACTTTGTTTAACCTGCAGGGGTTAACAAGTTAATTTACACTTCAGGTACTATGAAGAAATGCCAAACAGATATACATTGTTAGAGAAAACTGTTTCACAAGTTTTATTTTTTGGGGCTTGTGGATTAAGGTGGACAAATTACAGGATTATTTTGGTATATGCTGGTAACATTTAGTTACAATGTATTGTACATACACAAAAAAAAAATATAAATAAATATATGAATGGTATAAAAAATTATCAATTTTTTCATTTTTTTCATATTATTAAAAAACATGAGTTTTACATCATTATTACTTAGCAGACTATTAATTAACTAACTAAAAAGCTTTAGCTTGTTATATTTCAAGATGACACTTGACACATATTTTTTATTTTGGTAAAAACCAAAAAACTAAACAAATAAATAACTACTACAACAGACTACTCACCCAGAATTTAAGTGTGTAGGGAGAGAGAGCCAAACAGTCTTTATCAGAACCAACAAGTAGTGTAGGAATAGGCTGTGGTTCACACTGATCTTCAGTTCCTGAAATAAAGTAGCATGATTAATTAATAAAAGTATAAAATCTAACTAAGTGAATTTTCAATCTAAAAAAAAAAATGTAAAATTATAAAACAAATGCAACAAAACATTTAAAGAGACAAATGTCCTTTCTTCCTTCTATGAGAATACAGCTCATGATTTACTTTCACAAAATATGATTTTATGTTGGACCTTTCATCAGATCATTTGTCAATTTGATACTTAGAATAATTTCAGTTAGATCTATGCAGTCACAATTCAAGTGTAAATCACAAGCTTTTATTCTTCATCAAATAATTTTGAACAATAAGTAATTATTAATATGAGTAAGGTGTAATCACGAGCACTGGCATGGGTATTAACACTTTTACTAATAAAGCAGAAAACGAAGTTTCAACCTTCTTAGATCATCTTCAGGTTAACCTAAAGATGATCTAAGAGGGTCGAAATGTTGTTTTCTGCTTTATTAGTAAAAGTGTAAATACCCATAGGAACCATCCTGAGATACATTTTCACTTCAAGTGGGTTTCTCGTCATCATGAATCACAATCACTGCATAAATAACAATGTTTGAAACAGAAAACAAATTTAAAACTGGTTTAAATGATACAAGTAATACAAACTGTACAACAAACTTTGAAATAATAAAAAATAAAAATTTATAAATTAATAACTACTTCCCAAGATAAATTATATACTTTAAATAGGTCTATGAAGTGCAATTATTTAGTTCCTTTAAAAAATAACTTTCCTAGTAGAATTTTTTACATCCTCTAGGTCTAGACAATTAATACAATCCACTGAAAAATAATTTCCTGGTAGAATTATGTATACTTTAAGGTACTGGAAAATGGAATTATTAACTCTTTACACCCATAATTTTTTGCATATATATCACTGATCTGAATTTTGTCTCAAAACAAATTACAGTATTTCACAGTACTTCCAGTCTAGTTATAAAAAAAAGGACAATAATATGGTTTAGATTAGTGTTCAGCCAAAGAGACATAAATGTTATCAGATGAAGTCTCCATCCAACAGGTAAAACATGATTTTCTGCTGGATACTGGCATTATCCACTTGGAATTAAGAAGCTGAGTCCCATTAAAAATAACTTTTCTGGTGGGATTCTGTATAATATATTAGCACTGTAAAATATTACTATTTAGTTCCATTTTATTAGTTATATTAAAAAGTGTTGACTTATTTAATTCCTGCTTTTTTTAATATAATTCTACTTAAATTTTTGTCATCAGCTAAAACAGCAAGTGTCAACATATGTATATATGGCTCTATCAAAAACTGATAAAAAAAACATACTAATAAACAAACCACAAGCATTATAGGTTCCTCACAATTCACACTGCATTTTCAAAATAAAGGTACTTAGTAGAGCTTTGTGAGTAACTTCAAAACATTTGAATTTTGAACCATTCTAGATGTTAAGAAAATGGTAAATTTTTTACTCTCAAATTTCAAAAGAAACAATCATACATAATGTACTTTTAGTCAGAATTCAGCTAATGCCTTATTCAGTTGAAACTAGAAGAAAATTCTATAAAATGTTATTCTTCAAGACCAATCCCAAATGATAACCAAATCTCAATGGAAGTTTATTGCACAGACAACTTGTTTATGTTCTTTATGACTTCCAAAATCCTAGTCATTAATAATACACTACACTATTTATTTCTTCACAACACAAAAAGTTTAAAAGAACACTACCTCTGCCTGCAAGTCTATGAAACTGTCTCCATGTTAAGGGCCCAGATACTGTATAAGCTACTTCAAATAATCCCTGCATGATCTTCTTCTGTACTGCTTCTTGAAGCAGAGGTTGAATCATTTGCAGTAAGCGAAGGACATCTTGGTCACTGGCTGGCACTTTACCTAAAGTAACATAAATTATGTGAAACTTTACAAAAAAAATAATCCTTAGTAACTGGCTTGAATAAGAAGAATAAAATGTACAGCTTCAGCCAGAAAGTATATAGTCACTGAATGTAAAAATGTATACTCTGTCAGAGAAAGCATTCTAGCAGCTGAATGCAATTTATCAGGTGCAAAAAAATAACATACAGCTTCATAAAAATAGCATCCTAGTAATTATATGAAATTTAGCAGTGTAAAAAAATAAATACACAGGTTCTTCCCAACCTTGTATCCATGAAATTATACATGCTATAACTCTAAATAATAAATTTATTTTCATGATATTTAAGGGGCTTTAGGTAAGCATTAGAAGTATGTTATACATAAAGAATCAGATTTTTAATTAACTTTTTTTACTTCAAATTTGTCTGTAACAACATAGAGTGCAAAGTGATTGTCACACTAAGAACAAAAATATTTATCATCTTACAGTTTCTATATTTCATCTGTACAATCTTTCAAGTCTTAAATGAACATCAAATGTTTTCTTAAGAAAAACTTTATATTTTATTTGTTATTTTTTCTTCCTTAACATGGGATTTGGTCAATTTGACTGACCTAGTAACCACCAGAAAAATATATGAAATAAATCTAAATTACCTTTTTTTTCTTACCAGAATGATTGCACATTACAATAGACAATTACACACTTTTTACTTTTGTAACTCAAACTAATAGATTTTTCATTTATTTTAAATCTGCACTTAAACCTTTCCATAATAAGTAGACAGCTGTTCATTCTACAGGGTTTTATGTAAACAAAAAATCAAGTTAACAGCAAATGCTTAGTGAATTATGTAGTTGTGCTTGCATTAAGTTTGTGCTACACAATTATTTTTCATACAAGTTTTCTTACAAAATATAACAGGTTTTTAATTTTTACATATTTGTCACTTGTATATACAACTATAAATAATATACAAAAAACAAGAGATTTAGTAATTATGGCTGAAACCTTGCCTTTCTCAAGTTTTTGCACTCTTATGATAGAATTTTACGTGAACATCTAGGTTTAAATCTTAATAATAATAGCATAATCTCAGAAATTATCATTCTTTAATTCTAAATACCTTGTCAACCACAGTTCTAATCTGATAAAGACAGACAATGATAGCAAAATGTTCATATGTATCTATTATAATGGATTCAGACCCCATCTCACTGAGAAAATTTTATTCTTCTCTTTTTATTTGTTTCAAGTACTCCAACAGTAAATGTCAGAGAAAATTATTGACATTTTCTGAAAACGGGATGTACTTTGAATGGCATGGCATAGGGCTTCCAGCTTATTGCTTATATTTCAATAGTACAAAAATTAAGTTGTGAATGTGAATAGTATAAGGGCAAAATTTTTCAGTAAGTTAGGAGGTCATACACTGGTAAAAAAAAATTTAAAGTGGGAAATTTGGAGTGAAGAAATGTCACATCAGATAATATTGAAAGCTCATTTATAAACTACTTTTGACTCCATATTTATTACTAATACACATTGATAATCACTATATTCAATTAAATGTCTAATGTAGCTCTGTACAACAATATAAGCACATAAGATAAGCACATTACGTGCTTATCTTGGTCCACATTTTCTTGTGTAAGTGTACAGCAAGTTGATACATTTATCAATCAATTATGCAACTGAAAATCTTTTCATACAGAATATGACTGCCTAACTTTGTTGGAAAGTGGTGGGGTGGGGCATGTGCCCTTTTTGCCCTATGCATTTGGTGTTTATGAAAATGCTACTGAAAATATTTGCATACAGAATGTGACTACCTAACTTTGTTGAAAAGTGGTAGTGGGGGTAGGCATGTGCCCTTTTTGCCCTATCTATTTGGTGTTTATGAAATAGAACATGTTGTAAACAGAATTAGTCCTGGTGATGAAACATCCATAATGCTAATAAATGAATCATAGTAACAGACTATCATAATATACAACTGAATTTGTAAAACTACAGCAACTAACACAGAAACAAACATTACCAAAACCTGCTCATAACTGAAACCGAAATTACGGTATTACCCAACTAAAATGTCAAACTTTTCATTTGTTCTTGCATAATGCTTTTCATTAAATTAAGTAAAATTATTACTAACTAAAACTTTTAAATAAATGTAATGGAGTTATTTTTATTCTGATATGGTCCTTGGTTTTAGACACAATGAGAAACCCTAACTGCTCATACTCAACAACAATAGCATTACATAACTTCTGTAAAGGTTAACATCTCCATCTCAAGGATGTATGGTCTGAAAGCCCAAACCTATCCATCTGGATACAAATGGGTCAAAGCTAATATGTCATGATCTTTTACAGTTATATTCAAAATCTAATTAAATGATTTTATTAACAAATGTATGCCAATAAACTTGGCATTACTTAGTGTATTATTCAGTTTTTTTTTTTAATTTATAAGGAAATATTTAACTGAACTTTCAATCTTCACTTTTCTGTGCTACGTGATAGTTCTCAGTTCTGAATTGCTCATTTCAGATTTCCTTTCCATCCTTTTAAAATTATCTTAGTGACCAGGTAAGTAATCATATAGGTTAGATATCCCCAAGCTAAAATGTCAATTCATAGTGTCTAACCTTAATTTAAGAAAATATAAACAATAAACTGATGACCTCAGGCCACAACCATTGTACAACATTCTGCTTTCAAAAATTGTTATGAATTATCTCCAACATTTGTTACTGAATTATTTATAATAAACAGAAATTACAGATTTTAATTTATTGAATGCATGGTCCCCTCAAGTCCTTGGAATAAACAGATTTGAAAACTGTAATATTATTTTCTTTGTTCGCCACTTGAAATGATATAGAAATTATTTAAGCTATTTCTTGTTAAGTTAAAAAGCCAGAAAAGTATATTAGTATTAGGGTATTCTATTTTATGTTCACAGCAATATTTCATATTCTAAACTGCATAACTGAATTAAAACAATAGAATTTCTGAAATCACGTTATCATAACTAAGAATTAGAACTAGTCTTTGACATTAACTTATATCATACAGACACAAAAGTTTGAAAAATAAAACAATATTTCAGCCACAAGTACCAATTTTCTTTAGAATATTTTTTGATTTTTGTTATAAAAGTGAGTAAACTGTAGAAATTAAAAATTTATTAAGTTAAATAAGGTAAAATGTTACAAGAAAAATACTTATGATTAATGATAGCATAAACAGGACTTGTAATTCAACAAGATCAAGTTGATAACTGACTCCTCTGTATATCAAGTGTATACACATTGTTAGGGTACAGACAATAAAACACAAAATAAAGAGCTTAGTGAGAACAACTTCCAATATTCATTCAGATGTTGTGCAAATAAAATTTGAAAACTATAAGATAATAAAAAAGCATTTTAATTATTAACATAAATGGACCAACTCATCAGAAGAAGCTTCATACATCCAATGACAAATCTTTGCTATAAACATATTTTAAAAAATCTGATTTTTTTTTTGTACAACAAACTTGTAATGTTTACTAAATAACTGTCAAACTTTGTGAAGATAAATCTTTCTGCATTCAACATTTCATGATTTGATAGTGGTTACAAGATCAGTTAATTCAATCAAGGTGGAAACGCTCATCTTTATCTTCAGTCTTTATTCTTTCGTGCCCCTAGCATCTTGTGTTACTCGATAAACAGCACATTTTCCTAACATAATCTCAAATATCTGATGCATTAAATTACAAATCATTAAGTAAATAAGACCTATTCATTTATTAACTAACAGCATTCTTACATGAGTCATATTTATTAGTTATTGTAAATGAAACATTTTTATATTTCAATTTTATTTAAATTAATTTTCTTTGCAAAATCCTCTTATCTTCAAATTACTGAAGATGTGATTGATGTTAATGTGTTTTTTTTTTGATACAGGGAAATATAAGCAAAAGAAAAATATCTAAGGTAAGAGTACAAATATGAAATTGTAAGTTTAGTTACCTGTCTAATATATTCTAATATGTGTGTTTATATGTGAATACATTCAGTAATACCTCAAAAAATGAAGCAGTTGCTTTCCTGGAGCATCGTTTGTATATTAAAATAGCTTATTATTACTATGAAGACACATTTCTAAGCTTTGTAACTTACTATTTCATACTGTAAACACTTCATAAATTACCATTAACTTGTTTTATTATATATATTAGTTTAAAACAAGTGGACTGTTTCTGTTACTTGTTTAGTGTATTTTATCACCAAGTTACACCCACATAAAAACTGACATATGACACAATGTTAACAAATAATGTATGATGCTCTTGATATGCAAAGCTTAAAAATCCAAATACTATTATAATTTTACTCTTATTTATATTATACTGTAGATCAATGCATCTATTATTTATTCATTCATTTCTGTATATTTATTTATTATTTTATTTTTAGCTTTCCGTGACAAATAATAGTACAAAATCATAAGTTTGTTATAACAAAACTTTTTTTATCGAACATGTGTTTACTGAAGTATTACCCTAAAAACAAGATAGTAAATATTTTCCTTTAGTAACTTAGTATAAATTAGACATGCAATCAAAATCTTTTCTTGTACATGCATATGAGTAATGTCACTTATTTTTGTTTATAATATAGCCCTGCAAATTTAATCCATAAACATTAAAAGGTAAAAAATTTTTTGTCACTATAAAATAAATGTTTTAAATATAACCTTGCTTCACACAAGAACAAAACCTGAATCTTAAAAAAATAAACACCAGACATTATCCATAGAATTCAATGATTGAAATAAATTTGGTTAAATTTTAATAATTTAAATTTGGCTAAAAATAAACTTTTTAGAATGGATGATAAAAATATCCACACTAATAAAAGAATATTAACCCAAATGTACTGAATTTATAAGAAGCTCACCTGACAAAGAGGGCCACTTATGAAGACAAGTTGATTTGAGTCTTTCATCTAGTTTGTTATAATTGATGTTATCCATTAGCTGACAGGCACTGTCCAGGGCCAAGAAACAGATGTGACACTGATCCATTAGTTCTAAGTGATTCAAAAAAGTTGTTGGATTACTAGCACTTCTTAGCTGGACTGCTTTGTTCAGCCATGAGTAGGTAGACTGAATTGTTTGACACTGGTCTCGAATCATATCCAGAACATGGTGGGGTATTCGGTTTACAGCTGTTATCTCTTTGGTGTCTAATATTTTTGTTGAATGCATTGCTCCATTTACTTGGTTCATTTCCCTTCTAACTGAAGGTTCTAGTAATGTTTTCAAGCCTTTCCGATAATGATGAATGGGCTCATATGGAATCCCTGTTACCTCAACTTCATCTTCATAAAATAAACCAGAGTGGTAACTGAGATGTCTGTTTACAACTGCACTGAACCCACATGTACATTTGTACTGAGGTTCATCAGTATAAAAAGGCAACATGGAGTCTAACAGGTAGATCCCTGTGTCAGCACCTTTAATATTCATATTACATACACACAATGTACAACTAGAAAAGTTGTGGTCCTTGAAAAGGTTAAACATGGAGTCTGAGAGAACAAGATTCACTAACAAACTATGAGCTTCTGGGACAGAGGATACTGTACTGTTGTCAATAGAGTTCAGATGTTTGTTCAAATAGGAAGATGCATTTGATGCTGGTGACTGCAATTCATAATTCATAGGCACTGACCTCTGGTCAGACTCAAAAGTAAACAAGTGCTCACTTTCAGAGAGAGGCAGTGATGAATTATGATACCTGAGGTAAAAAACTGATAAGTTGCATTACCAATAGAGACAAAACAGTAATAATTATACTGAATGCAAACTTATGACATCAATACTCCAATCAACATTTACAGATCTAAATAAATCTAAAATGTTAAATACTACCACTAGTCATTCAGTATCACAAGGTTTTAGCAGTCTTCACAGAAAAGTTATCCAATTTATACATTTTTACAATAGTGAATTCTAAAAACATAAGAAACCTTTTCTGATCACATTTATTTCAATAATTTTAAACATCATACTGATATTAATTTCTTTCATTAGCAGTTTTAAACAAAAAATTAAAAATGCAGAGAGATAAACAGAAGGAAAGATTGCGTAAGATACAAATAATTTATAGGTGTAACCTCAAACATGAAAATACTTTATCAGAAAACAAAATTTGTTCTAATAATCCTATAACTACTAGTCTAATCCAATTTTACTGAATAAAACTAGAGCATAACATTACTAAACTGATCCAATTTTATTGAGAAGAAAAAGCTAGTTTTCTTGTAGTTTTCTGCTACAATATATAACAAGGGTATGAGGATGAAGTACCTCCCACAACATGATAGACAATGAAGTAACATTAGACTCCATATCTTTAAACTTTTCACAAATCTTTCAGTGTATTTGGACATCAGTTTTCAAGTTTGTATTTATGCAAAACAAAGACTCAACTGAAAATGTATTTCAGAAAATAGTTTTCCACAATTAGTATAGCTCTCTATCAACACAAATTTCCAATGCTTGCCACTAGATTTCCTCTCCAGCTTCGGCATATCTACATGTAAATATGCTACATATGCTACATTATGTAGCAGCTCTCTACCAATAGGAATGCAACACAACTCCAATCATAACTAGTGCTCTCTTCACATTTGCACTCATTAATCACTCACAATTAGTCAGAAGACACAGACATCACATGTCACCAAATGCAGGAAGGTTGGGTGAGGAATGTAAGAGAGGTAAGTATTTATCAGGAATACACTTTCAGTTTAAGAAAATGCCAAATCCTGATACGATATATTACTTCATCTCACAAAATAGCCAGAATTCCACATTTAACTGGTGGAGAGCCAATGAAAATATAATCTACCTTCAGGAAACACCCAAAGAGAAACCAGAAGTGAAAACATCACACCTCAGTGGGATCCCAATAACCATCTGATTCAGGTGTACTCTTCACTCTTTTATGACTGTGTCATGAACATAAAAGATGAAAAAGCATGAAGGAATCCCACAGTATGTATGATCAACGACTGGGTCCCTGTGCATTGAGTGGTGATGGTGTGATAGACCACAATGGTAGTTCAATCTCATCCAACATCTAGCAGAATCTGAAATTGCACAATAGTTCTGCAATAGAAAATCACCTATGTCTTTACCTTGAAACAAAAATTAGTAGGGAAGATGAGCTTCAGTACCAAAATCAGTCTCCACTTGCATGCATTTCCAACCCAACTGACATTCAGAGGATGGTAGGAATTAGGAAATTTTCAGTGCAATGTTATTTCCAGTCTAAAAGAAGGCAGCATTGGGTACAGTTCTTCCAGGCTGTAGTAAGGCAAGGATATCTGGCTATACACAAACTGGAAAAAAATGTGTTGTGTTCAGCTACAACCAACATGAGATCTGTCAAGAACTGATATTCAACAGATGGTAGGAAGCAGGACCACAAACCTGGAGTGATTTCTAGTCCAAAACATGGTGGCATTGTGCATTTTTCATTAGTCTGTGTAAGAGGAGGGATACCAGCCTAAACACATGAGGACTTATTTAACTGGACCATCTCCAACCAGCACCTAACCCTCCAGGGAGCATAGCCAGAAGATGGTAGCAAGAAGGAATGTCTCAGCCTGAGGGGAAACTGCAAAAGATATGGTCTACCATTCTAGTAACTGATATCCAACAGATGGTAGGAAACAGGACCACAAACCTGGAGTGATTTCTAGTCCTAAACATGGTGGCACTGTGCATTTTTCATTAGTCTGTGTAAGAGGAAGTTGATTGATTGATTGATTTAGTGTTTTATGGCACAAAGCAGCGAGGCTATCTGCGCCAGACATTCGGTAAAAATGTAAAAAAAAATAAAAATAAATAAATAAATAAATAGATGTAGTAATAGACATAAATGGAAATGAAGGTAAAACAAAAAAGTATAAAACCAATGTTGACACCTAGTCTACAATGTTAAGATAGAAGGCAGAGTATAAGAAGTTGTAAGGTATTTACTCTAGCAAAAGGTAATGATCATAACCCGCCAGGAAGACTAACAGGTAAGTTCAAGAACCACCGTCAGTCACCTGAAGTTGGTCTTTCCAGTCCTGGTTCTGGGTTATGTGTCATAGCAACCAGTATCAAAATGTAAAAGAATAGAAGTTTTAAGAGATACATAGCAAAATTGTAACAATGAGTAGCCAAATGTCCAGTAAATGGAGTAAAATTTGTAAAAGTAAATGAAGGTAAAACCAAAACAGCAATTAAAACAGAAAATGGTGTAAAAACCAATGGTGTCATCCAGTCTTCAAAGTTGTAAAATATTTACTCTAGCAAAATGGTAATGATCATAACCTGCCAGGAAGACTAACAGGTAAGTTCAAGAACCACCGTCAATCATCTGAAGTTGGCCTTTCCAGTCCTGGTTCCGGGTTATGTGTCATAGCAGCTATTATCAAAATGTAAAAGAATAAAAGTTTTAAAAGACACTCCGCAAAATCGTAATAATGAGTAGCCAAATGTCCAGTAAAAAGATAAAAGTCAAGTAAATGGAGTAAAATTTGTAACAGTAATTGAAGATAAAAGCAAAACGGCAATTAAAACAGAAAATGGCGTAGAAACCAATGTTGACATCCAGTCAACAAAGTTGTAAAGAACTACCTGTAGCAGAATGGTAATGATCATAACCTGCCAGGAAGACTAACAGGTAGGTATAAAATCACCGTCAGTCACCTGAAGTTGGTCTTTCCAGTCCTGGTTCTGGGTTATGAGTCAATATGGCCAGTACTAAAAAGCTAAGTAGTAAAAGTGTGAAATGATATGTAGCAAAAGTATAATAACAACTGCCAGGACGACTAACGAGTAGTTCAAACGGATAGTTCAAACAGTAGCGTTAGTCACCTGAAGTTGGCCTTTCCAGTCCTGGTGTCGAAGTTATTTAATGTTCTGGCCATTGTCCAATGTCAAATTGAAGGAGAGAGATTAAAACTGTAAAAAAGGAACCCAATTAAAAAGGTGTAATGAATAAATATGGAACACTTAAATGAGATTAAAAAAGATTAATGGCCATTAAAAATTAAAAACATTATCAAGGTGGACAGAGTCACCATCACCAATAACTCTGTCCAATGTTACAGACTGACCCTGGGAAAAAATATGTTTTAAAATATTGCCGTCGTTGAGAATTGTAACGATAGCAAGAAAGTAAAACGTGGCTGATAGTGATTTGAGTGTTACACAAACTACACATTGGTGCATCAGTTCCAGATAAAAGAAAATGATGAGTTAAAAAACTGTGACCAATGCGTAGCCTAGTGAGAACAACTTCCTCCTTCCGAACTTTACGGAAGCTAGATGGCCAAAGTCCAATTTTGGGTTTGATTTGAAAAGTTTGTTGTCACGTTGCTCACTCCAAGTGGACTGCCAGCTGGCATGGAGCCGAGCCTTGAAGACAACACCATAGTCCATGTACAGAATAGGCATAGGAGTGATGGTGCTGAAGCAGACATATTTAGCTGCCATGCTGCAAGCTCGTTCCCGCGAATACCAACATGGCCTGGTATCCAGAAAAACTGGATTGAAGTAGCTGCTAATGAGAAATGGGCCAGTCGGTTTCAATATCAGCGAGAATAGGATGTGAGCTAACGTAGCGATTCCAAGGCAAGTATAGAACTAAGCGAATCAGTATAAATAGTGCAGTTGGAGTACTGCTCAGCTGCAATATGATCCAGGGCAAGAGATATGGCATCAGTTCAGCAGTGAACACAGAAGCTGTAGAAGGGATTCTGCGTGCAACTACTGACCCATAGCAAACCATAGCAGAGCCCACTGAATTACATGATTTAGAACCATCTGTATAAATGGGAACTGAATGATTGTTTGAAAGATATTCATTGAATAAAAGACGGTACTTCCAATCTGGAGTATCTGCCTTTTCTAGGTGACTGAAAGAAAGGTCACATTTGGGGGCTGTAATAAGCCATGGTTGGATGGGCCAACCTGTGGAATCTGCAATGTTATCCAAGGACAGACCCAATTCATCCAATTGCGCCTGGATGCGAAGGCCAAACGGAGCAATGACATATCGTCTGTTCTGAAAAAGTACTGCCCACCAAGGAAGGAAAACACATTTCCAGGTGGGATGCTTTGGTAAGGAATGAAGTTTCGAAGTATATTGTAAAGATAGTTGCAAACGGCGAAGGTGTAGAGAAGGTTCATGAGATTCAATGTATATACTTTGAACTGGAGAGGTACAGAAAGCCCCATTGCAGAGTCGAAGTCCTTGGTAATGAATGGGGTCCAGCATCTTTAAGGCTGAGGGTCTGGCAGAGCCATAGACCATTGATCCATAATCGAGTTTCGATCTAATAAGAGCACGATATACCTTTAACATTGAACAGCGATCTGCCCCCCAACTGGTAGAAGAGAGAACACGGAGGATGTTCAGTGCTCTTGTGCATTTGACCCGAAGCTGCTTTAAGTGTGTTATAAAGGTCAGTTTGTGATCAAAGATAAGCCCCAAGAACTTGGTCTCAGGGACCACTGGCAGCAAAACTTCACCGATATGAAGTTCAGGATCAGGGTGAATACCCCGTCGATGGCAAAAGTGCACACATGCAGTTTTGGAGAGAGAGAAATTAAAGCCGTTCATCAGAGTCCACTTCCGTACACAATTGAGGGCGGTTTGTAGTTGCTGCTCAATATATCTCATGTTTGACGACTGACATGAGATGTGAAAGTCGTCGACATACAGCCCATTCGCAACAGTGAGAGGGAGTTGTTCATTGATGGCATTTATCTTTATACTGAAGAGTGTAACACTCAATACACAGCCTTAAGGGACTCCAAGTTCCTGTACAAAAGAACGGGAAAGTGTCGAACCCACACAAACTTGGAATCTCCTGTCCATTAAAAATTTTTTAATAAACATGGGTAGATGGCCACGTAACCCATATGTATGGAGGTCTCGCAAAACGCCACACCTCCATGTTGTGTCGTAAGCCTTTTCTATGTCAAAGAATATTGATACAAGATGTTGGCGGTTGAGAAAGGCTTCTCTGATAAATGTTTCAAGACGAATTAGGTGGTCTGTGGTTGAGTGCTGTCGACAGAACCCACACTGGGTGGGCGAGAGGAGGTTGTTTGATTCAAGGAACCAAACAAGACGAGCATTAACCATCGTTTCTAATGTCTTACAGAGACAGCTCGTCAAAGCAATTGGACGGTAGTTTGAAGGAATCTTGGGATCTTTCCCTGGCTTAGAGAAAGGTAAAATAATAGCCTGGCGCCAGGCATCAGGAAAAACATTCTCCTGCCAGATCCGGTTGAAAACAATCAGAAGGACATCAAGAGAAGCAGGAGATAGAGAGCCAGCAAGTCCCTCTAGTCCCTTTTGAATAAAAAAAGGGGACATTTGCCCTAAAGGGTTTTCCAAAAGAGAATGTAATATAAGAAAATGAGGTACGTGTGTTACTGATGTTGAAGATTGTTGTTCTGAATATTCAAGACGTGGTCGCTTACCCCATTGACTGTTTTTTTACAATTTTATTTAAATTTTTTAGAGGATCCATAGGAAAAAGGAAAAATTTCGGTACCCACTGACCCCACCCACCATGGAGCCCTACAAGGGGATGCACTACAAAGTCACGCAAGGACAATGCAGCAGCGCCAGGGTTTCGTGAGCACTATACCCAAAAACCAGCATCAGGCACAATGTCCACAACACCCGTTGAGAACTTCCAACACTGGTACTTGGTTGACTCTAGCCCAAGTGGACCAGTCGATTGACCCAAGGGGGGCCACCGAAAGGCCGCCAGTCTACAGGAATTCGAGGCCAAAGTGGTGTGTTAGGGTTGGACCCCTCAACCACCAGGATCCTCTCCTCCCCTTCACGGGTCGCCACGCACGGCAAACACGTGGGTGGATGTTTAGATCCCAGAGAAGGTAACCAGATAGAACAGAACCTTCCCTGGGAGGTCCCCTCACCACGTACAGGAATCCACACCGAGGGGGTAAGAGGAGGGATACCAGCCTAAACACATGAGGACTTATTTAACTGGACCATCTCCAACCAGCACCTAACCCTCCAGGAAGCACAGCCAGAAGATGGTAGCGAGAAGAAATGTCTCAACCTGAGGGGAAACTGCAAAAGATATGGTCTACCATTCTAGTAACTGATATCCAACAGATGGTAGGAAACAGGACCACAAACCTGGAGTGATTTCTAGTCCAAAACATGGTGGCACTGTGCATTTTTCATTAGTCTGTGTAAGAGGGATACCAGCCTAAACACATGAGGACTTATTTAACTGGACCATCTCCAACCAGCACCTTACCCTCCAGGAAGCACAGCCAGAAGATGGTAGGGAGAAGGAATGTCTCAGCCTGAGGGGAAACTGCAAAATATATGGTCTACCATTCTGTTGTAAAGACTACCATACTTCAATAGAAGAGGGTAAAATGCATTAAAAAATCCAAAGAACCACATTATCAGAGAAAGTGCAACAGATAATAATGATGCCCTATTTTAAAAAGCACAGCTATGATGATGATAGAGTCAATCAACCAACACGAGCAGCATCTGGATTTGTACGTCAGGTCCATAATAGGAAGAGTCACAATGCTACAGAGCATTTGAAATGGGCAACAATCTCTGATTGCTTTATTCGTGTGTCCATGAGGATACAATCTGGTACATATATGTAAAAAAATGGCTGGTATGGGTAGAGAAAGCACTATGTAGAGGAGCAAACAACATTTCAACCTTCTTCGGTCCTCTACATAGTGCCTTCTCTACCCACACCAGCCGTTTTTTACATACATAATTCTCTATACAAGTGCATTTTCTCATTACCACGAATCTGGTACATACTTATGAAGCAAAGATCGTTAAGAAGAACTACTAATGGTCTTCTGGAACACTTCATCTCTACATTATGTAGAATCTAATCCTGTGATGTAATTGTTCTGGCATACATAACAACTGAATGGAGACACATAACTAATGCTTAACAGCATCTTAAATTATACATCAGGTCTGTAGTAATAAAGGCTACAATTTGAATGATATCAAACTTGGTCAGAGGATAAACAATGCAGGTTTTCAATAAAAAATTTATGTGGTCAGGCATCACTCACCACAGAGTGGAATTCACAACACACTAGTAAAAAGGCCCCTGTATAAAAATAAATAACAAAACATAGTAAAGAGTAACGAAAAACTAAGACTGTAGTATAACAGAAAACATCGACAAATTTGCGAGCAAAAACAAGCACATCTATACAATACTACTGTCAATAAAGAAGTGAACAAAAAGTGCAAATGGGGAGATATTCCAAGTTTCATCACAATGGCTATTTAGGTCAGATATCTTTTTTTTAATTTAATTATTTAAGTAACTATATTCAAGTTTTTGTAAATAAAAGCATCATGTCTATTGGCTTGTGAGCATGACTTCATAGCTTATTACTCTTCTAAGTACTTTATAATGGAAGTTTTTTCATAAAGAGCTTACATCATTTAACAATCTCTCTACATAAACATCCTTCCTCATAAAGGGTGTGACAACAATCTCTAGCTACACAGTTATCCATGGTGACATTATACATCCAAATGTCAAGGAAACTGCAATAAACCAAATATATGTAGCTACTAAAAATGTGCTCTCAACAGCACAGTTAGCATGTACTTTGCCACACCAAGGTGTTAGAATATGCAAATTATTCTTATAAAATATGGTTAACCATTGTTAAAAGTCAGTTAACTGTTCCCCTACAGAAATATTAAAGAGCATTACTATAGTGTACATTGCATTAAACATCACTAAGTCCAAGAAAAATAAAAATAATTGGTATCTCCAACATTCTACATCATTCTGTCATGGAGTGCTAAGAACCCACATAAAAGTTATAATACAATGTTTTAAAGAGTATCTTTAACTTTCACATTTGATGTTTTAAGACAAACTTTAAATATTTCTTATTTACTAATTTTAAATAAAAATTACGTAACTATATATTACTAGTATGATACCAAGGGTTAAGGTGATGGATTTACTACTGCATGAATGTAGAATGGTACCAACATATTTTGTAACAAACTTATAGCATAATCAAATTAAACTTCCAATGTAAGTCAGTCTTATCTCAATCAATTTTATGATATTCTAACATTCAAAAGTTATAAACAGAAACAAATTATTAGATTTACTGACTACAAGCTGTTGCTAAAACCTGGAAATACCTTAAATGTCTGGCAAGCTCATCCTCAAAGCTCAGTTTCATTAGTAAATCTACATCATAAAATATTACCTTGATGATGGCTGGTCTACAGATGAGGATGTTACCACTGATGAAAAAGATGGAGGATGAGGCCAACTGGGCTTGTAGATGCAGTGTGATGAAAAGTTGACAACTGGTTGTACTGAGCTGGGAAGATTGTTTAAAGGAGCATAACGTGATGAGCTCACAAACCTGTACTGAGTAGGACGTTTGTACACATATGACCAATCCTATAAAAAGATATTTTTGTTTATACTACCATATTGTAAGAAATTTCTTTTTATCTAGCTGTCTTGAGCAATAACATATGGTTTTAGCAGCCACTTCTGTTAATTGTTCTTTAGAATCAGGGACTGACTGACCCATCATATGCATGATTTACAAATATAAATGTTAAATGGGGCAAAGTTCCAATACTATTTTATAAGAATGTTTAACTTATCATGACTAAAGTGTTATAAAATTCAATTAAATGCTTTATGCAGCTGTTTTATAATGAAGACAACAAAATATTACTAATTTCATAATGTAACCTTTAAAGGAAAATTATCTAACTTGTAATGTGTGGCTATTAAAATAAAGAAATTATTTTGATTATCAAAACCTTTTACAAACAATTTGGAATATCAAATCTATTCTCTAGTAAATTTCAATAATCTTAATTTAAAAAAAAAGTGCAAAATTATCATGCATTTTTGAGAAATGATTTAATTTGTTGATATGTACATCTACATAACAAAGCATATTTAATTTAGCTAAATAACTAAATTGTTTTTTAAAGAATTTAATTATAAAAGTTTACATTTTCCTAGACTAACCTTTATTTATATAAAAATATGTTTCTAACAATGAAACTCACAAGTATGTGAAAAAAAACATGATAAAAACCTTTAACTGTAACACAAAAAATGATGTGTCAGTTTCCACTTAAGTAAAGTAAGTAGCTACTGCAGAAAGGAATTTTTCTGTGAAGGAATTTAAGGTCAATGACATATAGATAACAGCAAAGCACGAACAACTAATTATGTATCTTAAGACACTTTGGTAAAACAATGGAGTTAAGTAATAAGGACACTATTTATTTAAAACTGTACAAACATAAAACTAGTTACTCTAACAGGTTCAAAGCCAGGGCTTCCATAGTTTGGATAAATATCTGCCCGATCTCTAAGAAACAAGGAATCTGTAGCATCCAGTGTAGTGATGTCACCACCTCCCATGGGTCCAGAAGGAGATGGAGTAGCTAAATGTTCTAGGGACGGAGGAGTGGGAAACATAGTTGCTAATTCTGCTGCCCCTAAAACAGACAGGTCTCTCATTTCAAACAAATTTGAAAATGAATTGTCTGCAATGCTTAACTAACATCTTACAAGAACATTCAGTTACTGATTCAAACCTTATATTGTGAACACACAACAAAATAAATGAAATGGGATAAATAATTAGCAAAAATTACTTACTTTGGTTAGTTGGTTTTGGGATATTCAAACCGAGCTACTTTAGGGCTACCTATGCTGGTCATACCTGATCGACCAGAAGGTAACTAGTTAAAGGTACTAAAGCTGGGTGATAAGTGGAATTTGCTGATCAATTAATCCTTAGATTCATTAACAGATTACATTCAAATAACTGATTATTCCCACGAGATTAATCTTCCCATTTTTAGCTTAATTATGTTTTTTAAAGGAATTTTCAATCTACTCTTCATTTAATATGGTAAACATTTTCAGGGACAAGGACTTAGGTTTAAGTTGCTTTTTAAACCCTAAATTGTTGTACAAGAAAATGTATTATACATACAGCATAGTATAAAACCTGTAAAAAAGATGAAGATGCAATAATATCTTTCCACAAGTTTCTTCCAACTTATTTTTACAAGATTAATAAAACTACATAAGCATATTCTCCATTCAAATTAAGTGCTATTGATTTTTTGTGATAAAATTAGTTGGTGTTTCTACTATGAGAAATGCTGCCCCTCACAATATTAAAAGTTTTAAAGGTCAAAATAGAAAATTTTATGGCCATTCATCTCACACATTACCACTCTCAAAATTAAGGTGATAATATATCTGTGGAGGAAGAAATAAAGTTATTTGAAAATAAAACATTCCTTTTAGCAACCTTACTTTTTTTTCAGTTATACAATGAATGAAAGAAGTCTCTAACAATTTGTTTTCAAAAGTTGTACAAATATTATTTTAGTGTTTAACATCATATCCAAATCAAAATATCTTGCATCGTGACAAACATAGCCAAAATGTGATTACTGTATTTGGTGTTTGCTGTCCTGTCAGGGGAACAAAGCTGCATGTTTTCCTTAGCCTAAAACCATTTTCCCTTGATGATTTTTTCACAAAATTAGTGAAACATTATGTCTGTGTCATAAACATTTTTGTGATAGGTAAGTGTATTTTTAACATTGAGAGTTGTACAATCATTTTATTTTCTTACTAGTTAAATGCTTTATAATTAGATCTATTTCAGTGTCATATGGCTGCTACAACTTCTGAGACTCCTTTGACACCTCAACACTTATAAATTGCTTTTTCACTTGTTTCCACATTTTTGAGAAAAGCTGCTGGTTAGTGTTTGGCAAGGCATTTCAACCAATAAGCAAAAATTGTTGTTGGAATGAAAGGAGAACATGTGCCAATAGTCAGGAAACACTCAGTTAACCACTCATTCAATTGCATATGCTTTTAAAACTTTCCAGACCAGCAGAGTAACATTGTCATCCCCATTAGCTTCATTTTCATATTTAAAATGTTAAACCTAATTGCAAAACATTTGGTACACACTTTGTACATAATATTTGTGTTTGATAAAAACTAAAAAAACTTGGTTTGGTATTTTTATAACATTTTAGGTTTTAAATTTTTAGAAATTTTATTGTGAAATACTGCTTTTAAAAAAATACTAAAAATTCATTCATCTTAAATATTTTTAAACATGTACATGTATTCAATAAAATTACAGATGTTATGATTGTGTTGCAACATATCCATGCCAAATCCATTCCAAAAAAGATTTATAAGGCCATTGATTGTAGCTGTGCAGAGGTCAAAGTTCAAATATTTCTTTTTTTACTTTTTTCTTGCAAGTTACATTAAATAACTTCTTAAAATTTACAAAAACCAACTATTTAAGTTTTGCATAAAAATGGTTAAAATTGTTAATATTATATTTTTTTAATTAAATTTTGAAATTTGGTATGCACTCAACATCACTGGTTGAAATAGGTTAAAGGTGTAGTCTAGAGGCAAACTCAGTTGCTCTTATTTGTGCCAGTCAGTGTTTTTAGCTGCCATCACAGAACTTCTGGTGCCAGTCAATATCACTGATGGCTTCAGTCTGTGCCACTTAACTACCTTTTGAAACAGTTGCTACCGATGATTTTTGTCATATTGTGTGTTAAGATAACTTATAATTCACTGAAAACTTTAATTCTAGGAAAATAAAGATATAAAATGTTTGATTATACTAAATGACATTTTGCAAAGATTATAATGATTCATATGGTGAAATTGATGTTTGTATGAATTACTATAATCATGATTATACTGAAAAATCTTCAATTACTGATCTTTCAGAAACTCCTAATCTCATCATTTTCATGAAAAATTTCAAAAATAATTAACAACTTTATTTGTATAAAAATACTATATGCTTTTAATCAAGAACTTAATACAGAGGGAAGTTTAGAGAGAACATAATAAACTAATTAAAGTATTTGCTATGTTTTACAGTAAAGGCTATGAGAAACTAATGAAACAATGTGTGTGATGATGAATCAATACAATCAATTTAAAGCTCACAATACAAAAAGACAATGTTTTAGAATCATGTGACAACAGTCTGATTTTGTTTTCCCATTTCAGTACTTCCTATCTGGTAATAGCTGGCGGAAATTAAACAAGTCTTATAACTGTAAACAATTTATCAGCATTAAGTTATTACAGGAATAAGAAGATTAATGACTTAACAATATTACATATTAACATAATGTTATTAGTCCACATCTAGTACTTTTTGACAAACAAACTTAAATGAGAAGATTATTCAGAGAGTTAACATTTTCATAAATTGAAAATGTATTTCCAGTAATACACTTTGCTGACACTTATAGTTATTACTAAACCTCCATTATTTCACCTTTGCCCATATAAGCATTAGTCTGATTTTTTCTCACCTGTTGAAGTCTTTTATACTCCACTTAATTGCCCTTGGTGATATTTACCACTATGGCAACATGCAGATAGATGAGAACAAATTTGGATAGCTACAATTCCAGTAAAAAATATCAACACAGATCATCAGTCATCACTGATCAACAGAGATTGGCAATTAAGTAACCTATGAAACTTGAATAATTGAGGCTTTGATAGCAAAAAAAATTATCAATGACAGATCAACAATCTCCTGTCTTCCTAGGCTTAACAACAGATAGGAATAAAACCCTGGAAGAACTAGCACAACTCTCACTACTCCAGACCAGCCAAACACTGATAGCTCAAGAATTAAGTAACAATTAACGAGAATCCATGGATGATAGAAATCCTACAGGGTGGTAGGATAATAGTGGTGAAGATCTGACTCAAGAAACAGCAGTGCTCCAGGATCCATGGAGAAGGGTACTAACCCCAGTCCATAAAACACTGATGTTGATCTGATCAAACAACATAACCCATGGATAAAGATAGAATCCATTCTGGGTACCAATATATATAGATATACTAAAGGGCTGATGAGGTTGAGACTCAGGAATACAGGTGAAACTAAGACACCCTATATGAGCCAAGGAGCAGATGCATTTACTGAGAATCAGAATATGCTTCCACTTGAGAGTGGCAGGCTTACTTGCACAGTTCCAACAAACTTATCAAATAAGGCATAACTGCAGAGATGCCAACCATTACGATTTGAGCGTAATCATTATGATTTTGGTGTATACATTACAGCTATACTCTCTTACAGACAAATATTATGACTTGTTGCAACTCCTAAATTATTATATATTATATAGGCCTATACAATAAAGTGATAAATTGTTCCCCCAGGGCTTGAAAGGGGTGAAAAGAAAATTTCTTGTGAGATACAAATAAATTTTGATAATAAATAAAAGACATAGTCCAAATGGCTACTTACAATAATCATGTTTGTGCTTGAAATAATAAAAAATATTTGTATCTCCAACGTCTACCAATAGTTTGAGTGCAGTGCTTCTCCATACTGGGTATGTGGGGGAATCCATAGTTACGTCATCAGTGCTTGTCAGCCAATCAGTACTCACGTAGATGGGTATTTCTTATTTTCTAAGTGACATAGAAACACCAATGCGATTGTTCACAAGATGGAAAAAAAGAGGCCTCGTTCACCAGATTGTCTTGTTTCTGGCAAATCTAAAAGGACTAAAACTGTGAATCAAAAATTTAGGAAAGAGTATAGTGCAAAATATCTGGTCATTGCATCAAAAGTCAGTGACAGTCATGCACTTGTACAGTTTGTTACATCGATTTTTCTGTGGCACATGGCGGGATAAACGATTGTTCCAGACATACAAAATCGGCATCTCATCAACAAAAGGCTGAGGCAAAGACAAAAATGATGCAGATAACGATATTTATGAGTAAGAATTCAGAATATGAAAAAGAATTTTAAAAGTATTTTTTAAAATTTATTTATTAAATACACAAAGCACAGTCATAAATGAGCAATCTATAGCAGTAATAAATAATAATAGTTATAATAATAATATAATAATAAACAGCTTAGAGACATTGGTCAGGCATAGTAGCCGCAAATGATAAAGGACTCTGTCTATAATCATTACATTCAGTCATTTGAAATAGTTGGCATCTCTGTAACTGTCCCTTCACTGAACTGATAATTGAGCCTCCTTGCATTAACCAAAATGTCCATGCAAGGAGATAGAGCTAAACATTAGCTACTATTAAGGAAGATTTAGGATAAAAAGCAACTGAGGAAAGTCCCTCAGTTTTCACTCAATGAAACAACTGAAGAAAACAAATCAAAGGCTTATCTCAAAGAGACCTCCTTTCAGTTTTATATTTCTTTTAAATACTGAGTTAATTAATGTTCAATGGAACAACATTTAGTAAGGTAAGTTAATGTTGTGAGAGCAAAGTAACATTTGTTTATCTGAAGCATCCAATTTTGGGAATTGAGCCCCAGATTCCAGTGCAGCAAACCCTCAAACACACAAATGACTGAAAAGCTAAAACACAAAATGGAGGTGCAGAAGAAACCAAATCAAATGCTTGCCAGAATGTCAAGAATACAACTCTAAATTGCAGTTTCAGAGACACCTAAAGAATACCAAAAAGCTGAATACAGGTCTTCATCTCATTATGAATAAGATCACTGTGTGATGCTAGATATCAGTGATGGGATAGGAGAGACCTGATTCACTTCTATGCTAGAAATAATAATCCAAAAATTCATGCCGTAAACCTCATAGCGAATCAAAAAATAAAAATACTTTATTGCTTTTTTGAGATTGATAAAAACATAACTGTACAAAAATCATAACCAAAGACCTCTTCAGAGAAGCTCATATCTAAATTCTTTATCAAGAAAACATGACAAACTTATATGAATGAAATGCTTATATATAGTACCAGGATGGAGGATATAGTGATATAGGTGGAGAGTATAACAAGACAAATTTTGCCTAGGACAACTGAGTGGGATTAAAGACTGCAGCAAGCAAGAGAAAATCACACCAGTGCTTAGATAAACAAAGGTGAAACCATGGAGGATGAGTAATAGCTATAAATGTCAGTGGAAGTATGTTTTGGAATCAATAACTTTTCTCAGCAAATAATTGTTTTATGTTAAAGCAATTTCAATCTTAGTAATTCTACTTATATTTGTAGCTGGTAATAAGTAAGCAATATATTAAATTCAACTTATGTTATTGTTAAGATTATCCAAGGGAAACACAAAAAAAACAGGCACTGTTGTGACTAATTATGTAATAAACAACCACTATGCAACACATTTACATTTGTGAGCTGTGTACATACAACAGCATACAGTCATACCAACTGAAAAAGCATTAAATATTGTGTCATACATGAGCTTTCATGTATATGAAGTCGAATAAATGTATTTATGATAAAGCTACTAAGCTACCTATCACCACTTATAACTTTAAGCTGTCAATATGAGGGAATGCAACTAGCAAACAGCATCCCCTGTCAAACTCTTTGGTATTATAATACAACAGTCAATCTTATTAGTTGGTAAATAGTAACCCAAAGTTGGCACCGGATGTTGCTGGCCAGTTATTTTCCCTCAGGTCAGCAGTTAAAATTTAGGAAAAGTAGCAAAGAGCCTTTAATAGTAGCTTTGTCATAACTCAAAAAGAAATATATATAAATAAAACACTTCCCACAACAATAGGAGCAAGTATGTTGATGGCAACAAGAATTGAAAGTGAGATCCTCAAACCATGAGGCAACCACCATAATCTCCAGGTCCTGCAGGCCCAAAGCTGAACAAACTTAAATTAAAACAAAAGTGCAAAATCATAATTACTATATTTTAGCTCCTTGATTAGTTGGAATTATCAAAAATAGTAACAACTACAACAAAAAAATTTGATTAAATTACTACTGTCATGAAATTGTCAATTTATTTGTAATTTTGATTATTTAATAATTTTACATGCATTTCTCAACATACTCAATGTTCACAGATAATTAAATTATCAAATTAATCATCCAGTGTTAGATAGCACTCACAGCCAGTTCTTAGGCTGCTCTTGTCTAACCAAATATAAGGACTCAACCCTTGCCCTTATAACACACCCCTAAACCCTAAAGTGTTGAGAACAATTATTGTTTGTGATGGTAACAGGACTTAATCAATGGATCCAGAGACCAATACACTAACTGCTAAGCCACATTTGGTCCAAGCTACAATGGAATCATGGATGGATTTTAAAATGAAATAAAATTTTCTTCAGTTTAAAGTCAAAACTTTTATATTGTACAGTAAGTATCTTTTATAATGCTTATAATCTTAAGAAATGTTCACGTTCTTAAAATAAATTGACAGATTTATCATTTATACCAACTTTAACAATAAATTTTTTCTATGGGGTATTAAACTTTAAATTTATAAAAAGTATACACAAAACACTGCAAAAGGATATTTCTTAGTTTCTGAATAAAGTGTATTCTAGAAACACTAAATTTATAATCAATTAAACACAAATAAGGGGTTTAAATACTAACCAAGAATTCCTCCTGTATTATACGAATTATTCTTACTGGGCTTTCCAGACTGTTGATCATCACTACTTATCATCTTAGTGGCACCAGAAGTCAACTGGATATAAAAAGAAATTAACATACTGGCTTCATACCATATCAAATCATTATGATAAAGTTTCATCAAATAAACTAGTCAAAATATTTCAAATTTTTTTGAAAGTGAAAAGAAAATTCTTCTCACACATATTATTTTCTTTTTATTGTTACATTTCATTAAATTTTTTTTATAACCATTCAAATTGATAAAGTGTTTGATAATCTTTATCAATAGAATAAACTATCAGGTTATGTGGAATAATGAACACTGGAACTTCAAAGTTACATAAGAAGTAAAAAAAAAGATTACCAGGTACTACCAAGTAAAATATTTATCTTTACTCTGCTGTCTTTTGCTTCAAAAATCTTTGAAAAGAGGTTCAAGTACAATCAAGAGTAAAAATCTGACATGATAGATACTAGTTTTTAACTTGACTAACTAAATAATTTAACCTTTTTATTTCCAAGTGGGACCTTCAAGAACATTATTAGTTACTCATTGGTCAATTTTTAATGTTAGGAAACAAAAATAATTAGCTAGCAAGAGAAATTCAGTCCAACAATATGATATAGTACATATTTGTTATTAAAAGTCTAAATTACCTACCAAATCATCATTACTATCATCAGATGAACAACTATCAAATATGTTCTCTAAGTCTCGTCCAGTAAGTTGGAGATGCTCCACCTTTGTAAAGCTGGAACCTTGAGTGCGTGGTGTGAGTGGGGATTTCACTGATGAAAGTTCACTTACTGAATTACTTTTAGGCTGATTCAAGACTGTGGCTTCTGATGTTGGTGCTGGTACTACTTGTTCTTTTGGTTTTCCTTCTTCCTGGGAGTATATTTAGTATTCCATGAGAACACAGATTAAGCTATAAACTACACAGAAAAGAACAGTATTTTCTGTGATTATATATTACTTTTTACCTATGAAGTGATGTAATCCTAAATTACCAGTGATGGGTGTCCTTATGAGGTTTGTTTTTGGGTAGAATGGGGCCCTCTTTGAATCATTAGGAGAGCCTTTATGTGACTGAAAATAGTGCAGATATGTTATGGTAGTCTCAATACTACTAGATCCCATATGTATTTTACATAAAAAAATCAACTTTTTATGTAATTATTCAATGCAATGCAATATGTACACCTCATCAGTTTAGGGATAACAGGCAAAATGAAAATAAATTAGAAGCATTTTGAGTCCAACATAAGGCAATGGCAGAAAGACCCAGGAGCATGCTCCTGTTTTGTTTTCTACATTTGACAGATATGATGCCTTTACCTTTTATAGTAAATTATCCAAATGTAGTTAATTATTTCAACAGCTCTGTATTTTTAATAGTTCCATGTGTCAAATGTTGTAGAACAATCCTCTAAAGCATAATTTATAAACTTCTTAAATATCATACATAAAGCTTTCTCAAATAAATCAACCTTTTGAATTTTCCCAGCTTGTGGCTTCATCCAACAACAAATGTAATTTTTAGTTCTCCTTCTCCAACCTGTACCATTTTAATTTGTTTTACCAAACTATCAGTTTCTTTTTCTTTTGTTTCATCATGTTGTTCAACAACATTTGTGACTTTTTAATTTAATTCTGTCTCCAATACAGAAAAACTGTTAAACTGCCATATAAATTCCAAATGGCTGTTTTAGGGAAACAAATTTCATAAATTTGTGAAAATGTATTAATAAGATATTGATTGGTTAAAAAAAAGGTGCTGGAATAATATGCTAGATACCTAAACACAGAGAATGCATCATTGTTGTGTGAAACTAAAATATGATTGTGCTTATTTGCAAAAACCCAAGTTTAGTGTGTTAAGTTTCTGAGTGCATTACTTGAATGGTAAAATAGGTAATAAGTGTTACCCTGACCCATGCTTTGTTCAAAGATTATTGTTAAATTCATGAAAACCTTCAGTAACATTACAAAGTTCAAAATTTGATAACTAGATGGTCATTTAGATGTCATAATGGGTGTAATAAAATCAATTTATCACAGCAAAAAAATACAGTAACATTACCAACACAAGGAGCCCTAGCAATGACAGGCAGAAGAGAGAAGACTTGCAAAGCATGCTACTGATTAGGTTGAGTGAGCTCTTTGCTGATTGGTTGTTGATGATGTAAATAAGTACTACTTGATTGCACCTACAAAGCTTGCATAACATTTAAAATTTTACTCTTTTATGTCACTTCCCATGATTTCTGAACCCCCTGCTTTTTCTTTCTTCAAAATTTGGGAAATGAAAGGGCCTTCCATGGCTGTCTTCATTACAAAGGAGCTTTGTTACCAACTAATTCATTAACAGGGGTATTACTTGATAATAAAAAAATTAACAATTAAAAACCTTGTATTTATAAAAACTAAAAGTTAAAGCTCAATTAGTTTATACTGACCAATACAGAAGTTACTATCAGTTCTCAGTATCATGTAATATAACCATAACAGTTCCTTGTAATGTATGTAAACATTACTCACAGAATATCAAAATGTTACTCAAACTATCACATCCAAAAATTTTACTTGTGGTAACACGACATGATTTACAATACTGCAGATATATACATAAACGTATTACTGGCAGAGTGGCCAAAACTAATAGTATTAATCTCTCCTATAAGAATTGAGTTACCATCAATTCTGTTTCACCTAACATAAAAAAACAAGATATTCCAACACAGTTAAAACCTTAAAACCTTTCATACAACAAATAGGTTACTGTCAGTTCTGTTTCACTCAATAAAAAAACTTAGTATTACAGCACAGTGAAAACCTAAAACTATTAACTATTAAATAAAGTTACTGTTAAATTACATTTCTCTCAAATCAGCAATGACTTTATAATTTCTTGAACTGCCATGTAAAATATTGAGTTTCTATTATACCTTATCTTCTGCAAAAAGTATTACAGATATGATAAAAGTAACCAAGCTGAAAACCATTCAAAACTAATGACAAATGCACATTAGAAAATTTATTAATATTTCTACAAAAATAAATTACTCCAACTACTAACCTTACACACAATATCCATTTTAACTCTGAAAGTTGATCCACTTGAAGCAGGATTTACTTTATACTCTTCAAACTCAACATTAAACTCATAAGGATCCTTTGGTTTGGCAGGCAAGGATTCAGTTTCTTCAAACTGTTTTGGACCAGGTCCCATTAAGGGGTAGGGACTAATTGGATTATTGAGATTTTCTTGCTTGCAACACGAATCATATTCTGTCCTTTTTAGCCTTTTATAAGCTGGAAGATCCCTGGAAATTGATAGAATAGTAATAATACAATTCATTTACCAATTTCATTAAACTAGTTTTGTTACACAAACTACGTGTTTAACACAATAACTAATAAGTAAACCATGAATAATGTTTTATCTCATTAATGATATAAAAGTTGGACATTTTTCAACAATGAAAGTGTACTTTTGATAAATGCTTATCTCCTCTCATGTAACGGCTTTTCTTGACTTGTGCTGCACTCTATTTACACAGTTTTTTTTATTATTAATAGCCTTTACACTCTCATCTACTCTCATGCTTTATAGCTGTGCTGTAGTATGCGAATCAGCATGTGACAATCATCCATCAACAGGAGTGTGACACATACACTCCTAGCACACCTGACTTCCTCTATAATGTACAGCAAAATCATCACTTCGAGATTAGCAAAAAAGAAGTGGAAAGGATGGGTAGGAAGTGTGAGTGGAAGTAAGTACCTATCAGAAATACACTTCAAGTGTAAGAAAATGTTATCTTCTGACATGACACCTTACTTCTCCATTGAAATGGAGGAGGGATTGGTGCAAAAGTTACCTCAATAAGCACTCTTTGGAAGTTGTCCATAGAGAACCACCCACGTAATGAGACACACTAATATCTTGGGTCATGATCATGGGAAACCACAGTCCACCTATACCTCAAATACTCTTTGCCTACTGTCAAGATAAGTTATATTAAAATGGGTGAAAAAAGATGCACATCCAACCTGTGATTGAACATACCAAATGGCATAGAGTGGTTAAGATGCATCAGATAGTGTACAGTGGCTCAACTCCAGTCCATAACAATACAGCATTGAGTATTTGTCTTCCAGTCCACAGTATAAGGAAGGTCCCAATCATCTTCACCTCATTCAGGAGAAAAATGAAAAATGCAAAGCAACTTCCATTCCAACAACCCAACCAGGATACATGTTCAGACCCAATATACATCTAACACCTGGCCACCCAAGAACTCAACATCAATGTAATGGTAGGAATGGGGAATACAAATGTGGTGAATCAATTCCAGCCTAAAGCCAAGTAGTTTTGGGAATTTTTCATCCATTCTGTGATAGGAGGAGTGTCTTTATCAACCACATATGTGTAAGGACTTATGTTGGCCGATCCTATGTCAATCCAACACCAGATTGCCCAAAAAAGGGATCCCATTCAAAGGAGCAAACATCTCAATCCTTTAATTTACATATACTTACATGGTTATAATGGAGGATATCATATCACTTACACCAGCAGAACATTACCATCCTACTCTGCACTGAATGGTATTTTTGTATTGATATTTTATGCTATTAAACCATTCAAGGGCGATTCCTCCAGAGTCCACCACCCCAGTTGATAGGAATTTGTAAGTGGCAAGAACTTTCACACTCTGCTGGAAGAACAGAGTAACAACGTGATGGAGAGTTAAAATGGCACACCATAAAACATTGTTTTAAATGTGATAATCCATGAGTTGGTACAGTCTGGTGCAGGCCTTATTTATGAACCAATTAACTTGAAGCAACATCCAATGGTTATGTGAAACATTTCATCTCGTTGATAAGTGTTACAGACTTATATGGTCATGTGAAACAGATTTACTCTTTAAGTGTATCTGTACAGGTACCACTCACTACAGAGCACGATTAAGGAAAGGAGAAAGGACCACTGTAAAAGGAAGAAATAAAAATGAAAATATGCTTTCAGAGTAAAATACAGGTATGGAGAATGGTAACCAATTACCAATGGTAATCAATAGCTAAATGAAGAGAAGATGGCCAAATGATGTAAACTGTGGGCAATAAAGTTATAAGGCACAATCAGCATGATAGTCTGCACAATCTCATCCAATGCATAAGCAAAATGAATAGGCTGACACATCATTCAGGTAAGAGTGTTAGAAGAAAGATAATAGTAGAAGAGGAATTTCAGGGTATAAAAAGATGGGAACGAGAGTCATTGAAAAAAGTTGTGCACGCTACATAACAATGCAGAGTCCATACTACTGAAAGTGGATGGTCCAGATCAAATCTGGAATATAAAGGAGAGGGAAACAAGATTGAGGGTGATGCTCTGTTCCATTCATGTGCCATTTGCTTCTTAGTAAGGAACTACAGTCCAGATAAAGGAGAATATGGTCATAAAGAATACAGAAAACATCAATAGTAAACATATCAGACCCAAGATGTCTAAACGTAGAGAAGAGTATGAAACACATCTACAAAGGATAATGAACAGAGCTACTCTATAGTTCAAAATGGTAAAAACAAATAAATCATTCTTGAAAAGTCAAATGAAAAAAAATCAGAGAACACTTAATTAGGAAAGTGAGAGACCATGATGTAAAGACCAATGATAGAAAATGCATCATTTATGTTGTTATACATCAAAGAAGAAGAACAGACTGAGGGAGAAAGAAGGAAGGCTACCTCAACAGGGAGCCCAGATCATCATGCAAAGGACTGGATAAAATCCACTTGTGAAAACAAAGTATGGCTCTGGCAGAATCAAAGACAGAGGATTGGGAAAATGGGAGGAGAATAAGGGATGATTTGATGGAGATTTAACAGCAGAAATCACAGTTATGCATGTCAGAATGAGGCAATGAAAGGACTCAACACAGAGTGGGGAAGAAGACAGATTGAGGAACAAGAGGTAAAGATTGATCCAATCCTGACTGAAAGCATACACTGGTAAAGCTGAATTTAGCTATATTTAGAAATGAAGACAAGAAGAGGAGGGGGGGGTTGTACTGAGTTAGGTGACACTAAGTTAGGAGCATAGCCAGAGCTCACTCCCTCAGCAGAACTTTATTAGTATGAGATAGCCAATCTGCCAGAAGATTCAGAATACCAGGGATGTGACAAGCAACAAGAATGACCTACTTAGATTGGGTCCAGAAAATAAAATCCAACATTCAAAAGCAAATGGAACCAGGTGTTCCCTTGAAGACTGATGTAAAAGACAATGGTTGAAATATCAGAATGGATCACTACTACATGGCCTAGTACTACCAGCAGGAAGTGATTCAAAACCTAACAAACAGTTAGGAAGTCTAAAAGGTTTATATGTAGGGGAGACTTGACTTGAGTGACTAACTCTGAAGAATCCAAATACACTTCCCATCCCAAAGGAAAAGCATCTGTAAATATAAATTGGTATAGAGAAGAAGCAGAGACAGTTGAGGCATATTTCCTATTGAGATACCAGGCAAATTTCACTTATAGAAAGGGGAGAAAAATGACAGAGTTCAAAGGATAACAAATGAAATTCTATTAATTGTGCAAGACCCAATTATGATAACATGTGCACAATCTCAAGGGACGAAGGATTGCAGGCAAGAGAGAGATCCTCATGCACAGGAAGATAAAGAGAAGATTTGGCTTTGGAAGCCGAAAGGTCCAATACCCTCAGATGAAGAGTATAAGGCTGGGTGCTGCTGAGATAGATGTTGTAAAACACCCCTAGATGAATAAGATACTATGTGAGGGCAAGTTGGGACTCCTCTAGTTTCACAAGTCATCCTATATGAGCCACCTTCTGTAGCAGGAAACAAATGTGGTTATGAGATGCTTGTCAGAAGGGAGCTAAAAGGAGACAGTCATTCATATAATGTTTAAACCACAATCCTTGATTGTGAATATGAAAGGCAAAAGTTCTGACCACGTGACAGAAGACATGTGATGCCAATGCCAGACTGGGAGAGTGCAGAACTAAAACATCTGACCACCATGAACAAACCAAAGGTAATGCCTGGATGCTAGAAAAACTGGGATATGAAGGTAAGCATCCAAGAAGTTAGTGTGGTAAACCAAATAACTTGAGTGAATAACCATTGGAGGGCGAGGAAAGACTCAACGGTAAAATACAGAAGGTCAGTGAAGTGGCAGAGGTTGGAGAGATTGATAACAGGATACCAATCCCAGTTTTTTTGGAAACAACAAACAGTTGAGAATTAAAACCCAAAGAAGGGTGAAACATTTGTTCTAATACCCATAGTGTCCTTGTTTCAGAATCTCAAACCACCTCAGAAAGACATCAGCATGAAAGTGGATCCCATAGTAGGGGGAACAAAATGTGGTAGGAGCAGAAAAATGAAAAAAAAAGTCTCTCTGTTAGAATATGAAGAATCCAAGTATCCACAGCAAAAAGGTGCCACGTATGAGCAAACCTATCCAACCATGCTCCTGCAATGATGGAACCTATGGAAAATTCACCAACAAAACTATACAATTATGTGAAATCTGACGACTCACCACAGAAACCCAGGAAGGTGGCATTTTTAGAGTGGAGGATGCAGTAGTGAGACACAGGAACAAAAGCAAGAGAAGGATTGAAAATGATAACAAACAAGGGAAGAAATGCACAGCCTCCACCCATGATCTGAATTATCAGAATGGTACAAAAAAGGAGGCAGATGGATATCACATAAGTAGGAAGCAGGCAGACACTCGTGTTACAAGAAGGCATCCCTGCTGAAGAGACTGCAAAAACAAAAGTCACGTATGAAGGGACAATGCCAAAGAAGATAAGTACTCAATGTAAAAAAAAAGAAGAGTATGTATATCTGCCAAAAATAAACCCTCAGAAAAATGGTGGATAGCCTCTGAAAAACGTGGATGGATGAAAGATAACAAAGTATAGTAGTGAGGGTGAGACAGAAACAAGAGACTTGGACCAGAGAAAATCAAGATGTAGCAGTAAGATCACAGTCCTAGGCCTGAATCAGAGATTCCTACTTCTGATATGCCAAAACATGGAAATCAATCAGACACAGGCATGAAGGCATGCTGATTCACCAATGTAACTGGGTAAGAAATAGTTCAGCATGGACTCAAATATTGAGTGAAGGTTGAAAAATTAAATAGTCTGATATCAGGACAAAATGATGAATGGGAGGCAGCAATTATAAGACATAAGAGAAAGAGAGAAGAGGTAACATACCTAAGAAATCATGTTAAAAAAATGCAGACACAGAATGAGATAGGTAGAGTAGGCTAGAACAGGATAGCACAGCAATATGCAGGAGGTGGAAAAGAACTATTCAAATATTCCTCTTCAGAAAGATTCTCCAGGAAAAGGGAGATCCAACAACAGCAGTTCCAGAGATGTAGCTTGTTGCATGACAGACTCTAACTCATGCAGCACCAAGGCTGAGACCTCCTCAGTTAAAATTGTAAAACCACAAACTATAGAAGTAGTAACTGTTGTTAGATCAGTAGTGACTGTACCCATATCAAAAGCCATTGTAGTAATATTAAATTGAGAATGGAAAACAAAATAAACCTTCCACAAAAAATTGTTTTTAGCATGGAATGTCAAATTGAAAGTGATGAGAATGATCCAGTGTAAAGAGTGAGTATTTGCTAGGAGGATCTGTGGAACTTCTGTTGGTGGGTGGTTGTTGCATGCTAGAGTGCTATACTGTAACTATACCACATGAAATCACATTAAGTGTAGGTGGGAGCATCAAGACTAATGGAGAACAAAAATTTGCACAAATAGGGGGCAGCATAAGTAAAAAAAAAAGTGGAGGTAAGATATTTTTTCAAAAGATTATCACTTAGCCATTTAATAGGCCTTTCATAAGTAGATTATCAGACACCTGTGTTCTCAGGAACGAGGACAATTTGGGAAAAAAAATGATGAAACAATTAATTACTTTTTATTTGATTGAATTATTATACATTTTATTAAAGAAAGGCTCTACAAATCATATTTCACTGGATTCAGTTTTAATAAACCTAATCAATTTTTGCCTTTATAGTTTATTTGTTTATTGAATTTTCATTCAATGTAACATACTGTACCAGCCATCTCTAATTTTGTAATGATAAACTAGAGGCAAAGCAGCCAGTCAAAATTTACCAACTGCTAACTCTTGAGTCATGGATTAGGACACCAGGCAAAGTAGCATTAAGTTTTGCATTTAAAGTTCCAATCTTGCTTTTCATCCCCCCCATGGCAAAATTTTAGCAACTCAGTTGGTTACCTCTAAAAAAGATGACAAACAGTATCACCACATACTTGATTTCCAAACTCTGGATATAACCCAATCAAATCACCGAGAAACTACATGCTTATCTACATTCTTCCACCTCAAAATGTACGATGAAAACAAGCCAAACGTAAGCTCAATCAATCTCCCCACCAACAATATGTTAATACCAATTACATGCACTGTTTGTTATCAAACATTTGTACAAAATAAAGTAAAAAAGAAAAAGAAAGAAACAACCAACTGTATATCATATTGATTTACATAATTGGATTAATTATTATCAGTGGATTATAAAACAATTTTAATGATGACTGGAAAACACATTGTGTCTTTTCTCAGCAGATGGATTGTTACACATTTGACTGATCTGTTTGACACAAAAGGTAATCATCAGTTATGCAAGTTATGTACCATGAAGTGATATCATTTTAAATTTTCTTCACTTATTGATTTACAAATATAATTGTATATTAAGCCTACAGTCAAATCAAACTTTTATATTGTTGTCCATAATGGTATCCACTTGTGCTCATTCAAAAAAATGTGAGCAAAATTCTGGCCAGAAATGAAACACCAATGAAAAATCAGAGAATAAGAAGCAATTAGAGATGAAAAGAGGTAGAATATAGTCAACCATTTCATAAAACTTGCATGGAATAACACAGTTAGACCTTGACAGTCCATACAACAACAATCTGTATGATCTTTTATATACCCAAACTTCACAACAGGAAATTTAGCCAATAATCCATATATTCACATTCTGAATATGAACAGCTACTTCTCATGACAAACATTCACTTCCTGTGTATGTAGTTCAGTAATCCATGTGTGACACCATAATAGTCAAGTATGAGTCAACCAAGACAGGAGACAAGATAATAATTACTCATACCCACTACTTGTACTCAAAAGTGTATACCAGTTTATGACATTTTCTGAAAATGATCTTCACAGTAAGGTTTTACATATGAACTACACAGATATAAAAAGATCTTCAGAATGATTGATACTACTATCACATCAAATCACAGTACTCCAGAACAAAGACATCTAGGAATATCAGTGTCATTAACTCTCCCAACATCGACTTGGTCAATTTGACTGACCATGTTACCCTCTTTGTACTCATTTAAAGTCTTTATAAATTTAACACTTCTACTAATTTTCAATATAGCATGTATATCTTCATAAAATTTGGCAGTCTTTCAGTTAACATTATAAGTCTTTCACACATAAAAAATCATATTTTTTAGTAAAGTATTTTTAACAAAATGCATAAGAAAACTGACAACTAGTGTGGATGAATTTGTAATGTCTGTTGTTGCAAAATTAGAAAGCCAGAAAATTTTTGAGAGGTAAAGGAATTTCTCTACTTTTTCATGTTATTTATCAGTTTGGAGCATTATTTAATTAAATAAAAATTATTAATTGCAATACTATGAGTAGTATAAAACAATTAGGGTTAACTCTCTTCGACAACCAAGAATGAGAAAAAAGAAGATTTTATAAGTATTTCTTGTTTTTTTGTTAATTCTTTATGTATAATTACAAAAACAATTAAAATGTAAAAGTGGGGATATTTTAAAGTTAGTTAAGATTAGATTAAGTAACATAAATAATAATAATAAAATAGAAATATTTCATGAGGCTCACATGCAAGTTGCTTGTACTAGTTGTAATAGCTCATGGGTAATGTAATTTGATAGTGTAATGTGAGCTGCATATTCAATTTCCCTAGTGAGTTAGTAGTTAGTTACAGTTCAATGGGCAATAAAACAATAATATTTAAAAATAATTAGATGTATACTGTTACAAATTTAGAACTAATTACGATAAACGAATGTGGTTTCATATTACAATATGAAGTTACTATAGAAAGAAAAAAAGGGTAATTTAGTTTGTTTTTTTTCTAAAGTAGTTACAGGGTCAATCAGACTGACCAATCCATTTTGAGTCAGGTTAGGGAAAATAATGTATAAACTATCAAGTTTTACTGAAGAAAAACATATGAAATGTATTTAGAAGGTCTTAGGGATTACATAAGGAAGTTTGAGATTTTTGAAAGAAGGAAAAGTACTTTTAATTTTAACATGAAAGTTACTATGCACAAGGATGATTCAAAACAAATAAATACTCAATATACTTATAGACAAATCTTCATTTTATTTTATTGAAAATATTTCATTAACAATATGATTTTCTATGTGTTAAAGACTTATTGCTGCCAAATGTTGTGAAGATATACATACTCTATTGAAAGTTGGAAATATTAAATCTACAAAGACTTTAAACTAGTACAAAGAGGTCACAAGATCAGTCATTTAGACCAACCCTGTGTTGAGAGAGTTCAGTTTATTTTTTATTGCCCTTTTGATTCCTATCTAACTACTATCCCTATCATTATAAGTTGTAAATCACTCAGAGAATGTGCAACTACAAGCTGCTGTCATGTATGCCTATGAAACATTTTTATTATATTATTATTGCTATCTATATTACCTAATATAATCTTAACTAACCTAAAAAGTCCCCTATTTTTACATTTGAATTACTTTTATAATAATAAATATAGAATAAACACACACAAAGAAAAATAACATACTTACCCAATCTTCTTTTCTTCGTGCTGTCAATTATCAATGACACATAAACCTACTTTTTGTTACAGTAATTGCAGTAATGCACTAAATTTTTATTTAGTTACATAATGCCCTAAAGACCACACACTAATAACATGCAAAAAAAATGTACAATTTCCCCCAACTCAAATTTTTCTGGCTTTCTAAATATGCGAACTAAAGCCATTACAAATTCATCCAAGCTAGCTGTTAACTTTCCCACTGAAATTAAAGTTGTAATCTGAGTGAAACTGATGATTATCTGTTCAGAACACAATACATCATATGCCAAATGAAAAACCTATTGATTATAGGTAATATGTATAATTAAACACAAGTGATAACTATTACTAAATGTATAGACTGGTGTGACAGAATGGATCTGAATTTCAATTGGATAGCACTGTAACAAAAAAATAAAAATAAAATTGATGTTTATAAATATTTTGATTTGTCTAAACAAATGATTTTATAGTGAGTAATTTACATTTAATGTCATACTTTTTGGAGGGGTAGTAAATACAACAGACAAGAAAAGATGCCTTGAGAAAATGTGTCAAACTAGGGGAAATTCACTTTTTTTAGACGCTGCCTTTTAGAATTAAGAACTTAAAACTTGTACACTACTAAAATACGGATTATTAGTTAATATTTTATATTATACTAATTGGTATAGCAAATAAAAAGTAGTTTAATAAAATTTTGAATGTAAGACACTAAAACCTTGTGTCATGTGCAGTAAAGAAGACCCAGGTTAAAAAGTTATGATTTTTATACAAGAAAGCAATTTAAGTGTAGTGTATTTTGCATTCTATAAGCAAGTCACTGATCAAAACAAACTTTTAACCTGTTTGAAGATAATGACACAATATGACATTATGGTAATGCAACTTGTGCAGTTATTGATAACACAAAATAATGAACTGATGATAAATTTGTTGTACATGCAGTTGCCTTTTGTTTACCAGTTGCATGTCCACCTTTACATCTATCGATTAATAATGCATGATATTAAGTGTCCACTGTATTCAAAGTGAGTGATTCAATTATCCTCATGTCTTGATATTCTGGAGGAACTACTTTGTTACAAATACTTTTGGATTAATGATGTTTTACTGTAACCAAATATTGTGAAATAATGACTTTTGATAATGAATAACCTTAATTTGCCAATTCATTGTTTAAAATTACGTAAAACTTACCAAGTAGTTGACTGTATGCTATAGAAATCATATAAAAGTTTAGTTTGAACCTCCTCTTCCAGCTCTACAAGTTCAGTTTTGAATGTTAAAACTGGCCTTTTTAAACCTTGGGCAGAAAGTCTAGGCTGGAAACCTACTCCAGGATCATCAGTAGTTGACCAGTGATTCACTACTGTTGTAGCTGGTGAGCCCTCAGATGTCTTGCTAGTATCTCCTACACTTAAGGAAGTATGGTACGGTGATGTGACCTGCTGTTTGAATAATTAATGACAAATTTTCTGCATAATCACAAAATCTCTTAATTCAAAATTCATTACACTATTTATGTTATACCTTACAAATTATTAAAACTCCCCTTGAAATTCTTCACTCAACAAAACAATTATACATGGCCTTCTTTCAGAGACAAACAATCTGCTTAGATTTCTAAAATTATATAATATAGTTAATGTTTTTTCAATTTTAGCAATTATATATCTTTTCTATGATAACATTAATTGTCAGATGATGAATACTTGTTTTTAAGCTGCTTTACATAGCTTATGCCAATATTATGACATTTCATAAATTTAAAAGATACATAAAAAGAACTTCTATCACACAAAAGCTATTGTTAAAATGGAATTCAAAGAAAACCAAAAAAAAAAGTCCAAATAAATATTTTTGGTTGTTTTTTATCTATCTCTATTAACTAGTTATCAGCATGCTAACATTTATGGAAAAGAAAGTACCTCTCCACACTGAAATAGAATGTTCATATGTTACTTATCACTGGAAACTTCATATTTTTCTTTATTTAATTAAACTCTCTGAGGATAAGTAAATACTACTAAAAATAGTACATCACAAAAGTTTACCAGATGTGGCAGCAATCTTGATGATAACCCTTTTTAAGTAATATTGTTTTATGAATGAAATAATAATCAGGAAAATCAACAATATTTATTTCACATTTTTATCAATTCTTCACAGAAAAATGTTCATAAGCTCAAAAGTTACCATGAAAGTCAAGTATGTCATACAGACTGATCTAATGTGAAAGGAATTAACTTTTTATATTAAATAATTTCCCAAATGTCCATTTTCTCTAAGATTACAAGACAAATTGATTCATATAATATTTAACTGTATAATTTGGTTTTAGTTTGATTTACTGCAAAATGCAAAAAATCTGAATTCTGATGAATACCATTATTTAATTTAGACATATTATTAAAAAAATTATGGCATGAAAAATATGCTTGTGAAAATATTATTAATTTCACTCACCTGATCAGTTGGTGGTTTCTCTCTCCCACTACAGGTATTGACAGTTACTGTTGAAACTGCAGGACTATGAGTATGGACTACTTGGTCCTGAGATTCATATTCTTCTTTTATATGTGGTGGATGAGGTGAAAGAGTGGGCATTGTTGGGTCCTGTGAATTAGAGCCTTCAAGAAAACTTGGTGTGGGGGTCCCAGGATGAGCAGAATCAACAGATAAGGGCTGGATGAGTGTGGTATTTAAATGAGGTAGGGCACAAGGTGTGGATAGAGCTACTACCCCAGGTCTGTAGTTAAACATAACACTCGAGTTGGAACCTGATGTCATGGTACTGGGGCTTCCAGATGAGATATCCAAGAATCGAGATGAAAACCAGCTGTCTAGATCAACAGCATCAACTCCTTCAAAAGGTTGATTTCGCTTATGAAAAGGGAATGATCCTCGGAAAGAACGTGCTTGAGAACTTTCTTTATCACACTTGTCACCTTTACGGGAAGCATTAACAGTAGATGTACTTGTCAAAGTTGTTTTCCCAACATTTTCTCCATCACTAGTGGCAACACCTTGACTTGGAAGGTTTCCTAAACTATCATTTCCCAGCCCTGACTTGTTAGAAACTCCACTTTTTCCTTTATTCTTACACCTGTTTAGTCACATGGGAAATAAGATTATTCAACTGAACAAAATCTTTTTTTTATGAAGATTAAAATGGAAATTTCATTCCCAATTTCACACTATTTTTTAATGAAGTTAATTAATAAATTATAAACACAGCATTCCACATACCTAAAAGAGTGCCTATGTTTTAGTTACATTTATCACACTCAAGATATTTTACTCAGAACTTTTGCATAGGCTTCATAGCTTGAATTATTTTATGCTCATCATGACTTACTATTTATTAACTTTTCTATGAGAATTATTTCCTTGACTGTATATCTACATTTTGTGAAGAAAATATGTAGCATCACAAAAAATTTAGAAATTTAATTAGCTCAGAAAATAGATGCTACAATTATTAAGCAGTTATCTTAAAAACATATAAAGACAGTAAGTCAAGCTTAAAGAAACAACATCAAAACTGAATTTACCTATAGCATGAGCAATCCACATGCTCAGAGGGATCAGAAAAGTTCCACTGGCCAATCACATCCTCTACTCCAGTGCTCTCTGTTGAATGAGGTACAAATCCTATATGATGGAAAGTTGTACTGTCTTGCCAAACTCCTGATTTCATGCTAAATGTAGTAGGAATATGTGAATTGAAAGAGACTGAAAAACATGGCTGACAACCTGTAATCAATGTTGTACTTAATGAAGTGTGCTTAGTGGCAGAAAAATTCCCTATCATTGCTGAAGGATCATGAGGGGATGTTGGAGGAGTCAGAACACCACCATGAAAACCAGACTTCAGGGATTGTTGCACAGCAGAGTGAAAGGTAGGTATATTACTTGCCGAAAGATGGTTTACAGGGACTGAAGTTCTTGACAATGTATCTTCTTCTATGTCAACAATTAAGACATAAGAAGTAGGATACCTCATCTTAACCCCACCTGAAATACAGAATACAGTATAATTATAATAAATAACAGTAATATAAGCAATTGAAGAGAGCATTAATACAAAATCTAACATGTTTGATAGAGTAAATAGCAGAATAAATATTGAAAAACATACAATACAGGCCATTAATATTCACTGAAGATGTTCTGAAATGACAGTCTTAATTAAGAAATCTACAGTCACTTAGAGTACAGAAAGTTGCATACTTCAAGAAATTTGCAGTGATGCATAATCTTATGTTTCAATATTTCAGGGGATAAGTAGAAGAAAACTAACCAACAGTAACTTCAACAGCACAAGGCAGTGAGTCATCATCACCACTACAGTCCCTACTGTTCTCATCCATATTGGCCAATGGATAAAATTGTCTCCACTCTCCAAGCAATCTTTGAGTTCCAGAATCTGTTTCTTTGTGACTCTGGCCAGTCAAGCTACCAGCCATTCCATATGGACTCAGGATAACTAGAGTACAAAACATGTGATGTTTTTAAGTTTCTTAATTATATTTTTAATCTATTTCTTATACTCTTAAGGTAAACTAAAGTTGCAAGATATGACTGATATTAGAATATGATATTTAGTTCCAAATCATTACTTCACAGAAGATACAATTTTTTTGTAAAATGGACCACAGAAAGCGAACTGAAATTAATATATATTAAAGTGTAACTAAGACCTTATTTTAACAAAACAAAAGGAATTTTGTGAACTAAAAACAGTAAAGGTTTTTTTCACAAAGTAATACTTCATTAGCATACATATTTAAACAGCTGTTATCACACTTTACACTAGAATATCTCTGGTCAGTAAACTGTCACTTAAGTTAAATGATATTTTTTATTGCATCTTTTATTTCTCTGAGGAAGCAGCCACAATATTAATAACAGTACAGAAACAAATTCCCTTGCGTTAATCGGATCAAGCTGACTTCAATCCCATTTACAAACCATCCAGTTCTCATCTACATTCTTAAACGAATGCTCTATGTGGTTGCTTACCAGCTAATCCAGAGTGGGAGCTCTGTGCATGAAATAGGTGGTTCCTGGTTAGTCGATAAACAGCAGGATGTTGTCGGACATCTACAGCTGTACAAACTGTACTTTCACCATGAATAAAGAAGTTGAAGGAGAAGGAGAAATGAATGCTATAAATAATAAATATCAGTAAATATGTTACTCACTGTCATTTATTACTGTACAAAGTAATCATACATCAATTCTCATTAAGCCAGTTTTATTTTTCTGAAAATGCCAGCCAAAAGATATTTACCTTTCATTCATTCAAGTTGAACATAAGTATTATTACGCTACTCAAAAGTAAATGTTAATTTATGAGTTAGACACCAAATCTTATGAAGCATTGGAAACTGGCATGTGTTAACATTTGTGCCCAAAATAACATATGCTGCAACTTATTTTTTCTCGTTTGTCCATTTCAGACTCCAAATCAGAGGTGGACAGAAATAGAATTTTAAATATATTTTGTCTCCTACAAGTTACTCTCCAAGAAGCCTTTTACTCAATACCAGAACTTGTTAGTGCAGCTGGCCAATGAAAGACCTTTTCTAAAATGTTATGGTGAATAAGAATTTGAATTACAATTTTTTATGTTGGTGTGGTGTTTGTCAGTGTAGTTTTTACATAGTATAGACCTCAGTTTTGTGCCTGGTTTTTGAATAAATCTGGTATTAACTGGAATGTCATATTTTGTTACTAGTTTTTGCCAAATGTTGGTTATTTTTCTCCTGATGTCGGGAATATATGGTATGCCGCAGTATGTGGTTTCGTAATATTTTTAATTTGTGGGATATATTTGCTGTTGTTAGTTGATTTTGTGTTTACACAATTTAAAACAGAAATCCACCAAAAAATCACCCATATTGGACTATACATTCCTTGGGACTCAGCACATGAAACAAAACAAAAACTCAACATACTAAGAAACCAAATAAACACAGCCATAAACCTGTGTTCACCAGATAAAATTAACAACAAATTAGACAAAATAAAAAAATACTTGATCAACATCAATAAGTTTCCTCCACAAACCGTAGAAAACATTATACGCACATACCTACAATGACAAACACCATACCACATCAACATTACTTATAAAATACAATGTGATAACTGCCACGACTTCTATATTGCAGAAACAAGTAGAAAAATGGAAACCAGATTCAAAGAACATAAAAAGCCATCTTCACATGTTTTCGAACACTGCAAGTCAAATAAACACAACATAACCATAGAAACCACACTAAAATACTAAATAAAGAAACAAACATAAAGAAATGCAAAATTAAAAAAGCCTTACTTATGCAACAACTTAAGCCCAAAATAAACCAATACAAAGGAACACCTTTATACCTATATTAAAAATAATATAATAAATAATAATAATAAAATAAATAATGAAAAATTACATATTCAAACATCTAAGCACTCCCTCTACATTTCAACACTCAGTTAAAAAACTCCTTTCAAACAAACTTATTTGTGAACCTGACGATGACCAAAGAAGGTTGAAATGTTGTTTGCACCTCCACGTAAAATATTTTCTCAACCCAAATGAGCCGTTTTTACATATATATTAGTCTGATTGATTTTTCACTTGCTTCAGTCTTTTACACCCCACTTACTTGCACTTGGCAATAACTGTCTCATAACATTTTTTACCTACATCAGTGCACCATTTATTCTGTGGTACTGTACATAAGCAATTCATTCAGATAAAGTTATCACTTCTTCAAAACTGACTCATTCGATAATCTCTAACACTGGCTCTTAGTGGGGAAGAAGGGTGTGAAACAGAGGAAAGAAGGTAAGTATTACTGAAAATACACTTTCAACTTAGCAGAATGTTAACTTCCAAAACATAAATACCTCCTCTCACACTACAACTAGAATCCCACACTGATAAAGTAGAGGGACCAATGAGAATATTATCTATATAGAAAGTGATTGATTTATTTATTTATTTAGTGTTTTATGGCACAAAGCAGCGGGGCTATCTGCGCAAGACATTCGGTAAAAATGTAAAAAAATAAATAAATAAATAAATATAGTAATAGACATAAATGAAAATGAAGGTAAAACAAAAAAGTATAAAACCAATGTTGACACCTAGTCTACAATGTTAAGATAGAAGGCAGAGTATAAGAAGTTGTAAGGTATTTACTCTAGCAAAAAGGTAATGATCATAACCTGCCAAGAAGACTAACAGGTAAGTTCAAGAACCACCGTCAGTCACCTGAAGTTGGACTTTCCAGTCCTGGTTCCAGGTTATGTGTCATAGCAACCAGTATCAAAATGTAAAAGAATAGAAGTTTTAAAAGATACATAGCAAAATTGTAACAATGAGTAGCCAAATGTCCAGTAAATGGAGTAAAATTTGTAAAAGTAAATGAAGGTAAAAACAAAACAGCAATTAAAACTGAAAATGGTGTAAAAACCAATGGTGTCATCCAGTCTTCAAAGTTGTAAAATATTTACTCTAGCAAAATGGTAATGATCATAACCCGCCAGGAAGACTAACAGGTAAGTTCAAGAACCATCGTCAATCACCTGAAGTTGGCCTTTCCAGTCCTGGTTCCGGGTTATGTGTCATAGCAGCTATTATCAAAATGTAAAAGAATAAAAGTTTTAAAAGACACTCCGCAAAATCGTAATAATGAGTAGCCAAATGTCCAGTAAAAAGATAAAAGTCAAGTAAATGGAGTAAAATTTGTAAAAGTAATTGAAGATAAAAGCAAAACGGCAATTAAAACAGAAAATGGCTTAAAAACCAATGTTGACATCCAGTCAACAAAGTTGTAAAAAACTTAGCAGAATGGTAATGATCATAACCCGCTAGGAAGACTAACAGGTAGGTATAAAAACCACCGTCAGTCACATGAAGTTGGTCTTTCCAGTCCTGGTTCCGGGTTATGAGTCAATATGGCCAGTACTAAAAAGTTAAGTAGTAAAAATGCGAAATGATATGTAGCAAAAGTATAATAACAACTCGCCAGGACGACTAACGAGTAGTTCAAACGGATAGTTCAAACAGTAGCGTTAGTCACTGAAGTTGGCCTTTCCAGTCCTGGTGTCGAGTTATTTAATGTTCTGGCCATTGTCCAATGTCAAATTGAAGGAAAGAGATTAAAACTGTAAAAAGGAACCACAATTAAAAGGTGTAATGAATAAATATGCAACACTTAAATGAGATTAAAAGATTAATGGCCATTAAAAATTAAAAACATTATCAAGGTGGACAGAGTCACCATCACCAATAACTCTGTCCAATGTTACAGACTGACCCTGGGAAAAAATATGTTTTAAAATATTGCCGTCGTTGAGAATTGTAACGATAGCAAGAAAGTAAAACGTGGCTGATAGTGATTTGAGTGTTACACAAACTACACATTGGTGCATCAGTTCCAGATAAAAGAAAATGATGAGTTAAAAAACTGTGACCAATGCGTAGCCTAATGAGAACAACTTCCTCCTTCGAACTTTACGGAAGCTAGATGGCCAAAGTCCAATTTTGGGTTTGATTTGAAAAAGTTTGTTGTCACGTTGCTCATTCCAAGTGGACTGCCAGCTGGCACGGAGCCAAGCCTTGAAGACAACACCATAATCCATGTATGGAATAGGCATAGGAGTGATGGTGCTGAAGCAGACATATTTAGCTGCCATGTCTGCAAGCTCGTTCCCGCGAATACCAACATGGCCTGGTATCCAGAAAAACTGGATTGAAGTAGCTGCTAATGAGAAATGGGCCAGTCGGTTTCAATATCAGCGAGAATAGGATGTGAGCTAACGTGTAGCGATTCCAAGGCAAGTATAGAACTAAGCGAATCAGTATAAATAGTGCAGTTGGAGTACTGCTCAGCTGCAATATGATCCAGGGCAAGAGATATGGCATCAGTTCAGCAGTGAACACAGAAGCTGTAGAAGGGATTCTGCGTGCAACTACTGACCCATAGCAAACCATAGCAGAGCCCACTGAATTACATGATTTGGAACCATCTGTATAAATGGGAACTGAATGATTGTTTGAAAGATATTCATTGAATAAGAGACGGTTCTTCCAATCTGGAGTATCTGCCTTTTTTAGGTGACTGAAAGAAAGATCACATTTGGGGGCTGTAATAAGCCATGGTTGGATGGGCCAACCTGTGGAATCTGCAATGTTATCCAAGGACAGACCCAATTCATCCAATTGCGCCTGGATGCGAAGGCCAAACGGAGCAATGACAGATCGTCTGTTCTGAAAAAGTACTGCCCACCGAGGAAGGAAAACACATTTCCAGGTGGGATGCTTTGGTAAGGAATGAAGTTTCGAAGTATATTGTAAAGATAGTTGCAAACAGCAAAGGTGTAGAGAAGGTTTATGAGATTCAATGTATATACTTTGAACTGGAGAGGTACGAAAAGCCCCAGTGCAGAGTCGAAGTCCTTGGTGATGAATGGGGTCCAGCATCTTTAAGGCCGAGGGTCTGGCAAAGCCATAGACCATTGATCCATAATCGATTTTCGATCTAATAAGAGCACGATATACCTTTAACATTGAACATCGATCTGTCCCCAACTGGTAGAAGAGAGAACATGGAGGATGTTCAGTGCTCTTGTGCATTTGACCCGAAGCTGCTTTAAGTGTGTTATAAAGGTCAGTTTATGATCAAAGATAAGCCCCAAGAACTTGGTCTCTGGGACCACTGGCAGCAAAACTTCACCGATATGAAGTTCAGGATCAGGATGAATACCCCGTCAATGGCAAAAGTGCACGCATACAGTTTTGGAGAGAGAGAAATTTAAGCCGTTTGTCAGAGTCCACTTCCGTACACAATTGAGGGTGGTTTGTAGTTGCCGCTCAATATATCTCATGTTTGACGACTGACATGAGATGTGAAAGTCGTCGACAAACAGCCCATTCGCAACAGTGAGAGGGAGTTGTTCAGTGATGGCATTTATCTTTATACTGAAGAGTGTAACACTCAATACACAGCCTTGAGGGACTCCAAGTTCCTGTACAAAAGAACGGGAAAGTGTCGACCCCCACACAAACTTGGAATCTCCTGTCCATTAAAATTTTTTTTAATAAACATGAGTAGATGGCCACGTAACCCATATGTATGGAGGTCTCGCAAAACGCCACACCTCCATGTTGTGTCATAAGCCTTCTCTATGTCAAAGAATATTGATACAAGATGTTGGCGGTTAAGAAAGGCTTCTCTGATAGATGTTTCAAGACAAATTAGGTGGTCTGTGGTTGAGTGCTGTCGATGGAACCCACACTGGGTGGGCAAGAGGAGGTTGTTTGATTCAAGGAACCAAACAAGACGAGCATTAACCATCCTTTCTAATGTCTTACAGAGACAGCTCGTCAAAGCAATTGGACGGTAGTTTGAAGGAATCTTGGGATCTTTTCCTGGCTTAGAGAAAGGTAAGATAATAGCCTGCCAGATCTGGTTGAAAACAATCAGAAGGACATCAAGAGAAGCAGGAGATAGATGGTGCAACATGTCATAATGAATATCATCAGGTCCAACAGACGTACTGGCAGACCGATGAAGGGCCATTTTTAGTTCCACCAGGGTAAAGGGACAATTATAGTCAAAGAAACAGTCAGTTCGAAAGGATAGAGGTGATTGCTCTGCCCGAGTCTTGATGGCCAGGATGGTGGAGGAACAAGCAGAAGTGCTAGATACCCGGCAAAAGCTTTCACCTAGAGTGTTAGCGATGTTCCGAATATCAGTCACCTCCTGACCATCAGAAAGTAAGATCGAGAGGGGGACAGAGTTGTAGTGCCCATTAACCTTTCGAATCCTGTCCATATGATCTTGGAACTGGTGGTAGAAGATATGCTGGTTGTGAACTTAATCCAAGATTCATTCTGGCTTTGACGTCTTACCCACCTAGCATGTGCACGGGCCCGTTGGAAAGCAACCCGGTTTGAAAGTGTGGGATATCTACGAAAAGTATCCCAGGCCCGCTTTTGAGCCTTCCGTGCTAAGTGGCAACCAGGATTCCACCACGGACGAGGATATCGTGGAAAACGTGTCGAGGTTTTAGGAATACACTGAGCAGCTGCAAATGTAATACAGTCAGTTACCGCTGCTACACAGTCGTCTATTGATGGCTGATTTACGATAGCAGGATCAAGTTCTGCGAGAGCAGTGAAAGTGGACCAGTCTGCCTGATCCTGCTTCAATCGGGGCACGCGGGTAGGGTGGCATCGACCAAGGCCAGTCTCTCTCAAAAGAATCGGAAAATCACTGCCTAGTGGATTACTGTCAACCCTCCATGAAAAATTGGAGAATAATGAAGGGGAGCAAACTGAGAGATCAATAGCGGTAAAGGACTGACTAGGTGCATGAAAGTAAGTGGAAGAACCAGTATTGAAAAGAGAAAGATTGTGATCAGAGAGCATCCGCTCTACAGATCGGCCTCTCCCATCAATAATAGCACTTCCCCAGAGGGGATGATGTCCATTAAAATCCCCTAGGATTAGAAATGGAGATGGCAATTGTTCAACGAGAGCATCAAGATCTGATTGATCATATGTCTCTCCAGGGGACGGGTACAGAGAACAAACAGTGATGGTATGACCCAAGGAAACAGGGATGGCTACAGCCTCCAAGGGTGTGTTGAGTGACAAAGACAGGGTGGGCACGTGTTGATCAACCAACAGTGCCACCCATCCATGTACTCGACCATCACACAACCTGTCATTTCTGTACAGATAAAACTGCCGAATGGAGACAGTATCAACAGTTTTGAGAAATGTTTCTTGTAAAGAAAGACAAACAGGATGGTATGAAGCAATCAGCATTTTGATATCATCCAGATTAGAACGTAAACCTCGACAGTTCCATTGTATCAAGGTGGCCATTTTAAAGAACGGGTAGGTGAAGTGGCTGGAGAACCCTTCGGTTTACGACCACGTCTTTTTCTTTACTGTCTTTAGTCGGAGGAGGTCTATCAACCTCCATGGATCCTGCTCTGGGTCGGGTGGGCAGGTTTTTGTTATTGGAAGGGGAATCCAGTGACTGAGGACGCGAACGAAGAATTGTTTTGTCTCTTGTGGTGGGAGAAAAAGATGTATCACAAGAAATGCCTGTATTTGAAACTGAAGGACGTGGATCTTGAGGTTTGTTGGAAGGTATGGGAGGAACAGAGATGGGTATGGAAGTCGATTCATCAACCTTTTTATCCACGGAGGTCAAAAGGCTTTTCATTTGTTTTGAAAACGATTCTCTTGGAGGCACAGAGAGATCTATCTGCACTCCCACTGTAGTTGTGGAATGAAGTGCAGCAGCATATGTCCGAGATGGAGTTGTGGACAGCAATTTCCGAGCCTCAGGATAACTAATGTTATGTGTCATTTTCAAATGCTGCACCTCTTTTTCCTCCAACCATTTTGGGAAAGAATGAAAGTAAGAGGGGGTGAGAACCATTGCAGTTCACGCAATGTGGGTTCATGTCACAGTCATAGGCATCGTGGTCCTTCCCTCCACAACGAGCACATGTCAGGAAACCACAACAAGATGTCTTTGAGTGGCCGAATCTCTGACATTGGAAACATCGAAGAGGGTTTGGTATGTATAGCCGAACCCTGCAAATGAGATAACCTGCCTTGATGGTGGCAGGTGCACGTGGTGAAGTAAATTTTAAAACGAGGGTATTTGTTGGTAGTGTAACTCCATCTTTGCGAGTGGAGATGCGCCTCACTGCAGAAACCCCTTGAGTGGAGAGACCAGCAAGAATCTCTGACTCGGGAACGTTCTTCAAATCCCTTTCAACAATAACTCCGTGAAGAATTCAAGGTAGCATGGGGTGTAACCTCAATAGGTATATCCCCAATTGTCTTTGAATTCAAGAGGAGTTCACTGTGTTGGGATGTGGATGTTTCAACCAATATGTCACCAGATCGAAGTTTCTTAACTGACTTTGGAGAGCCAGCAAGTCCCTCTAGTCCCTTTTGAATAAAAAAGGGGACATTTGCCCTAAAGGTTTTCGAAGAGAATGTAATATAAGAAAATGAGGTACGTGTGTTACTGATGTTGAAGATTGCTGTTCTGAGTATTCAAGACGTGGTCGCTACCCATTGACTGTTTTTTACAATTTTATTTAAATTTTTTAGAGGATCCATAGGAAAAGAAAAAATTTGGTACCCACTGACCCCACCCACCATGGAGCCCTACAAGGGGACGACTACAAAGTCATGCAAGGACAATGCAGCTACATGGGGTTTTGTGAGCACTATACCCAAACACCAGCATCAGGCACAATGTCCACAACACCTGTTGAGAACTTCCAACACTGGTACTTGGTTGACTCTAGCCCAAGTGGACCAGCCGATTGACCCAAGGGGGGCCACCCAAAGGAATTCGAGGCTAAGGTGGTGTGTTAGGGTTTGACCCCTCAACCACCAGGATCCTCTCCTCCCCTTTACGGGTCGCCACGCACGGCAAACACGTGGGTGGATGTTTAGATCCCAAAGAAGGTAACCAGATAGAATAGAACCTACCCTGGGAGGTCCCCTCACCACGTACAGGAATCCACACCGAGGGGTATAGAAAGTGACTGCTTAGATTCTGGGTGTATTATTAGAAGATTGGCACCATAGTGGTGGAACTGTACTACATCCAGAACAGGTATGCTCTTCATCTGGAACTTCATTCATGTATTGAGGACGAAATTTTACATGATTTATAATCACTATTGGCCATTCTCCAAACAGACGGTCAAGGTTCCACAGCTCAGGGTTGAAAATATAGGGTCATTATCTCTATATCCCACATTAGTGACTAGAGCAGCTGGACCACAATATATATATACACACTTATGAGTGAATCCCAACTTGTAGCAACACACCACTGTAAACACAAAAAGATCAAAATAGACAAACCTTCTATTCAGCCTGACAAAGTCCAACAGACAACAACCCAGTCTCAGAATGACAGGATCGTGTATGCTTTACTCACCCTGAGGAAACAGATCTCATCTGGTCTGGAATTATGATCTTTCATCCTAACTTTTCAACCATGTGAATAGGGTAAATTTCACTTGCTCCTAGAATTATGGGAAGGACTTGGACCAATGGTACTCAACCAAGAACCTCAAATGTGACCACTCTGTATTCTGAATTAAGAGTAAACAACAGAATCTCTTGCATTAACAATGTACTGAACTAATACAGATCAAAGAGAAAGGTTAAGCTCAACCCAACCAAACAGCCAAGTGTTAAATCTGAACCTGAATCACGAACATCTAGGAAAAAGCATCCAAAGATCCCAACTTTGCCGTTTTTTTCTAAGAGTGAAGGAAATTCACTATAACACACTGGAGGAAAAGCCTCTCTCCACCATTACAGTGACAAGAAACTAAGTGTGGTATGGACTCCCTAGCTCCAATAGTATAATCTGAGGGGTAATGTGCATTGGGAAGCCCTGAGGAACAATGTTCTGCAACAGCACAGCAGGAAAATCAAATTTCTTAAATTTTTAAGAGCAAACCTATCACAATTTATTGAATCAAACAAGAAGCAAGACCTCCTTATGCATTACTCATAATAAGCAACGAGTGGCACTCTTGCATAGTACAGTAATATCACCCAGTCAGCCTCTAGGTGGTCTTACAGAACACCTCATTTCTACAAAACCTGCAGATAAAGTATACTGAATTAGTGAATTATTGAAAAAATACACCTGCTTGGGCAGCAATCACTGCAGAGTGGGATCCTGTGAAAAGAAAGAAAAGGATCCTGAAAGGCAAAGGAGGGACAAGTGTACAATGAAAACACTCACCCTTCTGTATAATCTAGCAAAAGTGGTTAATGTAGCTACAAGGTGTAGTAAAAAAACCTTCAAATGAAGATACTATCAGATCATGCAAATAATGTGAGCAATTCAACTGAGCTACCACAGATATAGAAATTTGATGAAACTGATTAGCTCTAACTAAAATAAGATTCTTTGCTTACAAACAGAGCCCTGAATAAGCAATATTGATCAATTTCATACTCACCTCTTCAATGAAGCCAGGTGTAAATCCTGGGAAATGGAATTATCTCAATCAATAAAAAGTCTAGCATTTCTACAGGCAACAAAACCCTCAAGACCCTTACTGGACATAACAAACTACTAAAATTTCTTTGGTCATAGAAGTGAGATACAGTGATCAGATAAACTGTAGAAAATGATTTATCCTGTTCCCTGACTGAAAGTATCTTAGGGAAGGAGGACTGGTCTGAGGACATAGGTAAAATGATAAAGGAGCCTGAGCACAAGCAGAGCAAAGGAGTGTGATCAGCAATGTCTGTAAGTCAACAGCAAAAGAAATTAAACCTTCAGGTTAAGGTGATAAATGACACATTAAGCTAAGGTCACAAATGGGTGATGAAAGGGGGCATGTAAAGAAATTGTAATGTACCACTTGGAAAACTGAAATGGTAATTTGGGACAAAGGACCAAAAACAACTCAAAGAAGCCTGAGATCACTAGAAGCTCAAAGAATTTTTGTCTAGTACTGACTGGTAGTTGAAAAGGCCACCTTAGATAGGATGACTGTGGAAGATGAAAAACCCTTGCCAAAGAGCCAGATGAAAAACTAACTGATCAAAGTGGATTCAACCTCCATTCAATACACAAATGCCAATGTGTGTGCCATTTCCATTGATAAATGTCCATCATGAGACAGATATATAGAAATGAAACTCTTACACTGTGCAAAAAACTGTATAACCTTCGTGTCTGAAGCTCAAGCTTCTGGATAGGTGAGTGTGCCATGTCAGATCATGACTGCCTCCAAAGAGAAGAGCACTGAGAAAGTGGAAGAAGTAGGCATTCCTAAAGATACCACAGAAAGTTTATACCAGGGCTTATCTACAAATCCAGCACTATCAGTAGAACCTGACAGTGGGTTAGAAAGAATCGTAACTAGTAGTTTGGGTAATATATAAATTGGAGGAAAGGCCTAAAGTTATAATCTCATCATGTCCTTACTGAATCCATCTATTGCCAAAGCCCAAGGGTGAAGTACAAGAGACCAAATTGCCGATAGTTGAGTGTTCCAACGAGTGGCCAGCCCACCAATAATCAGCGTTTCAAAATAAGAGTCATCCCAATAGAAAAACCTTGCCATGCAGCATCTATTCTATTGGAAGCATCTGCTTGGGTTAGACAATTGATCTATCACTGAAGTCATCACCAGTAGAACCTGGCAAGCTAGTAAAATATGACAGAAGTGGTCCTGAGAAAATAAATCCAAGATTCAAAAACAAAGAGCCCTGGACCAAATACTCCTTGACTTAAAATGCAAGACATCACTGTGGACTTGTTTGAGAGAAGCCTGACAATCTTCCCCTTAATGAGCCCAGACCATGAGGTATTTATTGCCTTTGAAGATTAAAAACATTGTGTAGGGAAGTTCTATCATCTATACATAGACCCTGGAATTCCTGAACACTGAATTCAATATGCACCCCATTCCTGAAGTGAGTCATTCATAAAGAGATGGATCTCTTAATGAAGTGGCAACAGATAAACCCAGATCCTAGTATTGTTCTGATCTATTCACCCTTCAAGATCAAAGAGAATAAAATCTGGGGAAATCTAATGAATTGCTGCTCATGATCTAGTGGTTGCATAAAAGTCATTGAAAGAATCTCTTGCGTGCTCATTAGGAAGACATCAGGGATTCAAGTAATACCCACATTTACAAAAGAGAAAGAACCTTCCATGCAGAGGGAGGAGAGGTGAGTAAGTTTGACTTCCTGTTCCATTGTATATAGCCAGAAACAATTACAGAAAGTGCACTTTCAGTCACATATGTTGTCTTTATATTTAATATAGCAGGGATAAAGAAATACATAACATAAACTGTATAAACATTATAACTTTACTTAGGAATGATAAAAATATGTGATAATTGACATACATACTTTTTGCTAACATTCTCATAACATGAATTATAAACTTTCAAATTTTCTGTAACATGGGCAAGTAATTATAATTAATACCTGGCAATTAGACTCACAGCAAGACAACTGGTAAAGAATTTTGAATTTAAAAATTCAAGCTATGGAAGAGTGTAGTATCAACAAGTGTGCTAAATTTTGACTTTAATAGTGAAAACTGAATAAATCGCTTACTGCAGGTTAATTAGTAAATATCTTAAAACAAAAATGAGTTATTTACGTAGAAAAAATGTTAAACTTTTGATTTTGCCTAAATTTGAAAAAATGTTTTTTTTAAATATTGTTAAAGACATTCTTTCAGTGCTGCTTTAAATTCTAAAAAGTAGCTTGTCAAGTTAAGCTTAGCAAACTAAAATATTTATATTTTTAATTTTTTAAAATTTTTAATATTTATATTTTCAATTATTTATATTTATAGTTTTAACTCTTTCTACAAACATAAGCCAGAAACAACTGTATTAAAAACTATGCAAGAAAACTTGTTAAGCTTTTCACTTTCTTCCCTGATATAAAAATTTAATAAAGTCAATGACAATATAGTCAGAAGCATAAACTGGGCATACAGTTGGAAATAATTAAAATCTTTTAAGCCTGGAAGTATAAATCTGTGTGTCTTTATAAAAAGGAAAACATCATTTAATATCTTGATGCAACAAGATATTCTACAACAGCATCATTAAGTTATTCATTAACATGAGAGTAAGATTAATGACAATGATGTCTACATTAAATCTCCCTTCCAAAATAATTTCCACATATCTGTAAATTTATGTCATTTGCTTTACTTATACATAATATATCTAATACAAATGGCTCCTGAAATAAAAACTATTAAAACAGCTTTTATCCTTTAAGTGCCTGGATATTTCAAACATTAACAGAACTGACCTAAAGTTGGAAGGGGAAACCTTATTAAAATGGCTATGGGGTTACTAATTATATTGCTTGTTTGATAGTGGTGAAGCAGGCAGTTCTATCCAGATGCTGAAACATGTTTTTCTGTGCTAAACAAAACCATATTAAATACATTAATATGTATTCTTCTTTGAATTATTTCTTAGTATTTTGGTTGTTCTTTGCTGACAAACTGATTTGTATAATTAATTCACCATACCTCAGAAAGTAAGTTTTGATGGGAAATGATGCAGTACTATTAAATACCAGTTCATAAAAACAAAGACTGGTGCAAAGCCAGTTTCTGATTTATTGAAATAGAAACCTTTAAACCATTTTTTAATTAAAACACTTACTTAAATATCATAAAACAGTTGATTGTTAAAAGTATAAATTACAGATATCTCTAATTATGCCTACAGGTGTCCCTAGATATGCCTCTCACGGGCAGTTAACTGATTGTTAAATACTGCTGATTTTTGTACTTAATTTTACTTAGAGTAAAAAAAATTAAAATATCATTTTCTAATACTGTAACTTAAGCAAAAGTCTGCATGGTCCACCAAGTAATGTACGTTTACCATAAAAATAAAGAAAAACCTACTTAAATATTTACCCTTCTTATGAGTAATTGTACATAACATTTAAAATACAGACCCTTTTAGTGCCAAAAACGTAGTATCTTGCTATACATCTATCTCACATCCAACTAAAAAAAAATGAAAACTACAGAAATTTCCAGATATCACATGAATTTGTTAAAATGTTTTTGTTTTTTTTCCAGTATGAAGGTTTTAAAAAATGCAAAGTCAGTAACAGCAGAGTGAACTGCCATTAAAACATGAATCGAGATACCCGTAATTTAAATTTTTATAGAGTGGCAACAAGACGTTAAACAGTATTAGAAGGAAAAACATTAAGATAACTACATGTAATAATTTTAAAGACAGACACTGTTTTTCAAAGGCTACAAGATTATCTATTAGGTTTGGTTTGAAAACTCGCAATTTTATGGGTATATAATAAATATTCATTTTGAAGATCAAGTAGCTATAATTCAGGAGAAATCAGCTGACAGGGATTTATAATTTCTCAAGAAAAGAGGGTAAGACAGTTAAAGAGGTAGGTAAGTATGATACATAATTATATTGTGAATACATAACTATTTTAAACATAAACTCAGTCAAAAGTGTCTGAAATTACCTTTTTCCTGCCTGTTCTCCTGGTTCCAAAGGTTGTAGGAACCACTTTCCTAATCTTGTAAATCCACGGGACAAAAGACATCTGTGCAGAATTAAACTATTGTATTATATTTTATGTAATTACTACAACTCATCTTATTTTTATATGATAATGATAAGAAGTACAGTAATTTATTTTGTAAAATGAAATTGATGCTACTTTCCTTGTTTGGCAATCCTTTCTTGATTTTGTTTTTGAATTTTATAAACATTTGTTCAATACCTAATTTGTTTCAAAGGAATGTAAAGAACCTCTCCATATTACTTTTCAATGTTTTTTCTAAATATATTTTCAAACACTACACCCTTTTATGACTCCTCATTTTTCCAGTTCAACACCATACTGTTTCCTGAACTTTAAACATATGTAAAAAGGAAGATTCTAAACAAATAACCTTTAATTAAAACTGTACCACACAAAAAGAGATGCCATATTTATTGGCTTATTTACTTATTTTTAAAAGCATTTTCATATAGCTCATAAAAAAGTCCCATTACTTTTTCAAATGTTTTTCTTTAACTTGCCTGTAAAATGATTTACATATTACAATAGAAATGTATTAAGCTGGTATGAGAGACACTGCTTAAGCACACCTATTAAGAGTTAATTGTTTGGACTTACTTTGATTAGTATCACAAAGTAAGATATCAAATTATCATAAAATGCAAGGGCTTTCACAATTAAAAATTAATTTAAAAAGTTATTTGTAATATAAAAACATTATCAATTGTAATTGGTATTTTTACCAATAACATGGATCACAGTAAAATCCATGAAAAGAAAGCCAAACTGACAAAGTTATTTTATTGTTTTATGAAGATTCTTATTTCATAAAATTGGAGGTTGATCATACAGGAATTAGCAGCTGCTTTGTGTCTACACAATGTCCTGCAAATGACAAAAAGCACTACAACTATCGTTTAAAAATAAATTAATATTAGACCATTCAAAAAATACAACATTTGTTCTTTTCAGTTCACCTCTTGCTGAGAGATCTTCATCTGAAAATAAGTTTTTCCTCCAACTTTGGCAAAATTCCATTAATTTTCCAAAGTAATTTACCTAAACAGAAGACCTGTTTTCAGTAATAAAGCAGTCAATATAAACTGGGAAAGTATCCACATGCCACATTTACCCTACTCTTAGTTCTGAGTGCAAGAGTGGAAGGTGTGGTGTTTGCATTAAATTCAAATGTTGTGGATGCATTCACAATGAGATTCCTGTTGCAGTTAAAGTGATTATGAAGAGAGTTTGTCCAAAAGCATTAAAATTCAATAAAAAAAGAACAAGAATACTGTGAAATAGAAGTATCAGTAAGAATAGGATAATTTTTTCTTCTCATTGTAATGCTGAGCTCAATTCTTTCAAATTAGAATGGTCCTAAGCAAAAGTAATCTTGCTTTAGGAAGATGTTTCACCAATACCAAAACAACATTTTGAGACCTTCAACCTATTTTTAAGTAACAGATAGATCCCTAAATGTTTGCAACATTTTAAATATGAAATTGGTCCAATGAATTTTCTCCTATTCATTGCAGACACCAAAACATAGAAATTTCTGTACAATCAGTTCACAATTTCATGGGTAAATTTGAGTAAATCTGTCTTAATATTTTTTCTAGCATAAAATCATCATAGGTACTGATGTAGAACTACTGAGAGTTAATGTCAAAATACAAAAGTGATCTTATTTGAGTGTGCAAATTAGAAATTTAGTCTGAAAGACGTTTGTATACAACTTTCCCTCTGTAATATTAATGCATTATTTTTTACAGCTCCGAACAGCTAGAAATATGCAGTAATACAAAAACTCTTGTTCTAAATTTCAAACAAGTATGTTTGGAGAAAAATAATGGAATTTAAAGTTTTTTCATACTAAAAATTATCACACATAATTATTTTGGTTCTAGAACTTCTAGGATTATTGTGGAGTTTTATAAAATGAGCAAGATTTGTGGTTGTTTATTTTTGTTCCTCAACAAGAGAAACCAGGGATAGTGAAATTAAAGTCCACATATGTTTAAGGAGTATGTATACCCAGCCTTTGTAATTCAAGTTTATAAAGATCATTGAGAGAAAAAATATCAGTATTTTTATCTTGTTATTCAGAAATCAATATAACAACTTTTCCTCTTTTATAAGACTAGGTAAATAATATGTTATTCAACACAGTCAAACTTGTCTAAAGCTTACAAACTGTACTTAGAAACTCTGTCCAACTGGACAACCCTCCAGTAAAATCCTACAAAAATCTTTAAGAAATCCCAGTGAGCCAACTGAGATAAAAACAATGTTTTTCATAGGACTTTAAGAGGTACATGACTAGATAATCTTTCTTGCATCAATAATCTTTCATTTTCCATAATGTTATACACTTGCCTATGCCTAAAAATTCTCAGATGCTTGAGTTTGTAATAAGTCAGATTTACTATTGAACACAGCATTCCTGGGCAACTAATAAGGTGTGTACATTACACTTACTTCATAAAGCTGTTCTATATGGGAACCATTTGCTCAGTAAATAGACTGCTAACATTCTAAGTTTCATGTTTCTAATTTAAACAAGTTCTTGGAAAATATAAAGTTGTTTATTTTTTATTTTGTGGTCCCAGAAGAAACTTAGTGCATAAATAAATTAGAAAAATGTCTTCAAAAAACACCTTATCAACCCACCTGTAACTCTAGGGTAGGCAGGTATAAAACGGTGTTTAAAATGATACAAAATATTAACAAAATTTCAATGAAAATAATAAGTTTTCTAACTAATTTGGGGTTAGTCCACCAAAATACAATATTCAATAAAGTCTAACATGTAGTAAAAGAACTTTCTATCTAGAGCTACCAATAATTTTGCAAACAACAACAAATGCAACTCACCTTTCAATCAAATTGTGAAAGGCTTTAAACAGAAGAGTTCGGCTTTCATATGAAAGTCCGTTTTCTAATGATCCTTGGTCCCCTTCTATGAGAAATTTAACAAACATTTGTTAGTAATGCTTTTTAGAATATTTCTGAAGATTTACACATCACCAAATACCTAATGTGGAACATAGAGTATAATTTATTTATGTGTATAAATAAACACTTGAATAAGTTTCACTTTCTTAAGCTACATCAAGCATTGCAGATAACAGACAAACTTTCTTATTAAAAACAGTTTTACCACGTCAGCTAATTTATTTCACATGTGGATTTACTGACCAAAAATGGAAACTAAATCTACAGCATTTTTATCTTTGCATAAAACTGTACAAAATATATATATGCAAATATATATGCAAAAACGGCTCGTATGGGTTGAGAAAATATTTTACATAGAAGAGCGAACAACGTTTCGACCTTCTTCAGTGACGATGACTAAAGAAGGTCAAAACGTTGTTCGCTCTTCTATGTAAAATATTTTCTCAACCCAAACGAGCCGTTTTTGCATATATATTTCTCTACAAGTGGGTTTTCTCGACATCACTAATTATACAAAATAAACAAATCCTTTTTATAAAAATACACATTTTTGCACATATGCAAAATTTTAAAAATGATTATTATAAGAGTCAGTGTGTACTTGTAATCCTATAACTGTATTATGAACACCTTCTAAACCAAGCAAACACCTAAAAGATGAAAAAAAATTCAACATAGAAAATCATTGATCAAGACAATTAAATTTATAAAAATTAAAAGTGATGTAAAAATATCTATTGAAATTTATTAGACATTTACAAAAAATGCTTTCAACTGACCAATAAATTTATTTAACAGAAATTGATCTAGGAAAAGAAATTAAAAATCTAAACATTATTTACAATTCAGTATGCTACATAAATAAACCAATAACTATTCATTCAAGACATTTGAATTATTTACTTAAATCTAATTATTTTATTTAATTTTGCAAGCTGTACACCGTATATGATGCACTCGCATCTAACTGCCACAGGTGGACCATACCCTATATGGCAAATCATCAGCTGATGGGCTAATTTCTGAAAAAATGGAGGGGATTAAGACCTCCTAAATCTGTACCTAATTAACTAATACAGTTATTAATTTTTGGAAAAAATTGGGTGAAGGTGATTTGACCCCTCTCTCCTAGATCCATGCCTGCTTATAAAACACTTAGACAATTTTATTCCTCCTTCCCAAGATCTGTACCTGCTTAATCAAATTTAAATAATACAGTTATTAATTAACTGAAAACAAATACTGTGAGGAGTGTTCAGGTCCCCCTGACCACTCCCCTAGATTCACAACTTATACAACATTAAAGAATACACTTACAAAATTATGAAGTAGAAACATAGTACAATGATGGAAAAAAAAAAGAAACAAATTTATCTATATTTAACACTGAAGGATCCAGAGAGGTGGCAGTTAGAGATGACAGATATTTGTTTTCCCTATAGTCAGCAATGCAAATTACTGACATTAGCAAACAGTTACTCAATAGCAAAGAAATGGTGAGCAAGTTTAGTGACAAGTGGAATAAAACCCAAGACCCTCAAGTTATGGGGTACTATGCCTTCATTATGCAGCTTAACAGTGAACAAACATCATGGTAATACTTTAATTTGTTAGACAGCCAGGCAAATGAAAAGCAATAAATAATTCAAAACCCTAATTTAAATTTGTTGATTCATTCTGATTAACCAATTGTTCAAATAATCAAAAACACTAATTGTGATTATCTGATTATTTTTGTGACATACATCAACAAATTGTTGCCTGTTAGGTAATCCAATATATAGATTATATTGCATTACTCTAATTTTGACTACTATCTCACACATAGGATGATAAAAAAGTATGCACCAAACTTCATACATGATTAGGGAATCACACCATAAAATGCAGTATGAATTAACAACAATTTTAGTAACCTCATGTTCCTACACAGTTCCAACTTTACTCTTTTCTACACATACTTTCAGAACAAAACTAATTCAGCAATTTTTAAGGAAAATTGATTATAAATTCAGAATTTCCAGTCAACAATGATACTACTGTAATAACACAGCAACATACGACTTAAAACTAAGAAAATTTATTAAAGTATATGTAAAACTGACTCCCTGTTTAGTACATAGGACAAAAACTGTGACATATCTAACTTAAAATTAGTTTGTAATTTTTTTTTATTTTCAGAGACAATTTATTTTAACAAGCTACCAAAAATAATTATTGTTTTATCATCGTGTATTCCACAACTGACTTCTCCATCAAAAGACGTGAACCAGCTGGTCACTTATGAGTTATCAGTCTTATTAAATGTTAGCTTACAATTTGAACGATTACTAAAAAAAAAACGAAAAAAAACGTTACAAATGCCTTTTATTTTATTAAAACTGGTATTGAAAAAACGCCACCTCGACGGCTACAAATTATCCGCCGACAGTGTTATTCAGAGAGGTCATCAAATAAAAAACAGAAGAGAGAATGTAATGTCGCTCTTCTCAGTGGAAGATTAACTACTTGAACCTGGAGTTTTGGCGACGCCTGCCTGCCGGTCGCATCACTCTCTTCCTATATCACTTGTACTGTCACGCTTTTCTGTGATCTTCACAATTTCTCTGATCAATATAGTGAGTGCTCAACATACCTACGTACTCTAGTGAGCAGCGTGTGTAATACCGTAGTTACAGGCGTCCACACTTATACGTGTAAGCTGGCAGCTAGAACGCCAACTCTTGGAATGGAACAAACTAGCGACACACGCAGCCATTGTAAACAGCTATTTAACCTTCCTAAACAGTGTGATGAATAACTTTGAGAAACGAGTTGTTAATAAATATTTACTTCTACTTTGGGTATTCCAGCAACGCGTGTTAGAAGAGTAAAAAAAGGCTGCATAAACAACAGAATGTCTCCTCGAGTTGTAAACGTAATAAAAGTTTAAACCGTATATTATTGAAACAGTATGATTCAGTATGTAAAACACAATCTTACAGCTTCCACGCATACATTTTTTCAATATCTAAGTAAAGCTTACAATAGAAGCACTTCACAATATGTTGCTTGCTGATCCTCAGCCAAAATGTCATCAAGCGACTCAACAAATATCTTAAAAACAATTCGTATACCCATTTATCTATCCTAGCAGCAAGCGCCATGACAACCAAGACTTGCATCCACAGAAAAGCACTAGCGGGCAGTCCATACCGCCTCCACGGAAAAGAATACAGCCCACAGGAAATAATCACAGAAACAAAACCACAGAGATTCATCACGCGGCAGAACGCTCCGGGTACAAATCAATACGTTAAGTTCGGGCAGGGTAAACAGCCTCGCTTTTAACGCTATATTGAAATAGATTAAATGTAACGGGAAAGCCCCTTAACGGTTTTTGTGCGGTTAAAGGTTATCAAACTGCCACATAATTATACTTAAAACGTTTTGCTCTGAGACATATAATATTGCTTCCATTTTTAAATACAGTCTAAACGGTACTATTAACGCACAAAATATCAACCTGTTGTTCTCTCCTTAGCCTATTTTCTTTCAGTTTAAAAAAAAAAAAAAGATCGGATCGCATAAAATGTTTTGAAAACCGACAGAATGAAGACTGACATCAGTTAAACAAAAAAAGAAACAGATCGTGAGGTCTTCTGACGTAATATACGATCATGACATCTTTTCATTTACTCAGAGAGATGTCATTCGAGCATGTATCCTCTCTGAGAGTTCAAATATTTAAACAGCTAATAATTTAAAACAATGAAGTACAAAAAAATGAAATCTGACAAACGAGATGAAAAACTAGTATTGAAAATTAAATCTTTGTTCTTACACGATTTTTAGCCGCGGCATAGAGGCTTATAGAATGGCTCCGAGTTTGTTTGTTTTACATTTTGTTGTTTTCTTTTCAAGTATAAACTTTTAGCTCATAATTCCTTTATCACTTGACCGATTTGAGATCTAACTGCAACTTTGGCTTCAAGAGGTCAAACCCTTTCGACTGATGTATTTAACTACGCCAAAGGTTTGATAGACTAATTTAATCTTATCCTGCTTAAAAGAATTTCAAATGTCAAGGCTATTGAGAATTCCCTCTTGTCTTCCTTTTTATTGGCTATGTTTTTGTGCGCCTGCAATACCAACCGTAGAAAGCGTGTATACCTTATTCAATATTATTGCTCATGAGGATCTCTTATCACCCTACCCTGAAACTGAAATTTTCAAATCGGTCAATAAATGACCGAGCTATAAGCTAAAAGTTTGTATTTGAAAAACAAAGACAAAAAACTCGGAGCCATTCTATAAGCCGCTATGCAATGGCGAGAAAGATATCATAGATTAATTTACTGTAATCCCTCCTAAAAGAATTTCAAGTGCCGCAGCTACTGATGATTTCCTCTTGTTTTTCAAGTACAAACTTTTATTTCATAGCTCCTCTCTTAACCGTTTCCGCCTGGCATGGCCAAGCGCGTAAGGCGTGCGACTCTTAATCCGAGGGTCGCGGGTTCGCGCCCGCGTCGCGCTAAACATGCTCGCCCTCTCAGCCGTGGGGGTGTATAATGTGACGGTCAATCCCACTATTCGTTGGTAAAAGAGTAGCCCAAGAGTTGGCGGTGGGTGGTGATGACTAGCTGCCTTCCCTCTAGTCTTACACTGCTAAATTAGGGACGGCTAGCACAGATAGCCCTCGAGTAGCTTTGTGCGAAATTCCGAAACAAACAAACAAACAAACTTAACCGTTTCCACATCTAATTACAGTTGCAATTATTGAGAATTTCCTTTCTTTCTTTTTTTTAAGTAAGTGTTGCTTTAAAGAGCTACGAGTATTAGACCAACTGAATGTATACACCATATTTGCCTAATTAAAGCCCTCGGGGGCGCTGAAAACTGCAAAGGCAATTCCGGACTTTGTTTTTCACGGTGATTTGTTTATTTTAATGGTAATATCTGGGTGCTTTTTATTGCCTTCTCTTTTTTCTTTTTAATCAAAATTACGGTAATAAACGTGGATTATACGTTGGATTACTACTGCTGTTAAGCAGAGTAAGCTTTATCAGTATTCCGAGGGGTGGGCGATAATTTGAGGCAATACTGTACGCTTTACTGTCTACTTGTTTTTCAAGTAACAATAACTATACTGTTAAAAAACCAGATTATGAACTGGGATAAAAAGACACATGGACATTTGTAAAACAATTATTACGCCATGGTTGAAAATAGCCATAATCATAGAACCATGTCAAATGAGGCGAAATTAATTTCAATGGTACTCACCACAAAGGAAAATAAAATATAGCTGGTCATAATTTTAAGAGCAAATTTCACAAAAGTTAACTGAGAGTGCAGTTTAAAACCACAGTTATCTACTAAAACAAGAGGAAACTTAAGAAATATTCACTGATATCTGATGAAGTTAAAACGAATAAAAATAGCACAAACATAATAGCTTGGTGATAGTTTTAGCCAAATATTGGCTCTCGTTTTACATTTATGTATGATCTTTACCATATCAGAAAAAAAAGAAGACAAATCTCTAAGACATCAGAAGGTGGAGCGAGAAATCAATGACATCACTTTTGTGAAAACTATAAGTAGTTTATTACACACAATCAATTTTACACATATATACACATCACAAATAATTATCCGTTAAATTTTCAATTTGTACTGCGCTAAAACAATGAAATAGTTAATTTAACTGCATGTAAAAACAAAAAATATGAATTGTTTACAGCGAATAACAGTTTCACACACTTACAAATTCTTCACATGTAATGGTCTGTGGCACTTTGATTTTAAATTTACTTTGCCAAAACAGTAACCACAGTAAACATAAAGTAAAAATAAGCTGCAAAGAAACACGTTAAGATTGCATTTACGCACATACTGTGCGTTATTGACATACTGTGGTAATTTTAAGGTTTCTCAAATGGGCAAGCCACGTAATTTATGGTTTCTGTTCGTTAATATGTCAGTTCGTATTTGACATATTCAACGAATATCTATTTATGCTGTTAAAACTGACGAATTAAAAAATAACACTTCTGGAGTCAAATATAAATACACATTATACCTGAACTTAAAAAACCCTTAAAAAACATGTAAAATATTTCGTCGAAGTATTACGATTTTGCATTATCATTTCACAACTATTTACTTATTTATACTTACGCGTATAAAAAAAAGAAAACTAATTTCCACCAAAAGTAACTTCGTGTAAAGGCTAAGAACCTTTTTGTTGTTGTTGGAAATATGTAGTAAGTACTTATAAACATTTTAAATCTATTGGATTTTCGCCACCTATGATGGAACGAGATAAGTGCTAATAAAAAGTAGTTCTTAATGTATTAATGCTGGAGCGAAGGGATTAAATTACTAGAAAAGACTTCAAGCTTTAGTAAACTTCCTTTATTTTATAATTGTAAACTAGAAATTGTATCGGTGCTTTGATGAAGTGAACCTGACGATGACCGAAGAAGGTCGAAACGTTGTTCGCTCTTCTATGTAAAATATTTTCTCAACCCAAACGAGCCGTTTTTACATATAAACTTCAGACTTATCGCTTAAACATGAGGGGGGATGTTTGTTTGTTTAATTTCGCGCAAAGCTACACGAGGGTTATCTGAGCTAGCCGTCTCTAATTTAGCAGTGTTAAGACTAAAGGGAAGATAGCTAGTCGTCACGACCTCCCGGGCTACTCTTTCACTAACGAATATTGGGGACTGACCGTTACTTTACAACGTTCCCACGGCTGAAAGGGTGAGCATGTTTCGTGTGACGGGGCCATAGGAAAAGAAAAGGGGGCGTTCTGAATTATGTCATGTTGGCAATAAAAAATATAATGCGGCACAAAATTCAAAAAACTTAAACGTCTAAAATTTATTTTGCTTTCATTAAGTGATCTCAATTAAAGTTTGCTGCAAAGCAAAACATGCTATCCCTCAGGCACAAAAGACAAAACAACAACCGAGTTACAATAAAAAACATAATAATATCGTTTTATCCTTTCTCAATGGCGAATAAAAACTAAACTTGTGTTTTCTACCAGATATAAATAAAAACGTTTTTACATACATTTAGTAATAAAATGAAAATACTAAACTAATGTAACATGATCTATAGCGGCTGAGTTTAAAGTTAAACCTATATCACATCGTGAACTCTTATTCAACTCCTTGAGCTCTTGAACTTCATTTGTATTAATTGAGTTTTTTGTAAACTCGTTTCTCTCCTAATTATTTATATTTCTTGTTACTCTGGTTAATCCACTATAATAAGATCTTTTTTTTTATCTTGTTTATGTTCTTTCCCTGCATGCTCCTCGCTTTTGATTAGCCACACCTATCTGTCCCTTAATTACGGTCAAAATCACGGTAAGAAACACCTAAGTCTCCAGAAAAACCGCAAACTGAAATAAATAATGCTTAACATTTCTACACGCTGCCCGGTGAGAAAGCAGTTTACAGGCTTTCAACGATAAAATCTGGAGTTCGATTCCTCTCAGTGAACACAGAAAATTGCTTTGCGTGGTTTTGTTTCAAAACGAACATTACCACATGATATACATTAGACGTCGAACACCTAAAACTTCGGTTATGCATGTTCCAGCTTTTCATTATATATAGTATGAAGTTTATAACCTTTCATTCATTTGCTGAACAATAGATTGAGTTTTGAATTTGTGTCGATATTAATAAACTAATAATACGCACACTGATGTTTAAAAAATTAGATTCGTTAAAGAAAACAAATTCCAAATTCCAATTCTATCAGTTCACACAAAACTAACACTATTTCTGAAAAACCGAGGCTTATACATTTTAATCAAAGGTAGTTTCGTCTCAAACTATTCAATAATAATAAGTATTTATGAGGTTATTAAATCCTTTATAACTCACCATTTGGTACCCAAAATTGATTTAAGTGTTGGAATAATATCACAGCATTGCGCCTACTTTATAATTCAATACTATACTGTGGACCAGCTGTTTAATGACGATATTACACACATATTATTTTCACCAAAGGTAAAGTTAATATAAACTGTGGCATACAGATTTAATGTATTCGCTGAACCTCTCCAATGGATTGCAGTTTCGCCTATTTATCGTTGATCAGCACAGATTAGGTCAGTAATATGAGCTAATAATAACAATAAAAAGTAACACAAAATGTAAAAAATAATGTTCTTTTTTTGTGTAGTTCTTTCTTATAACTCTGAAACTATGTTTCAAAAAGATTAGAACTCGGTCATTTGTTGAAATTTTTTTATCAATATTTCACGTAACATGTCATATATAATTTCAATTGAGGTTAATTAAACACCCACGATAATAGCCTATCTGAATATGTGAGACTACATCAGGCGTACTCTGCATTGCTCTACTCAAACAGTAACCGTCTTCATATTGATAAACTAATGGGATTCTATATATTATGTTACAGAATCCTAACGTTTGGCACGCTTGAAATACGAAAATACTAATGATAATAAAATACAAATATATTTCCGACAATAACACCGGACAGCTGATTATTCGCCAATATTCTGTTTACGAATGACTTGCGAAATATTTCAGATGTGTTGTCAACTAGAAATCACACAAGCCAGCAATTAATACAAAAAGCCTTTAGTCGATAAAATGTTTAAAACTAACCACTGCGCTTGAGAAAACTAGGGATGTTTGAACGTTGTTTAAACCTATAACACTTTTATATTATTACCTTACAAAAATATACAATATATATCTACTATTACTGCCACAACTACAATGATGAATAGGTTGGTACCTTTACAAAGATAATTTCCCCTATATCTATCAACAAAAGTCAAATTTAAAAGATATATTGTCCAATTTGGTTCAGATACCGGTTTCAACAAGCTGTATTAGAAACCTAGCTCCTATGTTTATTACATAAATATAATTTTCTAGTTTATGTACGCACACAAAAAGGCACAACTGTAATAATTATTTGTTTGTTTGTTTTACAGTAAAGTCATAAACTGGGATATGCTATGTCCACCGCGAAGAAATCGAACCCCGGATTTTTGTATTATTATTCCGTAAACTTATCATTGTCCCACCAAAAAATTAATAACTGATAAAAGTGAGGAAACGATACGAAACGCTCGTATAAATTGAGATTTTTAAGGTGGTAACTTATGACATACAATGTCGGATATCACTTTATTACCAACTGCTATTTTCGTATCTTAAATATCACCTTGAAACTCGTCAGTGTTTCAAAAAATCCGCAAAAATTAAAGACAAATAAAAGAAGAAGAAAAATATTTCTGTCCACTAACAATGCACCTTGTATAATGTACATAAAGTATATAAATGAACACAAACATTTTTGTGTGGGTGTCTTGTATACGTGATCTGCAAGGCAAAATCAAATATACAAAAATACAATTTACCCTTCTAAACGGTCAGCTCTTAATGAGTTTGTTTATGAGTTTCGTTGTGTTTATTACAATGTTTTCCTACACAAGTAGGATCACTTATTTTAATATAGAGTACGACTTTATAACGTACAACAATGGATTAATTACAAAACAAATCTGTATTTCATTCCCCGTTCTAGCCCCATAAATCGTTCTTTCCGGTTAAATGGAACAATATTTTTAATTCAAACGATAGTGTTTGTTTTTTGGAATTTCGCACAAAGCTACTCGAGGGCTATCTGTGCTAGCCGTTCCTAATTTAGCAGTGTAAGACTAGAGGAAAGGCAGCTAGTCATCACCACCCACCGCCAACTCTTGGGCTACTCTTTTACCAACGAATAGTGGGATTGACCGTCACATTATAACGCCCCCCACGGCTGAAAGGGCGAGCATGTTTGGCGCGACCGGGATGCGAACCCGCGATTACGAGTCGCACGCCTTAACACGCTTGGCCATGCCGGGCCTAATTCAAACGAAGAAAAAATTATGGAATTTGTCGATATGCTGGTTTGTTTGGTTTTTTTTTTTCTGGATGTAACGCTTGAATATTAATTAGCAGACGTTACTTTTACCATTGGATACATACACGTGTGTTCAGAGTATGAAATAAGCTAAAAGTATTTCATTTCATCCATAAACTACACCGTATACCGTAATTTAAGCTCGATGAGTAAGAAAACAAAGGAATGAAAAATGCTCGTACTCTTATATAATAATACAACTCAACACAAGCTGAATACGGCTAATAATGCAACCGTGTTTTGATTCGTTTTGCCCTTAGTACACCTACACCCTGACTGTGACAAGTGGGGGTGGCCTCGTTTTTTAAGAACACCAGCAGAAACCGTCTTGTACTCCGGATTACGTAGCATACGTAGCAATCAACAATCAAGGAAGGTAGAACTTTTCCATATGGGCAAGCTCGCGTGGAACAAAGTTCGAATATATATATATACTTTCCAATTCGTACACACATAACTGTAACTATCAACTCTCCTTTCGTCATAACATACAATTAAGTGAATAAATCAGTTATTGTTTCTTTTCTTTTGTTTTTAATTTCGCGCAAAGCTACACGAGGGCTATCTGAGCTATCTATCCCTAATTTTACAGTGTAAGACTAGAGAGAAGGCAGCTAGTCATCATCACTCTCCGCCAATTCTTGGGCTACTCTTTTACCAACAAATAGTGGGATTGGTCGGATATTATAAAGCCTCCACAGCTGAAAGGGCGAAAATCAGTTATTAGTGATTTAGTTGTAATACAAAGCGTGCCTTAATCTGATATTTCAGACATCATAATTACAGATTAAAATAACAAACTTAGGTCTCGTTTAGTATGGAATAAAATAACTTTTATAGCGTTAATTGAGGTTTACTAAAACTGTTATACTGATTACTTGGATTAGATATAAAAAACTGACAGGTTTCTTACACATGTTAAAGACTAAAATACTTTAAAACTCAATTAAGACGTATATTTATAAATTCAAATAACGCTGACTGATATATATATATATATCCAATGGTAACAGCACAATCTGATTAATCAGGAACTAAATATAAAATAGACATACATATGCCTAAAACCATACTTTTAAAATCACAATTCGGTAACGTAACAACACAATTTAGTAACTTAAAAAGCTTTCACGAAAGCTTAAATTAACGAGCTATTATTTACCACTCTTGTCCAAACAAAACAAACTGCAAACTGTTTTCCTAGTGAAATGTGATCTTCTTTCACAGGAGATTATTTCCATTGGTTTGTAGAGAAGAAGAAGATTAGTACCAGGCAGTAGTCAGTTAAAATCCACGAAATGACCGTTTTGAAATTAGGTAATTTTTGCAAGTTTCAACAAAAACACCATATGTTACAATCATATCCAGTTGTGAAAATAAAAGGGGGTTGGGGAGGATATCAAAGATGTGCACATCTTTTTTTTTCTTTTCTTATATCATACAAACTCATACGAGTTCCACATCTCGACATAAATCTTTGGATAACTTTCTTTAAAAACACGGTTGCATGAACATATTGCGCGTGCTTATAATTTGAAAAACGGTTTTTCGCGCATGTGTTGTTGAGAAGATGGTAAGGTGTTATAATTTAACAACATTCTTGATAAAAAGTTTCTTAGTACATATATAGTCAAAGTTAATCGTTACTTCCACTAACATTTATTGAATTTTTCCTTCTTTCTTTTCATTGGCTCAAGTGATTAAATATCTGGTCGATACTGTCATGACGATACATTTAAAGCACACAGGACGACGATGAACTGCAAACACTACTTCTGATAATTCTCAAATTCAGCACACGTGTAAACACTCACTAGAGGGAGCTTAACCTTGTTCATATTAAACAAATAGTTCACTGGCTATTGACAACAATGAAGCAGTCTTGGTAGCTAGTATAAAGTTCAACTGAGATTTCTGGTCAACAACCGAGAGCATGACATACTTTGGATAGAGAACCATACTATAGCAGTAAATTTAATTTATTTATGGGCTTATAAACTGTTACTACGTTTGACACGTAAAAAGTAACAGTAGACGTTTTTGTTTTTTATAGTTTTATCTTAGTTTTCGTTTCTTAAAGTGTTTTAAATGTGTATTTATTTCCATTTCTTAGTTCTGAACCTTCTCGACATACTTCACATTTTTTATTTGTATTTTTATTATTACGTTATCAGTGTATGTGTGACTTAAGTTTCTAATAATTACACTTTCCTTAGTGAAATAGCCTTCGGACAGTTCGAGAAACAACGCTTTTGTATTCTCAAGACGGCTGGTATGGGTATTAAAACTTTAATTAAAATAAAGAACAACGTTTCGAACTTCTTAGATCATCTTCAAGTTAACAAAGATGATGACCTGTAGGTGGCCTAAGATGGTCGAAACGTTGTTCTGTACTTTATTTTAGTTAAACTTTTAATACCTATACCAGCTTTCTTGTGAATGCGTTATTTTATGTGGATTTCTCGTCATCACGAAACAACGTTTTTAGTTCTCATAACACGAGTTATTCTCGTAAAAGCCATATTTTAGAGTATATGCGATTCACACTCGTAAGTTACCAGAAAAAAAAAATTTTTCTTTTGAGCAATCATGTAAATGTTCTTATCAATTTCAAGTAAATACGTGGAGCCAATCCTGGGATTCCCAAACAGTAGTCGAAAGTGAATGTTTTTTAAACCTAAAAGTAGATTCTTATTTTAAACTACCACTAAAGCAATCGTAACAATTTTCATGCAACTCCATGCATTTAAAAGCTCCCCATCAATTAGGGTTATTACTCTGATTTTGTTTTTTTAATATATGCATGCATATTTATTTTGAAAGATCCCTTTGCACGTTCCTGTTAATTTTCATGTAAATCTACGGATGCCATCCTCAAAACCCGTGACTCCTACGTAGGGGCTCAAATATAAAAACTACAACATCCGATTTTAGGTTATAATTTCGAACAGCAACTTACATATGAATAACTTTCCAATAAATTAGTTCAGTCAAACCAAAGAACCCCTCCCCCTTGAACCTCCGTTTCTAGGGCGCCCTCACGACCGTTGCGAAATGTTTTGTTTTCGTTCATATTAAGTATAGACAAGTGCTTACCTACTAACAATTTACGTCGTTTTGTAAACAGTTACGATGAGAATTCATGAGTATATAACTCATAATTACTACACAGGTAACTCGAGGAGTCGTAGTGCATCTTAACATATATTTTATATTACTTTGTTCGAACTTGTAATGATTAATAACCTTATACGGTAAATTTAAGCGAGTTCAAGAAAAAGCTTGATAAGTGTACGAATAATACTGGTTGGCATTAACATGTCTTAAATTTATTTATTAATAGTTTCGGTTTAATTTTGAGGATGGAACAGCCGAGATGAGCTAATGGGTCCGATGTTGTCTCCAAACGTTATGTTATACAGATGTCTATACTAAAATATCTCTAGAGTAACGGTCATATATTTTAATAGTTAGCATCCAATAACTCTCTCTCTATATATGTATATACACACACACAAACTCGTGTTAATACATAGTTACTAAAATTTAAAAAAACAACCTAAAAATACCTGTTAGACCCGACACTAGTCCAGACAAATCAGGTTCTTCTCCGTACCAAAATATCCACAATTCTTTGTTATAACTCAATTGATTTGTGTCCGCTGGGCGATGACAGTCAGGGCTAGGTCGCGAGGCTACACGCCGCCAAACACACAGAATGCCAGCGGCTAGACATTTACTGTAAGAAGATAACACGGGGTCGTCCAGTGGGTCCACACATAAAATACTATCAGCACATAGACGACGCCATTTTATTCCACATAAGTCGGCCTAAGGAAAAGAAACAAAGTACTTATTATAAAAATGTAAAACATCTATGTACTTTCCTCAAATTCTTTAAATGTGTTAACATCGAAATAATAGTGACGGTTCGTTAATCCAAAGATGTAAGCTGATGTTTTTCTAACAATTAAAATATCAAACTGATTATTTGGTTAAACCTGTGAAATATTATAACAGAAAACCACAAGATATGACCTAGAAGGTTGCAATTTCTCATGAATGGGTGGATAATGTTTATCATCATTTCCTCGATCTTATTTTCTTGAACACATATAGAGTGTTAGCTGTTGAGCCCATGTGCATCAAACCCATCAGGACTGGATTTGGGAATCTAGCTTTTTGAGAGGTTGGACATTAAAGACTTGTATTCCATAGTTCTGTGACCTCCGACTCATTAAACATATTGAAAACTTCCAATAAGTAAACTTATCTTGACAATAAACCAATACAATGAGCTGTTCACTACAACAACGATCCACATATTTCTGTTCATGTTTAAAATGAGAGTAAACTGTTAGGGGTGGCTAGTTACCCGATCCTTCGCCAATACGTACATTTTAACCTTTTCATTTAAAACTGCATTTACTTATAATACACCTGCAAATTTCTTTATTTGTTCAATTTTGACTTATACTGCGAAAACCAAATTTTATTACTTCTTGTATTTTAATCCACAATTAAGGCAATTGCATCTTATCACTATACGTTTCAATATGAAACATTGCTGTTCGTTGTCTGTTGATGGCCCGGTATGACCAGGTGGTTAAAGCGCTTGAGTCATAATCTGAGGGTAGCAGGTTCAAATCTCCGTCGCACCAAACATGCTCGCCCTTTCAGCCGTAAGGGCATTATAATGTTACAGTCAATTCCACTATTCATTAGCAGAAGAGTAGCCTAAGAGTTGGAGGTGGTTGATAATGACTAGCTGCCTTCCTTCTAGTCTTACACTGCTAAATTAGCGACGGCTAGCGCAGATAGCTCTCGTGTAGCTTTGCGCGAAATTCAGAACAAACAAACGTTGACTATCGTACCTTTGGGGCAGCGCGTACTTTGCCGTTTCCAACCGCTCTTGTAACATTATTGTAACAAACTATTTTATTGTGTGTTCTTCAGAAAGTAAAAATTGTTAGAAACTGTCAAGGAACAATTTATGGTCAATAATATATCCTTCTTCAGGTAAACACGTACGTTTCTTCCCGTTTAGAGTATTAAAACCGAATATGAACATCGACAGCATAAAAACCTATCTAAAAGATTAATTTAATTTATAAAAAGAAACAAGAAAAATTCCTGTTCAAAAGTAGAAATAAAAGGTGGGAAATTAATCGAAAAGATCATGATTGGGAATCGCTATTATTCACATAATAGCTTCTAATCAGATTAAAGCTACATTGGTATTGTGAAAACCGTAACTCCAAAGAAAAACGTAGATATTTTAAGCTTCTGTTCCGACTTCAACTAAAGGCTCTTAACGAGAAATACCTCATAAATACATGAAATAAGGTGTTACTTCGATGTTGTTAAAAAAAAAGTAAAACATAAACCCGTTAATTTTATATATATAATAGTGGCATACATTGGATATTATTCTGGTATTAATTAACAAAATTATTAGAACACGCACAGACGTAAAACACCGTAGAAAGAAATTTATTCTTCTTCCCAGTTCTCTTTAATTAGAAGTGTTGATTTCCCAATATCACACTTAAAGACGTGTTTATTTATATTAACCCTACATCTTGTTATAAAATTCTTATTACGTGCAACAATTCACTTGTCATAACTGGATATAATCACCAGATATTAAAATATTATGACAACGCTGGTTCTGTGTAAGATCGCATTCGTGATTTATACAAGGTATCTCAAGTGTCTCCCCATATACACAGTAGCAAATACTGTACAAAGGAAGAGGACGCTAACCATGTATTTATTCTATTAAAAGTTTACATGTTATAGGGTATCACTTTCTTCTACTGTTGTGCCTGGTTTTGGTATCATGCTTCTGTTTGTTCAAACGTCACTAATTATGTACATATAAGTGTTGAACAAGATAAATCATTTCTGTATCTATTGATTAACTTTCACTCACCGACTTCACACATTTAACTCTTCTTAACAAAAGTAATATATAACACGACATACATTTTTTTTATCCCTGAATGTATCACTTAAAAGTACAGTGTAGAAAACATTAATGAATAATAATGACATATCAATGTTTAAAGATTAACATTCTACATGTTAACAACATTAACCACCAAATTTTGTTTTAAACTTTAACGCTCTGAACTAATATTTTAATAAATTATCTTTAGTTTGCACAGCAGAATGCAATGTCGTAGCATTTTATTCTACACATCTACAAATATATACCAAATAAGCAAAACACTAGGCTGTTAGGTATTAACAATGTTATTGTAATTATCATATTTAGTTACAAACTTAACGCTCTAGTTCTTAATAGAATATCTTTAGCTTGCCCATTGGGGTACAGTGTCGTAATATTAAACATTGAAAAATTTCAAGAAAATAAGTAAACATAACAAGTAATTTCAATAGTTCTTTCTTATATTACACACAGAAAAACGTCATAAACTGAATACTTAAACCAAAACTTAAATGCACATTACTGTCAAAATTAGAGAAATGTCACCTCCACTGCACGTTTTCATATGTTGCTTAACTTTTACTCTGTAAGGAAGTGTTAAATAAAAGACTGCCCAAGTTGGACTGAGTTTTATTATTCAGTGTATACGAAATTACTAGCAGAGTTTAGCAATAATAACATAGGCCTTAAGTGTAAAATGAAACGTTCACGCTTATTTTACTACTATACAAAACTATACTTTATAATTGGTTAAGCAACCATTAGTTCATGCCTTTTAAACTTTTTATTCATTGTAACTCTTCCTGAGCAATAAATAACACAAACAAGAATTTCGTTTTTGCTTTGGATTCCGTACGAATAAGTGTTTTTGAATTTCGAGTAAAGCTACACAAGGGGTATCTCCGCTAGCCGTCCCTAATTTAGCAACGTAAGACGAAAGGGAAAACAGCTAGTCATCAATACTCACCGCCAACTCTTGGGCTACTCTTTTACCAAAGAACAGTGGAACTGAATGTAATTTTATAGCGCCCCACGGCTAAAAGGGCGAACATGTTTGGCATGACGAAGATTCGAACGAAGATTACGAGTCGAGCGCCCTAGCCACCAGGCCATGCTGGGCATAAGCAAGGGAAAACAGTTAAATTCTGCACCAACACTTAGAAATCACTGTGACTGATCAATAAATATATTTATATAATGAATCAATAGTTCATAATGAGAACTGAAACTATACAATATTCACTATGCAAGTATATTTCAGGATCGTTAGGGTTGTGTTACTTACTGACACACTAGACTTAAACCCTTTACCGACGTTTATATGTAACAAATGTTTTAATTATCTTAACACTTTATGTCTCTTTTATTGCACAAGTAATAGAGTTAAACAAACTTCAAGATCAACTTCTGTATAAATGAGCCATCTCACAGCTTTCTTATCAAGTAGTTAGAATATAAACATGCCAGGATCCAACAGTAAAATGAGTATATTGCAGACCTACTAGTCTCTATTTTCCACTATGAATAAAGATATATTGAAAAGTTTCTCTCTTTTTCCCGCAAAAAAACATAAACAGAAAATCGTGGTTTTGAAAAAATAAGGTAGTGCTAAACATTTAAATAATTTAAATTCAACCAATAATCACTGTCAATTTCTATAAATCTTTTTAAAATTTCCATTAAGAACTGTATTTGTTTGTATTTAATGACAGGGATTTACTATGTAACTTACACAAGTCTGAATTATTCCCACACATCAAAATGCTTGAAAAAAAACCGTTACGTTACCACGGATCTGTATTGATTGATTATTGTAATATCAGAATAACGCACCAAAACTCCTTCAGCTACATTTTTGATATAGTTTTATTTTACCTTCGATTTTACAGGTTTTTAAAAAGGTTTCTTGGTTAACTTTTAGTAAAAATAACGCTTATGAAACCATCGCCATTTAGCGCTTAAATCCTTTAATCTGCGATTGCGCATTTAGAGCAAATGCCAATAAGTTCATCTCTAACCAATCACCTAGAAGTAGACGTTAAGCATTCGATACAATTTTCTGCGTAAAGAAATATTTTAAAGTATTATTCTAAAGCAGTGGTTCTTAACCTGGGTTCAATCGAACCCCAGGGGTTCGGTGAGTCAGTCTCAGATTTTCCGTTCACCCCACTCGTATGATTCGTGACGTCATGTTCCACGTCATTGACTGTGGCTGATCACGTCACATCACTTGGCCTTAATATCTGTGTTGCAGGGAACTTCGTGCGCTTAGCAGTCGACTTGTGTCTGTATTAATCGTGCGTCATTTGTGATTTTTTTCCCTAATTTTCAATCCCTTCATACTAACAATGTCGAGCAAAAATAAAAAGTGGTTGAACGAATACGTACAATATGGATTCACGTGTATAACGGAACATGATGGGAATCAGCGTCCTCAATGCAGAGAGTCATATCCAGCATGGGTGAGACAGCCGTTCACGTTTAGTGTTGCAACAGTAGATGTCAATGATGAATACCTCGACGAAATCATTGAACTTCATCAGAGTCAGGTTCAACAGCAACTTTTCAGAACAACAACGCTCTCAACGTTTTGGTGTCACCAAATCGTAGCGTACCCTCTTATTGCTAAGAAAGCCCTCGAGATACTCGTATCGTTTTTTACAACGTATCTTTGCGAGCAATCCTTTTCGAAGATGGTAGACATAAAAACGAAGAAAAGGAACATACTTTGTTGCGAAAATGATATGAGAATGGCACTTGCCAAGGTGAAGCGGCGCATTTCTGAACTTGTCTCTGAAAGGCAACAGCAAAAGTCACATTGATTTGCAGTAAATATTCATTGAGTCATGTTTTTGTGTGAAACTCATGTTTTGTTCTTTGAACATAGTGATATTGTGTGCAACTGATGCATGGTTCATTTTGTGCACTAATAAAATATCTACTTATGTTTTGAATTTGAAAAAATCATATTTTATTTTTCCAATTACGAAGGGTTCAGTGAATGCAAGTACGAAACTTCCGGGGTTCAGTACCTCTAACAAGATTAAGAACCACTATTCTAAAGCATCAACAGATTTATCTGACCTCACTAATACAGGCAACATATGAAAAATAAAACCAATGACGAAGTTTTATTGCGAGATAGAAAGCCAGTAACATTTTACCTTCGTGTTTTAGAAGTACTTCATTCTCACCATACAATCTGAAATATATTTATGTCCAAGTTTTCTTGTTAGGCAAACTTCTTTGCAACCTGCCTTTTTTATCCAAACTGCAATGGAAACTTACGTAAAGGTTTTAGTTAATATGAAAGTTATATATACAAAATGTTACTATACTTTTCATACAAATGTAGCATTTAGAGACACAACTATTCAAAACTTTAACAGTAAAAAACACGCCTTCAACAAATAATTTTGTTAAAAATAACTAATACATTTCTATGCAACAGAGCAAAGCCTTAATTTGTAAGTTTTGATGACGGGTCATTTTAAACGTTAATGTAGATATACACGAAAGTCAATGTGCTTGGTGATATCAAATTATTTTAAAAAATACAATTTCATGAATTAGAGAATGTAATTGAAAATAGAATCAAAACATTATTTAATAAACAGTTATTTCTAGACAAATAGTTTTTAATTCACTAGGTATACCGCTACACAAATGCTGTCTCAAGTCTTTTGGTCAATAACCTCAAGCATGTAAAAACTTTAAACGTCCTGACCATTAGCCATCACCTGCACAAGTTGTACAGCGTAGGTAGAGAAGTACACGCATTTACCTCTTTCAAGGTCACTCCTAAATTACGCTCAAAATAGCAGACAATAAAGGAAAATACTAATACAATATAAAACACAAAGTATATCGTATGGGTGGGTGTGCATATATTAATTTATTCTAATGCCAGACAAAAATAGCCGTGTCTGTTACACAACCTGATGAGAGTTTAGTCAAGACTAATTTCCGGAAGTTACAACTCAAGTGAGATCCGAGAATATGTACAACCAAACTAGATGTAGCGCCCCGGTCATCGCACTAATTGAACCGACTCCTGTCTGGAGAGGTGCAGATCCGACGTGTGGTACAAACTAGATAACCACATATCGCCTCAACTCTACACTTCTTTATGTACAGCAGCTGTTATGAAACGCGCCATCACCCAACCCGTCTCAGTCTTTTAACCTTCCGAGAAAGAATAATACATTTTTTAGAATTAGCTTCAAGTTAAAAAAGCACTAACACTAAAAATAATATATTTTTATATAAATTAAAATATTTACAATGTTTTTTTGTATGTTATTCTTAAATGTATAAACTTAAATACTTATCTAACAGCTTATGTGATTACCAGTGGTAGTTGAAGCAAAGCCTATATAAATCGTACCCTAAGTGATAACATTCGCATGTTAACGACAAGCGGAAAGTATCGCAATCCCAAAAACCAGACATCAAATACAAAGAGCACAATACCATCAGTTTAATTTTGTGTAAAGGTACTTCTAAAGTTATTAACTATTCGCATATACCACAGTTTCATCACTTCTCTTTTACATCTAACTACACCTACAAACAAGTTCTTTAACCTTCAGGCTACGATAATATATAAATAAATACGCGTGTTTTTATCTAACTGAGTGACACATTCTGAATACCGTATGTATGCCACTAATTAACATAAATGCTTCATATTGATATGAAAACAAAATATAATGAGAAAGTATGTGATTGTTCTAATTCTGTATGGCCTACATGTCTCATTAAAAAGAGGTCGCTTTTAACTGGCCTGTAAATGGAAATATAATAACAATGTATTAGATATTACTGGTTCTTTGAAACATATATTTTCCAACATAAATGTAGTTGTGCACTAATATTTTACATATATCAAGATTTATTTTTTAAGTTTGTAAACTTGACGTCTTTGGCGCTCGACGACCAATATACCAAGTGGTCTAATATGAGTCAAGGTTGCTTATAAGCTAGGGGGAAAATTAAACGTTGGTATTAAGATCCTAATAAACAATAAGATTTTATTTTCTAATTACTGATATCCAAATATTGAATCAAACTCTGTCTCTGTTAATACTCTGATCCAAGCTAATAAGTCAGGTAAAATATTAACTTCTTCTGTGAAGGAACATAATTAAAAACTAGAAAGTGGATAAGTTTAATTGTTGTGAGTTACTAAATTAAACACATTTATATATGTGTGTATTTAAAACTCTACTACTAAACCAAACATTTTAATGTATATGAAAAACAGTCCTATTACTGAAGAGAATTATTAGAAACATATCCCACAAAGGTTCAACTCCAACTGCCAAATGAAGAAAATAACTATTAATAGCATGGAATAATAAAATACTTAAAAAAGGATTAGACTTCCCTTCTTCCAAATTCCTCAAAAACATAACTCTTCTTTTTAACCTTCATTAGTAATTTAAGAACAAACCTGGAATGAATTAATGCAGTATAACAAGTAACAGCTTAAAGGTACATTTAAAATAACAAATAATTATAAAATGGTCATCTTTATTATCATGCTCAAAAAAGTACTAATAATAACAACCAATAACTTTTTATTAATATATTAGGGGTGGAAACAAAGTATTATAGGAGGATGATTTCAAAATCAGTGATCACATAAGCCCCATAAAGAATGATATGAGAGACTGGAACAATAATAATGTATGATAAACCAAGAGAGGCATGTTAAATTTCATAAGTGAATGAAATTAAAAAAAATTAATACTTACGGAAAACAAAGATATTGCTTTCCATATTAACTGTTTGATTTTTTCACCATACTCTGTGAAAAATATATGTAGTTAGTATTTTTATTCAGTAATGTAGTTTCGACTGTTCATGGCATTGAATTATGCTTGCCTGAAAGTAAAAAAATGACCTCAGTGTAGTGAATCGTTGTCTATTATTTTACTCATTTTTTTACTTCTTTCTTCTGACTTAAAATTTTTGGGGTCAGTAAAAAATAAAAAAGTCCATAACAAAATTTGCCTAATTAATATAAAAACTAGGGGTGAGTTTCCAGAAAACAAAATTAACAAACAGTGAAGCACTATTTCCTTTAAAGACAGTATTGGATTATTTGTTTTTTATATTCTCACACCCATATAGGTTCCATTTTTAAGTGACTTTTTGTTATAACAGAATGGTTGATGTGCTAAGAAAAAATGGATTATTTTCAAACATTCAAAAATTGCAATATTTCACATTTTACTATCAAGATTAGTTATTTTGTAGATTATTTCGAGTTATTTTTATCACTCCACACAACATATATACATATATAGCAATTATACAATACTACAGAAATTTCTTAGTCTTTAGCTATAGCACATTTGTTTTACAAAGACATCATCCTAATTTTACTTAATTTATTTCTCTTATGGATTCCTTAAATTGCTTATATTTTACAGCTTATTCATATTTGATACTAGCTAAAAATAAGTCAATGAGTACAGATAATTAAATATGATGTTCTTAGTTTTAAAAGTTAGAATACATTATCACATAAGTTGAGTACTTTCACTGTAAAAATATTTTCTGTCACTATTTGTTGAATTGTTTATTTTTTCATTTGTATTCAAATTCTTCAGAAAATCACTAAACTTCTAAATGTTTAGCACAAACATCCTTATACCAAATGCAAAATAAATCTTAGAAATATAGTATTAACTGTAGTTGTAAAAACAGAGCATTTTTGATAATAGATTATGAAAAAGTTAATAAAATAATGACTGAATAACTTTTGTAAAACATATTACAAAAAGCTAAAAACTATAAAGTGATCTTACCACTAACATGCCATAGATTAGCTAATGATATTTTTTGTACAAACAGCTACTACCTTATGATTAGATACCAAGAAATGATTATTCAACATAAAATAAAACAGGTCATACAATAACAATCTGTGAACAGTGAGGATGTTACTTCAATGAATTACCATGTCCATGGTCCTGCTAAAACAATCAAATGTTTATTTACAGCTAAGATATGTATTTCTAACTGAAATATAATATCAGACACATTCAATTCTTTGTCAATAACCTAAAATGGGAAGTTTGCATATAACATTTCATAAATCATTTGTAATCATCAGTAATTAATAAATGAATTAGAAAAAAATACACATGTTAATAGTTTAAATACACTGAGTAGGATGTTTGATACCTACTGTACTATGTGCATTAGTAACTGCATGCAGATAACCCTGGTAATTTCACCAACTTTTAAATAAAGGGTGAGCTACAGCTTTATCATCTGTTAATTCACATATTTATCAGAAACAACAACAGATAGCAAATATAATTACCAAATGGAAAAAAAAAATTCTGTTACCTTAAAAATATACATTTCATTTCATCATACAACATCACTTTATACACCATGGACATCTTTAAAATTACTTCTCTTACTAGCAAAATTCAGACCTTAGCAACAACATAATTTAAAATAATAAATCTTGTGTTTAAACTTGGTTTAAGTGTTTATATCATAAATTTTATCAACATCAAATAAGTTATAAGTTGGACAACACAAAAAAGGCTCAGCTTTACTGGCATATAATAATAATAATTTTATAACTGTAAATATAAAATATATTATTTCACTTTTTGCAAACCAACAACTCTAATTTACGTGTTAATTTCCAATATACCGTATCAACAAAAATATTTTAAGTCACATACAAATCTTGTACGATGCTTGAAGTAATAGTCTGAATCACTTTGAATTGAGTATCCATTAGTTAACTAGCTGCTACATGTGTGTATCAATAAAGCTAGTGTTCTAAAGACGCTCAAGCCTGCTGAGCCTATTACAGCTAACACTTCTATAAGTTCTATCTACATCTGTAGCTACGTAACATACTACTGTACGATTGTCGCTCTAATACAGCGTTAGGCTTAACAGCTCATAAGCAATCGACGGCCAAACCCTCTAACGCCCGAGTCTAACCTTCTAAAGCCTACTACTTTACTACACTACTACTATAATTGTATACTTACCAGTGCAAAGAAATTCGTATGACAGTCCTCGAGACTCGCCCCATTTGTAACGAAACTGGGGTGCGTCATGGTCACTCCATGACTTAAAGTTTCATTAGAAATTGGATGAAAGTTTCAAGTGATTTCTCGAGCCATAAATGTCAAGAAATTTCGTAATATAGCTAAAATTCACCAGAAGATGGCGACAGACATGGCGGACAGGAACAACAAGGGAGTTGAGTGACAACATCACGGATTGGATGATGATTGTCACGTGTCAATTTCTGACTCTGGCAAAATGGCAGCTTCCATATAACAGAGAAATTCGAATAAACCACGCAGACAATAATACTGGTCAGTGTACAAAACTGTATATAAACATAATTTTGGAATTAGTAACATCAACTACACTAGTTTAAGGTACAGCAAGGAATGGCGTTTAATATTTCACGCAATAAAGTGAATAAAAATAAAGATATCTTTAAAATATTATAAACAATACATCCCAATACTATAGTATTCTTTAGAAAAAGAAACACGGAATAGAAAATCTTGACAGCATAAAAAATACCTCAAAGAAATGGAGAAGAATGTATCAGTTTTACTTTTGAAACTATCCATGCTTATATCCTAGCTTTGATAAATTGATTGACGCTATTTAAATAAATGTATTTTACAAATACTTATTTTTGTTTTTAAATATAGCGAATCTTTATTACTCAAAGTTGCTTAAAGGCTGTATTATGGATTTTCAAATATTTATTTATTGATTTCAGAGACTAAATTAACATTAAACAAATAAAAATATACTCATCAGTTGATGCTTCATAATTTCCCCACATAATACTCGATTTTCGAATAAAATTAATTTTTGTGTATCTGCGTAATGAAAAACTGAGCATGCACAGGTTAAAACAGAACTATTGTTCATAACTTGAAAACCAACATGGCTCATTGACTTTTATTTACACATTGCATAATAAAGTGTTTCACCATAACGTAGTGTTATGTTAAATTACATTCACATTATCTTAGCACCCAAAAGAACATTTTCAAGATTTTAAATATATACCACATTCCTGTACAGTCGATTTCTAGCGTTGTATATTAACAGGTGATCCTAGTGTACAGAAGTAGTAAAGAATGAAACGAAATAAAATAAGAAAGAGAACAATAATTAAAGAAAAAAATAACACGTTATCAAATTTTCATGGCGTACTACCGATACAAATAAAATGAAAGTGGAAATCCTAAAAGATGCATGACTTCAAAAAAGTAAGAATGAGACAATCGGGATAGTCTGTCAACTTAATAATTCTAAAAGTATTATCAGAATTTGCACCCACTTACTAAACCTAACAGAACGTTAATTTTCAAAATCCCTGGAATAACAAATCTATTTATGTAACATTAATTATCAAATATATACATATATTATAATACATAAATAATTATACATCTATCTCTTTATATATGTGTATACTGCTTTATAAAGGTAAAACAAATTGACACCGTATCCAGAACAAGAAAAGTATTTTTAAAAAGAATAATATATGTTATAATTTGCAACTTTTTGTACCCGGTGTAAAATTGCTCCGTAGAGACGTATCACAGTGAAAATCTCAAGGATGCACATTTTAAGCAAGCTGTGGATATTGTGTGAGAATATAAGGCATACGAAACCTAGAAATGAAAAAAAGTAGTTTTCGGCACAGTATATGTTTTTGTCATTACTACAAAATTGGCGCTGGGAGGGTGTGTGTGTGTTCGTGTTTCTTTATAGCAAAGCTACATCGGGTTATCTGCTGAGCGCTGGGAGGATGTGTGTGTGTGCGTGTTTCTTTACAGCAAAGCTACATCGGGTTATCTGCTGAGCGCTGGGAGGGTGTGTGTGTGTGCATGTTTCTTTATAGCAAAGCCACATCGGGTTATCTGCTGAGCGCTGGGAGGGTGTGTGTGTGTGCGTGTTTCTTTATAGCAAAGCTACATCGGGTTATCTGCTGAGCGCTGGGAGGATGTGTGTGTGTGCGTGTTTCTTTATAGCAAAGCTACATCGGGTTATCTGATGAGCGCTGGGAGGGACACCTAATTTTTTCAATATTTTGTCGTATATATCCTATGAAGCCAAACTGAGACTCAAGAGGTTCTGTAACGAATATCTGACGAAAGCTACAGAAAATCTTGAGCTCGGCCTATGAGTGGTGGGTGTTTGTAGTTAATTACAAAGTTGTACAATGGCCTATCTGTGTTCTGCCTACCACGGGTATCGAAACCCGGTTTCTAACGGTATAATTTCGCAACACATACCTCTGTGCCATTGGTTTGTTTTGTTTTTTAAATTTCGCGCAAAGCTACTTAAGGGCTATCTGCGCTAGCCGTCCCTAATTTAGCAGTGTAAAACTAGAGCAAAGCAGCTAGTCATCATCATTCACCGCCAACTCTTGCGCTACTCTTTTATCAATGAATAGTGGGATTGACCGTCACATTATAACGCCACTACGGCTGAAAGGGCGAGCATGTTTGTTGCGACCGGGAATCGAACCCGCGACCCTCGGATTACGAGTCGAACGCTTTAACGCACCTGGCCTTGCCTGGCCCTGTGCCATTGGGGACAGAAAAGAAGGCACTTCATATTGTTATTTTTGCAAAGTAGCTGTATTCTTTATAATGAAAGAAATTCAGATTTCAGAAGTTCAATATACAACCATGAAACCGAAGAGATCTGTATTACAATATTCCCCGTTGTTTCACCTGTAAGTTTGAGGACTTATAAGGCTAAAAAATCGTGTTTCTATAATTGTTGTGGGCATAATAAAGACAGTTCATTGTTTAGCTTTGTGCCGGAAGTATTATTAATAAGATAACATTTTTCTGTAATTTTATTATCATAGCTGTTTTATATTATTCATGATCATGATTTTTAGAGATATATATATAAGATCTTAGATTGACAGCTAAGCTATCGAGAGGACTATAAAAATTGTCAACAAATACATTAGAAAATCAAAAGTGGATATTTTTTTATAATTTGAACATGTTTAAGCTCTATGTATAAACAACTAAGTAGTTATTGAAATATAGATAACCAATTATAAAAAAAATACCTGCGCTCCACTGCTTAATTCAAAGTCGCCCTCATGATTCAAAGAGCACCCCAAAGTACCAGTCAACCTTATTCATTATTCTCAGTTAGTTCTATAACAACCCTAAATGAGGCTCGTACCCGAAAACAAATCCTGATAAAACACCCGCCCTGAGCACGTATGCCATGTTTGGTGATGTTAGCCTGTAAGTAGTATACAAACACACTTTCAAACAAGGCAACCCCGGAATTTCAAGGAGGAGCCAACAGTATACACCCCGAGACCAGATTCGGATTCAGCGACTCTGAAAAGCTACTTCTAGATCTCATCATGCATGGGTGATTTTCCAGGGCGCGTTTTATCACCCCCCCCCCCCTGCCTTAGCACACCTTTGATAGAGGGTCCATGTCATTTAGATAAAGACACACTAGTCGCCTCGAGTTCGCTTTCCAAGTTCTATCCTGCTAGCTCTAAGAAAAAACTCACGGACAAACAAATTCACGAACACAGAATATGAATTAATATAAATTATGTTGTTTCAGTGAAACTTCAGGTGGAGTAAGTTTGAAAACATTAACGAACTGCAACTGCCTGTTAGATGAAAACCGAACATCGATTCGGCCTCTTTACTGAAATTTTCTATATAGGTTGTTACAGTATGCATCACTCTCTGTTTTTTTTTTTTATGAGATAGCGCACAACTTAACAACCACAGTATGTGTTACAAGTATAACAAAACATTATTCTTTCAGTTAGTTACATAATCGAAATTTTTGTAAGTTGTTTCAGTATTTAATAGTTAAATATATATACGTAAAAACGGCTCCTTCTTCGGTCATCGTCAGGTTCACGATGGTTATTCGCTCCTCTACGTAAAAAATTTTCTCAACCCAAACGAGCCGTTTTTACGTATATATTTTTCTCTACAAGTGGGTTTTCTCGACATCACTGATTTGATAGTTACGTTTTTGTTTTTTATATGAGAAACTATAAAGGTTTTCGCATGTGTAGTTACTGTTACTTGTATTTTTATAGTGCATTGAAATACTTTTACTTCTCCTTCCTTCCTGCACTAAGACAGATCATTAATGATTATTAGTTTTTTGTATTTATCAAAATTAGCCAAATTATTTACATAATTATAAAAATAAATAAATTTAACCCAAAACAATCACGACCTCTATACACATTTTTTTATTCAAGAACAAATGAAAGTATTTGATTGGTTTGTTTTCAATTTTGCGCAAAGCTACTCGAGGGCTATCTGCGCTAGCCGTCTATAATTTAGCAGTGTAACTCTTGGACTACTCTTTTACATTGACCATCATATCATAATGCCCCCACGGCTGAAAGGGGGAGCATATTTGGTGTGACGGGGATTCGAACCCGCGCCACTCGGATTATGAGTCGATTGTCTTAATCACATGGCCATGCCGAGCCGAAAAGTACGTGAAGCACATTTGTTTCTATAGGGTAATATAACAAATTTCATATTATGACCAGCTAAGAATCAAATATTCGAACGATATTTGTGTAATATTCCAAAGTATACCTGTTTAAAGTTAAGTAAAATCAAGTGTTGTAATTGCAAAAGGTTTCTAGGTAACATATGAAGTTTGAATAAACGAAACTTGACTAGAAACGAAAGATACTAAGAAAGGTATGTTAGTTTTAAAATAAAAATAATAACTTATTCACAAGCAACTTGTAAGGTGTGCACTTCTTTTCGAAATTATAGTTTCATAGCACATGTTATAGAAAAACATCTGTATAAAACTATGACCAATGTTTTCCTGTCTGTATAAGGTTTCTGATTAAATTTTGCCTGGTTCTACGTTAAAACCATAAAACTCATGAGACGGCCAGTAGGTCAGCAGTACATTTACAGACGTTCAACGCTAAAATCCAGGGTTTCATTTCCTTTGTATAACTTTGCGCTAAAATAAACAAATAAACAAGATATAAGTGAAAGCAATGATATATCAAACGTATCAGAATGTCATATCGCCTACTTTTGTAGACTAGTCGTATTACTAAAGAAAAAGATAGCAGTTTTTTTGTATTTCTACTTCTATATATATCTAGTGCGATAGACGTCGAGAAAGTGTAAATAGGAATCCAACTTCCGTTCTGGTCAAATACAGGGACAAACATACCTGATTGTGAGTGACAACATAAAGGCAGGATTAGCTCTATTAGTGCCTTCTCTACTCATACCAGCCGTTTTTAAATATATAATTTTATCTACAAGTGGGTTTTCTCGTCATCACGAATGAGTATAAGTAACACGTCTAGCTGAACACACGAAATCATGCTTAAATTCTGAAAAAAATTTCTTCAATGAAAATATATATTAGTTTTTGTATGTGTGTTATGAAAGATCAACAGAGAACAGACATTTATGACACGTGAATATATTTCATGATAGTGTTTATCAGCCCAACTAGTTTGGCAATTAATAATATTATAAAATTAAGTTATATATCTCTTTAGATAAGGGGAACAGCTTACTGTGTATGTTGAATTAAAGGGAGGGAATTCTTGTTGTCGAAATAAAGATAAATTTCGTCCCTCAGTGTCATCCCACTTGTTAACACAATCGAATATGTAAGGGGGAGATTTCGAGAGAACGAAAGACTTTTTTGGCTGTCTTGGCGCCAGTGAAGACACGCTCGTGTGTACTATGAAAATCATAATGATTCTTACTTCTATCACTATTACTACTTTGCCATTCTTAATTTTAATCTACTTAGTGACTGGTCAATGAGTTAATTAAATTTTTGATGTATTTACATGCAAATGCGAGTACTATAAGTGTATAGTTTTTTTCATTATATATATGGAGTTACTATTGTTAAGTAATTACGACTCGAAAATGGGTTACGGACAATCTTTTTTCTTCTCTTTTATTTCGTATGATTGTATAACTTTTGAACTAGAATTAATGATTTCGTTTCCTTCATTTTTAGAACTGCAGTTTTGAGCTATGTCAGCTGTCATAAGCCTAACTAGAATAATGCAGAATATTATTTATTTGTATTGAATACAGATATATAAAAAATATGGCTTTCTATACATAAAAGTAACTATATTTGAGTATACCCAAATTATACATTAATCCGTCCCGCACACATGGTTTCCGGTGGCTCAGTGATAAGTCTGCTGGATTATAACGCTAAAAATCGAGTTTGTTCAGAGTATAGCTAGCTCATTTTGTAGCTTTCTACTTAACAAGCAACAAATAAACAAATCCGTTCACAAGAAGATCATAACATTAAACTGGAGTAACTTGAGCTGGGATACCTTGAACTGTAGTGGTCGGCTGCTTACGGTATGGAATTTTTGAAACGATATAAAGCAAATATGTTTCATATTATGATGTATATCACCGAAAGAATAAAGAAAACCACACTACCAGCTGGAAGATTAAACAGCCTCAATGCAAATTAGTACAATAAAATCATGTTGATAGCTTAAATCTTGTTTGTTTATAGTTAAGCACAAAGATACACAACGGGCTATACTATGTTTTTCCAACTACAGGTATCGAAACCCGTTTTCTAACATTATAAGTCCGAAGACATGCCGCTGTGTCACTAGGGGGCAGTTTGAACCAATGTACCTCCATTTCAATTACTTAATTTCGAGTATTTATTTAATGATTTTAATCTTTTCGTTTATATGCTTCTAATAAAGTTTTTAGTTTGTTTTGGTTCCGTTTAGAAATTTTCGCAAAGCTGCACAACAGTTATCTGTGCCTAATTTATCAATAATAGACTAGAGGGAAGACAACTAGTCAACAACACCTATCGTCAACTTTTGGGCTACTTTATCCCACTAATAGTGGGATTAATTATCACATTATAACGCCCCCACAGCTGAAAGGTCACTACGTTCGGTGCATGATTATACGAACCTGCGACCCTCAGATTGCGAGTAGAAAAATGTCTGAGATATTTAGAAACTTATCGTAAAAAAATAAAAAAATAACTCCCATGGGAACTTTGCTATAACTTTCGAAAATAATTTACTTTATTTCAATCAATTTTTGTAAATAAAAGTTTGTTTTTAAGCAAATGTTTTGTAAATTTTATTTACACTATTGTATTTTTTATAGGTTTAATTTTTTTCAAAAATATTTTTATTTTGAAGCGCTTCACTGTTTCTCTTGCACTTCCACAGGCAAAAACGACCGTTTAAGACATGATCTTTTAACTGAAAAAAATAAAAAGGTTGTGTTAGTTTAATCCTTCAAACAATGCCTTCGCTGGTATTTTCTCAATACGAACATTTCTGCTTCGCCAGAAGTTGTCATAGTAAGAAGAGGACGTAAACAGATCTGTCTACATGAGACACTTAAAGACAGGGACTTTTTTTTTTTTTTTCAGTGAACGCCTCTTAACAGCAAAGAGCTTTAGCTTCACTTTTACAGTTTGTACAATCTTTTCTTTTTCACACTGAACTCTTTTCACAGTGTTTGAACCTAGAAACGTGTATGCTAGAAATTCATTGAACTCTGCACAAAAAAGAAAAAAAGATGACCGATACATAGAAGAAGTGAATTACAGATAAAACGAAGAAGATGTATCCCGGAAAGATCCCGAAAGATACGTAAAAAAAAGGGCGAGAGAGGGGGAAGTCTTTTGTGAAATAAGGGAGAGTATGTTATAGTGGTCACTACCTTATGTGGTCTGTGAGGTCTTAAGGACACTTTTACTAGAGTCCGACAGGTATTTGACACGATTTGTTTGCCCTGTTGTTTCGAAAGCAGGCTAGTTGATGACGACATCAATTTAACCTTCTCAGTATTGGAGTTTTGAAATAAGATGTTCGTCGTATCCTGTAAAATTAATTAGTTATCTCCCCTACTGTTAAACTTGGAGAGAATAAACTATTTATTTATCTGGGGTCCTAACCTAGTAAAATCATTTCTTTAATTATTAAGATGAGTGTATTAAAAATCAGTGAATTGAACCAAGAAGGGCTTTGTTAAATTTTTATTTGTGATTCAGAATTTTTCAATTGAATAAAATTGTTTGATTAAAAGCAACAATTATTGTCGGAAACGAAATGGTTAAACTTGGACTTTATAGAACTGTTTTTTGTGTCACAGACGACTTAATATTAAAAACAAACAACCAACGAAACACTGAGATTTATCAATTAAAATATAAATTTACTTCAATCAAATCAAATGTCACCATATTCCGGAAGGAACATAGCGCCGCATACGCTGCGGTTTCATGAACAGGCTGGTTTTTAAGTGAGTAGATTGTTAGCCTATCTCACAACCCCCAACTTGGAGGACAAATTCTCAGCCCACCGAGGGGAATCAAACCGCTGATTTTAGCGTTGTAAATCCGGAGACATACCGCTGGACTAGCGGTGGGCATAAATTTACTTAATTGTATTTTATTTTTATGAAACTGTTCATTTTGAAATTGGTTTGTTAGCTTTGGAACTAACATTAAACAAATAAAATAATATGGGGATTAGTTAGAAAATTTTTTAAGACTCAGTGAATTTTTCTTGAGTGATTCTTTTTAATTTCATTAACTTGGCTGCAGTTAAACTCCCTTCTCTCTATTCTTTACAGGAAGTTACTCTCAAGCTTGTCAACTGAGCAAGCTGAGTTCGTTTTGTTTGCTTAACTATTGGTTGTTTATGTCAAACCATTTGGTAAGTTACAATATATTTAGGAAATTATCCAGTTAATGAAATGGTTAATTTAGAACCTTTGTGTTTTAAGCAGATGAAATTCTCTGTCAATTTTTTTCTTTACATAGATTTTCTCATATACAAATAAAATCATCGAACAATTTGCAGGTCAAATACTCTTTACAGAATGAAATAAGTTAAAGTGAACCAGATTAATCGTTTCAAAAACAGCAATAATCCTGTAAAATGAATATCTATTGGCGATTGAATTTTTCTACAAGTTAGATTTTTCCCAATAGTTTTTTTTTTATGCTAGGAACGTCCCTTTTGAAGGTATTTTAAATTCTAAACATTGATTCGGTTTTATCTTTTTTTGCAGGTACCTTCCGTGAGGCCCCCTCTGATACAGCGGTAAATCTACGGGTTTACAACGCTAAAATAAGCTACAAGGAAAACACACACACACACCTTCCGTGAAGGATTAAAAACGAGTACAATATTTTAAAGATTATCGATACCGCTTGAAACTGAATTCGATTTAATTGTTTGTACTGCCATTTGAATAAAATTGTTTGGATACTAACAAATAAAATTCTATAGGAGAGTTACATGTTTCTTAAGGTTTATAAGAATATCACTTGTAAATACAACGCCAATTTTTAAGGTATTTGAAATTAGAATTTTTCAACCTGGACAAAAGCTTATGTGTACGTGGACTAAACAGCAAAATTGGAGATTTCCGAGATTCAGGTGTGGATGCCCATAATTTTGAACTATTGGTTATAGGAAAAACAGCTACTATCAGAACAAGGGCTTTGTCTGATTCATTGTACCGAAAAACAGGATTAATTTTTATTTGTATAACTTGTTAACAAATAACTTGCAAAACTTATTTAACGACATTACATAACGATCAACAGTCAGACATACTTACAACTAGGTCACGCCGGAACCATAACACGTTAAGAAAAAAATCTAATTTTCTTCAATAATATATTGTTTGATTTTTAAAATAACATTTTATTCTTCCACTACACATATTGTCTAACAAAAAAGTCCTATTGAAAACTATTTTTTTTACTTAACGTTGGTCGTCCAGTTGTGGTCTTGTGATTACAGTGTTCAAGACTGTGCAGTAAGACTAATCAGGCCTGATTATTCTTTTTTATAGCACATACAGGTAAAATGTATGTATTAAAATGTGCTTATTTTAATTAAACATATTACCAAGTGCGTATGCAGTGTTTGTTGTTAAAATAACTCAAATTTTAGCTGATAGTACGAAATTTTTAAACCACATTTCAGGGGAAATGACCCCAAATACATTTGGCATGCTTAAGGCCGGTAATGCGCTTTCAACAGATTATTTAAATGTGGCAATGGCGAAGATTTTTCTTTTGTAGTTTTGTGCAACAATTATAAAATAAACAAACGCTTAATACTAGAATTACTTGGTTTTGAATAAAAAATAAATTAGTGGAATTTTAGCAATTGGAATTGTCATTTTTGTAGTATTTTATATAACGTTAACGTGTGTACAAAGTTATATTAATAAAACTCTATAATTATATTAAGTTTTTTAAGTGTTTAGCATATATATACCACTTTCTATTTTCTCTTTGTTCTTTTGCAATTACTTCCAAGTTTCGTAATATTAAAAAAAACACACGTTAAAATCTTAGTAGTAATATGAGTTTGATGTGATATCACAATGAGGCTCCTTATAATTTGAATCATACCATTTTTACTGAGCTAATACGAGTTTTTAGCAAAGAAAAAAAAAAGAGTATGATTGCATATAATCCTACGTTGTTTACCTCACTCCATTGCCAACGTGGCATTCGATTAATACCAGAATTTGTCAAGTCAGCTTGGTTGTTATGTACAATATGATTGAGATAAATAGGGTTGCAACTAAGACTTAATAATGAATGAATGCTGAATGAATAATCAATGGTATTCCAAATTCAACTTTACGTTGTTGAAGTATTTCCTTTTTTATATAAATAAAAATCAGGTTAATTTGTACTAATTTTTCCATTAGCTCATCGATGGGTGATCACTGTGTTTATCGACTTATAACGCTAAATTCCGCACATACTTTAGATATTTTAATCCAGAGTACTCTTTTTGTGTAAGAATGAAATGACGAAAAATGTGCACAAAAATTGAAATACTTAATATTGGAAAACGTCCTAAACATATATAATATATTTTGTGAATTTATTAATTTGTTTACACTGAATGAACTGATTACAAAAAAAAAGAGTATGTTTTAAATTTTATCTTACCTAAGATGAATCAGTCATAAGTTTTATGGATAAGTCCACCAGTTATCATAGTCTTGTATACTATCTGACGCTAATATATTTCTACAGAGGGTGAATAGGTTATATTTAACACATTTGAAGCTTCAGTACGTCTTTACTGTATCCACGTTCAGTAATGTTATATCTACGACCGTGCATGTTAACAATAGCCTAGCAGCTTGGCTCCCATTTCAAATGGATCCATAGTAAGGCTGTCATGTCCTCTGCACAACTCTTGCTTTCCATAATCCATCGGTACGAGAACAACGGTTTTCCATCGCCTGTTTCAACAGTCTTACCCCCCAATGAGACAGTGGTATGCCTGTGGACTTATATTGCAAAACTGGTTTTCGATACTATTTGTTTGTTTGTTTGTTTTTAGTTAAGTACAATCCTACAGAATGGACTATCTCTGCTCTGCCCACTAAGGGTATCGAAATCCGGTTTCTAGAGTTGTAAATTTACAGACATAACGCTGTGCCATTAGGAGGCGATTTCGATACTCCTGGTGGGCGGAACATAGATAGCTCTTTGTGTGGTTTTGCGCTTAATAACAAACAACAACAACTGTGCTGAACAATCATTATAGTGTCTAAACGTTACCCAAGCTAGAAGGTTAGCGTAAGTTTTCAAGCAAGCCCACGACGACCTTCTTACAACGACATCGGTTGTTACATACAGATGAAACATTGACACTAAAATTTCGAAAACTTATGAGAATGCTATTATATAAATACAAGAATGATACTAAATATATTGAAAAATGAAAATAAGAATTCTTTAAACAGGGCATCATTTTTCATTCAGAGAAATTTTGTCTGAATTAGGATATTTCAGAATTAGGCTTGGTTAAATGTTACAACCGAATGCACATGTTAAGGAAATAGTTACTGGAAAATTGTGTTCCTAACATGACTTTTACGAAAGGCCTAAATACATACAAACGCATGTCAAATTAATCAAGTCGTATAAAGGGCATATAGTTGAAAATTTAGCACTTTGTAACAATGGTCCCGTTTCAATAGTCCTAATCGCACAAAAATCCACAGTGTATTTAACTTTGTACGGAATAACATAAATATCAGTTTCATTCTTCAGCTACTTAAGACATACAAGAATTAAACGTGAAGTATGACTGATAGCCTAATGCTATTGAAACCATACCTTGTTGGCCTCGTAATTCGTTTCCATTCCGTTCCATAGCGACTTATTACAGGCTGAAGCCGTTATGTAACGTGCTGATTTACATATTCAAAATCTTTTCTAACAAAACGTAGTAGACAAGCCCTGTGTTCTTTGCTATAATACGTTTATTCAATCTCTTATCTTTAAATAATTAAGACGCATAATTCCAGTATATTTCTCTTGTGTTTTGATAACTAGACAAGTCTATTATTTGAAGCCTTGGTTTGGTTTTTGGAATTTCGCACAAAGCTACTCGAGGGCTATCTGTGCTAGCCGTCCCTAATTTAGCAGTGTAAGACTAGAGGGAAGGCAGCTAGTCATCACCACCCACCGCCAACTCTTGGGCTACTCTTTACCAACGAATAGTGAGATTGACCGTCACATTATACACCCCCACGGCTGGGAGGGCGAGCATGTTTAGCGCGACGCGGGCTCGAACCCGCGACCCTCGGATTACGAGTCGCACGCCCTACGACTCGTAATCCGTGGGTTACGATTATTTATGCAGTGCTAAATAATCGTAGCAGTGTAATTTATTATCACATAGTCATTTAGTAATCAAGATATTGTTGAGCCAAACACTAATGACTAGGTTATCCCTCTCCTTGAAAACATGTTATGACATTTGCTGATCCGGAAATTGTTGACTTCGTTCCTCTAAATGTTTCTTTCTCTCTGTCTTTTTTTTTGATTGGGCTGATAGAATTTTTAAAAAATCTCGCTTCTGTGTTTTGTCTGTTAAATTTTCGGTGGTATAAGTTTAAAACGTCTGTATATTGAAGTCTTTTTTTTCTGCAGGAGGACAATGCGTCTTTCAGTAATGATATTCTTAAATGCTTTGTTTGGGAATTTCGCACAAAGCTACACGAGGGCTATCTGCGCTAGCCATCCCTAATTTAGCAGTGTAGGACTAGAGGTAAAGCAGCTAGTCATCACCACCAAGCACCAACTCTTTGGCTACTCTTTTACCAATGTGTAGGGCCTGGCATGGCCAAGCGTATTAAGGCGTGCGACTAATAATCTGAGAGTGACGGGTTCGAATCCCCGTCGCATCAAACATCTCGCCCTTTCAGGCGTGGGGGCGTCAATTCCATTATTCGTTGGTAAAAGAGTAGTCCAAGAGTTAGCAGTGGGTGGTGATGACTAGCTGTATTCCCTCTAGTCTTACACTGCAAAATTAGGGACGGCTAGCGCAGATAGCACTCGTGTAGCTATGTGCGAAATTCAAAAATAAAAACAAAGAGAAAAAACTACATCCAATAACAATTTCATGATTCCCCCAGTGTTACAGCAGTATATTTGCGTATTCACAGGGCTAAAAACCGGGTTTCCATACTCGTAACGGGCAGAACACAGATAGTTCTTTGTATAGCTTTGTGCTTAATTATAGAAAAACAACAACAATTTCGTGATAGTTAAAGTGTAAGTAATTTTAAAAACACATAAAATTCCATAGGCCTTCTTAATTTTAAACTTTTCTCCTGCCCCCAAATTAAAAACAAAACAAAACGCGAATCTCGTTTCGCTCAAATATTTTTTTTACTGATTTGTTTTATCGGGTGACCTCAGTTCCTTCAATGTGCTTACGTGATCTATAGGACTAACAACAAATGGTCTCAAATTATGTTTCCCCCAACATAAGTCACTTCATTATGCTTATAAATCGTTGTTTGCCAACCCATTATTACGATAATATAATGCACTTCCTTACTCTAATAACAGTGTTCTTTTTGTACAAACATTTTGATAACAAGTCCGTATATATTGCGTTTTTAGTTGTCTGTCTTTGTGAGAGAAAGAACATTTTAGTATTAAGTTACGTTACCAGCAACAATTAAAGAACAGTATTAACGTCCAATCAAAGAAAGCCACTTACTTAGACCAAAACTTAAATCAATTTGGTAACGAGTATAGCTGATTACATGTTGGCTTTTGATATTTATGTTTATAAGGTTACAATGAATTGTTTCACCAACTGGATACCTTTGTAGTTAACTAATTTTTCGGCCGTAAACCCAATAACTCCTTACGATACTCCGCCAGCTCAAATTCATATAAAAGCTAACAACGCAAAATAGCCTCTATAGCCCTCATCAAAAGTTTTTATGTTACTAAAACTATAAAAAATAAAAAATAGAACATTAAACATTCCAAACAATATTGTTAATAAAAGTAACATTAAAGAAAAATATAGTATACCTCATTCAAGGAACATTACGTGTTAAATTCAAGTATTGTTTTTTGGTTTAATATTCGCTGAACAAGGTGACATCAGCGAGGCTATGTATAAGCAGAATTTTTCACAATCCTCTCTGAAAAATATAGTAACCAACGAGAGAAGTTTGAAGTTTGAGATAAATGGGTATGATAGATTTTATTGCTTATCTGTAAATTCAAGTAGCATAGCTGTGCTAATAATAAAGCCCAAAACTATTGCTTATGGAGATACAGAATAGTAAGTAAGAAAATAAATTAATACATAAGTTTTATAATAAATGAATATAATGTGGGATTCACATATTCAATAAAAGGAAAACAAAACTCACTTCGCCCCTTTTAATAAACTTCTATAGAATTGAAATTTTGATTACAAAACTGATAAATTATAAACATATATGAGCTAGAAAACGAATTTGGTAGCGCGAAATGAATAGTCGAAAAACCTAAGACTGTGTGAAAACTTACACGATTTGTAACTGAAGCCACACTCGTCTGATTTAGTATCGGAGCAGACATTTATAACTGTGGCAATTGACGTACAGCGGTCGTCTATTTTTGTTGTTGACAGTGGTCTGCCTTGTACAGATGTTCAAATAGCCGTGCTATTAAATTTAAAGTCACTTCACTAACGGTACTTTGCAATATTTGCAGCCAATTCGCAATGATCTGCTCAGACTGGCTGACTTCTATTTTTTAATGACTGTCTTCATTCACAAACGTTATTTTTGAGTGAAGGGAAACTGCTAGATTTCCAACTTCTCAGGATATCCATCTCCCAAATTACTGCCACGTGTTTTTTACATTCTTCAAGGTTTCAGTCTAGATGTGATTCATGTATAATCTGGAACCCATTATACTAGGTAATTCACTTCAAGATGACAAAAGTACGATATTGGGTGTAATCAGTTTAAACATTTATAGTACAGACTGAATGGCCAATTATTTGCATAGCATTATACTGAAAATGATGAACGTAATTATTTTCTAACGATGAGTTTCCGCTAGTAATAGTTATAGATTGTTTATAGAGCAAAGCCACATTGAGTTTATCTGCGTTGTCCATCTCTAGGAATCGAATCCTAAATATATTTGTAGATATATCCCATTATCTAATTAATGTCCTTAATATATATAAAATTTTTTAACAATAAAACACAATATAAATCAAACATGTTTGAAATTCCTGAACGAGTTAGCTATTGGTGAGGTTACATTCAACAATTTCATTGTAGTTTATGTAATGTAAGGATTTAAGCTGCGCTTAAGCAGGATATTTTGTTTCAACTCTGCATGGTTCTGACCAGGACAAGTTATGTGTGTTCTGAAATACCTTATCATAAACCATGTTGTTATGTATGTTTTTGTCAAGTAAAATCCTGTGCAAAACCTCCCATAAAGAGCTACATAACTTTTTCCGTGTGTAGCTAGACGTCATAATGTTTAACGTTAAGTGTCTTAAGAGATTCTTCGTTTATGAACACCTTTTGAAAACCTTTTTTACCAAATTGACGGCTTAAACTAGTTAGCACTATTCTAACTTGACTGCATGATATATTTCACTGTTTTTGTAGTTCCTTAAAATATCTCTTTCATTCAGTTCTCCGTTGGAACACTGCTAAGTTTACAGATCTACAACGCTGAAATCCAGGCTTCGAGTCCTTCAAGGTGGACACAGCAGACAGCCAAGTATTTTTTCCTTTAAACAAACAATCAAAATAATCTTTCATTCAACTAAAAAAGTAGGGGCAAAAACACAATAAATTGTTGTTGTTTTTTTTTATGGACGCTTTCCAAGTTTATACTGAATGATACAAAAAATTATTAGGTGCCATTTCATGTAAAATGTATTTAAATATTCTGTATTTTGGGTTTCGTTGGTGCAATTTAATTCACTGAAAAAGCTGAGAAACATTGATATACTGTGAAGGTCTTTGCTCTCACTTTTTTTCTGAATAATTATTATTTCAGACTTTCTCTCACAGATAGCAGCACCATTCAAGAAAGTTTCACGATCAAGGCAACGAAAGCTATTTTATCAGATGGAAAATCAATTGATATTCATTTTCTAGTTCAGGTTAATGCGTATTAGACCTCATATAAAGTCACACGTACACTTAAGTTAATTAGTATCAGGTTTGATATTTCGCTTGTGTGTAGTTATTGGAAAAATGTACGTTTACTAAACTGTATACGTGTAAGTTTAATTTCATCATTAAATGCAATTTTTATATGAAAATCTGTGGTGGAACTCATCGCAAGAAAAATTGATTTTTTAATTCATTCATATTAAAATAATTGTATATTACGTAAATGAAGATACAAAGCACCCATGTAGATTCTTCTTGTAAGACTTAAATGTATTTTTAGAACAGGTATTCGCTAACGAGCTTATGAGTTGTTTTTCTGATCATTGCTAAGATATGTGATCTACGCCAATTGCTCTTTCTTGAAGTTTATTTACATTTGCCTTCGATTTTTTACATCTTTGGTGATATTTATTATCACGGAAACATTTATAGCACATGAAATTTTATAACTTATCTATTTATTTATTGCCTGTGACAGTGATTTTCTACTTCCTAAGTATGTCATTAATGTTACGTATTATAATTTATCTCGGGCGAATCTTCGATTTATTATGTCACGCATTACGATTTCAAATAGTCGGAAATTTTAGTTTTAATTTAGAAGTTAATTCAATTCCGATATGTAACAAATTTATGATACTTGCAAACAAGATTGATGCATACAGTTTTCTTTCTTAACATAAATAGTTTTAATATACAAAATCAAAACAATTTATAATAACAGTTAGTACAAATAGTTAATACAAATAATTATTTATACAGAAAAAAAATTACAAGCTCACAAGCAATATTTATTCTTCTATTTGGTGTGGAACTGAATATTTTATCAACGGTCCAGCTCCATGACGAGCAAATTAATTCTTAGTTGATATGTTGTTGTTTTAAATTAAGCACAAAGCTACACAATGGGCTATCTGTGATCTGCCCATCACAGGTATCGAAACCCGGTTTTTAGGGTTGTAAGTCCGCAGACATACCGCTGAGCCAATGGGGAAGTCTGAGGTGATATAGTTACACATCGCCTAAACTAGTACTCTCTTTTCTTGGCTGGCTTTACACCGCTTACAAGCTGACTTTTTACGGCGAAGATATTTAAAGTCCTGGTAGAAATAATAACGTCTAAAGTAAGTCGAACGGTCTATAATGTTCGAAATCTATAAACGTTTCTGGTCAAATTCTGTAATTTTCTGATTAATAAGCGTTAACCACAATTATAGCTTCCAAGGCTTATAGTATACTGATTGTAGCTAACCGATAATATTCTCTCTCTTGGCGGGTCAGTTTATATAGTTTAAGGTAAAATTCTCGAATGTTCAACAATGTGCGGATACACGCTAGCGTTGTATTAAAACAAATATTGTCAATTCTTGCTCTCGAGAATCTTCTACAAATTTATAGAACAGACGGGACTTGCGCAATACACATTCAACAATATACGTCACATGTATAAAAATTATACTGAAAAAATCGTAGATATTAAAATAAAAGTACAACAGTAAATCCATTACACTAAATATTTAGTCAAGTAAAAAGAGCATCAGTAGCTCTGGGATAAACAGATCTTCAATGATGAAGCAGTTTCTCATGTGTTCTCACCGACTTAATTATTAATCTGCTGTGGACGTCAGTTCCGTAACTCACTACATTTGTTGAAAGAAAGGGAGACGACGTTCTGGCTTCTCTACCGAGGTCTTCTTCGGAAAAGCCGAAGAAGACCTCGGTAGAGAAGCCAGAACGTCGTCTCCCTCTCTTTCAACAAGATCAATAAAGTTTTCAAACCTACTAGAGCAGGGACCGTTATGCTGGGTTAAACTGAGTTTCTTGCCTAACTGAAGTGAGAGGCTGTACAAAAACTGATAGTGAAGAATAATTAATCTTTTATTGGATAAGTGACAAACAATATTAAGTTGCAGATTCATGGAAAACATTTTGGAAATCAGAATGTTATCCACAGTGAGTCGATAGCGGTGACATTGTTGTAGCATACTGTCGTTTTAAAATTAATACGTACTCGTAAAAACATAAAAACGCTATACTTGCTCTGTATTTCTATTCAACTTTTAAAAAAAACACAGTCAGTTTAGTCCTTCCTAACTAAACAATGATGTTTCACCAAGAGACTAGTGCTTTGCAGCTAGCTGTATTACAGGTCTGGTGCACTACAAGGTTATATATATACAATCTTTCTTTTTTAAACAAAATGGGTAAAAATAACACCGTTTGTTTGTTGTTAAGCAAAAAGCGATAGAGTAGAATATCTGTGGTGTTCCAACCGTGGGCATCTAAACCTGATTTTTAAGATAATAATCCCTCAGATATAGCAGAGTTACCAAGATGAACGTGATAAGGCCATGGCTTTATAAAACATACCAGTCCTAAGGGCCCGGATTAGATTACATTTATATGAAATGATGGAGAGCAGTAATCCCTCTCTTTGGAAACTGTAGAGGTTCTAACGAGAAGAAATTGTAAATAAGACCGAGCAAGTTAACCACTACACATGTGTGTGTGTGTGTGTGTGTGTGTGTGTGTGTGTGTGTGTGTGTATTACAGTAGTATCGAATATTCCAGGGTACACTTATCACCCACATTCATAAGTACAAACAGGGAGGACATGACGTCCAGGTATTTTTAAACTTTTACATGGCCGATATTACTAGAGAACTTATCATGCTAGACCAAAATAGTTTTCCAGCGACACCCTCTCTGGAAGATTTAAAACATACCAACAAAGAATGGCATTTCAGAACCAATATTTCTATACATTACGTTTTACACATGTTCTGAACTCAAACAGTGCGAGATCAGTTTTACAGCATTCCGGTGAATAAAATATTAAAAAGAAAACAAACACCAGATACTTTTTCACCTATATATTTGCACGAAATGTTTCAAATTTTTCGAACTCGAATTAATTAGTTAACAAATCACAATAGGAATAACCTATGAAAAATTGATATTTCCGCTTACATAAAAATAGTCTAAAGAAAGTGTGCAGAAAAAGGATTGTTTATTCTTATTTTGGTATTATACGCAACGCTACACAAAGGTCTAGCTGTGCTGTTCCCACCACGGGTATCAAGTTTATTCTTGTTTTGGTATTATACGCAAAGCTATACAAAGGTCTAGATGTGCTCTACCCACCATGGGTATCAAATACCAGTTTCTAGCAGTATAAGTCCGCAGACATACCACGCTGTCACTGGGGTATGCAGAAGAAGGAACAACAATGAAAAAAGGTCGCCAGGTGAATAATAATTGATTATGATATTGGCAAATTATTATGGTACTTTTTCATTTTGATTGTTCGTTTGTAGTTAAGCACAAAGCTACATAAAAGGTTATTTGTGCTCTGCTCACTGCGGGTGTTGAAACTTGGTTTCCAGTATTGAAAGTCCGCAGACATACAGTTGTTCCAATGGGAAGCTATTCATTCTGAAGTAATCTATTCATCGCAAATAGCACTATTTACAGGATGGTTTATAATCTAAAACTACTACAGCATGTTCAGTTATTACTATTACAAAAATATTTTCAGAAAATGAAGGTGTAGTTACACCCCTTCTATCTGAACCTTTATGTTTTCAAGTTTAGGGTTAAGTACAAAATAAATGTACTTGTAAACGTAGCAAAGTTGTGTTTATATCCAAACTTTTCAAAAAGTTTACATAAAACGGTGGAGAATTAGAAAAACTCAATTTAATCTGAGCAGTTTAGAGAGTTCAAGCTCCCAAAGAATTTATTTTGTAGAATAATATGAATGCGTGAGGCACATACACACATACACGTTTCATATTACTATATAAAAATTCTACAAACCAATGCCGAAAAAAAAAAGCTGAAAAGCTCGGTAGTTCTTTTTTCTTTGTTTTTGAATTTCGAGCAAAGCTACACGAGAACTATCTGCTCTAGCCGTTCCTAATTTAGTAGTGTAAGACTAGAGAGAAGGCAGTTAGTCATCACCACCTACCATCAACTCTTGGGCTACTCTTTTACCAACGAATAGTGGGATTGATCGTTATATTATAACGCCCCTACGGCTGAAAGGGCAAGCACGTTTGGTGTGACGTAGATTCGAACCCTCGACCCTCAGATTAAAGTCGATTGCCCTAACCACGTAGCTACGCTAGGCCTCTGGGTTTTATGCTGTATCCCTCGTTCGAAGAAGTTAAATGAAATTAGTGGCTGAAAATGATGGAATGTCCATATTTATAGAGGATTAACGATTTAATATGTTTTTAGATCATATTTATTTATTTTTAAATGTCTTATAATATCAGTCATATTAGACTCATAACTGGAATAATTTATTCAATTTTTTGTTTGCGAATAATTTAACGAGAATTGTGCAGAATCATTCATTTCATTGAAGAAATTTAATTTTGAAAAACCAACGTTCTATGGAATCAGGCTTGATCTAATGGTTAGAGTGTCGGGTGTGGATCAAGTAACTCAAGGTTTCAGAAGTATGTGTGCTTCTCTTATAGCAAAGCCACACCGAGGAGAATCGATCCCTTGATTTTAGCGTTGTGAATACGTAAACTTACGGCTGTACCAGCGCGAGACATTTGAGAAGTTTGGTTTCTTTTGAATTTCGTGCAAAACTACACGAGAGCTATCTGCGACAACTGTCACTAATTTAGCAGTGTAAGACTAGAGGGAAGGCAGCTAGTCAACACCACCCACTGCCAACTCTTGGGCTACTCTTTCACCAACGAATAGTGAAACTGACCATCACATTATAACGTTCTAACGGGTGAAAGGGCAAGCACGTTTGGTGTGACGGGGATTCGAACCCGCGACTCTCGGAATGCGAGTCGAGTGCCTTAATCATCTGACCATGCCGGGCACATTTGAGAAGCAATCGGACTTAACATTCCTCCCATTTGAAACTGTGGTTACGCTATAAAGTGGCAGTCGATTCGATTATCTGGTTCAAAGAAGTGGAAAAGCCTTGGTGGCGGCAGATGCTGCTGCTGATTGTCCTTTCTTTGATCAGTAATTCAAAATTATGGATGAATATACCTAGTTTCTTGGGGTTAATGACCCAGCTATTCAGGTCAGAAGTTCCAGTTCTTTATTTTCAAAGACCTTCGGGAGCTGTTTACAGTCTACATGTAACTAACAGAGCCGCCTTCTTGTTTATACATATACAGCATATCCCAAACCTTCTCGGTTCACGCCGTCCTCAGTGTCTCAGCAATTTTTTCACTGTGCCTTTAGGCAAAAAAGAAAAACCTAACAGTTCCGTTTATTAAGTAGTTAGGTTCACATAACTTAAAACATAATAAGTATTTTTATATGCAAAAACGGCTCGTTTGGGTTGAGAAAATATTTTACATAGAAGAGCGAACAACGTTTCGACCTTCTACGTAAAATATTTTCTCAACCCAAACGAGCCGTTTTTGCATATAAATTTCTCAACAAGTGGGTTTCTCGACATAACTGATAATAAGTATTTATATCCCAACAACGTAGTAGCCGTTTGAAAGAATAATACACGTGAACCGAAAGTAAAAATAATATTTTTATTTCAGTTTTAAATAACCACAATAACTAATGGGATGTGTGCGCCTGTTGAGTACTGCACAGCTTCTCAAACCGTGGAATCGCCACCCTCATTTCCTGTTCCACATTAATTTTTGCGGGGTACTTGCTTTTTATCACAGCAACCGCCAAAATCCAGCTTCGCAGAGATATGACGTCGCAAATGGAATTAGGATTCGCTGAGTTTCAGCACTTAGCAATGGATATTCATCTTTTACCGGGCCCGGCATGGCCAAGCGCGTAAGGCGCGCGAATCGTAATCCGAGGGTCGCGGGTTCGCGCCCGCGTCGCGCCAAACATGCTCGCCCTCCCAGCCGTGGGGGCGTTATAATGTACGGTCAATCCCACTTTTCGTTGGTAAAAGAGTAGCCCAAGAGTTGGCGGTGGGTGGTGATGACTAGCTGCCTTCCCTCTAGTCTTACACTGCTAAATTAGGGACGGCTAGCACAGATAGCCCTCGAGTAGCTTTGTGCGAAATTCCAAAACAAATACATATATTAAAGTATTCAAATAAGAAATTTACAAATCTCTGTTTTTTTAACAATCTTCAATATAAGCAGGAAATTATTTGGTTTTATAGAAAACAAAAGTAGTTTGTTTTCTAGCAAAGCAGCTTAAGATAAATGCAGGGAATCAAATCCCAAATTTTAACATTGTAAGTCCATAATGTTGCTGAACCAAAACAATTGGTCCAGTTGTAATATTAGTGTAACAACAGGTTCGAAATTTAGTATAAAAGATATAAACATATTTGGGCAGTGAATGTCATCACTCTAGAAGTTACTTAACATAACTAATATTAAAATAACTTTGGAGATGCTGAGAAATATTGTATTTCAATGATCTTTTTTTCTTTAGAAACTCTCTCCAAATTCATTACTTTTGAAAATATGTTTATTGTATGCAAAGTAAATAGTAATATCTAAGGTTAAATGCTTTAAATTTTAAGAAGTTTTGCCAATGAACTAACTTGGTTAATGAAAATAATTGTAGTGTGTTTAGATAAATATCTTCACACACACTCACACATGTAATAACCAGCACAGTTATTACCAAATTATTGTTTATATTGCTTAATTAACACTTACACAAACTTCCACACTAATGCCCCATGTAATTATATGAGTACAACATCATATATGGATTGTGAAGAGCTATATCTTATTAATATGACTTTCTCTATGTAAATGTTTAAAAATCACAGAGGAAGTGGAATCAAACATTAGTATGTTTTGTAAATATATTTATATATGTTATTTGCACATAGGACACCATTCCATACTAAACAGAAATAAATCAATTTATCTAATGCATTGAATTCAAAGCAGTATTGCTCCACATGTTGAAAATACCCAGTGTGGTATTGAATTCAAGTACTATTGGTCCAAATGTTCAAGATACCCAGGGTGTTATTAAATTCAAGCACTATTATTGGCCCAAGTGTCCAATATACCCAGTGTGTTATTGAATTCAAGCACTATTGGCTCAAGTGATTTTACCTTTTACAATTTGTATTTTGATTCATGCTCATATGTTTTAATTAAAAAGCCAATAGAGTTTATCTAGATATTTCCAAATCTAAACAGGTATTTTCATTGTCTAAATGTTGTGAATATACAGGTGTGTAGAACACACAACACTGGGATGAAAATGCACTGGAAAACTAATGTCCTTTCTATAATGTAAGTTGCACCATTCCCAAACATCCCACCATTCATGTGTCTAGTGGATGCCTCCTCATTTGATGCCAGAATAGTTTGTTGATGTTGAACAGAACAGCTGAACCAGAAGCTGGAGATAAGTCTTGTTTCTTATGCATCTGTTTTCGTTCTTTTATCGTCAAATGTCCAAAAGTATTCACCTTTGAAAAAATATGTTTTTCCTAAGAAAATACAATACATGTATATATTTCAGCCTGTCTCATAAATGTGTTGTGAAATTTGTTAAGCATGGAAACTGCTTGAAAACAAACAGCTAAGCTAACACATCTTATGATTGTTATAGATGCACTCAAAAATTAACAATAAAAATCTTTAACCCTAACTCAATGTATTGTTGTAGTAACTTGTAAAAGACTGTTTAAATACAATAAATCATATTATACATGATTTTCAAATTATTGCTATAAGACACTGTTCTTAATGCATTAGGATTATCCCAAATGGAGAGTAGCCATACTTAAGCCCATAATGTCAAAGGGCCCACAGTGGTTATATTTCTTTTCCTTTTTGAATGGCCTTCACATATTGTAAATTTAATTTGTAAATTGCAGTATTTTACAAGCATTCATTTGATAAGTTTGTTCTGATGAGTGCACTTTCAATCTAAAAATAAGTAAATTATGACTTGTGGAAAAAGTAAGTGAAGCTAGTGTATAGAATGCTAATAATTTTGCTCTTGAGATCTAGTACATGCTACATCCAAATTTTAGAGAAATATTTATAAGTAATTTACAATATTTTAAGCTACAATTGTAAGTTGATATCATAGTGTAGAAGCAATTGATTATTTATCTCATTATCATATAAACTGCTATCATTAATTCAATAAGTAAGTACATCTTACTACTAGCAGGTATCTACTTACCATCTTCCCACTGAAAAGCTGCATCAGTTTCAGCTGGAATACCCCTCCACATGATAATGCTATGAGGGTAATCCAGTTCTTCTCTTCCCTCAACTTCATCAAATCTCCAGTATTGATCTCCACTAAATAAATATGTTTTACCATTATGACCCCACACTAGAACTGCATCAATATGTTGTAGGTTGGCTGGGAGCCCAAGATCTGTTAGTGGTCGAGGATAACCTGGTTCTGGAATGTTGGCATTAAACAGCCAAAATTGATTTCCTGAAAGTACACATAAATTACTCCATGTTTCAAAAAAATAATAATCTTCAAAAAAAAAGGTTTAAAATAACATCAGATGAAAGTGTTTTCTTCATGTAGTGAAGAAAAATAATGTATGAAACAAGTTCTTAAAGAAGAATATATATGACAGTGATGTTCTGTTTCTTTCATAATACAGTATGAGACATACGAGGTAAAACAGGTAAAACTGTTTCTTGTGCTTCCAAGCTTTTTAATGCAAGTTTTATCCAGTAGTTATGTATTTGTATGTAAGTATATTGACTAAAGAATGAGTATAAAAAAAACAGACAAATCAAGTTGATTAATCATTTTAGAAGATGACACAATTTAAGTGAAATATGATGTTGTAAAATAAAAATGTTTTAACTCAATTAAGTTAAGCTTATGCCATGCTTTCAAATGTCTGTTTTACAACAACAACAAAAATTGTGTGTGAAACGTACCTTAAAAGAAAACAATCTTATCATCAAGTGGACGAACATACACAGCATCCACCCTGTCCAAGTCAGCAGGTAGATTATACCAAAAATGGTCAATGGCCAATGGAGGAGGAGAGATGAATCACTGTTATTCATTTCCTTACTGCCCAGTCTCCAGAAGTACTTGATAAACAAAATATTACAATAACTTTTAGCACTAAACATTAATTCCTAATTCAAGTTTTCTCTACATTAAATTAAACTGTTTACAAACTAATCTAATAAATCAAGATTTAAATCTCAAAGTGCAAAGGTAAATGAGCTTGTCATGATGACAATAGTTCATAAATGTTTGAGACTTAAATATAAATTTTATTGTAGATTTAATAAGATCATATGAATTATCTCATTATCATAAGAATTATCTAAAAGTGTGGACAACTGTTCAATTTGAATGAGGAAATACAAAAATGTGGGGAGTATCAGCCAGCAATGAGAAACAGTTTTTTTAAGACTTAAGCAGTAAATAATAGCAACAGCTTGTAAAGAATGTAGCATTCTATTTGAACTGCTCCAATGCACAACCAAGTTTAGGCCTTTTGAATGTTTTATCAAGTTCTACACAATAAAACAGTCGTTAATGTATTAGTGCTGTACTTGTTTCATAATATTGTATTCAATTGTTAAATCAAGAGAGATTTCATAACGTTATATTCAGTTGTTAACTAACAGAGATTTCATAACATTATATATAAATATATATACAGACAGATAATTTTATAGAGCAAGCAACTGATAGTAGTACATTTTGTAATGATCTCACTACTGTTAACCCTTGGTCCTTATTTTCTGTTGATTTTTTAATGATCTTACTATTGTAGTAAGATTTTTTCAGTTTTTATAACAATCCTGCCTCTGTTAACCTCTGTTTCCATCTACACTGAACATCCTAGTTGTTCAGTAGCTAGACTACATGCAGCAATTTAAAATTAATTTTAAACCTTTTTTTTTTAATTGGCTGGAAACAATTCTATTAATCCAGACTTTTGAAGGTAAAACGTAACATCATCTGATACATGACCTCTCTTTCTTCATATTTCCCCTGCTGGTACAGCAGTAAGTCTATGTAATTACAATGCTCAAATCAGGGGTTCAATTCCCCTCGGTAAACTCAGCAGATAGCTTAATATGGCTTTGCTGTAAGAAAACACACATTTTCTTCATATGAACTGGTTATCTGTTCCAATACTCAACGTATCATTAAAAAAGGAGTTATTAGATTTATACACTAATAATATTGTGAAAAGAGGGGCATAAGATATATTTTCGGTATAAATAACAAGATATAAAGAGATGCAAAACTAAAAAAAAAAAATGTATATATATTGAAATAATATTCGAAAATATACCTGAATGCCTGAAGTAAAAATGCCTGAAGTATGCCATTAATTTTATTGTTTGCTTTTTCAACAATAAAACACAGCAGAGATGAAAACAAAATCAAAATATTTTTTAAATTTTAGTTAGCTACTTCTTTGTCTGAATGCATGGCAATATGAGGATCATGGGTTTGAATCTCCATTACACCAAACATGCTCACTCTTTCGGTTGCAGAGAGCATTATAAAGTGATGGTCAATCCTACTATTCGTTGGTAAAAGAGTAGCCCAAGATGTGGTGATGACAAGCTGCCTTCCTTCTGGGAAATTAGAAAGTACTTGACTTTGTATGATAGCCCTCATGTAGCTTTGTGCAAAATTCAAAAACAAACAAGAAAAATTAGAATTCACTTGCTTAATCCGATTCACATCCTAACAGTTGTTTTTCATGAAAATGGATGATATGTATATGTATAAAGTCTAGATCACTATTATGTCTCTCATATTCAAGCCGGTCTGAAAAACCATGGTATTGGATCTCATCGGTGCTGGATATAAGCATGTGTAGTGTGGTTGACATATTATGAAATATTCTTCTTCACTTATACATAAAATAAGAAGTAACATCATCTGATAAAGAAATTTCATACGTAAAACAAAACATCACTGAAAAACAGAAAAAGCATAAAACCAATGTTGGCACCTAGTCTACAGTGTTAAGAGAGAAAGTAGAGTAAGAGAAGTTGTAAAGGACTTTCTCTAGCATAATGGTAATGATCATAACCTGCCAGGAAAACTAACAGGTAAGTACAGGAACCACCGTCAGTCACCTGAAGTCACATTCCAGTCCTGGTTTTGGGTTATGTGTCATAACAGCCATTATCAAAAGGTAAAGTAATAAAAGTGTTAAAAGACATGCAGCAAAATTGTAATAACAACTCGTCAGGACGACTAACGGGTAGTTCAAATGGTTAGTTCAAACAGCAGCGTTAGTCACCTGAAGTTGGCCTTTCCAGTCCTGGTGTCGAGTTATTTAATGTTCTGGCCATTTTTCAATTTCAAATAGAACTAGAGAGATTGAGACTCGTAAAAGGGAACCACAATTAAAAAGGTGTAATGAATAAATATCAAACATTTAAATGAGATTAAAAAGATTAATGGTCATTAAAAAAATAAAAACTTTGTCAAGATAGACAGTTTCACTGTCACCAATAACACTGTCTAATGTTACGGACAATTCTTGGGATAGAAGGTGTTTAAAATAGTGCCGTCGTTAAGAGTCGTAACGATGACAAGAAAGTAAAATGTGGCTTACAGTGATTTGAGTGTTACACAAACAACACACTGGTGCAACAGTTCCAGATAAAGATAAACTATGAGTTTAAAAACTGTGACCAATGCGTAGTCTAGTTAGAACAACTTCTTCCTTCCGAACCTTACGGAAGCTAGATGGCCAAAGCCCAATATAGGGTTTTATTTGGAAAAGCTTGTTGTCGCGTTGCTCACTCCAAGTGGATTGTCAGCTGGCACGGAGCCGAGCCTTGAATACAGGACCATAGTCCATGTACGGAATACGCACAGTGGTGATAGTGCCAGAGCAGATGGATTGAGCTATCGTGTCTGCAAGCTCGTTCCCACGTAACCTGGTATCCAGAAAAAACTGGATAGAAGTAGATGTTAATGAGAAATGGGCCAGTCGGTTTTGAATATCAGCGAGAACAGGGTGTGAGCCAACGTAAAGCGATTCCAGGGCCAGCAGAGAACTAAGCGAGTCAGTGTAAATAGTGCAGTTGGAGTACTGCTTAGCTTCAATATAATCCAGGGCAAGAGATATGGCGTACAGTTCAGCAGTGAACACAGAAGCTGTAGAGGTGATTCTGCGCGCAACCACCGAACTGCAACAAACCATGGCAGAGCCCACAGAATTATCTGATTTGGAACCATCCGTATAAATTGGAATGGAAAGATTGTTCGAAAGATGTTCAGTAAATAAAAGACGGTACTTCCAATCGGGAGTATCTGCCTTTCTCAGATGACTTAACGAAAGGTCACATTTGGGGACTGTAATAAACCATGGTGGGATGGGCTGACCAGTGGATTATGCAATGTTATCCAAGGACAGACCCAATTCATCCAACTGCGCCTGGATGCAAAGGCCAAAAGGAGCAACGGCAGATCGTCTGTTCTTAAAAAATAATGGCCCACTGACAAAGGAAAACACATCCCCAGGTGGGATGCTTTGGTAAGGAAAGAAGTTTCGAAGAATATAGTAAAGACAGTTGCAAACAGCGAAAATGCAGAGAAGGTTCATGAGATTCTACGTATAAGCTTTGAACTGGGTAGGTGCGGAAAGCCCCAGTGCAGAGTCGAAGTCCTTGATGATGAATGGGGTCCAGCATCTTTAAGGCCGAGGGTCTGGCAGAGCAATAGATCATTGATCCATAGTCGAGTTTGATCGAATAAGAGCACGATATATCTTTAACATAGAACATCGATCTGCTCCCCAACTGGTGGTAGAGAGGACACGGAGGATGTTCAGTGCTCTTGTGCATTTGACCCGTAGCTGCTTTAAGTGTGGTATAAAGGTCAGCTTACGGTCAAAGATAAGCCCCAAGAACTTGGTTTAAGGTACCACTGGCAGCAAAACTTCACCGATACGGAGTTCAGGATCAGGGTGAATACCTTGTTGGCGGCAAATGTGCAAGCAAACGGTTTTAGAGAGAGGGAAATTAAAGCCGTGGTCCACTTCAGTACACGATTGAGGGCAGTTTGTACTTGCCGCTCAATATATCTCATGCTCGACGACTGACACGAGATGTGAAAGTCGTCGACATAGAGCCCATTTGAAACAGTGAGAGGGAGTTGTTTAGTGATGGCATTTATCTTTACACTGAAAAGTGTGACACTCAAAACACAGCCCTGAGGGACACCAAGTTCCTGTAGAAAAGAACGGGAAAGTGTCGAACCCACACAAACTTGGAATCTCCTTCCATTAAATTTTTTTAATAAACATGGATAAATGGCCGCGTAACCCATATATATGAAGGTCTCGCAAAATGCCATACCTCCATGTTGTGTCATAAGCCTTCTCAATGTCAATGAATACTGATACAAATGTCGTTTGAGAAAGGCTTCTCGGATTGATGTTTCAAGGCGAATTAGGTGGGCGAGAGGAGGTTGTTTGATTCGAGGAACCAAACAAGACGAGCATTAACTATCTTCTCTTACAGAGACAGCTTGTTCTAGGAATTTGGACGATAGTTTGAAGGAATCTTGGGATCTTTCCCAGGCTTAGAGAAAGGTAAGATAATAGCCTGTCGCCAGGCATTAGAAAAAAAAAAATTCTCCTGCCAGATCTGGTTAAAAACAATTAGAAGAATATCAAGAGAAGCAGGAGAGATATCATGCTTGAAGGGTAGCAAACCGAGAGATCAATAGTGGTAAAGGACTGACTAGGTGCGTGAAAATAAGTGGAAGAACCAGTATTGAAAAGAGAAAGACTGTGATCAGAGAGCATACGCTCTACAGAGCGACCCTCCTATCAATAACAGCACTTCCCCAGAGGAGATGATGTCCATTAAAGTCCCCTAGGATTAGAAAGGGAGATGGCAACTGTTCAACGAGAGCATCAAGGTCTGATTGATCATATGTCTCTCCAGGGTACAGGTAGAGAGAAAAACAGTGATGGTATGATCCAAGGAAACACGGATGACTATGGCCTCCAAAGGTGTGTTGAGTGACAAAGACAGGGTGGGCACATGCTGATCAACCAACAGTGCCACCCCTCCATGTACTCGACCATCACACAACCTGTCATTTCTGTACAGAGAAAACTGCCGAATGGAGACAGTATCAGCAGTTTTGAGAAATGTTTCTTGTAAAAAAAGACATACAGGATGGTAGGAAGCAATCAGTGTTTTGATGTCATCCAGATTAGAACGTAAACCTCGACAGTTCTATTGTATCAAGGTGGCCATTTTTAATGACGTGTAGGCGAGGTGGCTGAAGAACTCTTCTCTTTACGACCACGTCTTTTGTTCTTACTATCCTTATTCGGAGGACATCTATCGACCTTCATGGATCTTGCCCTGGGTCGATTGGGCAGGTCTTTGTTGTTGGAAGGGAAATCCAGTGACTGAGGACGCGAACGACTGATTGTATTGCATCTTGGGGTGGGAGAAAAAGATGTATCTGAGGAAATGCCTGTACCTGGAACTAAAGGATGTGGATCTTGGGATTAGTTGGAATGTATGGGAGGAACAGAGGTGGGTGTAGAAGTTGATTCATCAACCTTTTTAACCATGGAAATCGAAAGGGTTTTCATTTGTTTTGAAAACGATTCTCTTGGAGGCACAGAGATCTGTCTGCACTCCCAGACTAGTTGTGGAACGAAGTGCAGCAGCATATGTCCGGTATTAAGTGTCAGACAGCAATTTCTGATTCTCAGGATAACTAATGTTATGTGTCATTTTCAAATGCTGCACCTTTTTTTCCTCCAACCTTTTTGGGCAAGAACGAAAGTAGGAAGGGGGAGAACCATTGCAGTTGACACAATGTGGGTCTGTGTCACACTCATAGGCATCGTGGTCCTTGCCACCACAACGAACAAATATCAGGGAACCACGATATGATGTCTTTGAGTGGCCGAACTTCTGACATTGGAAACATCAAAGAGGGTTTGGAATGTACGGCCGTACCTTGCAATTTAGATAACCTGCCTTGATGGCGGCAGGTGCACGTGGTGATGTAAATATCAAAACGAGGATATTTGTCGGCAGTGTAACTCCATCTTTGCGAGTGGAGATGCGCCTCACTGCACAAACTCCTTGAGTGGAGAAACCAGCGAGAATCTCTGACACGGGGACGTTCTTCAAATCTCTCTCAACAATAACTCCTCGTGATAAATTTAAGGAAGCATGAGGGGTAACCTCAATAGGTACATCCCCAATTGCCTTTGTATTCAAGAGGAGTTCACTGTGTTGGGATGTGGATGTTTCAACCAATATATATCCAGATCAAAGCTTCTTTAGCGACTTTGGAGAACCAGCAAATCCCTCTAGTCCCTTCTGAATAAAAAAGGGGGACATGTGCCCTAAAGGTTTTTCTGAAAGAGAATATAATATAAGAAAATGAGGTATGTGTGTTACAGATGTTGAAGATTGCTGCTCAAAGTCTTCAAGACATGGTCATTTACCTATTGACTGTTTTTTCATTATTTTATTTAAATTTTTCGTAGAAGGATCCATAGGAAAAAAGGAAAATTTCGGTTCCCACAGACCCCACCCACTATGGATTCCTACGAGGGGATGCACTACAATGTCATGCAAGGACATTGCAGTAACGCCAGGGTCTCGTGAGCACTATACCCAAACACCAGCATCAGACACAATGTCCACAACACCTGTTGAGAACTTCCAACACTGGTACTTGGTTAACTCTAGCCCAAGTGGACCAGCTGATTGACCCAAGGAGGGTCACCCAATAGCCGCCCATCTACAGTAATTCAAGGCCAAAGTGCTGTGTTAGGGTTGGAACCCTCAACCACCAGGATCCTCTCCTCCCCTTCACGGGTCGCTACCCACGGCGAACACGTGGGTGGATGTTTAGATCCCAGAGGAGGTAACTAGAAAGAACAGAATCTTCCCTGGTAGGTCCCCTCATCACGTACAGAAATCCACACCGAGGAAAAAGGATAAAGAATTATAAAGTCTTATAGATCACCTCTGAGAGAGGAAGGTCCATTGTTCAAATATTTTCGAGTTTAAGGTCCTTTCCTATTTCCAGTAAATTATATCATGTTATACAAAAAAAAATTTAAATGGATTATGCATATAATAGAAGCTAAGTGCTTTATTTTATTCTCCATGATATATTTGCTGATACTGCACATTTATCCAGAGCCTTCCCATAAGGAGTCAGGCTGAAGCAAGACGAGCTGCTTATGTTTTGTATTTGTTCAATGTCTAGTAATAGACAACTCTGAAAGTCTATATTTTCACCTAAGGCCTCTCCCTGTCATCAACAGATAGTGTTGTTGCTCAGTTACACATAAATAATAACCAAAACTGAAAAGAAAACCAAATCAGTTAATGATGAAATCTAAATACGAACTGAAGGTAATAGCTTTCCTGCATATAAAACATTAAAATCATGCAGAAACAGTAATTCATTCTTATGATAAAACACGTGACACAAACACAAATATTTATATTTCAGTTTATGAATGATGAGAAAACAAAAGTGTTATTCATGACTTTAATATACTGATTGACTAACAATGGAATTAAAATTCTATATTGTTTGTTGTATTGGTAATATTTATCTTGAAGCTACTTTAGATCGTAGTTGCGTTCTTACTTTTATATCCCATAACATACCTTTCCTTTAAAAATGAAAAGCTCTCGTTTGATAATTGATAAAGCGTCAATGGAAGAGTTACAGGCATCTGGAGCAAGAGGGCGTGGAGGTCTTGTGGAAGGTAACAAACCTTCATCATCTGAGGGAGAGATATTCTCGACATATGTTGTCGTTTTGTAGACTCTGGTGGTGGTGGTGGTATGTTGTGTTGTAGGAATCGTGCCAGGAGGTAATGGTTTCCACTCTGGGAGTTTTCGAGCACCTGTAGAAAGCCAAGAAAATGCACCGATTATTCTCTAACATTTAGAGCACTGAAGAGAAGAAAGTTTATCAAGTCTTCCAAATGTATACAGGGAATACAGGGTATACAGACGAATACAGAGAAGTTTAGAAAATGTAATTTTCTAGCTTAGAAATATAACACCATGTTCTGGTATATAGTTTCGAAGTGTAACACAGTCTAGCTTAAACATGCGAAAACATGTTACAGTATCTGGCTTAGACGTGTACTGCATATAACAATTTATATCATGGTACAGTCCAGTTTGGATATATAGCACCTTATAGTATCTAGCTACACATATCGCACCATATATTTGATTTTGAAATTCATGTTTTAAACGTCTTAACATTAAAAACAATTATTATACTTTTTTTTCTGAAAAACATCTACTTCGATTTTTCTTACAAATATTTCAGTTGTCACAGACAAACAACACTCACATAATAAATCTACATTATATTAAACGTGTTTAATTTTCTTAAAGAAGCTGAAATTTATATTATAGCTTCAAATAAAGATGGTCGAATGGAATCATTTACCATATAACAGTTGGATCCCAATGGTATCATCGTGGGGCAGTCTCAAACCGTCGCCAATAAGCTGGTAGTAAGGAAACATCAATGAGTCAATGACAGAACTGTGAGCTAACCCAAATGAGTGTCCGAACTCGTGAGCTGCTACAGAGAATAGATCAACACCTGAGAAAAAAAAAGAAATATATTATTTGAAAAAAAAGTTATTGTATCTTGTAATTGGAGTAACTCGTATAATTAATATACACTTGAACTGCATTTTAATTCCACAGCTTAAAATTGACAACGTTAGCTTAATATACACAACTAATACGAGATTTAGGGTCGTAAATTATTTCGAAATTTCTCCGCACTAAACAAATTATACAGCTCTTAGCTAATACACAGAACACGTCGAAAAATGAAAATGAAAAACAAAACAACCAACAAAAACAAAAACCATCAAACTTGACAAGTCGTAATAACTTCACATTTTTACAGGAGCAATTAAATTATTATAAATTTCATCCCATTACTTAGTAACTTATAAATCATAATTAAAGATATCAGTTACTACGTGACTAACATTTTTCCTGATGTCTGAAACGTGTTTATGAAAACAATAAAGTTTATGAACCTCGCTAACTAAATAAATAACACTGCAGTAGTATTCAAGTAAATAAAACCTATTCAATAGAAGTATGAATAAAGCTATTCAAAATGTTGTAATACGGTTACACCTTGAGGAGGAGTTTGTTTTGTTTTGAATTTCGCGAAAAGCTACACGAGGGCTACCTGCACTAGCTGTCCTTAATTTAGCAGTGTAAGACTAGAGGGAAAACAGCTAGACATCATCACCCACCACTAACTTTTGGGTTACTCTTTTGCCAACGAATAGTAGGATTGACCGTGACTTTATAATGTCCCCATGGCTGAAAGAGCGAGAATGTTTTGTGTGATGGGGATTCGAACCCACGACCCTCGGATTACGAGTCGAGTGCTTTAACCACCTGGCAATGCCGGGCCTCAGGAGGAGTAGAAGCTCAGAATTCCGTTGATTTAAAATGTAGGTTCTGTTTAACTATTATCAAACTATTTTAAATCCTCAATAAATCAACCCAGTTTAGTTATTATTATACTATTTCACATTCTCGGAAAGTCCACTTCATTTTAACTTCTATTAGACTATTTCACGTCTTCAATAAATCAACTTAACTTTAGCCATTGTCACGTATTTCAGATCCTCTCTAAATAATTTTTAGATATTATCAGAATATTTCGCGTCTTCAATAAGCCTACTCTTTTGTCAAACTATTCAACATCCTAAGTAAATCGACTTCAGTTTGATTTTTATGAAACTATTTATTTCGCATCCTAACTTGCCATGAGAAGCTGTCATTTATGAGTCAACTTATACAAGGGCAAACTTTCAAAGGATCGAAATCTTGATTAGCAAGTTAAACTACCTCGCCTCTTGTGGTTTTTAAATAACAGGAGACCAGACTAGGATACAAAGAATTATTTACTTGTAAAAATGACAAACAAACGCTTTAAAATTTAAAAATTGTAAGTCACATATTGTTGATGGTTTTTAAAAGAGGATATTAAATTGGTGACGCAATTCTCAAAATTTGTTTTCATATGAAGGCCATTGCATAGTGACACCTAACGTTAGATGATTGATCGAAGTTGATGATTCAGCTTTCGTCAAGCGCCACGGATTATACTGCTACCAATTAAACAATATACCCGTATACCAAATATACCAATCAGAGAATTAAGCGATTGTTTGATATACAAATAATACAAGTTATTGCCGAAGTTTAATGGTCTGAGGAAAGTCACAATGCATTGTTATCTTTCCTTTCCTGTTGTTCATCTAGTCCGTTCTTTAGTTTTTGGAACAAATATATGATCATGATAGAAAGATAACATAATGACATAGTTTGATATTAATGACTGAAAGGCTCTAACCTTCATTGTCAGAACTAGGTTGACCACGGATCCAAAGTTTTTCTCCATCAAAATGTGTCTCCTCCCAGTCCATCTCCAGGAAAAAATGCATGTGCTAAGACTAATCTCTTCCCATCAGAAGGATACCCATCACCATGGTAGCCACGAAAGAAGGAAATTCTAATATCTGCGTCAGTGGTTTGAACTTCTTGAAATTCCAGTTTGGACACTTCACTCCACATGTGAAAGGTTTTGACCAGCTGTTCTCTGATCATACTAGTGTTTGCCTCCTCAGGTCAGTCATTTATACTGAAAATCAAATCAATTTTTACTTGATAGCCATTTCAGTGAGCTTGCTAGCTGTTGAGACTTAAATAAACATAAAAATGATTTTATCGTCTTCTTATTGTAAGAAACTTGTTGTCTGTAATGATTATTCATATGGTTGGTTTTGTTTGAATTGACGCCAAATATTTAACACTTATTTTGAAATTTGCGAGTGTTTTAATATTTTTCTAAAGAGGATTAAAGGCCACGTGGAGTGTCACTTGTTTTAACAACTTGCACCACATACAATAGTATGTTGTCTGTCCGTCAGTCAGTAGATACTAAAATGGATGATTAATATATAAAAAACACTTAATGCTGGAATTTGTATTGTGGTGACGTCAGTGAAATGTGCGTGTGGCATGAATCGTAAGAAGAATTAAGCATTATGTAGGCTGTAACATAGTATGATATATAAACTTCCAAAGTAAAATATTTTTTTTTTATTTCTTCCTTTACACACCATACGTTTGCCACCACTAAATGCATCACATCCTTATAAAAAAATGTAGTTGGACGTGGTTATAGATGCTCTTAAAATACACATCTTATCTGGCTGTATTATAAAGTGTGACTTAGCTGTAAAATAATTATAATATTGCTTTAGATGTTATTATACCATTGGAATTGTTCCTGGTATAATTGCAGGTAAATTGTTGTGTGCCTTACTGTTAGGTGAATGCATCTTATTGGACGTCCCACATACAAGTCGACAATATGAAGCCAGTTTATAATTAACACAGTCGTTCAGTTGCGGCGCTCTCCAGTGGTACAGCGGTATATCTGCAACAGTAGAAAGCAGGTTTCGATATCCGTGGTGGGCAGAACACAGATAGGTCATTGTATAGTTCAGTGCTTAACTAAATAAACTTAAATAAACAATCAGTTTTGTCTGCAAACATCTGGTTCAACTTCAGAGGAGACACCTGAAAGACAGAAACGACAGATAACAGTCATGTTATGGATTGCTTACTGCTTTTTTTTTCAAATGTTCTAGTATTTGCACTTTTAGTTTCGAAACGGATTCATATTATGCAATTGATACATATACTTAAAGCTCGTTTACAACAGACTTTTGAGGGTGGTTCTATACATGAGTAAAATACCCAAACAATTTTTTGAGGTCTCATTATGGTTCACGAACAATTTAAACTTTAAGTCACCAATGGCTAAAACCAGATATCTGGATTTCAGAAAACATATTTAATTATCAATTGTCTGATTTATAAATAATGAGCTTATGGAAGGATGGATTAACATTTTATAACATTTTATTTTGCCTTTCCATAGCTTTAATCCTATGTATTCCGATTTTCCTTTAATTGTTTTGTGCAGAGTAATGAATTGAGTTTTAATTTATTGTTGCCATAATTTGCATAGCATATAAGATACTGTATGAGAATTCCAATATTATTTTACATATCAGTTCCAAGTCTGAAGATACCACATTGGTCAGATTATAGGGCGACCTCTTCTTCAGAAACTTTGGGAAGGAAAACAGTCCGCAAAATCAATAATATAACTAAACATTCTGCAGGTGAATTGGTTGCAGGTGAATACGGAGAAATTTTACAGGCGTTATCCGTAAACATTTAATCTTTCATATTAGACCAAAAGCTACACAAAACTAATTATATAACGACACCCACAAAATAATAAGATCTCGTTTTTATAGAAGTATAATATTAACCATTTGTTAATATCAATATTTGTTTGCGAGGCATTCCACAGCAACAGAAGCATTTAAGTACTAGTAGCTTTCCAGTATTTTTCTGAACATTAATAGAGCAATTATTAAATATGTTAGAAGCTAAGTTATCATTACGTCAGGTATTATTGTATTAATTTCAGTTTGTGTGTTTTTTCTTATAACAAACCCACATCAGACTAGCTGCTGTGTCTCCCGAGCTGGGTATTAGTGTTTTAAATCCGTACACTTACCGCTGTCGCAGCGGTAGGACTCCAAACAATTGGTTCAATGTTTAGTTTATCTTTTACCCTAATTTCTTATGATCGCTGTTGTTTTATTTGTGCAAAGATACACAATAGACTGCCTGTATTTTGTCCACAAAAGGAATCAATCCCTGGAGTTTAGCATGGGAAATCCGCGAGCTTACTGTTGACCATTGGTACGGGGGATATTACTGATTACCTTGGTTTACTTATATTGTATAAACAGGGAAAAAATAAAATTTTAACAGAAAGTAGGAATTGTTAGTTATTTGTATAATTTCTACAAGAAGTTTCCAAAATAAAATGAATGCTGAAACGAAAAAAGTACACAAAAAATAAAGTAATACTAGTTGAATAGATTTTAGCTATACGGATTACAGTAGCAACCAAAGTAGGGACTGAAAATCGTTTTAAAATCTACCCAACTGGAAGCACTTTACTTTTTACTGCAGCATTTATTTTGTTTTGAATACTTATAGCAATTCTACGAATAACCAACGACCCGTATCTTTCATTAACATTTATTTTTTTTCTATTTATTTGTTCAGGTTTCATATGTCCACAGAATTGACACAACATTCATACATTTTTGATATAGAGAAGTACCTGATAACATTTATGATAATTATAACCACAACCACAAATTTATAAAATGTAATCTTTACTTTGACTCATAGTTAAGTGTATAAAGCTGCCAAAGTAAATATTAAATTTTATAAAGTTGTAATTATGGATTTATTCTTGTTTTGTTACATTTTGTAGCAGGATCGCTACTTCATTCTAAAATTCATAATTTTTAATAGTCTAACCATTTATATATTTCGTCATCTGTTGGTTGAATTGGGCTTAAAATATGTTTACTACTTACAAAAAATCGGTATATATTTACAGAAAAAGCAAAAACGGATACACATGGACCAGCCAAGTAAGCTGATGAAATCATGTAGCGATAGTCCGAGCTGTGTAGGTAATCAGATAAGTAGGTAGATATTAGACAAAAAATTTGCTCTTATACATATTTTTGGATTGTTATACTGGAAATCTAAACGACATTTTTAGTGTAATTATTAGTACATATGCTCGTAATATATAATAACCAATACCTTGATTGTTTGTTTTATTTGTTTGTTTATTTTGAATTTCGCAAAGCTACTCGAGGGCTATTTGCGCTAGCCGTCCCTAATTTTGCAGTGTGAGACTAGAGGGAAGCTAGTCATCACCACCCACCGCCAACTCTTGGGCTACTCTTTTACTAATGAATAATGGGATTGACCATTACATTATAACGCCCCCACGGCTGAAAGGGCGAGCAGGTTTGGCGCGACGGAGTTGTGAACCCGCGATCCTCAGATTACGAGTCGCACGCCTTAACCCACCTGGCCATGCCGGGCCAATCCAATACTTTGAATGGTCGGTTTTCCCTTAGAAAGTCGATAGGATGTTTTTTCTGCATGCGAATTATTTGAAATCTTATTCATCCCTACTATCTGTATATTAAATACTACCATACTTTATAAGACTACGTAACAAAATTTTTACTTTTTCTTGTTCCTGGGCAGAAAGTGTTCTTTCCCAATTGCTTATGGCTAAAGTAAATGGAAAATACTCTTCAAATTTCTCTTCAAACTTTGCTTTTGGGACCTGGGTAATGAAATTCTCAAATTTACCCATTTCCAGGACATTCCAGGTAGATTTAGTGCTGAGTAGTTGATAGAGAATTTTCTCGAACTTACAAGAATTTTTAAGAACCTTCTAGAATGTTCTAGAACTTTCCATAGTAATATATATATACAGGGGCTCACCACTCACCACTTCAGTTTAGTTTTAGCTGCCTAAGTGAACACATAGACCTATCTAATTTTACCAGTCATGGCATCAAGAAGCTGCAAGCATTCTCCAGACGCATTCTGCTATGTAGGTGGCCAATTTATCAAGATAAGAGCAAAAGAGTACTCTGTGACAGCGTCTGCTAAAATGTGTGAAGCCTACAAGGCATATTTCGGCATAGCTGTTGGGGATCAAGACAAACCCTGGGCACCTAATTTTACCTGCGAGCACTGTAAAAAAAACTCTAGAAGGTAAGAAGGACAATTTTTGCTTGCTTGAATAGTAAAATTATACATTATACAAATTTTAGACCTTTTAAAATTTAAGTATCTTTCGATACACCTCAAAGAGGAATACAACAGCGTCAAGACCTTGCTAGAATCCTTGAAGTGTTATGAGTATGGCTGGGAGGTTATCAGATACTTCAAAATGGTGGCTTTCCTGATGGGTCTCCAAGGAGACTTTACCGAGTTTTCCTGTTATATTTGCCTTTGGGACAACAGGGACAACATAATGCACTACAATAGGAAGCACTGGCCACAACGGACAGAGTTCTCTATGGGGAGGCACAATGTCAAGTGTGAGCCACTAGTGGAACTCCAGAAGGTGTTGTTCTCACCATTGTACATAAAATTGGGACTTATGAAACAATTTGTTACAATCTGTCTGCAGCCTTCAAGTACCTTTGAGACTTTTTACCTGAGCTGTCTGAGGCAAAGTTCAAAGCTGGTGCCTTCGTTGGACCACAAATAAGGAAGATCCTGGAGAGCACAGAATTCTTCAAGCTCAGTAGGAAGGAAAACAAAAGCTTGGGGCAGCTTTGTCGCAGTGGTTCGGGGCTTCTTGGGCAATCGCAAGGCCTAAAATTATGTGGTTGAGGCTCTGGTGAAGAACTACGGCAAAATGGGCTGCAGGATGTCCCTGAAAGTCCATATCCTTGACACTCATCTTGATAAATTCAAGGAGAACATGTGAGTATACTCAGAGGAGCAAGGCGAGCGCTTCCACCAAGATATACTGAAATTTAAACGCCGCTACCAAGGAGTGTATAACAAAAACATGATGGGAGACTATATTTGGGGGCTGCTATGTGAAAGTGATTTACATTACAGTCGCAAATGTCGAAAAACTGCTTATTTCTAAACATTTTTGTATAACTTTAGTATAAATATATGTAAATCTTGATTCATTCAGACGTTTTATTCAGAAGTTTTTACCTAGAAAATAGGTTAATTTCTAAATTTCATTATCCAGGTCACAAAAGCAAAGTTTGAGAGAAATAATGTCCATTTTCTGTACTTTTACAACATAATTAATTAAGAAATAATACACACTGTCAAGAAACAAAATTTGTATTACACAGAGTAATGTAAGTTGTTCTAGTATTAAACGACTTCTATACATTTTCTCGAGAAGCGGTTACCCGAAAAAAGTTTATTTCCGTTTGTGTGCTTTTTAATTTATTTAAATGCATTAAAGGTTATTTGGTACGGTTAATAATAATACCTTTCGTTTTATATTTATAGCAAAATTACTACGATTATATGACACCGTCCTTAATTTTCAACTACAAGCCAGAGAGAAAGCAATCAGTCAGCAACACCCTACTACCCATCATAAATGCTAAAGGGTTTATCGTCTCTCTTATAACGTAAACATAATTCAAAGTACGTTGGATATTTTAAACCCACGCACGGGTTCGAATCTACCTCGTCAGCTCAGAAATGCAGGGCGCTATCACAGAAGCAATTCGCGCTCAGTGATTAATTTAGTAGAAACGTATAACCTACTATCCCACAAAAATGTGTGTTTAGGTCGACATAGACCCCCGCTAGTACAGCGGTATGTCTCCGGATTTACAATGCTAAAATCAGGGGTTCGATTCCCCTCGGTGGGCTGAGCAGATAGCCCTTTGTGGCTTTGCTTTAAGAAAACACACTGTTATGTCAACATGGGCCAGTTTTGGTTTCCACTAAAGTTTTGGAAAAATATCAAAATGGATTGTAGTACCGTTTTCAACCGTTAACCACAAGTAGTGTTACGTACAAACTTTCTTCATGAAGTGTCATCAGCAAGGAATGTATGTCTATTCAAAACCATCCATGTAGCGCGCGCACAGCCATTGCTGAAGAAAAAGAATTTTTTTTTTTATAAGTATGATTATACGTCGTTAACTTGTAGTTAAGCTCACACTAATAATTTAGTAGCTAAAGTTTTCTTAACTGTAATTAAACCGTTGAGAATTGAAAGTATTAATTAGTGATGATAACATTTGTCTGTTTATTTTAAAACAAATCTCCTTGGGCTATGTGCTATGTAACGTTTCTCACGCTCGAATTTTGATCTTAAGTTATATTATAACTAGCTAAGGATACTCCTTCAGAAAGCAGAAACTGTATTAAGCGCAATGTTAGATAATGTTCCCTTTCCTTCTTACAGCGCCACAGCTGTATGTCTGCAGACTTACAATGCCAGAAACTGGTGGGCATAGTACAGAGAACCTATTGATAGCTTTGTGTTTAACTACAAACCAAGCACACATATCCTTCTTATTTTTGTTATTAGATCTCTTAAAAACTTCATTAGAAGCTAACTGCATGTCCTGCTTTGTGAAAGGTATTAACTGACTTATTTAACTAGTTAAGTATTTGCGTCTTTAAATTTAAAACCAAGCATCTGTAAAATAAGTGGAAACGTGTTCTATTTAAGGGCGTGTTTTTACCCTCTTTCTTTGACAAGTGTCCCAAAACAAAATAACCCTTGTACTCAGTTACCATACAAAAAGTGATGACTGCCAACAAACACAAACATAATGAATTATCTCTACGGTATGGTGTCTAATTCAGATACAGTATTATGGTTTACCTCTTTGTATTGTATTCTTAAAAGACGAACAATATAGAAGCTTTGTAAAGAAATAAAACAGGAAAACAGTGCGCCCCTTGAGCAAAAAAAACCAACTTAGCATCAGCTACTTAACCAAAGGTACTTGCGCGTTGCATTTATTTTGGATATTTTTATATATATACCAATTACTTTTAACATAAACGGAATCACCAACTAAACTATGTATGAATTAACCCATTTAGTTGCAAAATAACGAGAAGAAACGTAAAAAAACAACATTTTCTTAGTTAAAGACGGATCTAAGATAGCCTAGGTATATCTTTTGGCACACATCTTAGATATTTATGCTTTGCTAAAGGTGCCAAAATGGCATTGCTTAAGTTCATTTGGATCAAATAATGCATGAAATGAAGTTTTTGACCTAAATACCTAGCAATAAAAACCAAAATCTTTATTATATTTTATATACAATCAAAAGTATGGCTATTTGTTCTATTTGGGAGTGGTTCTAAAACTCATTTAGTTTGAGGCTTCCTTGATGGGAATAAAAAAATCTTTCAAGTCCCCGAGTCTATAACTTTATCGTGGTGATTGAAAAACAGTGCTGTAGTAAAACCAATAACATCTCATTTCGACATACAGTATCATTCAATTAATTCAACATAATTCTTGTCCGTGTATTGTTGATTTAGAATCAAAATTAATTCAGCATCTTTGTTTACGGCCCATTTTGTGGAGGGCTTTCCAAGAAAAGCTTTATGCCCTCTGGGGTTAACATGGTTTACAGTATTTATCTTCACCATCTTGGATATTTTAATTCCTAAATGATGCTAATGGAAGATTATTCATATCTTTAATAAGTACAGCTGAAAGACATATATATGTAATCAAAACACAATACGCAGAGTGTATATATATTCGTAACTTTTATTTTTGTTTGTTTGCTTTTGGAATTTCGCACAAAGCTACTCGAGGGCTATCTGTGCTAGCCGTCCCTAATTTAGTAATGTAAGACTAGAGGGAAGGCAGCTAGTCATCACCACCCACCGCCAACTCTTGGGCTACTCTTTTACCAACGAATAGTGGGATTGACCGTCACATTATACACCCCCACGGCTGGGAGGGCGAGCATGTTTAGCGCGACGCGGGCGCGACCCCGCGACCCTCGGATTACCAGTCGCACGCCTTACGCGCTTGGCCATGCCAGGCCACTTTTATTTTTACTTTTTGAACTAGAATCCAACGACCATGAGAGATTGCAAGTTTTTCACATTTTGGTGTTTATTCTAGTACTCATTGTCCGCTTAGTTTCAAGTTGTTACATTCTCCTGTCAGAATTTTATCGTTTTATTTTCAGTGATCGCCAGTGGCGGCGCCAAGGGGGCTTGAGCCCCCCCAAATGAGCCAAGTCCTCCTCAGCCCCCAATATTGTTACCTACATATATTCATAAAATATGGAAAACACAATCGTCGTTGTTGCTTAACAATTAACATACAGTATCATTCAATTAATTCAACATAATTCTTGTCCGCGTATTGTTTATTTAGAATCAAAATTACTTCAGCATCTTTGTTTACGGCCCATTTTTGGAAGGCCTTCCAAGAAAAGCTTTATGCCCTCTAGGGTTAACATGGTTTACAGTATTTATCTTCACCATCTTGGATATTTTAATTCCTAAATGATGCTAATAGAGGATTATTCATATCTTTAATAAGTACATCTTATTTCATTAAGACGGAAGTATGTGTCATGCGTCCTATAGTAACGTACTGAATGTGTTGAAACTCATGCGCTGTATTGCCACTTCCTGTGTAATGCCATTCTATCTTGAGCTATGACGAAGATTAGACAACCACGTTGATTTCAAGTTACAACAGATCATCAGGGATTTTACTTGATAAACCAAAGGTTTCACAGGTATTTACCCATTAAATTCATTTATCTTTTATTGAAAAGTAAAACATATAGCATGCATGTATAAGTGTATTGTGTATAAGTCAAAACTATGAAGCATTTAGCCGGTGTTGTGTTCTCTGTGAGATCATTTTGCATTGTGTATCAGCCATTTAAAATTGTACTGATGATTGTGACATACACTTAAAATTGTGACTTATAATCCAATTAATGTTATACTTATGATTAGATAATAACCTTACATATTAACTGACCAAATAATATTTCTAAACAATTCTAGAATGAATTTTGAAATTCTCATTGGTCTATTTAGAAGTGCCGAATTTAATATAATGTAGCAATTACATTATTGTAACAGGTGCTTGTCACACTTATGATAATAAGAACAATATCACAATCACAGTTTGGCCTGTATGAATAATGTGAACTTATGAAAAAACCAGCCTTTCTGTGAAAGTCAACTGCAATTTAGCAAACTATGGTGTGGCAGAGGATGACCTTGCAGTGGAGTTCCACCAGATAAAGCGGCTAAATGCCAGGAAGAAAGACAAGTGGCAGGAAATATCCACACCATTGGAGCTTGCAACCATGCTGGAGCCATACAAGGATGCCTTCATCTTCACAAACTTGTGTGCATCGCTGCGACCCTGCCTGTCAGTTCAGCTGCCTGTGAGAGAAGTTTCTCATGTCTGAAGCTTCTCAAGACATACTTGCGCAACAGCAGTGGTAACAACCACACCAACAACCTTGCTGTCATATCAGTAAACTCCAAGAGGGCAAAACAACTCTATATTGATACTGTCATAGACACATTTGCTGCCAATCACCAGAACAGGCGCATTGTTTTGAAGTAATATTGACAATAAACATAACATGATGAAAGATAGATAGCCTGATAGTGACCTTACTTTTCCTCAGAGTGTATTAACTTCACATGGGATAATTCGTTTCTGCTATGTAAACTATGTCTTTATGTTATATTTCTTTTGATTTGTAGCTTTACTCTTAATGGTATATTAAATGTTCAATCTAAGCTAATCTTGATTTTCTTTATTATTATGTATTACTTTGGGTGGAATTTAGGTGAGCTTCCCCTTTTACATATACGCATATTTTCATAAACAGATTATTTCTAATTTGTAATAATGAATTACTAATCAGAGTATGAGTTTCCAATGAAAACTGCATTGAAAATGCAGTGCAAAATAGCAGGCCTTTCTTAAATGTACCTTACTATTTACATTATTATAATTTACCATCTATACTTCATATTGATGGCATTTTGGGAAGCCCCTCCACAGTTTACCTCAGCACCCCGTAACGAAAATATCCTGGCGCCACCACTGGTGATTGCTAAATGTGTCCTGCATAAAAAATTCTAAGAGTCATCAATCTCTGAAGGTCTTTGTCTTTGATAACAAGGTTAAAGACACCTACAAAATTCTCTTCTAGTGAGCCACAATATGTTTCGTCGAATTTCCCAGCTCGCTTCACTCGCTCAAGGAGGTTGTGATGGAGTGGGTAAACCCCACACCACAGCCAGGTTGAGTGAGGGAGACGAGTCTGGGACGAGAACCGAAAAAAAATAATCTTTTTTTCTTTAGTATATTTCAAATAATATATCCTCTAAACTAAAGGGATTTATAACGCCAAAACCCGAAGTTTGATGCTTGTGATTGGTAAAGCTCAGCCAGCCCTTTGAGCTCAACAGCAAATCAACAAATCCTATGACCTTTAAGTGATTTTAACGTTTAGACTTTGTTATTTCGTGTTTCTCTTCACTTCTGTATCTCAATTTTTAACATAGGACAATTCATCTAGAGTTTCAGGAATTCCCAGAGTATTATTGAGAACAATCCACATCTTAAAAGAGTTGTTCACGCTGTTAAAGAAGACATTCTATACGTTTATAGTTTTAATGCTGTTATGGAAAAGATTGTGCAGGCTATAAAAGTGGTATAGAATATTAAATCTGAAAATAATTTTGAAATTACTGGGACTTCCACACCATACAGTTAACAGTATGTTGAATGAGTTCTGATATTATTTTTGGATTTCCTACAATATTAAATCCAGTCAATAAATGATCTAAGATAGCAAAAAAAAACAAAAAAACCACATAAAAACAACAATAACCTAGTTTCTGAGTTCTAAGCTTATTTTACAAAAGAGTACCTACTTTCTGTGTTCATAGATCATTCCTAAGAAGAGCATCTAGTTTCTACGTTCCTGGATTATTCCACAGGAAAATACCCAGTTTCTAATATTTGTTCAGATTGTTATATATGATAATATACAATTCTGGGGTACCCATATCATTCTACAGCATAATGTAGAGTTACTATAACAGTAGATTGTTCCACATGGTAGTGCACAGTTTTGGGGCTTTTGGGTTGTTTCACATGACAATACGCAGTTCTGGTATAATTAGATCATTCTACATAATAATACATAGTTACTGTGGTCTTACATTGTTTACAAGGTATTACACAACTATACTGTCCCATGAAACAGTATACAGATGCTATAGGGTTACCATATAATGCACGGTTTCTGGGATCTCGTGATCATCCTAGAGAAATTCCACTGGTTTTGGGGTTTCTAGTATTTTTTTAACAGGATAATATACAGTAGCTAGGATCCTGAGATCGTTCCACAGGAGAGTGTTCAGCTACTGATGTCCTCTGGTTGTTTTCCATCTGCTTAGAGGATATTATTTTTATGTCGTCCATATGTGTTAATTTAGTCTCTCATTTGATTTAGCACAGGAAGGTCGATAAAATAGAAAGTTTAGGTTCGCAATCGCTTATCTCACAAAAAGTTAAGTTTCTGTTGTTTTAAGCAACCGAGAGAATATCTTAGAAAGCTAGTAGACATTTAAAGGCGAATAAATGAAGGGGCGTTCTCTGTAGGGGCGTACTCTAGTGGCCCAAGTTTCCTTCCAGGGAAATAATGAGAAATCCACGTGCGTTAACGTCAAGTGTTAAAACACCATCTGTTTTTACTTTTCTCATTCCCCCACCTCACTACGCCCTGCTGAATCACTGGACTGACAAATGCATATATATTGGATGATCCATGAACATTTTCAATGTTGAATAGTACATTAAAGCTACGAATTTGTTGATAAAAGAAGAAATAAGTAACTGCAATAGTTAACATAATATGACACGATCATATTATGTTAACTATCTCACCCGAAACACAAAGAAACATCAAGTATATGGCTACAAACCATAATATATTCAGTGATAAAAGTAAGTAACACTTCGCATAGTTTAAAAAGTAACCTATGTTATCGAAGACTCTAAAGAAAGTCAACTGTGTTTTGGAAACTACATTCGTTAATAAATTACAAACACCGTTAACCTAACGGTTTGATAAGTCAACCATAACCAAACGAATCAACGATATCAATACATTCACCAGGTTATAGCTTGACAGTTTGATACGCCATTCTCGACAAATTAAAAAACCAAAAATGTCAGCACACTTGTCATGACGTAGCTTGAAAGTTTTATGTCACTCTTTACAAACCATAACCAAGTAAACCAGCAATGCCAGCGCATTCATCTGACAGTTTCATATGTTATCCTTGACTAACCATAACCAAATGAATTAACGATACAAGCACATTTACAAAGACGTAGTAGGACAGTTTCGTAAGTTACTTTTCACCAATCTCCTTGAGCTATCTTATATTAAACTTGAACTCGATCAACCAAGCACAATATGGAAAGATGCTTATTTGACCACAACGTGATATTTTTTGTTCGTTTGTTTGTTTCTAATGCGTGTGAGCGTGAGAAAGGGCGTTTCACTCTTAATGCTTAAGTGTTGATAGCCCTGCCAACGAAACCAGGAAAACACCATCAGACGTAATTAACTACATCTTAAGACACTTCTTGTTCAATTATCAAATAATAAAAAAATACGCAAAGATAAAATAAACAAAATCTAAAACATGATAAACAAACTATCTAAATTCGTTCTGCTTAACCATAATAAACCTGGTAACCTACTCTGGACCTATTGAAAATTAATGACCTGCCTAACTTTTCATCAGTTCTTTACATCGAATATTGTAACTGAGAAAAACATTAAAAAACCAAGTATGGTACAATACCAAAAGTAAACGGATTAAAAATAGAGGTAAATATCTATTTTGTTATAACACAACAGGTCAATAAGTAGAATGTTATATATATGTTAATTTATTAGCGAATGAACGAACTGAAATAAAAATAATTAAACAACATCTTTATAAGTTGTTGTTAAATTAACAAAAAATACACACGTTACATGTAACAAATCAATATTAATATTACACATTTATTAGAATACTCATAAAAATACATCATAATAACATTTGTCAAAATATGACGTTAAACTGGGTAAAATGCAAACCTTTAATGAGTAAAGGAAGGTTTTTACTTTTATCAAATCACATTAAAAATCTATAACTTTATCCGATCAAAGGTGATAAACCACAAGCAATGGGAATGTGAACGTAATGTTGAACAACGAGAAAAACCAAATGCCTTACTAGATATTTGTGGAATTACAACTCCTTTTAACTAACAGTGGTACAACGCTTCCAACAATTCTTCGCGCATGCGTCTGTCTAGCGACGATGATGCTCTGTTTTTCAAGTAAATTTCGTTCCTTTCTCGCGTGATATAAGTCAAGACTTCAACGATTCTCGCCGCTGTGACGAGGAGAACGACTGGGAAGCATAATTACATAGTTGGAGTAAAATAATAACGACACGAAGACACAGAGGTAATGAACAAGAAAATAAGATTGTATAGAAGAACGATAAAAGGAAATATTATTACAAGTATAACAGTTCATATCAAATAAACAATGAAAGAGAAAAAAAATATGTCTGTGACTGCCACAGCCCAGAGAAAGCCACACCAACGAAGAAAAGGAAAGACCGTTTACAGATAAAAATATATTAGCGAATCATTACACAGACTGAAAAACGTTTAGTGATTAAATAACGAAGTTACGAGCTGAAATGTAGTAGTAACCCTTATCATCTTGGTTTTAAATACTGTTCCATTGTAAAAATTAATACTGAACGGCTATATTAGTGGTTCTTTAGTAATAACAAGCTTTTCAATCGGAAATGTCTCTACTAGAACTACGATCATAAGTCACTTACACTACTAACTTTAAACTGAATTAATTACATATGTAAACAAAACACTCGCTGTTATCCTTCAAGAATTAGAATTACGTATCCCAGCTTTCCCCAATAAAAAAATATACCAACCAATAGAGCACAGAGGAAGTTCATCCAGCCAAGACAGCTGCATTCTGGCGTCTAAGAAGAGCCTCAGCGAACTGTTAAACCACACAGTAACCTACCAACGCCCCTTCTTCCAAAGCTGTTACTAGGCGGGGGTGTCTAGTTACATCGGTGTCCCATGCTTGATGAGGATTTCTCGACCATTATGTGTAAATCAGTCACCAAAAAAAGAGGAATAACCTCAAAGAATGAATTGAGTTATATGAGGTACAGGCAGGTGACAAGCGAGTATGGTTTATACTGATTTTTAAAACTTATAGTAGGTCTGAAACATAAACTGGAGTAATTCAACCTTCACTACAGTCACGTGAAAAAATACAACATGTACGTGACAGTTCGATTGTTTTCACCGCAATAAAATAGGAGGGGAGGGGCTGGTCACGTGACTGAGAAAGACGCTTTAATTCAGCCCACCCCCAACCCAGAAAGGAAATTTTAATTTATCGACTCCGTCAAACAATATCCGAAATAATTTATCCAGCACACGATAACTGATTTTGATATCCGACTGTTCCAACTTACTTAGTGCAGGAAGCATTTCCTCTGTTATTAATATATATAAAACTGAAGGCGATTCAACAGGGCGATCACCCTTGTAGAAGGACCAAGTGATGTAAGTAAGTAAGGGTTTCTCTAACTTGCAATTTGTTGCAATCTTTAACTTTTCAGCAAGAAGATGAAAGACGAGCTTTAAATTGTACAAATGCAAATTATCTTGGTTTTAAATAATGCATTTTAGTGAAATTAATTCTGACACTGTCGGGTTACAATTCAAAGTGTTTTTAGTATCAAATTCTGTAACGTTATATACAAAACAGGGAAATACTTAACAAATTTTTTTCTTATATTGTAATCTTAAAAATTGTTTTTAATTAAAAACAAATACTTCTTGCCTCTTATTAATAGAAATCTTTAAATGTGAACTCTTAATACATAATTCTCTTTCTCTCTTACGATTCACATAAAAGTATATTTTGTAAAATTCACATGGATACGTCCCTAATTTTTAACTGGTATACTAGAAATAAGAGAGCCAGTCAATAGCACTCACTGTTAACTCTTAGACTATTACTGTCTAACATAACAGTGAACATAACTAGCATTATTATAGCTTATTCATGGGCCCAAACTACGAACCGCGATTTTACCGCAAACCATAAGTCCTCGGATTCAGATTCCGAGCACGTTAATCACCAGGCTACGAACGACTAAGAGCTATAGATGTTTACTTCAAGTTAAGTGTGACTTATTTTATATGTCATTCATTAAAAGTTTCTCCTTTCAACATAGTTCGGCATCGCCGGGTGGTTAAGGTACTCTGCTCGTAATCTGAGGGTTGCGGGTTCGAATCCCGTTCGCACCAAAATATGTCGTCTTTTTAGCCGTGGGGGCGCTATAATGGGACGGTCCATTTTACTATTCGTTGGTAAAAAAGTAGCCCAAGAGTTGGCGATGGATAATGATAACTAGTCTTACACTGCTAAATTAGGGACTGCTAGCGCAGAGAGCCTTCGTTTAGCTTTGCGCAAATTCCAAAAGAACTGAGATTTGTATGTTACTAGTTGCATTAAACATATTTCTTAAAGTATGAAATAATAAGACTTCGTGAACGAAAGAACGCATGTGTTAAAATTCAAAGCTTCTAATAACATTATTAGTCAGGTACGTCAATATGTTTACAATAAAAGATGGAAACTGACAGCCACGTCCATACATTATGAATAATAAAAAATAAACTAAAATCTCAGGATAGAAATTATCAGCAACATCAGTGCAGTATAAGTAATAGAGGATGTGTTAAAAATCAGGATAGAAACTGATAGCAACATCAGTACAGTATATATAATAAAAATGTACCACCTGTATGTCAATGCTATGAATGTTGTATTAGTTACAATTATAAGAAGACCTTCTGCATTCATTCTGTTGTAAGATATACAAAATATGAGTAATAATATAATAACAAACAGAAAGCTAGAAGATGTGTAAAGATAGCTCTATAATAAAATGTTGTAACTGAAGTAACATTTAATGTTATTGAAATATTGCAATTTTTATCCCCATACTGAGAAGGAAATGAAAGTAGATATAATTGTAAAGGATATAAAAGCAAAATTTATAAATAAAAGCAGATGATAAATATCAGCGACAGACAATCAACAGAAGCATGCACGACCTTACTTACCATGACTCCCTCTCGTGTAGAGACTTAAATTTTCTATTTCTTGCACAGGACTAACTTTCCAACTTAAACGAGTGCTATTCTCACGTAATTCTAAAAACCAGGTTTGGAATTTTGAAAAAATGAAGTCGAATAAAAATCAATTTTACGATGTTATTACTTATGTTGTAAGTCAAAATGGTAAAGTTAATTATTGAAACCCAATCTCTGAACGTCTCATTAAAATTTTGAGCTTTCAAATGCTTGATGTAAACATCTATATATATATATAAGACCAAAAAACGTACAGAGCTAAGTAAATACTACAAGGATATTGGAGACCCTTAGATGAAGAAAATTATTAGGAATCTCTGGAACATTATCCAAAATTATCTGAGACTCTTCAAAAAGAAAACTTGAATGTTTTATTCCACTTTTAATTCAAATACAGATTCAAAATGTTTTTGAAACTTCATTACACATTTCAACAAAAGATGTCCTTCAATACAAACTTACCTAACATCATTCATGACTACTACAATGTCTACATATAAAAAAAATTGATTTGTGCAGTACCATAATTCATGACTATTGCCATACTTATAGCACAAATGATATTTGCAATTCAGCGTATCTTACCATTCTTGATTACTATTATACTTGTAGCAAAAGAGGGTTTTTGGCACCCTACCATTATTCATGGCAATCACCATCCTTAAAACAAAAATGGTCTTTGCAACACAAGTTACCATACCATTTCTCACTATGACTAAATATACCTATAACAGAAATGATTCAACAAAAGAAATTACGTTACCACATTCATGACAACTACGATATTTATAAGAAAAGGCTAAAATATTCAAACCTTATACTTAATAAGTCTTTAAAACCCCATGCAAAAATCTGTATGTTTCATTAAATCGATAAATTTTTATATCATACTTCAATCCTCATTATTTAGATGAAAGTATTTACATTACTAATAATACATACAATTATTAATCCCAAAAATAAAACTTTTTTGGAAAAAACACCCAAATCACTATAATCTAAAACACACACACAACATTCAGACAACTTAAATGTACTATCATTTCTCTCAGTACTGTAACTTACACGCTAAGGATCCTCGTAGCAAAAGTAACACTATTTTTTAAAATTAGTGTTGAGAATAAAAGCACTTTCCAGCAAAATTTTGGAACTTTCACAAACTGTTACTTATATTTAACGACTTTTTAAAGACGGACTGCTTTTTCTTAGGTTTCATAACAATTCCAGCGTTTTTTGTCAGATCCTTTGTTATATTTACATTTACCAAAAACGTTTCATAGCTACAGACCAATTGTTTGAATAAAAACCCTGGAAAACAGTCACTGGATGCTTATTTTGAATCAATAGCTAAGAACTAAACCTCCAGAAAAATAACAAATACATTACGCTAAACAAATCACAATCCACTTGGACAAACTAAAACATTGTTATAATGGGTTATTGGTAAAAACTGTATTTTAGCTTATTTTCTTAGGCCTATCAACAGCCTTTTACGATAAAGACTAAACAGTAAAAATATGTGATTTGGTCTACTTTACAGACCTCTAAACATCTTTTCAAAATAAAGATTCAGTGGTAGAGAGTGTACTTTGGTCTATTTTTTAGGCTTGCAAACAGCTCTTTACACTGTCCAGAACAACGATTTATACGACAATTAAGCTTACTTTGCATGAACAGAACAAACTATGAAACTGAGCCCTCCAAATGAGCAAAGCCCCCCTCAGCCCCCCAATATTGTTACCTACATATATTCGTAAAATATGGAAAACACAATCGTCGTTGTTGCTTCACAATTAACATCAAAGAGATATAGATCTGTAGAACTCAACGTCTTCATTAAGACGGAAGTATGTGTCATGCGTCCCATAGCAATGTACTGAATGCACTGAAACTCACGCGCTGTATTGCCACTCCCTGTATAATGCCATTCTGTCTTGAGCTTTGACGAAGATTAGACAACCACGTTGATTTCAAGTTACAACAGATCATCAGGGATTTTACTTGATAAACCAAAGGTTTCACAGGTATTTACCCATTAAATTCATTTATCTTTTATTGAAAAGTAAAACATAGCATGCATGTATAAGCGTATTGTGTATAAGTCAAAACTATGAAGCATTTAGCCGGTGTTGTGTCCTCTGTGAGATCATTTTTACATTGTGTATTTGCCATCTAAAATTGTACTGATGATTGTGACATACACTTAAAATTGTGACTTATAATCCAATTAATGTTATACTTATGATTAGATAATAACCTTACATATTAACTGACCAAATAATATTTCTAAACAATTCTAGAATGAATTTTGAAATTGTCATTGGTCTATTTAGAAGTGCCTATTTTTATGTAATGTAGTAGTTACATTATTGTAACAGATGCTTGTCACACTTATGATAATAAGAACAATATCACAATCACAGTTTGGCCTGTATGAATAATGTGAACTCATGAAAACCCAACCTTTCTGTGAAGATCAACTGCAATTTAGACATTTTGTTTTGGTGCTACTATGACCATTCAATATCCAGGCCGCGGGTTTGCTTTGTTTGAGCGCGCGATTCCCGCCTCGAACGCCTTAAGTGTATGATCACCGAGCCGCTGACCATGATGTACGCTCTGCGTACGGCTAACGATCGGCTCAGTCCGATCGAGATCCAGATGCCAGCCGCACGCCACACTCCTCCGTTCACTCCCATTAGCTGCCCACAGTTTTACAACATACCCTATCAAAGTTGTGTTTGTGTTCCCTAATTAGCCCTGTAATTTTACATTATCACTACCCTCTAATTAAGTACTTGTGCTATATGGTTAAAAATAAACACTTTCTCTAACAGTATTTCACAGATATGTTCTGGATGCCAGGAGACACACCTATGCCATCATAAACAGAATGCTTAACGAGCTGAATAGAAGATTCTCTTTTGATGCCTGCAGTGTTCTGATGGGTGCAAGTGCATTGAACTCCAAACACTCCACATTTCTGGACAAGCAAGCACTTTTAGGAGTGGCAGCAAACTATGGTGTGGCCTCTGATGACCTCGCAGTGGAGGACCACCAGTTGAACCGGCTAATTGCCAAGAAGAAAGACAAGGGGCAGGATATATTCACACCATTGGAGCTTGCAACCATGCTGGAGCCATACAAGGATGCCTTCATCTTCACAAACTTGTGTGCATCGCTGCGACCCTGCCTGTCAGTTCAGCTGCCTGTGAGAGAAGTTTCTCATGTCTGAAGCTTTTCAAGACATACTTGCGCAACAGCAGTGGTAACAACTGCACCAGTTGTAATTGCTGTCATATTAGTAAACTCCAGGAGGGAAAAACAACTGTATTGTATTGAAAATACAACTCACTGTCATTAGTTTAAAATTGTCACTGTTTACAATCTTATCAAAATTTTTTCCTGTTCTTGTTAATTTTTCACGTGTTTTCTTTAGATTTGAAGGTAATTCGTAGTTTTTTTCATGGAGGTGATATAATTTCATACTGATTGCTAAGGTTTCAGTAAATACGTTTATCAAATATTAAAAGTTAATTTCATTCATTTCTTGTTCACCTGTGTTTTTCTTTAAAACTGAACTTTCTTTTTTTTTCACCTTACTATACGGAAATGTTCTCACCAAATCCAACTCACATGGCTTATATTGGGAAAGCGTCTATCCCTGGAATGCCACGTTGCACGACTCCCTCTTACCAAACTAAGGTGCAGGAAACAAAAACGAATAAAAACAGGTTTTCGAGTTCTAATAATAAAAGAAAGTTACCGTCGAAGTACTTAGGTTGAAGTATATGTAGATATAGCCCTAGTTTGACACAATATTTTTGTTTTGTTTTTTTGGTTTTGTAAAATCACCAAATTTTTACTTAATAATCTCAAAACAGTCCACGAAGATACATTGTGAAATAATAGAGAATGAGGTAAAAAATACCACATATGAAAATATTTAAAACATTTTCATTTTTAATCAAAGTAAAGTGCGTCATTTTTAATTTTCACAATATCGTATTGATACAATAAATTCCATTCGCGCAACGTAGCTGCTACTGAGATGGTTGTCCTATAACATTCAGTAGAGAATAAACAAAACAACAGCAATGAAAACAACTGAAGTATAATCATTTTACTGTAGTCTGTATAATAAACATAATAAACACACGTAATATATGTATGCTAAGCCTGTTCTATAACTGAATTCATTGTCTTCATTCAATTCTTTCTGGGAATTATATAGTAATAGAACATAGATTTCTGAAATCTTGCGTTCATGGATATTCACAGAATTTTTTTCCGTTGGGGTGGAGGAGGAGAAATAATGTGAAATTGCGAAGTGAATAAAAATTTCATATACATATGCTAAATGAATAAAAAGAGAATTATGTTTCTCAATTTCCGGAGGGTGGGTCATGTGCCCTCTTTCAAGACGGCTTGTATGGTATTAAAACTTTTATTAAAATAAAGTTTACCTGAGAAACTTTTAGAATATTTAAACGTCACTACGAAGACAGGGAGTGAAGAGGTGTTTTTAAGTTGTACCTAAATCAATAAAATAACTAATGGGATGATATGTTTTAATTAAACTCATATTCGTAAAAGTTTTTAATCAACGTACAAAGAAATAAATAAATTTGCTTCACCCAAACAGTTTTTTTTTTTTTACAAACACCCGTTTCCAAATTAGCTAATATTATGTTAATTTTTATAAACCGTACATACGAGAATCAGATATGTTTTAAAGTTGATAATTCCCAAACAGTTTAGTAGAATTTCATAAAAACAAAACAGTTGAGTCTATTAAAATTCTGCCGAGGTAAATGAATGTGCTTATGTAAATGGTCAAAGTAACTAAGAATAAACAATATTAACGTCCCGCCGGTGGGGCATCAGTAAGTCTATGAGCTCACAATGCTAATATTTTGGGTTTGTTTCTTCATGGTAGACACAGCAAATCGCCCAATGTGGTTGTGCTCTAAAACAACAAAATCAATTAAGTTGTTAAAAATCATCCAGAGTCTGTTAAAATAGTTGGCCGATCTTCTTTTCTTCACGGCTTTATCACCTACCATGCTGAAGTTAAGGCCAATTGTATCGACAGCACGCAGGGTCATTGGATTTTGTCACCCCTATAGGTGTAATTAATAACATCATTTTGCAAGGTGTGTAATTTGGAAAATTCAATATTTATTGTTTCCCACACCATGATCCTACCACTGCCACATTTATCACGTTAGTGTATGAAAATAGGTTAGATCCGTTTCTAGATTTTCTCCAAACAAGAAAACTGAACATCATCTGGCTGTAGGACAGAGCGTCGCTCATTCTGTGAAAAAAGTATATTATTTGATCCATTCAAGTGTTCTTTACAATACTGTGAGCGAGTTTTTCGTTTCTTACTATGAGTGGAATACTCTTCCCTGGGGGTAGTCTGATATACCACCTGTACAGAAATCTGTTTTTGAATGTTTACAAAATTTCCAGATGCAGATGCGAACATCTGATTCGGTTTTGAAGCAGGTATCTTAAGATTGCAGTGAATCTGAGCCGACAAGTAACGGTTGTTTTCCTGTACAGTGGACGATGGACTGTCTGCCTTATTCAAGTGTTCCATCTCGTTTCTACTAACAGCGCTTTATTGCGATAATTCCCCACAAGAGTGAAAGGTCTAAACTTTCTTTTTATTTAATCATGATTCATAAGTAATTTGAGACTCACTGCAAAGGGACAAATGAGTCATAAGATACAACAAGGGCTCGAAAACCAGTCTCTCATCATTTCATATCATATAACATATCACCAAATGCCTGATACGAATAAACATTAACTGAGTAGGAGTGAGCGGCATTATTTTATAGCAGTGGTTCTGCCTTGTCACAGCTATAACATTATATGCTTTGGACTGAGAGGTTAGGATTTTAAAGCCACAGTAGAGGAATTAAACCTACTTTCCTAGGCTGGTAGCATGATGTTGTGAATGTATTTACTTCTTCAAGGAAAACAAAGAAACAGACGTATTTTTAAAGGTTATTAAATAATTTATAAAAATAAAATAAAAACAAGTGTTTCTTGGGCAATTTTATTATGGTAAAGCAATTTACCCTATGTAAATTTCATAATAGTCATTAATATGATGTAAGGTGTGATCCTTACAAACACTTTCTTTATAAGATAACATCTAATCAGAAGGTCTCACGTTCCGCCTAAAATAAACAGCGCTCCGTGTTATAAAAGTGACAGTCAAATTCTGTCATTCTGTCTGATAATATTAGCCGCATAAATATGGTGTTGACGAGTTCCCTTCATTCTAGTCTATCTCTTCAAAATTAAAAACTACAAGCATAGTAGATTTTGCGCGAAATTCAACACACAAAACAGAGCTTTATTTTTTAATTTGAAACAAATCAAACAGGCCATAATGTCCCAAATAATTACTAATATGCTTTGATGTTTAGTTTTTCGTTAAGCAGGTGTTCTTGAACTAAAGACCGAAAATATCATTAACTGAGTAACTAAGACAAAGTGGTCAAAAAAGTTTTTCGGGGTTTGCCTGTCATTCATGATTGAGACTAAAAATTATAAATATTATTAATTGTAATTTTCAGAAATGATAGCACAATATGATAAGCCAACAACTATTTAGCGACATTCAGTTTTCCTCAAGCACGAGATAGTTTCTATGTGATCATAGCAATTAATTAAGACCCTAGTTACCTAAAGAGCTCTGGAAATGCAGAGAGCTATTATTGCTCCACGAATCTTCGAATTCAGAGTCTAGACAAACTAACCACTAAGCCATGCCGGGATTACAGAAGACAAGACTTAAAATTAGAAATTTAAAAGTGTACAGTGTTTCATCAGTTCTTCTCTCGAGATTGAACATCTAAAAACAATTTGGCGTTGGTTGGTATACAAATATAATAGTTTTAAAGGGAGAAAATAAAGACACAAAGTGCTTGATTTGTTTGTTGTTAAGCGCAAAGCTACATAATGGGTTATCGAAACCCGGTTTTTAGAGTTATAAGCCTTTAAACTTATTGGTGAGTCAGTGGGGTGTAGTAGCGCAGAGCTTTAAGTGGGTAATTGGTTCACCCAAGGGTTTTGTTTATTTTATACTGTATTAATTCCAGTTGTAGTTTGATATTTATTTAAATCATAATAAAGAAGTTTATATTTTAATTTAGTAGTTTTTGTCTTTTTATTCGAAGTGATGTGAGTGAACTGTTCAAAAAAATTTCATTTGAAATCTACATGTATTATATATACATTTATATAAAGCATGTTCATCAAGCCCATAGCCCAAATGTAACAAGTGGGGGTTATTTTCTTAAACTCAAGTAACCTTTTATTTATTTATTTTTGCTATTTATTTATTTTTGTTAGAAAACAGAAACATGAATTCAGTTTGAATGAAACACATAAGGTACCATTTTTCTAAAAAAAACAACAGAAAAAAACAACTCGATTTTTGGTGTTTTCATTATTCCATTAGAGTGCGTTTTAAAATTCTAACATATTCTCAGGATTAAGTAAAACTATTAACTAATTATGAAAGTCAGAAAACTTAGTTTAACGGTGAGGCTTGTCCTAATTCTATATTAGTCTGAGAAGGCAACCAAATTAGATGGATGATCTTTCTTACCTCCCCCCTCACACTCTCCTTGTTTATAAGGAAGAAAACTAAATGTATTTTACATAATTTTCACAAGCATGTTAGTCATATTTTTCAGCACGTCGTCTCACCCACAAGATCTGTTTAGTACAAGTCTCAAGACGTAATCGTTAAAAGTGTGCGTGGGAGTAATTGTGAGTTAACCAACCGTAAGCCACTTTAGTTTCTGTGTGTCCCGAACTTACTAGATGTGAAGGGCCAAACAGATACCACCAAAATGATAGCATGATGAGTAAAAACCCATTTATGTGAAGTTGATTGTGTTTACTGTTAACTGAATTTAAAGCTGTCTTGATCCATACTATATATATCTCTACAACTTAATGCTAAAAAAAACCAAAAACAATTTGAGACTTTTGCTATATTTACGAAGTGTAATTGTTTCCAAGATTTTTGCTTGATTACCACTTTGTTTTCTTTTGTCTTCCTGTATACCGAAACAACATATAACAATCTTGTATAGCATTTTAAAAACTGCTGTGTATATTTGTTTGCAATCAAGCACAAGGCTGAACAATGGGATATCTGTGCTCTGCTCACCACATATTCTCAGACATATCGCTGTACCACTTGGGAGGCACTATATATACACAGATGTTCTTTTATTGATACGCGCAAAGTTATATATAGTAGGCTCTCTGTGATCTGTCTAACGCGAGTATCGAAACCTCATGTTTAGCATTATAAGCCTTTGAACTTATAGCTGATATAAGGATGTCTTATAAATCTAATAACAAATGCTTTGTTGTAGAAATTAAAAAAAAAGAATGAGAAGGAATCACCAGAAATGACGTACTGAAACGTAAATAGAATAAACTATAAAACTTGGATTGAATTTAATATTAATCTGAATAATAAAGGAAATTTCGGAGTTTTTAATTTCTCATAAGGTACACTGTTGCATGGCCTAGCGCGTAAGGCGTGCGACTCGTAATCCGAGGGTCGCGGGTTCGCGCCCGCGTCGCGCTGAACATGCTCGCCCTCCCAGCCGTGGGGGTGTATAATGTGACGGTCAATCCCACTATTCGTTGGTAAAGAGTAGCCCAAGAGTTGGCGGTGGGTGGTGATGACTAGCTGCCTTCCCTCTAGTCTTACACTGCTAAATTAGGGACGGCTAGCACAGATAGCCCTCGAGTAGCTTTGTGCGAAATTCCCAAACAAACAAAAACACTGTTACTATTTAAGGTTAATGAAGTACCACAGCGGTATTTCTACGGACCTATACTGCTAGAAATCGGGTTTTTTAGAAACGTCATATATAAGTATATAGACTAATATGGCAATGGGATCTCTGTCTCTACGGTAGATTTATACTTAAAACCTAGAGTAAGAATGTTTTCAACGTTTTCTGAGACACCAACACACATTCTTAATCGCTCAATCAATTTATTGTTGAACAAAGAGTATATAATGACACATTGCCGTCTTTAGACACACCGATTACACTTTCATCAGAAATCGCTCTCACTTCTAGTTGTTATCGTAAATCGGCTCATATATATATATATATATTTTAACTTTGGTTCTAGCATATAAAACAAATTGATTGCAGAAAGCATTTTCGGAAATGTGTCAAAAAGGTAAGGAATAAAAAATCCATGTATATAAAATAACTAGTGACAAGCTATCTAAAGTTCGTAGTAAAGCAAGAATCCGTATTGGTTGTAAGTCCTGTTCAGTATAAAGAATCTTGTTCACCCTAAAGAAAGAACGTTGGTCCTGCAAAAACATGGTGTAGTATATAGGACTCAATATCGTAACTGTAGCTAATCTAATAAAGGAGAAACGGTACTTTAGTTTAAAATGCCAAGGAATGAACACAAATATACACAGATAATGTTGAAAAAGGAAACATTTTGTATTATTCTATTGCAGATTCTCTGACTAGTCACAGCATTAATTGGAATTAGATTTAAAGAACTGACACCTCCGACCAACTTGAGCCAACGACGAAAGTTGGCATATCGCTCAAATCCACAGACATTTAATGAATCGTGATACTAGCAGACAGCCTCTTAAACACATTTATAAGCCATTATTGCATATTAAAGCATACCTTTTGGCCCCTTGGTAGATCTCAAAATCTTAGAGTTGGAAATTTGGATTCAAATCCTTGCGACACCACAAAACAATTCCAGGACTTTAATCCATGGATGCGATCTAAGAATTTCAAACGTGTGCGTTTGTTGAACGTTGGTGGTAGGGAATTGTTAACTGCCTACTTTTTTTTGACATAAATACAAATACAAAACATTTTTAATGCTCTACATGTTCAATCACTTTTCTACATTTGTAATTATCATTTTATTTGAAGACTGTTGGGCCTGGCCTTGGGGTTAGGGTGCTCGAGTCTCAATCCACGGGTTCCAATCCAGTTAACGGACATGCTAGCCCTTTCAGCTGTAGGGGCATTATACTTTAAAGGTTAAATTCAATATTCGTTGATAAAAAATAACCCAAAAATGTTGTCGACTAGCTGTCTTCCTTCTAGTCTATCACTTTAAAATTATGGACGGCTAGTGTAGATAGCCCACGAAATTCAGTAAAAACAAACAAATCAAAGATATAGAGCAGTCCCTTTAACATTAGAACGTTGGGCAGTTTTTTAGTAATCTTTTGACTATTGTATTTAATTTTATTAGTTATTAAAAATACAGGAAGCAGATAACAAGATTTAATGAGTCTGGAAATTCTATTCTATTCTTTCTTTATTGTAGTATTAGCTATAATATTTACTATTTATATAAACGCATAATATATCATTTTTTCCTTTTGAAAGACTCTTCTTATTGATAGCTTAGAACAGATTATATGGATTTAGTTAATCTAAATCTCCTAGAGTTGGTCGAAAATATCAATAACATCAAGAGAACACGAAAAATGAATCAGTATATTGTATTCACTGTAAATATTTGTTTTATAATATATCATACTCCAAACTGAACTGGCATACTAAATTAGCTAAATTATTTATTAATTTAGCTTCTAGCTCTCATCTATGTTGTTAGATTGCTTTGTTCAGATGTCATTGAAAATCAGTTAATGTTTTAATGATATATATAAAACACTGAAAAATAAAGTGACCAAGTCTCAATGAATTAGTTCAAGAAAAGAAAAAATCCTTTCGTAACTTCATTTACCTTCTTCCTTAATTAACGATTTTAGAATGAAGAACCAAATATAGATGACAAGCTGTGAATTATTTTAAATTATTACAATATAAAGTTTGTAGATTGTAAGTTTTCTTCGGCTAGTTACAAGTTTAAGAGTTTCTTTTATTTTGATCAGGAAAACTGTAGTTCAGTTTTGCTGATTATTACAAAACTACTTAATTATAACTTATTTATAGCTTTTAATAAAAACATCTCTAGACTTTAAGAATAAATGTTTCATGTTAATTCTGTAAGAATTATGTTGAAAAAAAGTGTAGCCCAAGAGTTGACGGTGGGTTGTGATAACTAGCTGACTTCTCTCTAGTTTTAAACTACTAAATTAGGAACGGCTAGCGCAGATACTCATCGAGCAGCTTTGCACAAAATTAAAAGACAAACAAGCAAACAATAAGTAATATATATATGCAAAAACGGCTTTAATTTCAAATCTAATCTTAATCAACTTAATCATAAAGCCTTAATGGCCAGTTTCGATGTCATATCCCTCTTTACAAAAATCTCAACCGCTGAAGCCTAGCAAGATAGCCTTGGAATTCTATATCCGACACCCTAACTCATCAATAGACAACCCAGCAACCAATTAGCAACTTATAGAATTCACCACGATGAAGCCAAACTTCATATTCAACAACCACAACTATATACAAATATATGGTCTAAGCATGGGCTGTTATCAGCAGTTCTGGCCAATATTTTTATGACACAAGTTGAAGCACAAGCAATTAACACAGCATTATATCCACTGTGTGGAATATATATGGAATCAGAATATATGATTGTGGGATTCATATATACAGAACAGACACTTAATTTTTTCAATAACATTAACTTCATACATCCCAACATTAACTTCACATGTGAACAGGAAGAAAGCAATCAAATGTCATTTCTCAACCTCAAAATTACAAGAACCGATACACAATTTGAAACAAAATCCACCAAAAAATCACCCGTACTGGACTATACATTCCTTGGGACTCAGCACATGAAACAAAACAAACACTCAACATACTAAGAAACCAAATAAACACAGCCATAAAACTATGCTCACCAGATAAAATTAACGATGAATTAGACAAAATAAAACAATACTTCATCAACATCCATAAGTTTCCTCCACAAACCATAGAAAACATTATACGCACACACCTAGACAGAAAGCAAAATCAACTAACAAAAGTAAATATATTCCACGAATTAAAAAATCAGAAAACCATATACTGCTGCATATCATATATTCCCGACATCGGCAGCAAAATAACCAACATTTGGCAAAATCTAGTAACAAAATATCACGTTCCAGTCAATACAAAATTTATTCAAAACCAGGCACAAAACTGAGGTCTATAATATGTAAAAACTACACTGACAAACACTACACCAACATTATTTATAAAATACAAAGTGATAACTACCACGAGTTCTATATTGGAGAAACAAGTAGAAAAATGGAAACCAGATTCAATTAATACAAAATGTAACCTTCACACGCTTTCGAACACTGCAAATCAAATAAACACAACATAACCATAGAAAACACCCAAATACTAAATAAAGAAACAAACAAACAAACGCAAAATTATAAAAAGCCTTACTTATACAACAACTCAAGCCCAAAATAAACCAATACAAAGGAACACCTTTATACCTATATTAATAAATATATCCAATATTTAAGCATGCCCTCTACATTCCTACACTCAGTTACATTTTTCTTTCTTTGTGAACCTGACAATGACCGAAGAAGGTCGAAACGTTGTTCGCTCCTCTACATAAAAATTTTCTCTACAAGTGGGTTTTCTCGTCATCATAATGTAACAACTGGGGAGATTTCAATTTCAATTTTTATATTTTTGTTACATAACTAAAAAGTTAAACTACATAAGTTAAGCGGAACCTCATCAATCGTTACAGTCCATGTCGCCATGTCTGCTCACGCTCTATCTGATGACCTGCATTTGAGCCAATACCTCTTCAGCTCAGTTTTTATTGTAAAAGTCTTTTTCGTAAAGCTGTCACATTTAAAACACACATCTTTGCGTGCTTTCCTTGTGACATGTATTGCCTGTTTCAACAGTCTGACTGCACAGAAGATTAAAGAATTTGCATTCACAGAATTGATGTATATATCTTCGTATGGAAAAGCAGAAGCACTCGTTTCGTTTGCCAACTGCTTAAGGTATGCAACAACTAAACGAATATGTTGTAGAAGCAACTTTGTGTACTTTGTTACCCTTTTGCAGACGAAAATATTTCTTGATTATGTTGCTTGCTGTTACCTAACGTACCCGTATGTTTTTAGTTTTTTTCACAGGTCATTTATGAAATTTGTTGCCCAACATATGACTGTCAGAAGACACGGAAATCACTTAAAGAACATTCTAATCCTAAATTCAAGGAATTTTCAAGCGTTGTTTGGCGAGAACTAAGAGAACGTGATGTAGTTCTATCCCCCAATATGTTCAAAGTAATCAGTAAAACCGAAAGTGAGACAAAGTTACAAATAGGCGAAACTCTTCTAATTTTTTATAAGACACCGAAATTAAACAAGTTATCAAGGTGCCACTGAGCTTCCATTCACTCTAGATAATTGCATTTTAACAAATATTTTATTACTTTCTTCATAAGTAGTTTGAACACTTTCCTATTCTCAAAAAATAAATCTAATTTTTTAAACAATTTTGATAGGAAAGCTTCATTACAAAAATTCTACAGTATAGTTGTATCGTAAAATATAACACTTGAACAAAATTTATATGCAACATAAAATAAATATATACTAAATAATTATACCACATATTCGGGACTAGCTTAAAAATATATTTATTCTTTTTTTTCCTCCTCCTCTCCCCTTTCTTTTTCTGTAGGGTAGAAGAAAGTTTATCCCTCTATGATCTTGAATTTATGATCTCTTGCTAAATAAAATGTTTTGAATAAAACAGTTTTCTTGGTTGCATAAAGAAGCTGCAGCTATATTTGCGTAAACAAAGCAGACATGTTATTTCTCTAAAAATGACTTGTTTTTTATTTTCATTATTTATTTATTTTATATCTTTCATCTTTTTATATTTATTTTTTCTTATTCTTATTTTAACTTGGGAGAGCAGTCATCTTCCCACAATTGTCTTCAGACAGTGAAGAGTGATATAGATGCGGGATGTTGTGGGCTTGAGCACCCACATCTCGCTTTCCTAATTTCTAATCTTCTTATGTGAGACTAGCGAATTGGAGGTTAAGACTGATAAACGGTGTGTCCCCACCGCAATGTGGGTCCTACTTCCTCAGTCACCTCCAAAACCTAGGATACATTTTATAATCCCACGTTGTAGCTTGTACCCTAGGATCCTTTTTAAAACTATGCAGTGTATTTTGTTTCACGTTAATGTGTTTTGTTTATGGCTTAAAAATATATGGTCATAATATAATTAATCAGAGGTTGGGATTTGCTGTTTCTAATGCTGTCCTTCCTCATGATTTATTTATTCATTTTGATGTAATTATTTAATTTCACTAAAATATATATATGTATATATAATTATTACTTAAAAAACATATTCTGATAGTTTATCTCAAAAATGTGTAAAATCGACATTAAAGATACAGGACTAAATATGCTTTAGCAGTTTAAGTGAAATGTATTCTTACAACGTTAGAAACCGGGTTTCGATATCCGTTGCGGGCAGAGCATAGATGTGCTTAACTATAAACAAACGATTAATGTGGTTGTTTGTGCTGCTCTATTTAAAACCTGTGACAGTAGTGGTAGTGTTCAGGGTAAATATTTTACTAAGCAACAAAATCCATGTATTTTCAAACTCTTCTGAATATAAAATATTTATATGTTTTCATTCTCTGTTAAAATATAACTGGTTCTATGAAGCTATTCATTGTCTGTGGAAGAGAAGCACTATATAGGAGTGTGGCCCTCTCTAATTTTGAAAGATTCAGCTTATTTAACACTTTAATTCGTTAAAACATAAATACTTCACTTAATTATGCAAAAGTCACGATTCAGAGTTTGGTCTGTGGGATTAAAGCTTTAGTTTTAAGTAATTCTTAAAACTTGTGAGGGAGAGTTAGTGGATTAGAATCTCCTAAACCTTATATTGATATGGTACGACATTTTGGCACCAGGCTATTACGTATTAAATGTTGACTATTATCTAAAAGTCTGTATTTTATAACTTTATTATTGGCTGCTTTTAAATAACAGCTTTATATATATTCTATTTACGGCGCCCTTATGTTTTTTTCTTCTGTTTAGAGTTAACGAAAAACTGCCCTCAAAAACTAAAGTTCTAACAGGTGTCTAAGTCTTAGAAGTTGTTAGATGATATTCATAAGCCGCATACACAAGTTAGAATATTGTAAAATATGTGGAAACATCGTAAACCTTTCCATCCTTTGGAAACCCACCTCCATGTCAATGAATTCTTACTCCACTTCTTTCCTTGCATGTCGTAAAGTTTAATCCTTTCCGACGAACCAATAAGGTCGGGCATTCCGCAACGTTTTCGTTTCATTAGAGCAACTGTTCCTTCGTCTAGTTCACCCGTTTCGTTGATACCTGCAAATCGTTGCATCTGCCTGATGGCGTCTCGGAGTTGCGTTTCATTTCGGAGTTCTCTGGACGCGAGGTCTGAATGAGGCAGGTAACCAAAATTTGACAGGAAGACCTGAAAACGACGCAAAATCATTATATTATATAGCTTATTCTTCTAAAGACACCATTCAATCAGTGTAATACTAAATGTAGGTAGAAAAATGTTGTAAACACATAGCTTAATCACTGTAATACAAAATTTAGGAAACGTTATCGTTGAATTCTTTTAACGGGCATCTGCTAGAATCGAAATAATAAACAAGGAATATATATTCACAAAATGGAATTTTGTATGCGAAATAATTATTGACATGCACTTTTTCTTAGCTTCATTGAAAATCATTTCATATGAACCAATAAATCGAAGAATTAGTTTTTTTTTGTTTTTTCAATGCTCTTTTTTATTTATAAGTTGGCAAGAACTAAATAAAAATGCTAGTTTTATTATGGACAATTACTAAAATTTCGAACGCACTAACATCAAGTACGAAGAAATATATATATATGATTTGAATTACACCAATAGATACCAGATGTTTCTTTAGTTGCTTTCTTGAACGACTATAATTGAAGTGAGAGGATGTTAAATATTTGCAATAAGCTCAATATACTTTTAATTACCAGCAGACTAAATTTATCGCTTTCATTGTTTGGTTGTCTCAGAAATGTTTATATAAAAATTTTAAAGTCTTGATGAAAGTAATTCTCGAGGTCAGAATACGTAACGTACAAAAAGTGACTCCTTACTTGACTCACCTCCACGGTCTCTCTAAGTGATGATAATCGACGCAGGATGTAACTGACTGATTGTCCAGATGCTTACTTTTGAAGAATTGACCTTGTAAGTTCATTTCATGAACAAGTTTAATAGGACTTTTTGTCTATCGTACATAAAAAAACTCAACAATACCGCCATTTTTAACGACACATATCATTAGGTTGCATATTTTAACATTTGCGAACCCTGACTTACTTAAGTCACAAATAAAAATATAAAACATTCGTCCTTGTCTACAGTACGACACCCAGTGGCACAATGATATGTCTGCAGGCTTATAACGCCTATAAATCCGGTTGCAGTACTTGTGGTGAGCAGAGCACTGATAGCTCCTTACGTAGCTGTGTACTTAATAACAAAAAAGCCTACAGTACGATTTCTTACTATACTTCTTAGTGGGCAAGCATTCCATCCTTATCGTCCTTGGCTTCACATACAAACATGAATTATACGGATTTTTCAATAAAGAAAAGATAATAATGGCGATTAGCAAGCAATCCAATGGGATAACGGGATAGTACACGTGGTTCACATTATACTATCCCTGCTGTTTACTGTGTCACGTGCACCCCTTCCTCCCACCACGTGATCTCCCAATTTCCGGCTTTATAAACGGAATAATATTAGTGATGAAACACAAGTATTTTGAGTTCATTATGATGTTTTTCTTTTCTTTTCTGCAGTCTGCTAAATTATGAACGGCTAGCGTAGATAGCCCTCTTGCAGCTTTGCACGAAATTCAAAAGAAAACAAACAAAAAAAGCAAAAACCAACGAGGCCTCTGCTGAATACCAGAACTCGTCAAATTAGCTGGGATACGACAGACATAGTAGTGGTCTAGGTGCTATCATCACTTTTCATAAACATCTGTAACGTTCAACGTTCTTCCCTATCAAGTTTAAAACAGAAGTTTTAAACATAGCAGTGAGAACCAGTATGGTTGTTACCTCACATAATATTAAATTCAACTTTGTTTGAGTTATTTCTCTCATCATTCAAACACGGGAAAGTAAAATTATCTCACATCGTTGATCACACCTTTGTAAATTTAGTCTTTTTCGTTCAATAAATTGACAATTAACAATTTGGAATGAATAACGTCGTCTAAAATTACTCGCACGAATTCCCACATTCAGACATTTTAAATTAGAAAAGCTTCAATCCCTCTCCCCCCAAAAAAAAATACTGGAATATTTTGTAATTTCTAGAATAATTCTGCCGATGGTGTATAGTGTGATAACCGTACATATAACTTTTATCACTCAATGTATAACGTTCTAACTGATATATAATCACATTACAATTGTGTAGGAACAAAAATTAACTCCATTCCACAAGGTGTATCAATCAATCATGTCTTTATAGACTAATATGTATATTCTTTTCAATGTACGTACAAACAAATTTTACTTCACTTTTTGAAGAATAAACCTACATTGATCTAGGTGAAGTGTTCTCGGAATTACTTCCTCTCTTGTTGATCTTGTCCAGTTTGAGTCTGGAGGTGCCCTGGGAACTATTTCCTACCTTACTGATCTTGACCAACATTGTAACAAGTTTCTACGAAATACAATGAGCTCAATCTTAGACAACCCATTTTGAAAATATTTTCATAGACCTTCTACTGTTATTGAGCGTCGGAGAACAGCGTGGCCAATCTTAAATCACGCGTTTTAGAGACATTTCTACAGACTATTCACTGTAAGTGAATGTAGGAGAAGAGCAAAATCATTTTTAAACCACACATTTTGGGAAAATCTCCACAGCTTCTTTACTGTTGTCGAATATCAAAGGATACCGAGTCAGTCTTACACCACACACTTTGAAAAAACTCTCCACAGACCTTCCACTTGCAAAATTTATGAGCAACTCAAAAGCATAAACATCCATTGGTGCTGCATCAGCCAATTTCGTAAATATACGTCAGGATTACTGTGACTCCAGTTTTTCAGCTATCTTTGTCTTGATAATACAATTATACTAATACACCTGCATGCTCTGAAAGCACTTTTACATTACTCTACACGCTCGCACAATACACAGAGCTTTGCTTTGTATTTGTAAAGCCATACAATGTGACTCAAAATGCCGTAGAAGAAATAACATATGTTAGGTGTATTAATATGCAAACACATTATTTTAAATCTACTCTTTGAATTATACTATGTAACAAAATTTTTACTTTTTCTTGTTCCTGTGCAAAGAGTGTTATTTCCCAATTGCTTATGCCTAAAGTAAATGGAAAAAGACCTATTTTTCTCTTCAAACTTTGCTTTTCTGATCTGGGAAATGAAAATTTCAAATTTGCCCATTTTCCAGAACATTCCAGATATATTCAGTGCTAAGTAGCTGATAGAGAACTTTCTCGAACTTACAAGAATTGTCAGGAACTTTCTAGAATGTTGTAGAAGTCTCAAAGCTGTGCTGTTCCATAACGGGAATAAGTATCCGTCTCTTCCCCGCTCATTCGGCACACCTCAAAAAGGAATACAACAGCGTCAAGACCTTGCTAGAAGCCTTGAAGTATGATGAGTATGGCTGGAAGGTTATCAGATACTTCAAAATGGTGGCATTCCTGATGGGTCTCCAAGGAAGCTTTATCAAGTTTTCCTGTTATCTTTGCCTTTGGGACAGCAAGGACATCGCAACGCACAACAACAGAAAGCACATAAAATTGGATCTTATGAAACAATTTGTCACAGCTCTTGATAAGGGGTCTGCAGCCTTCAAGTACCTTCGAGACTTCTATCCTAAGCTGTCTGAGGCAAAGGTTAAAGCTGGTGCCTTCGTTGGATCACAAATAAAGAAGATCCTGGAGTGCACAGAATTCCCAAAGAAGCTCAATATGAGGGAAAAAAAAGGTTGGGGCAACTTTGTCGCAGTGGTTTGGGGCTTCTTGGGCAATCACAAGGCGAAAAGTTATGTGGAACTGGTTGAGGCTCTGATGAAGAACTACGGCAAAATGGGCTGCAGGATGTCCTTAAAAGTCCATATCCTTGACGCTCATCTTGATAAATTCAAGGGGAACATGGAAGCTTACTCAGAGGAACAAGGCGAGTGCAAGATATACTGGACTTTGAACGCCAATACCAAGGAGCGTATAACGAAAACATGATGGGAGACTAATATATATGTAAAAACGGCTTGTTTGGGTTGAGAAAATGTTTTTACGTAGAGAAGCGAACAACGTTTCGACCTTCTTCGGTCATCGTCAGGTTCACAAAGAAAGAAAAAAGTAACTGACCGGAAGCTGACCACATGTTTGAAGGGGTTGTGTAACTAAGTGTCGGAATGTAGAGGGCGTGCTTAGATGTTTGAATATATAATTTCATATTAAAAATTTTTCTCAACCCAAACGAGCCGTTTTTACCTATGTATTTTTTTCTACAAGTGGGTTTTCTCGGGATGACTGATGATGGGAGACTATATTTACATTACAGTCGCAAATCTCGAAAAACTACTCACTTCTAAACACTTTTGTATAACTTTAGTATAGATACATGTAAATCTTAATTCATATATTGTTTTATTAAGACCTTATGTACATAAAAATGTGTAAATTTCATTATCCAAGTCACAAAAGCAAAGTTTGACGGGAATAATGACCATTTTCTGTACTTTTACAACATAAGCAATTAAGAAATAACACATACTATCAAGGAACAAAATTTATGTTACATAGTGTTATTTTCTCATATGGACACACGAGAGATGAGAGAGACGACAGTAAAGTGAAGAAGAGATTCAAGAAAGCTATACATTCAGTCAAGTCTAAGTCCCACTGTGCCTGTAATACAGATATGTTAAGAGCTAAAAGCAAATGAGTAAAAAATATAAGAGGTTTAGAGCTCTAAGTACTCAATGATTTATATGTTAAAGACGTTCTTTAAGTAGGGACCGAAGGACAGTAAATATTTGGAATATAAAGCAAATTTTTCAGACAGCCATGTAATGAAACTTCTTCCATTTTTTACCAAAATCTCATCTTATTAAGCATTTTAGCACTCATGTATATCTTTATAGATTTGGTTAAGTGTTAGTTGTTTGCGAAGAATTATCTAGTCATAAATAATTCAAGTTTTGCATTTAAAATTTTGTCATTGAGAAGGATACAGATAGCCAGTTGTGTTGTTTTGTGCTTAGAAATAAATAAATACAATTACAAACATCCATATCATATTCAAAGTGCGTAACGTTAAACGTCTCATCGATATGAGCGCTGGCCAACAGAGTCTTGTTTTACAGTTTCAACGAAAATTTTAATCACATTAAAGTCGCAAGTGCGTAGTTAAGTTTGTGTTTCGGGAGGTTGATATACGGTGTTTATTACTTCAATAAAGTTTGCAGCCTAATAGTATGGAATTAATTTACTGAAGTTTAACTTCACCGGCGTTGTTTTTGATGGAGATTCTTTGCTTTCTGTATGTTTTCTTTCTAAATATACGTAGAGTTTTACAGCCTTTGATACTTCTACTTGGGTCAGGCATGGTCAGGTGGGTTAAGGCGTTCGACTCGTAATCTGAGGGTCGCGGGTTCGAATTCTCGTCGCACCAAACATGTTCACCCTTTCAGCTGTAGGGGCGTTATTATATACGGTCAATCCCACTATTCGTTAGTAAAAAGAGTAACCCAAGAGTTGGCGGCGGGTGGTGATGACTAGCTTCCTTCCCTCTGGTCTTACACTGCTAAATTAAGGACGGCTAGCTCAGATAGCCCTCGAGTAGCTTTGCGCGAAACTCAAAAGCAAACAAACGTTTCTGCTTAATTGTTTGCCCGTAATTAGACAAAAGCTATGACACGCGGTTAAACAAGTACTAAATATCAGTTGAACGATCCAACTTCTTTACCTAGCGCCCCTTTAAGTGTGTGTGTGTTTTCCTTATAGCAAAGTCACATCGGGGTATCTGCTGAGTCCATCGAGGGGAATCGAACCCCTTATTATAGCGTTGTAAATCCGTAGACTTGCCGCTGTACTAGCAGGGGGCCCCTTTAAGCACTTGCAAATTAAAATACTATCAGAGTGCAACATTTCAGAGAAAATACAGAAACTAGGATTTTTAAAATTAAAAAAAGAGAAACTCCTTCGTTGAATAACCCTTACAGCCTCTTGAATAATTTTGATTTGGTAAAAGAGTAGCCCCAAAGCAAGCGAAGGGTAGTGCTTTCCATCTAGTCATACACTACTAAATTTGGGACGGCGTTACGGATGGCATCGTATAGCGTTGCGCGAAAGTTCAAACCGAATAAACAGTGTTACGCCCTTGCTTTGACCACCATTTTAAGCATTTTGATCATTTCCTCTGATAAATGACAAAACACTTTCCCTAAAATACAGCTTATCCTTCCACCTCAACAAGCCCATAAATCTCATCAAATAGTAGCATTTGAGCTTACATTTTCGTTTTTAAGTAGAAACTCAGAACAACTGCTAAACACCCTTTCAATCGAAGCAACTTAGTTGAGTATATATTATTTTGTTTTCTCATTATTTTGTCATTATGTACATTATATAATTTTTTTTAATTCACGTGTTCTTTGTTTTGGTATATGTGATTTATATTATTTATTCTCTATGGTTTTGTTTTTTTTACCTTTGGTTTCATACATTTACTCTTTTCTATCACTTATTTAAATTAAACTCCTTTGTTTGATTTGTAACGTCAACAAATACCTTGTTGAACGGAAATCAGGACATCAAAACAATTTTTTTCACTCAGTGATGTCGAGAAACCCACTTGTTGAGAAATTTATATGTAAAAACGGCTCGTTTGGGTTGAGAAAATATTTTACATAGAAGAGCGAACAACGTTTCGACCTTCTTCGGTCATCGTCAGGTTCACAAAGAAAGAGGTAACTGACCGGAAGCTGACCACATGTTTGAAAGGGGTTGTGTAACTGAGTGTCGGAATGTAGAGGGCGGTATTAGATGTTTGAATATATAATTTTATGTATTTATTAATATAGGTATAAAGGCGTTCCTTTATATTGGTTTATTTTGGGTTTAAGCTGTTGTATAAGTAAGGCTTCTTTAATTTTGCGTTTGTTTATGTTTGTTTCTTTATTTAGTATTTGAGTGTTTTCTATGGTTATGTTGTGTTTATTTGACTTGCAGTGTTCGAAAACGTGTGAAGGTGACTTTTTATGTTCTTTGAATCTGGTTTCCATTTTCTACTTGTTTCTCCAATATAGAAGTCGTGGCAGTTATCACATTGTATTTTATAAATAACGTTGGTGTGGTGTTTGTCAGTGTAGTTTTTACATAGTATAGACCTCAGTTTTGTGCCTGGTTTTTGAATAAATTTGGTATTAACTGGAATGTCATATTTTGTTACTAGTTTTTGCCAAATGTTGGTTATTTGTTTGCTGATGTCAGGAATATATGGTATACAGCAGTATATGGTTTCGTGATTTTTTGATTCGTGAGATATATTTACTTTAGTTGGTTGATTTTGCTTTCTGTCTAGGTGTGTGCGTATAATGTTTTCTACATCTAATACCGCCCTCTACATTCCGACACTCAGTTACACAACCCCTTTCAAACATGTGGTCAGCTTCCGGTCAGTTACCTCTTTCTTTGTGAACCTGACGATGACCGAAGAAGGTCGAAACGTTGTTCGCTCTTCTATGTAAAATATTTTCTCAACCCAAACGAGCCGTTTTTGCATATAAATTTTTTTCACTCTTATTTTCAGTTCTTGAAAATTAAGATCAATTTACTTCTTACGAAAGTGAATATGTTAATGTTGAACAGTAATAATGATACCCCATTCGATTTCCCAAAGTGAATCAGCGGTGAGTTTTTACGGGCTTAAAACACTAAATTCCGGGGTTTGATTCCTCGCCGTGAACTAACAACAACAGGAAATAATCTTCATCGATAAAGAAACTGAAGATATCATTGTTTCCACAGAACGTAAAAAATAAACAAGTAGAAATAAATTTTATAAGAAGAAACTTATCATGATTTTTATGGCAGACCATTCAAGTAAGTTTTATTTTTATTGTCTGTGAAAGACTTCATCCATGAAACATGTGCATGGTTATGTATTTACAAGAAATCCAAGATTCAAGGAAAGCTCAATAGCTGCACTTAAAATGACCCTCACACATAAACACAAGATTTGAATAATACGTCTAATCCTAGCCAATCCAAGTTCCATCCTTATGACTCATGTTTATCCGACTTCTTAATTAAAGGAACGTGCACGTGTAGAACGGGAACAGCGGCGATGGCGAATTCTGGAGAAAAACAAACCTTATATAGATAAAAACGCCTGTAATATACAAAAACCGTATTTAAGAGTAAGTTTGCTTCTACAAAAACTGAGAAGCGTGGTCAGTTATTTTTGTGAACGAAAGATTGGTTGTTACTCAATTTTCTATTGCTTAGGTGTAAAATGTAAGTGAAACAGTATGAAAGATTTTGAGAAGTCAAGTAATCGTATATATTTCTTTTATGTATCACTAGCTGACGCTACTAGTAAAGCACTGTGACAACGTTGTAAAATAAAAGTCAATAGGTTTGTTTTGAATTTCGCGCAAAGCTACTCGAGGGCTATCTGCGCTAGCCGCCACTAATTTAGCAGTGTAATACTAGAGGGAAAGCAGCTAGTCATCACCACTCACCGCCAACTCTTGGGCTACTCTTTTACCAACGAATAGTGGGATTGAATGATACATTATAACGCCCCCACGGATGAAAGGGCGAACATGTTTGGTGTGACAGGATTCGAATCCGCGACCCTCAGGTTACGAGTCGAGTGATTTATCAACGTGGCCATGTCGGGCAAGTCAATAGGACATCTACATCTAATACTTTAAAAACAAAAGTAGTTAATCCTTTAGGATGATTAAAACACATACGTTCAGTAGTATATTGTTATATACCATTACCCGAGTGTATCCGCTAAGGAAGTAAAAATTCTACGAAACAATGTTGCCCAAACTTTAGTCATCCAAACCCTTTTTTAAAAATAAATATGGTTTCTCGCTCGCCTTTCAGTCATTTTAAAATGAGTGAAAAGGTTACGTGATGAGATGTAAAACACGGATACACATTAAACTGCTATATGCGTTGTAGTAATTACGTATTCCTTTCATCAATAAAATATATACTAAAACGCTTAATTTTGCATCATTACGCTATTGACTCTACTTAATAGTTCGCCTTCCCCCAAAAAGAAAAACCTGGGACAACTAGAGGGCGCGCCTCATACTTTGGGAAACTTGTACAAAGGACAATATTAAATGATGTTCTCTTCTTTCTTTTCTCATTTAATCACTAATGAGCTATTAGATGCCAACTGCCTACCCTGCTTTGTCTAAGGTAATAATTGAATTATCTAACTGATTAGGTAAATTCAAAGTGTTCCTTATTTCGGGTTGTTATCCCCTTCTCAGGCAACTACTCCTAACCAAAGTAATTCTTTAGCATAGACAGACAATTTTCAATTATCATACAAGCAATTACGCTAATCAATCCAGCTTACTCTAGATAAAGCGGACCAAACGTCTATTAAAAAAAAAAAGGAAATGTGTTCAATTTTAGGGACTTTTTCTATCTTCCTCCTCTGGACTCTTTACAAATACGGTAATTGTGCGAGTCAACTTTGGGCTATGGATGCTAACGTACACGAACATATAAAGGATCATTTTATAGTAAAATTCTAAGCATTAAAGTTTTCAAAATATTAAATATTCAACAATTTTCATAATAAAAGCACGTATATTACTTGTTTCTCCAATATAGAAGTCATGGCAGTTATCACATTGTATTTTATAAATAATGTTGGTGTTGTGTTTGTCAGTGTAGTTTTTATGTAGTATAGACCTTAGTTATGTGCCTGGTTTTTGAATACATTTGGTATTAACTGGAATGTCATATTTTGTTACTAGTTTTTGCCAAATGTTCATTATTTGTTTGCTGATGTCGGGAATATATGGTATGCAGCAGTATATGGTTTCATGATTTTTTGAATCGTGAGATATATTTACTTTTGTTGGTGATTGATTTTGCTTTCTGTCTAGGTGTGTGCGTATGATGTTTTCTACGGTTTGTGGAGGAAACTTATTGATGCTGATGAAGTATTGTTTTATTTTGTCTACTTCATCGTTAAATTTATCTGGTGAGCATAGTTTTATGGCTGTGTTTATTTGGTTTCTTAGTATGTTGAGTTTTTGTTTTGTTTCATGTGTTGAGGCCCAAGGAATGTATAGTCCAGTATGAGTGATTTTTCGGTGGATTTCTGTTTTGAATTCTGTGCCGGTTCTTGTAAGTTTGAGGTTGAGAAATGATATTTGATTGCTTTCTTCCTGTTCACATGTGAAGTTAATGTTGGGACGTATAGAGTTAATGTGATTGAAAAAAATTAAGTGTGTGTTCTGTAGATCTGAATCCCGCAATCGTGTCATCTACATATTTATACCAGTATAGTGGTGGATGTAATGCTGTGTTAATTGCTTGTGTTTCAACTTGTGTCATAAAAATATTGGCTAAAACTGGTGATACTGGGTTGCCCATACTTAGGCCATTAGTTTGTATATAGTTGTGGTTGTTGAACATGAAGTTTGTCTTTATTGTGGTGAATTCTATGAGGGTTGCTAATTGGTTGCTGGGAACAATTGGGTTAGGGTCACGGATATAGAGTTCTAAGGCTATCTTGCAGGCTTCAGTGGTTGGAACTTCTGTAAAGAGGGATATAACATCGAAACTGACCATTAAGGCTTTGTGATTAAGTTGATTTAGATTAGACTTGAAATTAAAAGAGTCTGATGAATGAGCTGGCTGATGCTACATATTTGGAGAATGCCCATGCTATGTATTTACCAAGATTGTAATTAAACGATTCATATGTGGACATTATTGGTCGTAATGGACAATCTGGTTTATGAGGTTTGGGAATGCCGTATATTTGTGGTGTGCGTGTGGTCAGCTTCCGGTCAGTTACCTTCTTTCTTTGTGAACCTGACGATGACCGAAGAAGGTCGAAACGTTGTTCGCTCTTCTACGTAAAATATTTTCTCAACCCAAACGAGCCGTTTTTGCATATATATTTCTCTACAAGTGGGTTTTCTCGACATCACTGATTATGATAACCTTTATTGCGTACAACAAATAAAAGTAAAAAAGAATCATTTCTTATGACATAAGAAGCTTATTCAAAACTATAAAAATGTCTAAGTGAGGTTAAGAAAACTTGAGCTATTTTTCTTTATACATAATTATCCTGAAATGATAATCCGTGATGACAAGAAAACCCACTTGTAGAGAAAAATATACATGCAAAAACGGCTGGTATGGTATGACATAAGAAGCTTATTCAAAACTATAAAAAATGTCTAGGTGAGGTTTATATATATAAGAAAACTTGAGCTATTTTTCTTTATACATAATTATCCTGAAATGATAATCCGTGATGACGAGAAAACCCACTTGTAGAGAAAAATATACATGCAAAAACGGCTGGTATGGGTTAAGAAAATTCTATGTTGTTTGCTTCTCTACATAGAATTTTCTCAGCCCATACCAGCCGTTTTTACATATATATTTATCCTGAAATGAAATCACTTTGAAATACAGAGAGAGAGCGTGTTCTGAAAGGTTGAATTCTATTTGTGTTGTGTCCAATGGAAAAAGTATTTTTGATCTCTTCTCTCCCCTCTCTTTCTCTCGACTTAGAATTAACATAAAATTCTAAATTTGACAATAAGAAAAATTTGATTACACAACGTAGGATGTACCCCAATACCGTACTGTGTAAATTAGTTGTAGAAACTGAAGCTCAATGTTATGTTCTTTTAATCAAAATTTTTTCTCAAGAACAATAACACTGTCACTAAAAACATTAGCTGGAACACTTAATAATTAGGTACCTGGGCTTATGTTTTTGCATAACTTCAAAGCGTTTTATTTGTTTGTTTACGAATTTCGTGCGTAGCTACTTGAACAATATTCAAGCTAGACGTTCCTAATTCCAAAATTATACATTAGAGGAGAAAGAAAAATATCCAACAACACCCACTGCCAGCTACTGACTCTTTTTTTATCAACAAATAGTGGAATTGATTGTGACTTTATGACGCCCCCACGACTGAAAGGACGAGCATGTTTGGTGAGAGGATTCAAACCCGTGACCTACATATTGCGAGTCGAGTGCCCTAATCACCAGCTCATGCCAGACCTAGCTTCAATTTTTCTCAGAAGCAGTCGCCTGTGGTTTAGACGTGCTTAAGCATTTACTAGGCTAGCTAGAACCCATAATTTGGATTACTCTTTCGTATATACATATGTATACATATATCAATCTTATCATTCATAACATGTATTGGCCCGGCATGGCCAAACGTGTTAAGGCGTGCGACTCGTAATCTGAGGGTCGCGAGTTCGCATCCCCGTCGCGCCAAACATGCCCGCCCTGTCAGCCGTGGGTGGGTTATAATGTGATGGTTATTCTAACTATTCGTTGGTAAAAGAGTAGCCCAAGAATTGGCGGTGGGTGGTGATGACTAGCTTCCCTCTAGTCTTACACTGCTAAATTAGGGACGGCTAGCACAGATAGCCCTCGAGTAGCTTTGTGCGAAATTCAAAAAACAAACAAACAAACAATAACGTGTATTTGAAGTTGTATTTTCAGAGAGTGGGTAATGTAAATTGTAACTTACTTTAACTGATAACGAGAAGAGGTGGGTAAGTGCCCTCAACATTTGTCAACTATTATAAGTTTCGAAGATAGCTCTTGTGTTTCTCTGTTCTAAATTAAATATTGTATTCGAATAGAGTTAAATTTCATAGTTGTACTCTGCTATTATAGGGCCAGATGTTCTATCTGTTCGCGGCCAGAAATAAGGTTTATTTTGAATTATCTCTTTCAGTTGATTTTATTTTCTGTCACAGTGTGAAGAACGAGGAAGTGACGAATTGTTAAATAGTTGTATCTTCCACCCAAAAAAACGGATAGGGTACTCGACTCGCAATCTGCGGATCGCTGGTTCTAATCCCCGTCATTGAACATGCTCGCCTTTTCAGATGTGGAGCGATATAATGTGATGATCAATCCCACTATTCGTTAATAAAAGAATAACCCAAGAGTTTGCGGTGGGTCGTGTTGATTAGTTTCTTTCTTTCTTTAGTCCATCACTGGTAAATTATGGACGACTAACAGAGACTAACAAACAAAACAGTCTTGCTAAAAGAGTCATAGCAACGCAAGAAGAGTATTAAATTCAATACATGTTAACATTATACACAATCAAAAGAATGCGAGGGAAATAGGACTTATAAATATTTTTAATACACTGACAATCCACGTAACTGAAACATGGTAGATAAGTTGGTGCCCATAATTTGTAATGAGGAAGTTGAAAAGTACCATTACTTACATTGATATATGCGTGAAACAGTGCATTCAGTTACGTGGTGTAGTAGTGCATATAGCTTTCACTGCACATAGTTCCTTGTGACAGCGTGCAACTCCCAATATTATTGGAATATTCGCGAACAGCCATCCCTGATTTTGAGCTGATTGAATAGAAAAAGACATCTAGTCTACAGAATCCACCATAAGCTCTTGTATTTTCTGATCGTAGTGAGATTTCACTGTCATTGGCAGTTCCAAAGTGCTGAGCACTTTCTTTTTTCAGCAACGGATCGCACAACAGGCTATTTGCGTTATGCCCCTTTAGGATTCTTACTCATTATTTTATCATTGTAAGTTTTCCAACTTACTGGTGAATTAATGGGTGTGAGTATGTGTGGGGGCGATCTTTTAACGATATATGTTCAGATTCCCTAAGAATTTACGAAATGAGGTTAATGAACTTCTATGTTATTTAATATTTCTATCTAAGCACCAAGATAAAAACAAAATAACCAGTTTAAAAAAAGACAAAAAAGTCATAGTTTATGTATGACATAGTTATTGTTTTGAGTTAAGCATAAAGCTACACAATGGGCTATCTGTGCTCTGCCCACCACGGGTATCGAAACCCGGGTTTTAGCGTTGTAAGTCCGCAGATATACCGCTGAACCACTGGGAGGCGTATAACATAGTACTTTTGTTGAAAATAACATCACTGCCCTCCTAATAATAAGTTATAACTCAGTTATTTATATTAGAGTTTTTAAAGTAACAAAAGCCCATTGATAAAGTCATCTGCAGCATTACAACGTAATTTGTAAGATATCAGAGATATTACAAGTATGTAAAAATAAAATGCTAAGAAAGGGGAGTAAATGATTTAGATTTAAGGTTTACGACAGGATATTAGACTTATTTGTTTGTAAACTCTTCAACGATTTTTAGTTTGTTTAGGAATTTCGCGCAAAAATACACAAAGGATACCTGCAGACAATTTACTGACAAAAAACAATCATTGTGTTATGTTTTGTAGCATCAAACTGTATGTATATAATTATGATATTCTTAGGTTTACTGACTCAATTTTTAAATGGTATCCGCACATAAAAGTCATAAAATTTGTTACGGATTGAACGACGTTTTTTAGTTTGACTGGGCTTAAATAGTAATAATAATAAAAGAGACTGAGCACGTTGAAAATCAGTCTTTATCCAATAATTAGAAATAAACAAGTGCAACAGATGAAAATAGTGGCTTTACTGGAAACGGGAAAATAACACTTTACCTACTTTTCTAATTTGTAAAACTAGAAAAAAACAAACTAAAAACTTATAAATTTTACTCATTTATTAACTTAAAATGTTGATATTTAGACTCAAAAGAACGTTATAGTACAGACTAAAAGAACATAGCGTTATATATAAAAGATTCTATACTGTCATTTCCCTCATTATTAATGCAATACTAACGTCAGTGATGGTTATTCCAATAGAAAAATAAGGGAAATATATCTTCAAGGTACCACACATGATGGTAAGAACTCCATTGTAGCATCTGTCTGCACACGTAAATACCAAAGGGAAATGACCCAGAACAACAGGCAGTCAAACCAAAATGACTTAGCCACATACCTAGAACAACATTTTGTTATTAAAACTGTGCAAAAACTACTGATTAAAGAAGTCAGAAAATATTAGGTAAGTGTGTGTATACCATATAATGTAATTTCTATAATTTATTACAATACTTATACTATCTTGACATTTGAAGTAGATGTTTGTACTGACATTAAATAATTAGTTTTTATGACAAGACAGTGATTATTTTTCTACAGATAAAATAATTCAACATTTTAATAGAATAGTAATTACAATTAGTCATAACCCAGAATACAAAATATATGATAACTGATTATAAGTGCAGACATTTAAAACACTTACATAATGTTTTACGTTTTCTCCTAACCAGCACCATTACCTAAAAATTAGGTCTTGGGCAAGCAAGAGGTTGTATAATACAGTGGAACCCCTCTAAACGGCCACCCCTCAGATTCGGTCACTCCTTGAAAGCAGTCATTCAATCACAGTCCCTTTTTTTGTTTACATAATCGCTAATTATGTACAGTAAAACCCCTCTAATAAGGCCAGTTTAGCTCAGTCCCGAAGATGGCTGCTTTAAAGGGGTTCCACTGCATTAAAATCAGTGTTCGGTGCTTGTGGTAGACACTGTAGAGATAGTCTATTGTACAGCTTTGTGCTTAATAACGAATAAAGAAAAAAACATAAACTTAATGTGCGAGATCAATTAGAATCTAGTGACTTGTGTGCTCAGAACTGAGAATATGAGGGTCGTCCTTGATTCGCGTCCCGCTACCGAAAAACACGCTCCGCTCTTTGGAGCTGTGGAAACGTTATAAAAGTGATAGTTAAATCCCATAATTTAATTTGAGTAGCCCAAGGATTGGCGGTGGGTACTTTTGACTAACTACCTTTGTTCTAGTCTATCCGTCCAAATATTAGGTACGTCTATATACAGTTTTTTTGTATAACTTTGGTGAAAGATCTGAATCAAATAAATAATTAAATAAAAATAAATAAAACTACTCTGGGTAATGGGTTCGAGCACATACACAGGAACCGTGAAAGTTCCATGAGTGTTCTGTGGAACTTGATTAATTTAATACCACTTGCTAGCTAATCCATGAGCTCCATAACTTTCTTTTTTTCTTTCAAGATATTCCATCAAAATTATTTTAGTAGGACATCTTGTATTATCGTACATGAGGACAAGAACTACTTTGACTGCATTCATTAAAGGTCGTACAGCTGTGTCCAGTATTATGTCAGTATATTATTGAGTAGGAAAAAACTGACAGTCGAAACCACAGCAAAATGTGTTTGCCCACTCTTTCCCAAATCTTAAATGAATCACCCCAAAAACACAATGTTCAATAATATTGCGCACACAGCCCAGTCCTTTTCTCCAGACACGAACCTATCGATCATTGGTAGATATATAAAATCCTTATTTTTCTGACATTTCAAGTGTTCTCAACAAAAAATTGAACAAGCGTATAGTAAAACAACAGGAATGAAACTTGCATTCTTGCTTCCAAGCTGGGCCCATGACATCTTTTTACATATTCTATATAATCACTGATATTTAATGTAATTCCTATTTTGAACTCTACGTTGAGTCCATAACCAATGTTCTTCTAACGGCTGTATTGTGCGGTCACTACATTTTGGAGTCGACATTTGTAAGTTGACCATACTCAAACTTTCTAGTTTGTAAGTTGTTTCAAAATGTGTCCACGATTGTTTTACTACGGACCTGGATGTGAAAAAGAGATACCAATTGTCCCTCTGATAGTTTGTGATCGAAGAGTTGTACAGCTCTTATAGCCTGCCCTATAATCAAACATCTTCGCCCGCCACCAAGAAGTAACATTATCTCACGATTATATTGAAACAATAAACAAGATTGAAGTTAACGTCAAAACAGCTTCTAGTCACATTTGAAAGCGAAATCAGAATAATAACTTTCCAAGAAGGAAAAGGGCACAGTACGGATAAAATATGTCTAAACAGTTATGCCGTTTCACGTCAGGGTACGTTAAACGTGCATATTGTTTGCTTGTTTTGGAAATTTCAGCAAACTGTCCCTAATTTTGAGATGATAAGTCAAAGAGAAGGTAGCTATTCATCAGCATCCACCGTCAAGTCTTGAGTAGTTATAATCAAATAATGGAATTTTAAGTTTCACTGTTATAATGCACACGCGACCCCAAGTCGCCGAATATATTAACAACGCAACAAAGACCTTGAACGACCCCTTAAGTTCACATTTCAGTGCGGTAGTCATTAAGACATGATGTTCGACCTAAAAAGTGTCCAATTTTGAAACTGCTTTCAAGTCTATTTTTTTAGAAAATACTACGTATCCGTCCTTTAATTAACTGCATAAGTTTGAAGACTTATAACGCTAAAAATTGGGATTTTGTTGCTTTGTGCTTAACAACAAACAAAAAAGCCCTTTAATTAATTAAAATACCTATTTTGTCACAAGTGCGTTGCTTTAACACAAGTTTCCTTTTTCTTTTTGCCAAATGATCCTTAAAACGTTTTTCTATGCACATGGCGTAAAATTACTGCAATTTGACAATACGTTACTGTAGCGTATATATTTGTTGATTACAATAACACACGTTTTATCATAATTTTAATAACAATTCTTGGCAAAATAAATTTTAATATGTTATCTTCTAAATGAACCCTCTAATTGCAACTATTTTTAGTTCATTAGTAAATCCAACAAGTGGCATCTTTGTGTAACATGAGAGAAGTTTATTTTCTTTTTTAAATAAATTATAATTATATACAAATTAAAGTGTGATGAAGCTACCTCACAATCTAACCAGCTTATAGTTAATCGTATTCATGACTATTGTAATCACTGGTCAGAAATATTCTATGAAACAGATGAAACATTCAGTCTACTGGACTGTATAACTCATTTTAAAAACAACGGTTGCAAAAAAAAAGGTAAAAAATAAATAAAATTAGTAAACTCAGATTTCAGTATTAATTATGCTAATAATTATGTAGGTAATAAAAAAATTATTTCAGATGAACTCGATTAACTGAGAATGAGAGATTTTGCTTTGGATAATGATAATGAAACTAAAAGGTGGAAAGAGCATAGTTTTATGATTAATTACAAACAAACAGCTCTTCACGATCGTGATTAAATCGTCATAAAACATAACACTTGGCAAAGCGGTATGCCTACGGACTCACGCTGCTAGAAACCACGATTCGATACCCGTAGTGAGCACAGATAGTCCAATGTGTAGCTTTGTGTTTAATTCCGAACAAACATAACAATTAGGGATATTTTAGTATGCAGTTGCAATTTTCTTAATTGTAAATAATTATTTGTTTTTAAATTACCATCAGAAACCTAGTATTTTATTAAATATACTTATTATTTCACTAATACAAGTGTCTATCAATGACCTATTGCATCACATTTGAAACATATATAATTCTTCGTTACAAAATCATAACACTAAATGCATCAGTTTTCTGGTTTTTGCAATATAGTCATACCATGACTACTTAAGAACTGCGGTTTCAATCTATAATCCCCGTCGCGCCAAACATGCTCGCCCTCCCAGCCGTGGGGGAGTTATAATGTGACGGTCAATCTCACTATTCGTTGGTAAAAGAGTAGCCCAAGAGTTGGCGGTGGGTGGTGATGACTAGCTGCCTTTCCTCTAGTCTTACACTGCTAAATTAGGACGGCTAGCACAGATAGCCCTCGAGTAGCTTTGTGCGAAATTCCAAAACAAACAAACAAACAAAAAAATTCAATCTATAAATCATACTTGGAATAGAAACTAATAGAAAGAAATAATATACATATATTAGGCCCTGGTAAGTCAGCAATAAGTTTAATGATTTACAACGTTCAAATTTCAGGTTTGATTCCGGAGGATAACAGGGCATAAATTGATCTGTGTGTAGTTTTGCTTTAAAAAAAATAAATAAACAGTTATGTTTTATTTGATGCTAGAAAATAATATGAAGACAGTACTGAGATTGTATCAAATGTTTGTAAGCTGGCAATGTTGGAGATCTCTAGATTACAGAATAGCCATCCCTAGTTTTGTATTACTGATTACGAGGAAGGCAGCCATTCAGCTGCACCAACCGTCAGAAAGGTGTTGCCTCGCTCTGACAACAAAGCATGTTAAGCGGCATTTCTATACGAATCATCGTGGGCCTTTCGAGCTACATCCCAGTGCGTTAAATATTAGGAATAACCGATTTACTTCTAAGCCAATGGAGTGGTATGTGTGCTTTGATTGTTAATAATGAAAATGTGTCCTAAACTGTGCCCATGTAAGTAAACGATATAGTTACTTACACCTTTCTCACATTACTGGTTAATTAGAAGAAGAAGAAAAAAAAATCATGTTGAAGACTGCTCAGTGAGGGCTCCCCCTCCCCCTCTTACTGTCATAGGCGGGTGAAATGTTAAATATTTATTTATTGAAACGTATTAGATATATTTTACCTCATTATTTAATACAATATGGAAGAAACGTTTCTGAAAACCTAGACATCGACTGATATCCCATTAACTGTGCCCACTCATACCAGTGTACAACAAGCGCACACTCCAGCATAAAATTACCAGTTTCCCTAAATAGCCAGGCACACGAGGTCAACATTAAACATAAACGCATCAATAATTATTGGAGTATTAGTAAGCAGCAACAAAATTGAACTAAAACGTATGAACGTCTTATGACTACTAATTTAATTTTGTTAAAACATAAAAAAAAAATACGTGATGTGATGAAAAAAGAGCTCAATTTTTATCATTAAGGACATAGTACTTAGCCTCAGACACACTCTTTTATAGAAGAATGTGTTTTTTGAATTTTGCGTAAAGCGACACGAGGACTATCTGCGCTAGCCGTCCCTAAATTTGCAGTGTAAGACTAGAATGAAGGCAGCTAGTTATCACCACCCACCACCAACTCTTGGACTACTCTTTTACCAGCGAATAGTGGGATTAACCGTAACATTATAACGTTCCCACGATTGAAAGGGCGAGCATATTTGGAGTGACGGGGATTCGAACCCGTTACCTTTGGAGTATCTTTTTCGTTTTCAAAAGGTCGTTGTGCGTAACCTAGGAGGGTCAGATTCACTTCGGACCTCTTCGTCTCTCCTTTACTGTTGTTGATAAAATTCAAAGCTCTATATTTTATTGAAGAAATCGCTAAACAGTAGTGTAAAACACTACCTTTAAACATTGATTTTACTTCTCTAATAAGTATTTGTTAATTGGTATAATTTGGGCCAGAGTATGACACTGTACTAAGGCCTGTTCCATGCATAGTTTCGACAATAATTTTTTCTATTTTCTTTTTTTATATATACTTTTGTTTTATTATTATTTTATTGTTATTCTTTCTTCCATCGATAAAATACTACTACTACTGGTAGTAATGATAATAAAATAAAATAAGAAAAATAGGGTACAATAATAAAAAACTAGGTTTAAGTGTCTGGTGCATGGTGGCCAGCTTCTTTGATATTTCTTAAATATATGTTAAAAGGTGAGAGGTATTTAGGACTACTTTCATCATGTACGTAGTATCTGTCCAGATCACACATTAAGTCATTTTTATGCCAATTCTTATTAAAATACTTTAGAGAACTATGCAAGAGTCTTTCAGATATTGTTTCTATGTTCGCATACTTGTGCATGAATGTGGATGAAGTGCTATGTGATACTTTATAGGCCGAAGTTAAAGCTAAATTTTGTATTCTTTGTAGATTCTGAAATTGTTTGGGTGCTATGTTTATCCAGGCAGGAAATGCGTATTCTATTATAGGTCTGATGTATGTTTTGTAGATTTTAATTATGTTGTCTGGTGATGTTCCTTGGTTTTTACCTGAAAGACTTCTTGTGTAATTTGCTGTTTTCCAGATTCGTATCAGGATATTTTTTGTATGCTGTAACCACGTTAATTTTGCATCATAAGTTAAACCGAGAAATTTAGCAGAAGTAGCAGTCAGTAAAAGTGATCCATTCATGTATTGCTTGGGTGAATCTTTTTTCAGTTTATTCAGTCTGCTGAATAATATTACTTGGGTTTTCGGAATATTGAATTTTATTCTATATTTCTGGCAGTATTCTTCGATATTATTTAGGACTGGTTGGAGGTTTGTTGCTGCAATTGAAGGAGGGGTGGCACTTTTCCAGACTACTACATCGTCAGCAAATTGTGATGCAAAATCTAAATTTAGGTCTGACAGAGGCATAATACTCACATACATGACAAATAATATAGGGCTAACCACCCCTCCCTGCAGGACTCCTGCCTCGGGTGAAAAGGACCCTGAGTGGGCCCCATTCACTTCTACTTTGCACATTTTGTTATCCAGGAAGTTGGATAGCCAGCGAATAATTCCCTGGGGTAAAGCCATCTCCTGCAATCTATGACGTAATCCATTATACCACATTGTGTCAAATGCTTTTTCAATGTCGAGAAAGCAAGCTACAGTGCATTCATTTTTATTGAAGCTGTCTGTGATTGATTCTGTTAGTTTAATTAGGTGGTCTGTAGTTTGTCTGTATTTTCTAAATCCGTTTTGAATTTCGGGTAATTTTGAGTTTACTTCTAAGTATATGGATAGACGATTACTAATTATTCTTTCTAAAATTTTGCCGATACAACTGGTTAGGCTAAGGTTGTTTGGATTATTCGCTGGCTTTCCTTCTTTCTGGAACATTAATATTATTGCTTCCTTTCAAGAAACGGGGATATATCCAGCTGATAATAAGGCAAATAAGGCTGTTAAATGTTCATATAATCTCTGAGTGCCGTGTTTTAGAGGGTAGCTTGGATACCACCTTCTCCAGGAGCTTTGTTTTTTGTGTTTTTGATAGCAGTTTCTACTTCCGTTACTGTGATATTTTTTATTAGTTGATGAGTGCTCCAGTCTGTTGTTTTCTCTGGTTGTAATAGTGTGTTTACTGGAAATATAGGTGTGTATACGCTTTTGTTTTGATGAATAAAGTTATTGACTGTATTATAGAAGTGTCTGTTCATGTTTGTTTCATGATGTGTCTTGAACGTGTTTTCTAGGTGTTTTTTAAAGATCTCAGCTTTTTCTATGTTAGTATACGCTGTTTTTCCATCTAGTTCGAGTGGTGGGTATTCTTTGTTTGTTGTTCCTGTATTCGTATATCTTTTTAAATGTGTCCAAAATTGTTTTAGATCTGTTTTGTGATTTAGTTCTGAACAGAAGGTGTCCCAGCTATCTTGTTTTTGTTGTCGGAGTAGATGTCTTATCTTATTTCTTATAGTGTTTATTTGTGTTTTTAGTGTGGGGTTTCGATTTTATATGTACTGTGTGCGTAATTTTCTTTGTCTTTTATTAAGTGTATTTCTTGATGTGCCTACCATGAGTGTGTTGTTGTGAAGTGTTTTTGTTTCTGTATAGAGCTGTTGGCTGCATGTTTCAGACACTCAGAGATTATATGACTATATGCGTCTATATCTGATGCTTCCGCGGCAAAACTGAGTACTTCAGGTGGTAAAGTTTGATTTATGACAGTTTGAAATAAAGGCCAATTAGCTTTTTATAATTTAGTTTATCTTTAACTTTAGTTTTGTTTAAGTAGGGGGTGAGATTGAAGATACACCAAATTGGGAGGTGGTCACTGTCTAAATCGTGACCGACATGAAAGTTTACAAATTTAAGACTCATATTGTACGAGCACAATATTTCACTGGTGCCACGTGCGTACGAGATATGTATCGGTATTGCATCATTTAATAATATCATATTAGTTTCGGCTAAAATTTTATACAGTATTTTCCCATTTGCGTTTGTACATCGACAGTTGAATGTTGTATGTTTGCTATTTAAATCTCCTGTAATAACTATATTGGGATTTTGATTATATATGGAATGCAAAAGATTTGCATCTAATACTGTGCTAGGCGAGCAATAAATGCCCGCCATAGTTACATCAGTATTATTTTGCGTTCTTGTGCTTATGATTACTGATTCGTTAAAGGAAGGTAGTGTAAGTTCAGTTCTGTACAATAATAAAATTCCTCGGTTGGGATCTTTTTTATCCTTCCTGTCGTGTCTGATAATGGAGTACCCTTATATTCTGAATCTATGGTAGTTATAGAGGGCAGTTTCACTAAATACAAACACATCTGGTTTTATAGAGTTCGTTATATCTTCAATCTCATGTTTGTTTGTTTTGGAATTTCGCACAAAGCTACTCGAGGGCTATCTGTGCTAGCCGTCCCTAATTTAGCAGTGTAAGACTAGAGGGAAGGCAGCTAGTCATCACCACCCACCGCCAACTCTTGGGCTACTCTTTTACCAACGAATAGTGGGATTGACCGTCACATTATACACCCCCACGGCTGGGAGGGCGAGCATGTTTAGCGCGACGTGGGCGCGAACCCGCGACCCTCGTATTACGAGTCGCACGCCTTACGCGCTCGGCCATGCCAGGCCGTCTCATGTTTCTTGGAAGCAATAGCATCCTGGATATTAATGTGTAGTACTATGAATTTATCCATGGTTGACAGAGTTCGTGATATATGTTAAAATTTGCGGTAAGTATTTTTGGATGTTTTTCAAAATTATTTTAATGATTATGTGTGTGATACTGTTTGCATTGTTTCGATTTGTGTATTCTGCCATTATTTCAGAGAAAGTGGAAGTAAGTAATGGCATTTGTTAATGCGTTTTCTATATTCATTGGTGTAGTTTTGTGTGTCTTGAGTTGGTTTGGGTGGATCTTCATTACTTGGTGATGGTTTTTCCTGCCTATGTGAAGATTTCTTAACCACTGTAGCATACAAATTTGTTTTTGTGTTAGTGTTTTCTGGTGCTTGAGTGATAGTTTGTTTTGATAGTTCGTGAATTTTGTTTGTTTGTGGCTTGTTCGTGTTTGGATTTTTTAATGAATTTATATTTCTGGCATTCTTTATAGTTTGCTGTATGTTCTTCCCCACAATTGCAGCATTTTGGTTTGGGGTTTTGTTTGGTACGTTGTGAAATGTGGTGATTTTCTCCACAGCCAACACAACACGCAGTTGCTTGACATGCTGCTGCTACATGTCCAAACCTTTAGCATTGGTAGCACTGTGTTACGACCACTGCTGGTGTTTTGGTTTGTTCTACTGTATATTTTTGGTACCATATTGTGATACCATTATTGATAAACTGAGTTATATCTTGGGTATTGTCAGTTACTACTTTAATTAACTTTGTTGGTTTTTTAGTTATACTAGAAATTATTCGTTCCACAGAAACGTGTTTTATGTTTAGTTCAGTTAATTCATCATTAATATCTTCTATGTCAATAGAGTAATGCAACCCCCGGATTACGAAAGATTTGGGTGTTGGTCTAGCTCCAGGCAAGTGTATTGTTATATGTCCTGTTTTGAAAGCGTCTGAAGGCCATTCCTTCAATAATCTATTTAAGTCAGCGGGTTCCTGTCCTTGAACAAGGACCCCGCCGCGAGGCAGACGCTTAATATTGCACCTGTATATTTCCTTTGCAAGTTGTAGCTGGTTAAAATTTCCTGGTAAGCCTTGTATAATAATGGCGTTTTTAGGTAAGTTTATTGCGTTTTTTGTATTTGTTTCTGGATTTGTTGTTTGTTTTTTCTGACTTCTAGTCTTCACTAGTCTGAAGCCTTCGTCGTCAGAACTAGCTTCTTTTCGTTCTGAATTGGTGTTTGTTTCAATATCCAGGGTGGGGTTTTTTGTATTTAAACTACTATTACTAGGATTTTCATTATTTATCAACATAGCTTTTACTGCACTGTTGACAGCCGTTGAAGTTATATTTTCTTAAATTAGTTTTCTTTTTTCTTGGCTCTAATATTAGAATCTTTCATTGGGGTGGTTTTAACTTTTAGTTCTTCTTTTGCAATGTGTAACAGTGATTTTAATTTTAAATTATCATCAATAATTTGGCCACCTACACTAGACCTTTTGTTTTTGTCGAGTACGTACTTGGTCCTTCTATAGCCGTCGCTATTTAATTTGTCACGGTGTTTGACTGCTCCGGCAGGTGTGTCTTGTTCATTCTACGGCGAAGTGAAACTTGTATACCCGCATATCTTCTTGTCTCTGGTATTGTAGCTGTGCTGCTGTCCAAAAGGTCTTATTCTCCTTATCGACTGCTGTGTAGCCCAGGGAAAATTGTAGCAATTTATGGGTACTAGAAAAACCGGTAAAAGGTAGTAGAACACGTAAAGCTTGTGAGCCTGAAACAAATACAACCTTACTCGTCTCTCGCCAAACGCAGAATCTCATCCTCAGATATCTGCAATTCTAGAGAAGCGTTTGTTTTGAATTTCGCGCAAAGCTACTCAAAGGCTATATGCCCTCAATTTAGCAGTGATAAACTAGAGGGAAGGCAGCTAATCAACAAACCCCATCGCCAACTGCGATTTACTGTCATATTATACCCTCCGGGCTGAAAGTGCAGCATGTTTGGTAAAGGAAATTCGAATCAATAGATAACTGGAAGCGTAACGAGAAATTAGTTCAATTGTAGCTATTACTTCGTGTGTTGTCCTGCTACAAAAATACAATCGTTTTTACAGAACTTGAATGCTAGGTAATTTTATTTTTATTTAAAAAAAAATCAAGATAACTAGCGATGATTAATGGATGATTTTTATAGATAGCCTATTAATAAAGATAAACGTTCCATCTGACCACAATACACACATTAACTGAATAATATTAGTGAAATAAAACGCCCCCTTTCTACAAGTTCATATTTAGGCTGCGCATTAATAATCTTAGATTTTTCTCTACCATAGTTGTTTACTGGTGTTGCCATCTTGTGCACAAGTGTAAAAATAAATGTTTTGTAATTTTCTTAGTTGAAATCAATTTTACGATGAAATTCTTATCATGTTTTAATAAAATGATACGCTAAGTTAACCATCAACTACCAGAAAGACACAAAATAATTTCAATACTATCATATATAATGACAATATTTTCAGTATTAATCATTCAAAGCCATACTGAAATTTTAAGTCTTACAAGTTTCTTTCAACATTTACTTAAACAACAAAGAAAACCTGTGAATTATAATTTGAAAATTAAAATTCATCTGTAAAACTTTTCAGGAGTCAGTCAGATGTACAGTACAGACTCTAAGCTCTAAACAATGGCACAGCCAGACAATTTTTGACAATAATGTTTACTTGCCTTGTTTTCTGCAAGGTATAATGAAGTTATTTCACTATTACTAGTGTTATCCATTTTTTTTAATAGCACATGATGAGCATGTGAATAACATAAATACACATTCATTTCTTTATGTTTAAAATAATAATCTAATTGCAGAATTTACTTCAAGAAGCTGTAGACACTACTTAATGAAGTAAGTTTTGCAGTTCATTTATTGTAAACAGCATGGAACCTTTACCTAGGTAATTTAACCTGTTCAAAGACTTTTAAGACTAAAAACTAGTCTTGATGAATTATGTTTCACAGCTTTAACTACAAGCGCCATATATATATATATATATAATAATCAGAGATACATGCATATTTTAGGATTAGATATTTAATTTAACTATAAAAAATCAACTTGCATGAAATTAAAATTACAGTTCATTTATAAATATATCAGTATTTGATGCTGAGTGAGAAAAATAATTGTAATTTTTACATTCATGATTTTAGTGGATATTTACAAAGTTCTACACAGATAAACTTCTGTAAAGTCATAAGTCTTCCAGGTTTTTTTATTATGGTTCAATGTCAATATGAAAGATGTGCCATGTGAAAAAAATCACATGCTTTAATTTCATGTTCAATTGATTTGGTAAAATTGAGAATATTCCACTCAATGTGATATTAGATAAAATAACTGAAATACATGATATATAAAACTGCTTATGTACAGTAACAGTTATAAGACAAAACTGCAAAACAGATAAAAAATACTTGAACAGCTACAAAGATTTTTATATATCATCCACCTATTTTTACAGACATTTCAATACCTTTATTGCTGTGCACTGTACATTTACCTTTTATTTTAGCACTGAATAATTTCTCTAGCATCTAATCTTAAATTCACAATAGTTTACATTCAGCAAGTTTCTTTAAAAAAATAAAAATTAATTTTAAAGTATTTTGAAGTAATATACTTTGATAAATTAATTATTTGATTTGTTTGCACATTCATTATACTAATATCACAAAAACTACTCCTTTAAATCAATTGTGTGTTTAAATAATAAAAAAAACTCTCCAGAAATAATTGTGTAAATTTTCCTCATGAAAATAGATTATGCTCTGATTGCAGATGCTTAACTCTTAAATTAGGTTTTCACTCTTTGACATTGTAGATTTATAGAAAACTGCATAAAATACAACTGCTGCTGCCATTGTTATAGGTACAGTCCACTTGGTAGACAAATGTTCTGTAACATTACTGCAAAGAGCAGAAATTGTCCACAAAACTACACCTTTCTGTTGCACTTGCTTTAGTTTCATCCTTCACTTTATCATATCCATTTCTCATAATTTTTGTGATCTTGCAATGATTTCCTGTTCTGCCTTTAACTGGTAAGGTGGATAAGTATGAAACAGATTTAAAGCTTTTTCAATAAGTTTTTCAACTGGTAAGTCCTCAGAAATGTTAGATAATACAGAGTGAACACAGGCCATATCACAGTCCTGCTCCAAAATTTCACTTTCATGGTGTAAGACAAATGCTGCAGCAAGATACAAAGGCATCCATAGATAACTTGCTAAAAACAAATCAAACGAGCATACAACATCAGTGTAAAGACTGAGCACGTGATCATACCAATTGATTATCCAGGTCAGGTTGAAAATCACTCCAACATCTGACTTGATAAGAAAGTCTTGCAAAACTGGGTTAACTCTACAAATAAGAGGATAAATACATTCTAAAATGTCACTTGTTTGCTTCATTGTTTTGTCCATGAAGATACAAAGGTGTGTTGTAGAAAGTTTTTCAACAACATTGAATGCAATCTCCTCACCAAGAACAATTAAAAATGTCACACAGATATCATGGTAACCTTGATAGTAATGAAGCTCAGGATGCTTCACCAAAATTTGCATGATCAACAACACAAGCTGATCCTGCATTGTCATTCTCTGTTTCTCCCCAGTACTAAGAGGAAATCTCTTCAATGAATGATTTACATCCAAAACAACTTGGTTATAATAATGATGTGTTTCTATAACTTTGCATTCTGGATGGGGAGATGTCTCATACACATCTACACCTGCTAGCTTAGGCCACACTTTTCTGCAGATTTCATCATCAATGAATCCACATTTGTTAACTGCTGTATCAAAAAGAGTTCCAGGTTTATCTTCCTCCAAAGCTTGTTTAATTAAACAAATTTTACAAAACTTTTGGTGAAAGTCTTGCACTCCTCAGGCAGAATCAGTTTTGGAGTGTCGTGTAGTATTCTTAGATATTTTATCATTCTCATTTTTAAAAGAATAGTCAATAATTGTATTGTTAAATTCTAAACCATATGTACTATTAAAATTTTTCACCCATTTCACTTTCATAATGAAAATTTTGAATAAAATTTGTGTTTTGATGATCACTGGCCAGTTGAGAATTTACTGGTTGATTATTTATTATTACAGACTGCTTTTCACTTACATGTGTACCTGGGCCTACGTATATATCAATTTCTTTATCTTGCGATTCTGACTCTGGAGCTATCTAATTTTTGCCTGAATCCTTACTGCCAGTACTATCAACCTCAATTCTCAGCCTCATTACGTTAAACTAGGCCTTGGTGACGAATTAATGTCGTGCACAACTAAAATAGTTAAAATAATAAAACTAACAATTTTTTTAATATAAGGCTTATTTCACGTTAAAATATAAATACAAGAAATACCAATTCATTATCTATGATTCAGATTGAGTTAAAGTCAAAACGGTTAAGTGAATCTTACCAATACGAGTATTAAGATAATAGTAATATTACTATTACCAGTTACAATATTAATGCACAATTTTTATGCTCTGCCGTATGTATTTACGTACGTATATTGTTTTTCTCATCATTAAATATGAAATTACCTATATATATATGTATATACATTTATTTATTTATTATATCATTTCACAGACATCTTACACTAAATTCTCTACTAAAACATTTTCAACAAAACAGCAAATATTAGCGCCCTCTAGAGACTAAATCTCGTGATATCATCATGCCGCAAGGTGGATTAAAAGTAAAGACTCGGATTCCAGAAAGTGCCAAAAAGAAATCGAAAAACAAATCGAGGAATCAAAAATCTATTCCTAAAGGTAAGAATTATTTGAAAGGTACCTGAAACAAATTTCATTACTTAATAGTTTTTGTTGTGTTGTGTACAAACCGACACCACGATGAGAGTAGGGATGGTTTTCCATTTATTATATTCAGGATCTTCAAAGTACAATGAGTTTAATAATGTAGACTTAAAAGTAAATCTAATTTTAAAAAGGTAAAGCTACTAATTTTTTTATTATCATATATACAAACTAAAGTGAGCTTAAAGCTCACGTAGAGCAGAAAAGTACATGTGGTAAAAAAACGCGAAGTAAACACACGTTTCTCATAAACATTAACTATACATTATTGATATCAATTTGCTTTGGGTAGTTGGCAATTTTTATTTTATTTTGGTGTTTCATGATATATTTCATTCTTAATAAGTAACTTATATTGTCATTTAACTTAAAAAGTTAATGAAACGTTTTAATTTAAGTGTATTACACTTTTAGAATAGCATTTAACTCATCATTGTATTTAGCAACACTATCAGAATAAAGAAATTATCTGAAAATAATAGTAATACCATCTATCAACATGATAGTATAAATGTTTTCTACAGTTGAAATTGTTATAAGCTTAATGAATAATATTATGAACATAATACTGATGTTGTGAAATATGGAACACCTGTAATTTGTAGGAGAGAAATAGATAATTTGTATTTTGTAACTGAATGTGAATTTTTATTCTTCATCTTTAGTATATTATCAGGAAGATCTCATTGAAAACAGGTACTTACAAGATAAGAACTAAAATGTATTGTAGTAAATAATGTGGCTAATTTATTAAACCATTCCAACTAGGAATGTAAATTATCATAAAACAAAAACATGTAATGATTATAATGCATTGATTGATATTTTTGATGCCTTAGGCATTAGCAGTAGTACCAGTATAATCCCAAAATCTTGAGGTTTATCCAGTCTAAAATATTTAGGTTAGTCTTTAATTCATATGCTAAGCTAACACAAAAATATAGGGAAAAAGAGTAGTGTAAAAATAGACTACATAAATAATATTAAAAGTACTCTTAAATTGTTAGTACTGTACTGCAAGAAGTATTAGGAATAGAAAGATGACTTTAGAGAATTTGTTGGAGTAGAGGATTTTGTAGTAGGTATAAATAAAACATGGTTAGATGCAGACAATTTGGATGACAAAGCCTTTTTGAAATGCAGGGTAACAGGTTTGATAGGAAGTAGAGTGCTTAAAAAAGGGTGAGAAGTACACAGTGAGTTACTATTTTTGTTAATGCAGAGAACATTGAGGAGGAAAGAAGGATGTTAAATTATTTTAGTTTTTGTTAGTGGATGTAAAGGTAGAAGGCTTTCATTTGGTATTTGTTACAGACCAGTTGATGAAACTGATGAAATAAATGACAAACTTTATAGAGAAGATAAAGTTAAAGCTCCTAATAAGGTTATAATTAGGGTGATTTTACTTTTGGATATATAGAATGGGAGTCACACTGTGAAGGAGGAAGGTGTTTAGAAACAGTTTAGGAGTTTTTCAGTTGGTTAGAAAACTCATTAGAAACAATGCTATTATGTGTTCACTTCAATATAGAAAATATTGAGGGTGGTAATTGATATGCTTATTCTCACAAGTGATTATTACTCAATTAAGTTAATGTTTTACAGCATAAGAAGATCAATGATAATAAGATTTTGGTCACAACTTTTAAAAAGGATGCAGAATTAAATGGAAAGTTCTTTTACATGGAATTTGTATACTGTAGTTGAACATATTTGTTTGAAAAAAGGTGGTCGTAAGTAAAAGACAATATTGATTTACTGAGAGTTTAAATGATGAAATTAGAGAAAAGCATTAAAAGTGAAAGAAGTTTAAATTTACTAATATGATAGCAGATGCAGCAGATTACTGAACATCAAGGGAGTTTGTCAAACAGAAAACATTGTAACTAGGGCTGTAAACAGAAGGCTTATTTACAATGATTATGAGATGGCTGGGTTACTGAAGTGTACATTTTTTTCAGTTTATACAGAAGGAACAGTTAATAGAAGGAAACATAACAGATAAACAATATGATCTTATTTTTTCTGAGCTTGGTAATTAAAATTGGGATATTTGAAAGAAAAACAAACCTCCTGAACTAGATAATACAATGGACTAGAAGATAATTGCCTGTTGCTGCCAGGTCTATGGCTGGAGATGCATCCCAGGTTTGTGGTCCTTCTTCCTACCATCTACTGGATGCAAGTTCCTGGTGGACCTGGTGTTGATTGTAACTAGATGCAGCATGTTTTCTGACTTGTGGACTGGTAGTACCATACCATACTGCTGCCAAGTTTTGGATCTGGAGATATCACTCTACCAGGGCTTGCCACCTTCCTACCATCCAGTAGATATTAGTTCCTGACATATACATATCTAGTGTTGGTTATGTTGGAAATACATGCAAGTGGAGATGGATTTTGGTGTGGAAGCTCATACCAATTCCCATTTTGAGGTGATGAGGTAGGTGATCCTCTACCTACTGTGGATCTGATATACAGTTCCAGATACTGCTTTGTGTTGGATGAAGTTGGACTGCTACTATGTTCTGTTGATCCATTCACCACTCAGTACTTAGAGGTCCCTTTCATTGGTCATACATATTCTGGGATTCTTTCATGTTTTCTCACCTTTTATATTCACTACACAGTCATAAAAGAGGAGAGAATCTTGGTGGTTGAGGGGTCCAACCCTAATACACTACTTTGGCCTTGAATTCCTGTAGATAGGTGGCCTTGGGGTGGCCCCCCTTGGATCAGTTGGCTGGTCCACTTTAACTAGGGTCGACCAAGTATCAGTGTTGGATGTTCTTAACAGGTGTTGTGGACGTTGTATCTGATGCTGGTGTTTGGGTATAGTGCTCACAAAACCCTGGCATTACTGCATTGTCCTTGTTTGATATTGTAGTGCGTCCATTCAGAGGGCATTGAAATTTCCCTTTTTTATTATGGATCCTCCAAATAAAAACATAAATAAATAATGAAAAAGCAGTCCATAGATAAACAACCACATCTTGAAGATTCTGAGCAGCAATCGTCAAAATCTATACCACCTGTTGTACCTCATTTTCTTATCCTATATTTTCTTTTAGACAAATCTTTTGGGCAAATGTCTCCCTTTTTCATTCAGGCTCTCTAAAGTCAGTAAAGAAGCTTCAATCTGATGACATATTGATGGAAACATCCACATTTCAGCACAGTGAACTCCTATTGCATTCAAAAGCAGTTGGGGATATACCATGCTACTTTGAATTCATCATGAGGAGTTATTGTTGAGAGGAATTTGAAGAACATTCCCAAATCAGAGATTCTCACTGGTTTCTCCACTCAAGAAGTTTCTGCAGTGAGGTGTATTTCAACTCACAAAGATGGAATTACAATGCTGACCAGTATCCTCGTTCTGACATCTACATCACCACGTCCACCTGCCACCATCAAGGCAGGTTATCTTAATTGCAAGGTACGGCCATACATTCCAAACCCTCTCTAATGTTTCCAGTGTCAGCAATTCAGTCATTCAAAGACATCATGCCATAGTTCCGTAACATGTGCTTGTTGTGGTGGCAAGGACCATGATGCCTATGAGTGTGAAACAGACCATTTTTGCATCAGTTGCAATGGATTTCATCCATCTTACTTTCGTTATTGCCCTAAATGGTTGGAGGAAAAAGAGGTGCAATGTTTGAAAACGATTCATAACATTACTTATCCTGAGGCTTGAAAGTTGCTGTCCATTATGTCATCTCGGACATATGCTGCTGCACTTCTTTCCACTACTACAGTGGGAGTACAGACAGATCTTTCTGTAACTACCAAAAGAGTCTTTCCCTAAACAAATGAAAAGTCTTTTGACTTCCTTGGTTAAAAAAGTTGATGAATCAATCTCAATACCCATCTTTGCCCCTTACATACATTCCAACAAATCCCAAGATCCACTTTCTTTGGTTCTGGGTACAGGATTTTCCTCGGATACATCTTTTTCTCCCACCCCAAGATGCAAAATGATCATTCGTTTATGTCCTCAGTCACTGGAATCCCCTTCCAACATACAAGACCTGCCCAGTTGACCCAGGGTAGAATCCATGGAGGTCTATAGAAGGATCTCACGATTTCTTCAAACTACCTTCCAATTGCTTTGACGAGCTGTCTCTGATGGTTAATGCTAGTCTTGTTTGGTTCTTTGAATCAAACAACCTCCTCTCGCCCACCCAGTGTGGGTTCTGATGACAACACTCCACCTGATCGACTTGAAACGTCAATCATAGAAGTCTTTCTCAAATGACAACATCTTGTAATGATATTCTTTGATATTGAGAAGGCTTATGATACAACATGGAGGTATGGCATTTTGTGAGACCCCCATATATATGGGTTACGTGACCATTTTCTCATTTTTATTAAAAATTTTTTAATGGAGGGGAGATTTTAAGTTCATGTGGGTTTGACACTTTCCCATTCTTTTCTACAGGAACTTGGAGCTCCTTATTGCTGTGTTTTGAGTGCCATACTTCTCAGTATAAAGATTAATGCCATCACTGAACAACTCCCTCTTACTGTTGCAAACATGCTTTATGTAGACAGCTTTCACATCTCATGTCAGTCTTCGAACATGAGGTATATTGAGCAGCAGCTACAGACTGCCCTCACTTGTTTACTGAAGTGGACCACAGCACATGGCTTTAACTTCCTTCTCTCTGAAACCATTTGCTGCACTTTTCCTGCCAATAGGGTATTCATCTTGATGCTGAAATCTGCATCGGTGATGTTGTGCTGCCTGTGGTCCTTGAGACAAAGTTTTTAGGGTTTATTTTTGATCGTAAGCTGACCTTTACACCACACATCAAGCAGCTACAGGTCAAATGTACAAGAGCACTGAACATCCTCTGTGTCCTCTTTTCACCACTTGGGGAGGGAATTGACATTCTATGCTAAAGATATATCGTGCTCTTATTCAATTGAAACTCAATTATGGATCACTGGTCTATGGCTCTGCCAGGACTTCAGGCTTAAAGATGCTGGACCCCATTCATCATCAAGGACTTTGGCTCTGCACTGAGGCTTTCTGCACTTCCCCAGTTCAGAGTTTACACATAGTCTCATGAACCTTCTTTGCACCTCTAGTGTTTGCAACTGTCTTTACTATGTGCTTCCAAACTTTATTCCTTACCAAAGCATCCCATTTGAGATTCCTCGGTGGGCCATACTTTTTCAGAACAGATGATCTGCCATTGCTCATTTTGGCCTTCATATTCAGATGCAGTTGGATGATCTGGGTCTGTCCTTGGATAACATTGCTATATCCACTGGTCAGCCCATCCCACAATGGCTTCTTACAGTCCCCAAATGTGACCTATCTTTAAGTCATCTGAGAAAAGCAGACACTTCCAATTGGAAATACTGTTTGCTATTTGCTGAACATCTTTCGAACCATCCTTCCATTATTATTCATACAGATGGTTCGAAATCAGGTGACTGTGTGGACTCTGCCATGGTTTGTTGTGGTTCAGTGGTTGCATGCAGAATCCCCTCTGCAGCTTTTGTGTACAATGTTGAACTGTACACCATTTCTCTTGCCCTGGATCACATAGAAGCTAAGCAGTACTTAAACTGCACTATTTATACTGACTCGCTTAGTTCTCTACTGACCCTGGCATCAGTTCCCGTTAGTTCACACCCTGTTTTTGCTGATATTCAAAACCTACCGGTTTCTCTTTAACATTTACTTCTATATAGTTTTTCTGGATACCAGGCCACGTTGGTATTCATGGGAACGAGCTTGCTGACACCACAGCTAAATCTATCTGCTGTGGCACTATCAACACTGTACCTGTTCCATACATGGACTATGGTCCTGTATTCAAAGCTCGGCTCTGTGCCAGCTAGCAGTTGACTTGGAGTGAGCAACACGAAAACAAGCTTTTCCAAATAAAACTCTATATTGGAAATTGGCTGTCTTGCTTCCGTAAGGATTGGGAAGAGAAAGTTGTTCTAACTAGACTATGCATTGGTCACAGTTTTTCAACTAATCTTTTTCTTTTATCTGGAACTGGTGCACCAGTGTTATGTTCTACATAACACTCAAGTCACAATAAGCCACATTTTACTTTCTTGTTATCATCAAGAGTTGTAACAACAGTACCATTTTAAACATGTTCTGTCCCAAAGTTTGTCCATAACGGAAGACAGTGTTATGGTTATGGTGACACTGTCCTCCTTGGTTTTTAGTTTTTTGAAGGTCATTAATCTTTTTATTGCCATTTAAGTTTATTAATTTGTACATTAGATCTTTTTTAATGTGATTCCCTTTTAAGAATCACGGTCCATCTAGTTCAATTTGAAATTAGAAAAGGGTCAAAATGTTAAATAACTCAAAACCAGGACTGGAAAGGCCAACTTCACTTGACTAATGCTGCTGTTTGAACTACCTGCTATCCATCCTGACAAGTTATTATTAACATTTTGCTACATGTCTTTAAAAACTTTTTATTACTTCTTTGAAAATGGCCATAAGGTCAAATAACCCGGAAACAGTACTGGGAAGGCCAACTTCAGGTGACTGACGGTGGTTTTTTTACCTACCTGTTAGTCTTTCTGGCCAGTTATGATAATTACAGTTAGGCTACAGAAAGTTCTTTACAGCTTGTATTACTGTAGTTTTTCTCTTACTGCTGTTTTATGCTATTTATGTTTTTTTTAAACTTATATTTTTAAAACTTTTTTACCTTAATTTCCTTTTATGAATTATACTAAATTTAATTTTAACTTTTTACTGGATGTTTGGTGCAGATAACCTTGCTGCTTTGTGCCATAAAACACTAAATCAATCAATCAACCAATCGTAAAAGAGTGAAAAGTATATCTGGATCAGATGGAGTGTAGTCTTTCACTGAGGTGTGATGTTTTCTCTTCTGGTTCCACAGCCCCTTTGGTTGTTTCTTGTAGGGAAATTGTTTTTTCACCAGCCGTCCACATGTTGAATGTGGGATTTTAGCTAGTTTGTGAAATGAAGTAATATATCAAAAGCTAGCATTTTCCTACTCTGGAAATGTATTTCTGATAAATACCTACCTTCTGATGAAACTTTGTATTCTGTTGAAGAATACTTACCTCCTATCAGCCTCCTCACTTCTGGTGATATATGATGTAAATATTCTGACCAGTCTTGAAGTAATTAACAAATGCAAGTGTGAAGATGGTGCTAGTTATGATGGGAGTTGTGTTGAGTTCCTATTGGTGGAAGGCTGATGTAAGATTATTTACATGTGGATATACAGGAAGGGAGGCTGGTTGAGGAGTGTTGAAAATTTTTGCCAAGAGAGTACGGTATTAATTGAGAAAAGCTATTTTTTGAGTGGAGGTAAGTATATATCAGATAAACATTTTCAGTGGAGGAAAATGCTACTTACATTACACTTAGATCTATGCTAAAACAAATACATTGGTCTGAGCTGCAACCATGCATACATTCATATAGTTTAAGGACAGCACAGTACCTGTTGGTCCACTTCAGCCACTTCATCCATTAAATTAAACTAGAAAATAAAAATACACAGACAGTACTTTACATTCAAATATTTATTAAGCATTCCCTTAAACTTCCTTAAATTAAACGTGTGGCTTAAGCCTCATAACCTGTTGTGATAAATTCATTGTTTCATAATATATTTACTTTCTTTACAGGCTAGGTATAAAATACACGAGTTTGTATATGCATTTGCACATGTTAAGGAATTAGATATAACTTCCAGTTCTGTAGGTGTGTCTTTACAAAATGTGGTAGACTTTTAGTAATGACTTCAACTCTTTTGTACACAAACTTTCAAAATTTTTAATGAAATATTTTTACTTTATGCTCAGTTGCTACCTCTCATAGCTTGCACATGGAGGATGTGAAACAAAATAATTTTTTAGGTTCTATATGCACATTTGAATAACCAAAAAATCATAAATTACTATATCAATATCACAGAATTCCATTATAATTTATCATGTTTAGTATCTGTGTTACAATCTAAAAAATGTAAAATTTCAAGCAGACCAAAGACACAATCTACTTCTTTGAAATCTTGTTTCTAAAGAATGAGATGGTGTTCTAACACGTGGAATTAACTGAGAAAGCCACTATGGAGACTTTAATTTAAGCTTTTGACTGATTATTCACATGTCATACACACAAGAATATGTATATAAGGGACTGCTTCCAAAAATTAAATGAGGTGAGTGAAGACACTGTGTTTGATTCAGTACATGAGTGATATCTCAGCAAATATAAAATATAGGAGGCTTTTAGTTTATATTCTAGCATGTTAAAATTGGTAATTTGAGTTTCTAATTTGAAGCATTACTGCATTCAAAATACTCTGACACACAAAAATCAGTTTAATGGAATATTTTAAATGAAGAAATTGAACAATGTGTAATACTAAAATTTGAATCATAATTTACAGTTTGATACCAAACTTATTGATGTAAGTTTGAAAAACAATAGTTAAATAAAATTTTGAATGCAAGTCAACAAACATGATCACATGGCCTTTGACCCATGATCTGTAGCAATAGGGTTAAGGTCAGTAGTTTTCATAAAATGAGTTAATCATTTCTCTGTTAGGTGTTAAAATATTGAGTGTATCTATAAAAGACAGTGGTGATTTACTTAATTAGCAAATACAAAACCCAGTGATTAAGTTTCATTCAGGACATAAGTTCTTTGAGGTGATTGAGGCTATGAACATTAAACCAGTCTCTTGAACTTTGATTAATATATATAAGGTTTTTGCTGATGAAATAATATCAATTACTTATAGTAGTTGAAGCAAGTAGGCTAAAATAGATAGCTTATTTCTTTATCTATTTTTTATGGAATTTAAAATGATTTTTTAATAGATATGACTATGTTTATTGTTTACTTTATACCTTGAGCTTCCTTTCACTCTCTGACTGACTATTATTAAAGAAAGGGACCTTGGTGTAATAGTTGATCAGCCTCTAAAACCATTCAAGTGGTGTGCTGTTGCTAGTGGTAGGGTGAATAGGATTTTAGGTTGTATCTACACAAATATTGAATACAAGTCTACAGAGGTTATGATTTCATTGTACAGGTCACTGGATAGGTCACATTTGGAATATTGTATTCAGTCTTGAGCTCCTTACCTAAGGAAAGACATTGAATTATTCAGAGAAGTTACTAAAATGGTGTGTGGGATGGTAGGGTTATCATGTGAAAAAGAAGTTATGTGGGATCTGATTGAGGTGTTTAAGATTGTAAATAGAATTGATAGTGTTCATGGATCTTCTTTTCTCATATTTAACAGTGAAAACAGTAGGACTTGGGGACAGAAGTATAAATTTTGACCTGTAGGGAGCCATCTTCAGCTAAGTTTTATTCTTTTAATAGGGTGATTGGCCTAGGGTATGGGTTGCTTTCAGGTGTTGTAGAGGCAGTAAATTTAAATGAGTTTAAGTAAAAGATTGATAAGGGCTATCTGTAAAGGTTTTTCTTTTGAAGTTAGTTTAGAGTGTGGAACAGCCGAGATGGATCAGTAGGTCCCATGTTGTCCCAAAATAGTATTTTATCTTGGACACTAAAAGCAAGTTCATCAGTTAAATATAAAACCAAATTTTATTTTCTTGCAGTAATTTAAGAATGAGTGAGGCACATATTACAAAGTACTGTTAAACTATGTTTGCTGGAGAATTTGTCTATATTTAATTACATAGAAAGTTTAATAAATTTTCACTTGCCCATTGTTAAGTAATTTTTCTTCCTATGCTGCCCTCCAAAAAAAGTTTTTATATTAATTTAAATTCATCTTTAGTGTAGCTTGAAAGTAGTTTATATTAAAGGAACTTTTGAGTAAAATAAAATATGCTATTAAAAGTACATTTTTATCATTTCACAATATCAGATAAAATATATTTAATGACTGCTAAAGGCTTAACCTAGGTAACTGTGAGAGAGTTATTATATCTTATACCCTCAAGTTTACCATAAGCCATGTAGAATGAATTGACTAAAGCCTAACAAACTAGTGCTTGTCTCCATAAGTTTCATACTACTTACTGCACACTGATGGAAAAAAATTGGTCAAAATTAACAATTTCTTTATTCTGACACAGGAGTACAATATGTACTTGTATAGTCGATTTTCTTTTTCACAGTTTAAAGCATCAAAATAAGCAGCTTGTATTTCTTAATGAGAAATCTTGGCAGTGACAACATATGGTATTGACTTTCTTTGTAGGATATAATCGTGGAGTTAAGAAAGCAAAAACTGTTCCACAAGGCAAGTTAATTAAAAAGGTATGAGAAAACACAGTGAATTTCTTTTTTTTTTGTTTGTGCCCAAAACAAATGTTTGCCAATGATTTTTATCAAATATTAAAAGAAAAATTTTTCTATTGACTTGTCACTTATTTTCTATTCACTGTCTGACTTTGTGGACATGAATTTTGAAAAGAGCTAATTACTAATGGTATTAGTATAAACTAATGACAAAAGTGAGCTACTTATTTGGATCAAAACTAGAAATCTATCTATTTATAAGTATGGCTAATAAATGTACTTTTCTTATGCTCTTACTCATAAAAATTAGAATGCATTCAGTTGGGTACCCTTGCTGTTAATATTTCCAAAATATACCATCTGCTGGCACTATATTTATTTCTCAGCTTCCAGGGTTCATTCTTTATCTATCTATGCATTGGTAATACTTACTTTAACCTTTTGTAATCCACTTGAATGCCTTATGCAAATTCTAATTTGCAGATTTCTCAGAAAACTTCAATGCACTCTCCGTCTATGCACTGCATATAATCTCTGCATCCAGATAAGATAATTGCATTTTCTCAAGAAACTTCAATGCATTCTCCGTCTATGCACTGCATATAATCTCTGCATCCAGATAAGATAATTGCATTTTCTCAAGAAACTTCAATGCATTCTCCGTCTATGCACTGCATATAATCTCTGCATCCAGATAAGATAATTGCATTTTCTCAAGAAACTTCAATGCATTCTCCGTCTATGCACTGCATATAATCTCTGCATCCAGCTAAGGTAATCACATTTTCTCAAGAATGCATTTGGCATAGGTTTCTATGAACAGGAGTGTTGTGCTTATATACTATTTCATTGTGAATTTGAACACAGTCATGCATTTCTACCATTATATTATACATTGTTTAATAAAAAAAATGATTGATGGGTATGAAGTCTTGGGTTAATATTTCTGCTGTAGAAATTAACCAGACCTATTGTCTTCCACCTCTGCTATCAGGTGTTTTTCAGTAAGCAGGGGAAGGGGTCATTCTCAATCAAAGCTGTCAATGATATGATCTTTAGCAAGAGGGAACTGTGTGAACTGAGGGTGTCTCTCTGGGGGATTCTGAGGAGGCTTTTGCAAATGATCCATGAACAACTTTAGAATTTAGACTTGTATTTTCTACCTTCTCCTTTCACTAGGTCAGCCTCAACAGAGGAATATTTTAAGCAGCCATCTCCAGCCTCTTCATGTTTTTTTTTTCTTTTACATTTAACTCTTATTCCTTCCTTTGTAGTGGAAAGGATGGCAAGTAACTGCGTGGTTTTTTCCTTCTACTAGCTATTCCTTGTCCCCCACATTTATTGGATTGGCATGCTTGGATTATCACTGCCACAAGGAGGCTTATTTAGATTATCATTGAATGAACCTCCTTTAGGGGTCTAGATTGGAACCTGTGATCACTTTAAACAGATCATAATTTTCTTGTATGTGTCTTACTTTTACAAGTCATTAGGTATTTATCTTCAACTTTTGTCAGATGCTTATCAATGCTCTCCTCAGCAAGTTGACAATACGTTAAGAAGTTTTATTGACTTCTGTCTTAAAGTCAAATTGAAATTATTCTGTTCTTTGGTCTCCTGGCTAGTCTAACGTTGGGATTTTTTGGGTAGAGATGCTTTGTAAGAGTTAATTTATCCTCATCTGCAGTTAGGGAGTTATGAAAAGTTTCTTTTTCTTAGTTCAATGTTATTTACTGGAGTTCTAGAGGTGTTAAACCCCTGAATTTTTAATGCATGTTCACATTAGCTTTTATCTTCCTTGGATTATCATCTTTCTGGCTCTAATTTAGGAATATCAGTCCTCAGTGTTTCCTGACCTCTTCCTTTGGTTTCCATAATAGGGTCCATCCATATTCTCAAGAATCTTTGGTTTAGGTGGACTAATTACAACAGCATCTGTAACTATCTCAGGGGCTGGGAAGCAGTGGGAGCAGAATTACATCCCTTTCTGAACATTTTGAGTTCTTTCTCCAGGGATCTCTGGGTACACCAGGTTCTGGCTTCAGGGTTAGTCATTCAGTTTACCTCACCTACACAATTGTTTGCTCAATGTGTTGCCTATTCACCTCCAACGGGTCCATGGTGATTGGAACTCCAATCCCAGGCCATAAGAGAATTGCTAATCAAAAAGGTAGTAAAGAGGGTTGATCTCATGCTTATGGGATTTAATTCCCATTTTTTTCGTGCCATCCAAGAAGACAGGAGATTGGCATTCTATTATTGATCTGTCTCAACTCAACCAATTTATTGAGTCTCCTTGCTTCACTAGGGAATTTTTTGTCATTCTGTGATATCATTTTGCACTAGGACCCTGGATAACAAAGTTTGATGTTACTGATGCTCATCTCCATATTTCCATAGCAGAAGTTTCTCAGAGATTTCTCAGATTTGTACACAAGGGTCAGGTGCAACAGTTTTAGATTATTCCTTTTGGTCTTGCATCAGCACCTTAGTCTTCTGTAGAGTAGTTCAAGCTTTTTTTCTCTTCACTTGTGTTCCTTGGGCCTCTGTACACATCATTATATGGACAACTGAATCCTTCTAGCTCCATCCCATCAATAAACAAAACAACACTCTTAGATTCTTCTTTCAGAAGCCAAAAAAGCTGGCTTCCTTATCAGATTGGAGAAATCTATTTCATCACCAACACAATATCTCATTCATTTGGCTGTTTTTTCAATATTCACCTAGGTCATGCTCATCCAAACCCTTTTTTTTAGTCTCCTTTTCCTGCTGCATAGATGGCTCTCTCTTTTAAGTGATGTGGGCATCATTTGAACCTCTCTTTCCTTTGGGACAAGCTCACATAAGGTCCCTTCAGTGGTTACTGTGCAACTGATGGATCATGCATCTGATCTTGTAGATCATCCTGTTTCATTACTCAGGATCAGTGTTGTCAACTGTGAATGTGAGTTGGATCAATGCAGCACTACTGTTGTGGTACTCATTCCATCACATTGTTCACAGGTGCATCTTTTCAGGAATGGCGAGATTATCTTCAAGGTCAGGAATTCTAGGGTACTTGGACAGAATATGAGTCTACATTTCATATCAATGTTCTTGAATTTTTTGCAATACATTGGGTAATGGTTCAAGGTCTATCTCTCTTGAAGGGAAGAATTGTCATGATACATTCTGACAATTCCACTGTTGTATTTCAGATTTCTCATCAAGGAGGTGCACATTCTCTAGACTTTTTTTTGTAACTTAGATCTTCAGAATCTACTGGGCTCATCCCCATCTTATTAGTCTTTTAGCATGTCATGTTCCAAGAGTAATGAATTTAAATGCAGATCATCTGTCTCAACTCAACTGGATTCTTCCAGTAGAATGAATACTACTACACAAGGTTTTTTAGTGGATTTGCTATACATTTGTACTTACAATGATCAGTGCCTTTAGGAGACATTGGAATTCCCCTCCCTGGTTGTTTTGGTCTCCAGTACCTCATCATTAAGTGTAAGCAGTAGATTTGTTCAGTCAGGATTGGACATGTTTACATCTATATGCCTTTCCCCCACTTTGGCTATTGCCCTGTGTTCTGAATATGGTTCATTCTAATCCCTGTTGAGTTCTCTTGGTTGTATCTTATTGGCCAGCTCAAAGCATGGTTCCAGCTTTTTCAGTATCTGCAAGAATTTCTACTTCTATCTCTTCCATGTTGGAAGTCCCTCTGTTGAGACAACTTTGAATAGACATTCTCCACCCAGATGTTTGGAAACTCAATTATGCTGTCTGGAAGGCAATTTGGTCCTTTGTCTGACATAAGGGTTTAACTTCTGAGGATTTTTTATACTTAACCAAATCTCTCTGTAGGGCAGCCATGATTGTTTATCAATGGAAGGGAATATTTATCATAAGCAGTATATTCAAAGGAAGTTAAACCTTCATCATCCAAAAGTATCTATTATATTTTTTTTTTGTATTTGAGAATGGACTTGCTTCATCTAATGTGGCTTTATATAAGGCATTCTTATCCACTATTTGTAGGTATTCTAAATATTGGAAGGTTTGTGAATCCCCAGTTCTATCAAGTCTACTTGAATTATTTCGTATTATTTAACCCAAATGACCTTTTCAGTTATCAAATTGTGATCTTACAGTTGTTTTGTATGTGTTGGTTTATCCTCCTTTTGAGGTTTTAGCTTTTTTATTCTTTGTTTCATTACTCTCTTAAATTGTATTTGTATTTTTGGTTGTTGATTTGTGGATATCGCTGGTTGGAATTGTTTAAAATCCACATGCATAGGGCTCTTTATCATTCCATATTTGTTCTACTCTACCTTGATAGGTTTTTTTCCCCAAGACTGGTGGTCAGAAAAGAGGAAACATCCTTCTCAGCAATGCATTTGCTGGCCATTTCTTGCCTTTAAGATCATTCTGATCCCAATCATTTATGTCCTGTCAGGGGCCTCAAGTGTTATGTGGCTCATACTAACTCATTTCGAGGTACGAGGAACCACTTGTTTATTCATTGGAATCCTTCTATGTCACATGACTTACCTCCTATTACCATTACAAGATGGCTGCAGAAATTTATTCACATAACCTGTAATGGATTATCATGACAAGAGAGGAATTTTATGCGAGTCACATTTCACCATATATTTCATATTTCTATATCATTAGCTGTTTGGTTCAGTTGCCCTTTGGAAGACATTGTGTGGACTGCTACGTGGGCTGCTCCTAATAGTTTCTTATCTCATTACTTACATGACCTTGCAGTTTCTTCTTCTGAGAGTTTTTTATTACCCCCTGTAGCTATTTTGACTATATCTGTTAGACTTTAACCAGAGGTATCTTTCTCTGTTATATACTTTTATTTTCAGTTTCCCTTTATTTTTAACTGGATCTCACTCTGTGATAAGTATTGCCCAGATACGTATGCTTTCTCAATTCCATATTAGCAACTACTTTCAGTATAATTGATACAGGTTGCAACAGGCTCTGTTGAAATGGGGTATTCCATAAGATCATCTAGGTGCATACTGATGGTATTACCTGATCATGGACTGCCACTTATGGGCAATTGTAGGTAAAGCTAAAGGGATCCTGCTGATCTTCCAGTTTAATAAATTGGCATCAGTTTATTTTTAAATATGTAATAAACATTGTTCACTTATCACACAGTTTCTAGAGCACTGTTCCTCAGGATTGCCCAATGAAATTTTACTTCCCCCAGAATATATTAGTGGAACTTTGGAATCCTTACCACCCCTAGTTTCCAGTTGTTTGGGTAGAGGACAGACACTTTCCTCCAGAGTGTTCAAGTGTTTTCTTCCAGACTTGGAAAATAGGGTGAAGTAGGAGTGGCATCAGCATTCTTGGGAGCCTACTCATAATTCCAGTTCAGATTTAATGCAAAGCTATCAGGTTGAGGAGAGCATGGCCTTCTTTTTGTTCAATGTTGTTTTAGTTTATTAGTTATGAAAGATGGTCCATTATCTCCTCGTAATTCCAAATGCAATGTAGTCCCTAGTTGAGCATAAGTTCCATATACTCTCCATAATTCCAGGGGCAAGAGGAATACTCCTTTTTCACATGGTTGGGAACTGTGGATGAATGTTCGTAATTCCAGACTGGATGAGTTCTGTTCCTTTGGTTTAGTACAGCATACATGATCACTATCATTCTGAACCTGACGTGTTGCCTTTTTTACTTTTCCAGATGGAGCATAAAGTTTATCCACTTATTTGTTGTTTACTTTCTCATTGTAGTTCTAGTGGTGTGAAATGCATCATTCTACCACTACAGTTTTGGATCCAATCACATTGTGATCCAGTAGACTTAGCCACCAATGTGGGCTGTACATATCATCTCTTAATTTTAACCATGAGTTGTAGAACATTGGCTGTCTGGTTGGGGCTGGCCTGTATTGGCAATAACTCACATTTTATTCCACCTCTGATATAGTAACTAGGTTCCAGGTGAAGACCATACCTGTTTGGATGTAATACAGTTCCCTTACTCTTCTACCAATTTTTCTCTTGGTACACTTCTGTTCTATGCAGACTTTTTTTGTATAGATCATGCCTGCATAGGCCCCTCTGTCTTCTCAGTGTGGAATTCCAGCCACAGTGTCAATGGAGGGTTTTTAAAGTTAATATTTTCCAACAATGTTTACCTCCACTGACACTTTCCTACTCTACATCCCCACTAAAAGCTGGCTTCTGTTTGAAAAAGTGATTACATTATTAGAATGGGGTGCTAATGTCTAGATAAGGGGCACATTGTATCTGGCAGAAAAATTTGCCTAAGGCAGTCAAGTTGGATGCAAAAAAATTTCAAGTGTTTTCAATATGTAGGTGGGCACAGAGTGGAGACCCTGGAGATCAAGATATAATTATAGTGTCAGAAGAGGTAAGTATTATTGAAAATATATTTTCTGTTTAGGAAAATGCTAACTTTGGTCCATAAAACATCATCTGTGATTGTTTTTGTTGTGTTGGATACCATATTCTAAATATCATGGAAACCATTAGTTAAGAGTATACATCAATGTATAATATATATTCATGTTGTGAAATTCTGAAACGTATGGAGCTGTGTTGAAATCAGCAAGCTTAAACTCTTCCCTTTCTTAAATATTATTTCTATTGCAACTTAAATTTTGTATGTTTTATTTGTTTCAGAAGATACTAAAATGTATCTCAGGACAGCTGGTATGGGTATTAACACTTTTACTAATAAAGCAGAGAACAACATTTCGATCTTCATAGGTCATTTTCAGGTTAACAAAAGAGAGTTTGTAACTGACCATTGCCGGGCACATTTCTTAGGGAAGAGAGTGTAAGTGGATACAAGATTGTAAGGGGCATTGCAATTTGATGATAGGTTATTAATTAATATAGATATAAAGGTTTTCCTTCATATTGGTTTATTTTTGGTTTTAATTGTTCTATAAGTAGGGCTTCTTTGATTTGCATTTGTTTCCTTACACAGTATGTGGGTATTTTGTATCGTTATGCTGTATTCTTTGATTTGCAGTATTCGAAAATGTTTGAAGGTAATTTTTGTGTTCTTTGAATCTGATTTCCATTTTTCTGCTTGTTTCTCCAATATAGAAGTTGTGGCATTGCATTTTGTAAATAATGTTGGTGTTGTGTTTGTCAGTGTAGTTTTTATATAGTATGGACTTTAGTTTTTAACCTGGTTTTTGAGTAAATTTGGTGTTTACTGGAATGGTATGCAGTAGTTTAGGGTTTTGTAGTTGTATTTTAGGATTTTTTTTTGCTGACTTAGGTGTGTACAACAGTTTTTGAAGGAAATTTGTTGATCTTGATGAAGTGTTGTTTTGTTGATTTCCTCATTAATTTTATTGGGTGAGCATAGTTTTGTGGCTGTGTTTATTTGGTATCTTAATATGTTGAATTTTTTTGTTTTTTGTGCTGAGCCTTGGGGAATGTATAGTCCAGTATGGGTGATTTTTCTGTGGATTTCTGTTTTAAATTGTGTATCAGTTCTTGTGATCTTGAGGTTAAGAAATGCTATGTGGTTAGTTTTTCCTGTTCACAGGTGAACTTAATAATGTTGGATTGTATAGAGTTAACGTGGTTGAAGAAACTAAGTGTGTGTTCTGTAGATGTGAATCTAGCAATTGTATTGTGGTGGATGTAAGGTTGAATTGTATGCTTGAGATTCAATCTGTCATAAAAAGGTTGGCTATAATTGATGACACAGGATTCCCTCTTCACAGAAGTCCCAGCCACTGGAGTCTAAAAGATAGTTTTTTTAACTTTGCACAAAGCTACACAAGGATTATTTGTGCTAGCCGTCCCTAATTTAGCAGTGTAAGACCACCGCCAACTCTTGGACTGGTCTTTTTACCAACGAATAGTGGGATTGACCATAACTTTATCACACCCCCTAGATGAAAATGTAAGCATGCTTGGTGTGATAGGAATTTGAACCCGTGGCCCTCAGATTATGAGTCAGTGCCTTAATCACCTAGCCATGCTGAGCCCCTAAGATAGCTTTATAACTCTAAATCCAAGACTCCAACCCATTGGTATACATTCCCAGCAACCAATTAGCAACCCTTATAAAATTCACAACCACCAAAACTACTGACAAATAAATGGCTTAAATATAAACAAATGCAAAATCAGAGAAGCCCTATTTAATACAACAACTAAAACCAAAATTAAACCAATATAAAGATACATCTTTATACCTATACTAATGACCTAACATCTAATTGCAATGCCCCCACCATCTTGTACCTGTGCCAGTTGCAAATTCTCTATTTGTTAACCTGCAGATGACCTAAGAAGCGTGAAATATTGTTCTCTTTGTTATTAGTAAAAGTGTTAATACTCATCCCAGTCGTCCTGAAATATATTTTTACTTCAAGTGGGTTTCTTGTCATCACAAGATACTAAAATGGTTTGAAAATTTTAAGCACTTGTTTTAGATACCTTTTACTGTAGATCTTTAGCTTAGATCTTTATATATCAATCATTGCATGTAATTTTAATAATATCTTTTAATTTTTATTAGACGCTGGAAAAAGAAATTCGTAAGAACATAGAGACAGAAATTCGAGCAGTAGCTACTCCAGGAAGTACGTCTGTAGTAAAGGGTAACCCATCAAGTAAAAAGAGAACACAAAGAAAAAAATAAATGTTATGTCATTGAATTAATGCTTCATCTGCAAAAAATAGATATGTAAAATCTTGGGAAATTTTTATATAAAGGACATTATGTAGAATAAAATACTTTTTGTGTATTAGTTTCCTGTGCAGTTATTTTGCTTTTGTGTTTAAAAATTTCAATTTGTGCAGTCAAACAGAATAGTTTTTTTCCAAAATATAATGTAAATTATGATTAAAAATAACTTTGATACTTTATTGTTTAAATTTTCATACACTTCTATTTTGTTCTTTGTTTTTCAAGAAAAGACACAAATAGTAGTTCACTTGAAAACCCACATTTATTAATATTTTTTTTATCTTGTTGAAGCCAGTAACTAGATGGTTAGATGTAAAAATAATGGTTTTAGAAAAATTGACATCCTAAAACTTAGTACATTTTTTTTTCCTTCACATGATTTGGTAATATTTCAAGATGCAAGTTCAACAAAAAATTATGAAGCTCTCTCTAGATACATTTGAGTCATAGTAGTACTTGCTACTGTTTAATTATAAAATGTTAGTTCAAACCAGCCACTTCTAAAATATTATTTGACAAAAATGCCTGCATTTTTCATTGTAAAATAATTATATGTCAATTCTTTTTACTTGCTACTACCAAATCCCTCCTTACAGGATTTTACTATCTTTTAGGAAATTCCTCATGCACTTAATATCTCACTATATGGTTATCAAAATAGATAAATTAGAATTCAGTTGTAAATCTAACCTATGATATAACATTGTTATCAGTCATAAATATATACCTGACTACAAAAAAGTTGTATATAGTTTATGCATTATGAAAGGTCTCCTTTGCAGATGTAAATTTAACTTAATACAATCTTGGTGTTTCATTCTCACTCATGACTGATTTAAATGTAGTTTTTTTTTATCTTATTAACATGAACAGGACCAAAATATAGAATATATCAAACAAAGAGTAAAAAATCATGGAAAGTACATATTTTAAGTTACATGAATAAAATAAACCTAGTTTTCTTTACTAACAATAAAAACTTCATTTAAAATCATATTTTAGCTTGCATTTGATATAAATACTTTACTTTCTCATTTAAATGCATACATACTAATTTTGATAATGTTTTTCATGGAAACTCCAAACATAGTTTAAACCAGCTAAAAGAAAAAGTACATTCGTAATAAATCCATCCCAACAGATCAGTGCCTAAAGATTACATTTACTGATTTGAATTAGTGTGTAATATGCATTTGTGATTATGCTTAATAACTAATATGTTGATGTAAGGCTTATTGCAGTAAATGTAATCTTTTCAAAGAACTGCCAGTATATACATAGTTTTACATGATTTTTGAATAATTTCAATTTCAAAATAAAATCATACAAGTATTAAAACTATACATGTAATAATAATGGTACAAATTAAAAAAATAGTTATTGAGTAGAGTACCTTTATCCAAAAATCAATCATGAAAACAAATGAAAAGACAAAAATGATGTTCAAAAATTGTAATAAATAAAATCTTGATTAACCCCTTTAACATTACTACTGTGTTTTAGCTATCAACAACGATTAATATGTATGGTTCATGAATTCCACACTTTTACATTATTGTTGGGTTTCATTCAGTTTGATTGTTTTGGAGCAGTCACAGTTGCAGATATCATCTTTTCTTTTTCTAACAGCAAGATCTCTTTTTTGCTAAATATACAGAAATTAAAAGTAGGTTAGTCTAGTGAAATATTTTTTACAAGTTTCGTGAACACACCCAGTATCTTAACATTTACAGTCATGTGAAAAAGGTAGGACACCCTATGAAAGCCTGTGCATTTTTGTAACATTTTTGGATATATAGATATTTAATCCCAATTTTAACAATACTGAGAGATTATAGGAATATAACTAAACAATTAAAACTGAAGAAAAGACTTTTCAAGATCTTCTGTAAATGTAATTCTACAAAAATGCATATTCTAACTGAGGAAAAAGTTAGGACACCCTACCCCCTAATAGCTGAAATAACTGCAGTGAGACACTTCTTGTAGCTATCTACCAGTCTCTGACATCAGTCTGAAGAAAGTTTGCCCCACTCCTCAATGCAGAATTCTTTCAGCTGTGAGATGCTTGAGGGGTTTCTTGCATGTACAGTCCGTTTCAAATCACCCCACAGCATCGCAATGGGATTAAGATCTGGGCTTTGACTCAGCCATTCCAGGACTCTGCATTTCTTGGGATTTAGTGGTATGTTTTGGGTCATTGTCGTGTTGCAGGGTCCAGTTCCGCTTCAGCTTTAATTTTTGTACAGATGGTCTCCTCAAGCACCCTCTGATACACAGTAGAATTCATGGTGGATTCTATGATTGTGAGCTGTCCAGGTCTTGCTGCAGCAAAGCAGCCCCAAACCATGACACTTCCACCTCCATGCTTCACAGTTGGTATGAGGTTCTTTTCTTGGAATGCTGTATTTGGTTTACGCCAAACATGTCCTCTGTTCTGGTGTCCAAATAATTCAAATTTGGACTCATCTGTCCTAAGAACATTATTCCAGAAGTCCTGGTCTTTGTCTACATTCTCTCTGACAAACTTCAGTCTGGCCTTGATGTTTCTCTTAGAGAGCAAAGGTTTCCTCCTTGCACACCTCCCATGTATGTTAAACTTGTGCAGTCTCTTTCTGATTGTAGAGGCATGCACTTTCACATCAACGGTAGCCAGAGCCTGCTGTAGGTCCCATGATGACATGTTAGGGTGTTTGGAGACCTCTTTTAGCATCTTGCAGTCTGCTCTTAGGGTGAACTTACTTGGACAACCAGACCTGGGCATGTTGGCAGTTGTTTTGAAAGCCCTCCACTTGTTGACTATTTTCCAGACAGTGGAATGGCTGATTTCAAAATCTTTTGGGATCTTTTTAAATCCCTTACCAGACTCATAAGCTGCTACAATTTTCTTTCTGAAGGCCTCAGACAACTCTTTTGCTCTCACAATGGTGCTCACTCTCATTTCAACAGTCAGGAGCACACCAAACTAAATGTCTGAGGTTTAAATAGGGCAAGCCTCATTCATAATGCTGAGTAACGATCTTCTAATCATGTGCACCTGGTGTGATATACCTGTGTGAGTTGAGCCACTTTAAGTGGAAATAAATGCGGAGGTGTCCTAACTTTTTCCTAAGTTAGAATATGCATTTTTGTAGAATTACATTTATAGAAGATCTTGAAAAGTCTTTTCTTCAGTTTTAATTGTTTAGTTATATTTCTATAATTTCTTAGTATTGTTAAAATTGGGATTAAATATCTATATATCCAAAAATGTTACAAAAATACACAGCCTTTCATAGGGTGTCCTAACTTTTTCACATGACTGTATATGTTATATATATATATATTTTTACTAAATATTTATGTTGGAGAGTTACAGTTTAATGCCAGTTGTTGACACACACACACATATATATATATATATAATACATCCAAATATTTTTATAATCACTTACATATAATACTTTGCAAGTATACCATTGAAAAGCTATTTTCTTACTTGTAGTAAACTAGTGGGGAAAGGTAGAATAATTGAATAAAAAGTAATCCACGAAATCAGTGATTTAAATTTTCACTTAGGTCACAGGTTCATAACACCATGTGAGCTGCCAGAAAATGTCGAGCAACAAGACTTGTCACTATAATAAGGTGTTATGTTTAGCGTGTGGAGGACCAAGTGATAAATTTGAAGAGAACAGAAACTTCATACAGTTAAATAAAAATATATAGAATGTCACTGATGAAAAAACTTTGCATGTAATGGCTAAAAGTAAATTTTATGAAGAAAGCTTAAGAAACTTTTATATATTTCATTTTTTCAATCTAACAAATTAACTAGTATATAAGTGGTTAATGTGATTTGAAACTTCACACAAATAGCTACACTGTGATAAGCAAATTATTGTAATCTCTTAAAATATTTGCCATTGGAAAGAGTTAAAGTTTTATATTTCAGTTTACTCTTCAGTTCTTTTTTTTTTTTTTAATGAAAGCTTGAGCTCCACATACAATAAAAGTATTTCTTACTTCACCAGGACTATTCTCCTCTGCAACAAAATCTTGTTGGAATTTCTTACTTCTGTAATACTTTCTTTTCTTCAGAACATATAGTACAATAATATCGCCTATCACTGTAGCCTGAATAATGAGGAATTAGTGTGTAGCTTAAAAGAAATAAGTACTTGCATGCATAACACACATCCAACAAGAAAGAGCATATAATGATCCTTCACAACTGGTAAAAAATATTTCAGATTTTTGTAATGGATCTTTAGCTTGAAATTTGTCTACTACTGTAAAGTAACTTGTGACTGTAATATTATTATGGTGCTTGGAAACATTATTATTGCATTTCAAACATCTATGACATAGCTAAACCAAAATAATTAAGGGATGTAGTAATGCCAAAGTTTTTCACTTGTTCATCTAATCACAAAGTTCCCTTGTTATTTTATAAATAATAAAACAGTTCCATAACAGCTGTGCATGCAATTGTTGCCCATAATGCATGCAAAGCAAAATAAATCCCATATGGAGGTTCTCAAATATTGCCAGATATGACACTTGAGTAAAATTTTAGCTCAAATCCAAATGAAATCCACAATGAGATTCTCTTTGTATTTTTTTTTAATTATTGCATATCACAGTACACAATGGTAAATTTCTATTCATTCTAGATCATAATGTTGCATGAAAGGTAATTCAAATTTAATAAAATTACACTGTAAAACACTTTTAAGTATGAATTCACTAACAATTTAGTTGCCTCATTATATTAGGTGAAGCATCTGTCCATAAGGATTGTTTTTGTTATGTATATTAAGCTCTACAGATACGATTGCTTTTCAGATATTGTCTTTAGTGTCATGTTTCTAGCAAAATGATTTTGTTAAATATTAAGTCACAGACTGATTTGGTTATTAATGGGTTCTTGCATAGACTGTATCATTACTCATAAAGCAATGCAGTTCATACTGTTGTTAACACTTACAAATTTGCAAAATTAAACTTACCATTTATTTTGTATGCATTAATTATCAATAGCATCTTTCAAAAGACACAGCAAAACAATCTGTCAAAACAAAACTAATTAAAACAATGAATCGGAATTGGAGATTAATATTTAAACTAACTAATTACAAAAAAAATATTAGTGTTTGTGCATGGTTTACTTGTAGCAAAGTCAAACTGGGCCATTGATTAAAGAGGAATCAAACTCTTGATTTTAGCATTGTAAGTCCATAGATTCACCATTGTTCCAGTAGCTAACAAAGACATTTAGAGCATAATACAAATAGCACAGTAAATCATTTTAGATTTAGAACTATTTAATAAAATATGAATAAACTGAAATTAATTTTCTATAACACTGACTTACCACAGCCAAAAGCCCCAGACCAGACCCAATGTTAATTAGCAAAGGTACAACACTGAATTTTCCACCTTTCCCATGTACAATCACAATGTACTTGATACCGTATGCTTTGTAGAGGGACCTAGTGTTGTCACTGAAGTAATTGGCAAACCTATATATAAGACATAAACAAACATGTTAGATGAAAAAAACTACTGATATATGTCAGGTCATCCCTTAAGTAATGTCTGATTTTAGGTTCAGAAAATGAGAAAGTATTTCAAATGCTTTTAACGTTAGTTAATCAATAATGTATGTTCCATTATTAATTACTTCCTGCCAACAATTCACAAGCTTCTCAATACCACTTCTATAAAATTCTTGGGGTATGGAGGAAAAGAATGTACATTAGGTAGTTTTCACTTCTTCATGTGTTCCAAGTTCTTTTCCATCAAGATAGTTATGCAAACATTGGAACAGATTATAATCAAATGGGGCAAATAAGGAGAATAAGAAGGATGTAGAAGTTTTACCCAGTCTAGCTGTATGGGGCTGTGCATTATCCTGATGTAACACAACACCTTTATGATTGATCAAAAGCAGGCCTCTTTTCTTTCAGTGCAATATTCAGGAGCTCTAACTGTTGACAACAGAAGTCTCATGTAATCATTACAATGAGTGGCAGCAAATCAAAGAGGATCACACCAACAGTATCCCGTCAAACACTTAACAAGACTTTCCTAGATTAGAGGTCAATTTTGTGCTATGCACCTGCACTGAGCCATTGTAGCCAGCACTTGACATTTTTATAAAATATCCGTTTTTCATCTCCAGTCACTAACCTGTCCAAAAGAGGTGAGTTATGTTCATGAGAGTGCAAATATCCACTCTTGCTCTAAGGATGGTTTCTGTCGAATCATGGGGGATCCATTTTTCAAGTTTTGACACTTTTCCAAGCTGTTGCAGATTATGGTAAACTGTTGAATGGGTTGAATTAAGCTTCTATGCTAGTTCATCAACAATTATAGCACAATTTTCTTCAAGTGAAGCCAGCAGAGAGTCATCATTAAACTCAACAGGACAATCTGAATGTGGTGCATCACTTAAGCTGTAGTCACCTGATCTGAACTTCTGAAACCATCTTCAACATTTTCTTTTGTTGAGAGTCTCTGCATCATAAATACCTTGAATGTTTCGTGTAATTTCTGCTGCACTATTGCCTTTTTTAAACTCATAAAGCATTATATGCCTAATGTGCTCCTCAGACATGTACATCTTCATAAGGATTTATTTGATTAATGATCTGGGTTAGTTTCTTTTATTTGTCTAAACATTTTTGTAAATGTCCTACTTCATATTTTAGTCATTAAAGCCTCCTACAAAGACAGAAATGATTATGTACTTTCTGTATTAAATTTTCGGACATTACTTATGGGATGACCTGACACACATATATGTATATATACACATCTGCTTATAATATAGTGTTATTTTTAGGATAACCGACAGCACTACATGAAAAAGAAAACAAACAAAATATTATTTTTCCTTTTCAGCTTCAAAAATTTACTGTATTGTTTTATATTTCAATCTTAAATTCACAACAGACATTACTAAATGCAACTAGAAATAAAATGTACCTGAAATTCCAACCTTTAGCAAGCTTAGCCTTTGGATCATCTAACCTCCTAAAGGAATATTTTGGAATGCAGTAATTTTCATCATAATCAAAATCACAATCCCATTCTATGATAATGGCAATTACTCCACCCTAAACACAAATAAAAAGAAAGTTTATAAGTTGTTATTTTATTTTACCCTTGTGTAAATTACGTAAGTATATGCAGGAAATAGAAGCAATACAGAGATACTTATAAAAAGGACACAAAGAAATAGTTAATGTTAAATAATTTAAGTTTTTAATGTATTACTTACTTTTACAGCCATAGCATCATAATTTTCCCCAGCTTCTGCAATAATTTCTCCAAGAACAAATACTGGACAAGAAGGGTTTGTTTTTGGATGGTAGTGACATCCTTGGAGGTAAGTTTTATTGTTGGTGTCAAGAATATTCCTCCTGAAAAACATACACAAATACCTGCACTTAATAAATGTGTATTTATTTTCAAAACCATTACAGTTGCATTTAGGATATAATATTTTTATATTTGAGAATGCTGAATTATAAAAAATAAAATTTTAATTTTGGAAACTTTTTCACTTAAAAAAACGTAACTTCTTCTGAGTTTTGCAGTTAAAAAATAAAAAGATTTATAACTCAAGTTTATGTATTTCTTCGAGTTAAATTTCTTTAAAACACCTCAGTGTAAATTTTTTTAGATAATGTTTTTAAACAAAAACCAAGTTCCATTAAAAAGATATGAAGACAACCAGTATCTGAGGGAATATTTTTTAAAGGAAAACAAAACTAACATATCCTTCTTGGATTGAAGAGAAGCTAGGTAGTTAAATTGGTGAAGAAAAATGTGTATCTAGAGTTTAATATCTACTTTGAATTATGTGTTATTTAAAATTATGTATATGCAAGCTTCAATCATTATAACAGTGGATGGATAGGGTACCAAGGCTCCCACAGTGATGACAAGGAAAACTCCAGAATTAAAAAAGAAGGCAGCATTCTTCTTAATTTTAGGATGAAAAAAAAAGGAAAAACGAGTACACATGAAAGGATATATGATGTGATGGGCATTAAAGTCAACCAGATCACTGATAGGATGAAAGACATGACTTATTCTCCCCTAAACTTCATCCATACCTTTAGATAACATGAAAAATTGGATTAATCTAATCTGTTGGAGACTTAAAGGAACAAAAAGCAAAATAATAATTTGGAGAGTGCATAGAAATGATACTAAATAAAATGTAATTATAAAGTTGAAGATACACATTCTAAAGCAGAGTTTTTCAACCATTGGTCTGCTACAACTGCCTCACCAGTCTCTGGGAGTTCATAAAAACAAACAAAAACTGACATAATATTAATTTGTAAATCAAATGGTTTTTCATTGTACTTGCATCAGTGAAAAGAAACTGAGCTGGTCACTGGTATCTAAAAGGTTGACAACTGCAGTAAGTCCATTTGTTGCCCAGACCATGTAGGCATAAAATAGAGCTCAATGTCTAGTAGTGTACTATTAAAAACTTTTCCTTCATCCAAGAACCTTTTCAAATGACTGAAGTGAATGCTTAATGCATAAGCAACCAGAAATTGGAAGTGGATTAAATGGTAATAAGATGAAGTTAAAGAAAATATCTTCACAACTATAAAATGAGCAACTACATGAAGGCATATGCAAGATTTTGATGGTATATGAACCTATGTATATAGATTAATACACTATATGAAGTTATATGTTTAAATAACTTATAATTAAGTATATCAGAGCTTATCTAGTCATGACTGAGGATACACAAGAACAAACTCATGATATGTGTGATTTATCAGCACCATAAACAGTAGCAACATTCATTTACAATACAGAAGTTACAGCCTCCTGTGAGGCAGGTTAAATTTCATTCCTTAAGTCTCATAACAACAGGAAATAACCCAAGACATTTGATCTAGTATTTTAAAATAATCTATTTGACTGAATTATGCATGATAATTCAGAGCATTTTAACCATTTTCAGTGTTTCAACTCATTTTGCCTTTTAAATCAAGTATTTTTCAAGATTAAAAAAAAAACCTGTAGTAAAAACAAAGATTTTTTTCAAAAGTAGAAAATGAAAATTTTTAGTAAGCTTCTTAAGTTATTGAATCAATTACTGGCAGTTTTTGCTTTAAGCACGAGATAGGATGCTAAGACATCTATATGCTGATACATACCACAATCTTACGTTACTGCCAAACAAGTAAATTAAGTGATTATGACATTGCAATTTGGGTTTATTTTTATTAACAAATCCTCTATAATTAAATGCTTGTGTATACTTTTATCTTCGTAAAACATGGTGCAATGTAAATAAAGACTTTTTCAGATAAGACTGTTACAAATTAAGAACATAACATTTACAAACCAAGCATGAAAAACTGCATGAGATGTGGTGCTACCAAACACATTTCACTCTTTTAGTGTGGATGGGAGATAGGGTAAACATCAGTAATGTTTCAGTTTAGCCAAAGTAGAAGGCACAAGGTCCTTTCTTCATTCTGTTCTTTTTCAACAGCATTTTATTTTTGTTACCCTACTTATCTCCAATAAAATTTGGGGTAGGGGGAGATGATATTAATCTTCAGTACATATTTTACTCATGGGTGCAAGAATGTTGCACCCCTGTCTCTGCTTGGCTATTTAGCCTATTATGTGCATATTATGTCATTCAGTTGAACAAACAAAGAAATATTTATAGTACCATTTAAAACAAAATATGGTGTTTATCAGTTAAGAATATATTTTGAGGTCTTAGAAGTTAACTAAACAAAACAATTGAGATTTTCCAGTTTTTAAGCACTAAGCTGTCAAAATAGACTTTTATTTACTTTAAAGAATATCAGGCTCACATGTAGGGGTGTGGTGTGCCCTATATTGCACCTATATTTGTATAAAACATATTTAAAAGTTGTAAAAATAGTGTTGGATCCCATCAAATTGCATCACTTTCAGTCATATTACAAAATGTGTATGAGAGGGCCATACCTTTAGACCCTTCAGTATGTGTTTGCCACTCATTTAATTTTTTCTTTTACATGTCACGCTAACATATTGGTCGTTTAACAGTCATAACATAAGTGCATATATGAGGCCCATAATATTTATACAGTAGAGGGTAGAATCTGATATTTTGATAAGTTAGACCCATTAATGACAGCAAATTCACTCAGGAAACAGAGTAATTCTGAATCTCATAGCACAACTGAGTTTTCCTGTTGTGTGTCAAATAATGAGGCAGAACAAATTTAGCAAAAATTAATGCTGCTTATTACAGAACATAAAAATACATGCCATATGTACTGACACAAGCAGATTTGGTTTATCCCTACAGCTTTCACACTCTTGAGATTGATCCCTGTAAAACTAAAGCAAGATGACTTTCTTCACTCAACAAGTTTCAACTAAAACTGGGCTAACAAAGTGTGCCTGAATTCAACAAGTAAACTCTGTTTCTTTATTCATCATCATCTTGTGACTTGCTCTCTCACAGTGTTTGTGAGCTGTAACATTCAGACAACATCAACTCAGCCAGCAAAGTATATTACAGTTACTAAAAACTTTCAACCTAGATGCTGTATGTTACTGCAATTGTCTCTTGGGTAGAATAGACATTATTTACTATGGAGAACAAAGCAACTAGAATAACAAAATCTCAGTGAGTTACTGAACCATATGTTAAAACTGCATATAAACTAAATGAACAAATATATGCCTCCATATCACATATGGCATATTTAAAATATGCCTCCATATCCTCAAAACTGGTTCCAATTATCCTTTGTTTGAAAAAACCCACCAATAAAACAATAATGATATATACTCTGTGTTAAAATTGGGGTATTTCTGTGAAAATCAAATCAAATTTTTAATATACTTGAGAACTTTTGATGCTGAAGATGGGGACCATGAAGACAAAGAGTAAGAGTAAAGCATTACTTGAGATGATGTAATTACTAAGACAAAATCAAGAGAAACAATACAAAAAATTGAAGGAAAAAATAAAAAATTTAAAGAAAGGCAAGATAAAATTAAAAAGGACCAATAAGAAAGTGATGAATCATGGCAGGAATTTAAGAGTGGAGTTAAAGGAAAGAGATGTTTTCTTTAAAAGAAATATTAAAAATAAATCAAGCTGTTGATATATTGAGAGATTACAATAATAAGAATGATGAAGTCAAATGTGAAATACAAAAAGACATGAATGAAGTAATAAAAGATATCAACAAAGTAGAGAAGTGCATCACTGAGTGATAGAATAAAAGATATGGAAAATGAATTACTAAGTTTACTGGTTTTGTCTACATCTATTATCACAACTGCAGTGTTACCTGTTAGTAAAGAATTTTCCTGTGCTACTCTAGACATGACACTACTAAATCCAGTTCCAGAATTTAGCTGGTCAAATCAATATTAGCAATTACAAAAACCAGGTTCAGTTTAAAATAATGTCCATAATGAATGAGGAAAAGTAAACAAGTCATTCATCTTGCTGTTTGTTTAAAAGGCCCAACTTTGAAATCATTAAGTAACCTTCTCACTGAGAGCCATAATTATTATGAAACATTGATCACAGCCTTATCCAACAGGTTCTGAGTATTACACCAGAAAGAAGCATCCAGGGCAAAGTTCCAAAATAAGGTAAAGATAAAAAAGAAGAGACTTTAGCTGAACATGCAGAAGATTTGGAAGAGCTTGCCCAGTTATAAAACTCAAATACTTCATGTTAAATTGTGGATTTTATAGACATCATAACAGACAAAAATATGACAAGTAGTCTAAAGTAATGCATATATATATATCCTTAAACAAAGCTCTACAGTTGAAGTTGACACTATACTTCAAGTTGTAGATAAACAACTGTAGACACCATCTTAAAGTTAGGGGATAATCAGAAGGAGAAATGATGAAACACCAACTCTCACTGATAACAGTGGAAAATAATGTAAAGGATTAGTTTGACAATTAGTGACACAAAATGGAGAGAATAAATCACAGTACAACAGGTGTTTCATTTGTAACATGAAAGAAACACGCAGGCAAAAGCTTTAGGGAATAATAACTACTCAGAAGAATGTCAGTATTAAAGATATAAGAAACTTGACCATTACAGCCAAGGATGAGTTCAAGTCCAAAGAGATCGAAAGAACATCCAAGGGCTAACCAGACATCATGAAACAAGAACTAGCTGGATTTATGGAATAAAATTCAGTTACGAATTCCCCCTCTTCCTCAAATGAAATACAAAGTCCATAGTTTAAAGAAACTAGTTCATGGGTCTGTTGATTAGAAGCCTTACAGTATACTTATCAACAATGGTTCTACAGCCACAACAGTCAAATCCAGTTTGGTAATGAAAGATGATAAACTTCCTCCTAATATGAAGAAAGAAGTGGGAATGATGCAAACAGCGAGTAGAAATTGGTATCAGGAAGAGGAAAATTAGAAGTTACTGAAGGAAACTTCTCCATACTTCATGATGAGTGTGTAACTGACATTGAGGAAAATAGATATTGGGAAACAAGTTCATGCAAAGACATACATGTGAGATTAAACCAGATTTAGTCTATGACAACTAATGTAAGCCCAATCATATTACTTAAACAAAATAACAGTGGTTGCTTTCACACTGACTATTTCACTCTATCTTAAAAACCACAACTATCTCGTATTTATAATCTAGCTTTGATCATGCTAGAAAATTTTGTCATGTTCTTAATTTCTTAGACATTCAATGTATATCCTATTACTTTACCTTAATGGCATAATTAAGATCCACAGTTTCCTTTTGCCAAAATGTCAATTATACTGCTAGAAATATAACTTACAATAATTTATGTATACCATATGAGTGTGCGTGTCAGGTATAACTTACACATATGTGTGTGTTACAAATATATATTACAACAATTTATATATGTGTGTGACTATGAATAACAATATATTAATAGATCCTTTCATATAATGTTCATTTGATTTACATTATAACTGTTGTCGTTTGAAAAAATATTTCACTTCTATGTAATCAGCTACAAACAACATAAATCTATAGGCCAGGTGAGAGCTATTACTGAGAGAAAAAAAAATTTCACAAAAGTTGTTCTCTGTTACTGTCAAATTAAAGATTGTATAAACACGTACCTTCTGATATTAAACTTGGGAAACTCTACAAAATTCTTTATCAACACAGTAAAATTCTTGGAAGCAGAAAGTAAGGCCTTGTTTTTTCTGGATAATAAAATGTAGTTTTTGCATAATTATCATAAATCAATTTGAATTTCATTGGTAAAGACTTATATAAAATAAAACCAAAAATACTCATAATTTTATTTATATATATGAGCTTTTAACTGAAGATTAACAACTCCATTAAAACTTACATAAAATATACAAAATGTTTGGAAATATAAAGAGAGCAAAACCAAACGATGTTGAATACAAATGTTTGTTGGAATAGTGTGTTTAACACTTTAATGTTGAAATTTTATGAATGTATGTATGTCTTGAAATCCAATTTACAGTATCATATTTTAAGACAATATCATGATAAAAATAATAACAGTGATAATTTATACACTTTATAAATAGAAAAATGATCAGTTTATAAATTTCATTTGTTTAATATCTTTCTGAAATACTTGTGTACATCAGATTTATATTATGTCAACATAAATAATGACAAGTCAATATATATCTGTACATCAGTTTTAAATTATGTTAACATAAGTAATGACCACAAACTTTTCAAAAATGATTTCAAAATTTTGTTTATCTTTTTCTTATGCATCAACTGCTTTCTACCCTACTGTATTATTGTAATGTGTTCTCTAACTTCTATCCTGTAGAGGGTGAAAATAATGTGAAGTCCAGTACATGTAACAATAACAAAGTACTTTATTTATTATTCCATTATGTTGAAATTACTCTTGAGAATACTGAATATAAAGTTTTTATAAAACATGTTGACAATTTTAGTCCTTTGTTTTGTTCAAAGAGGTTAGACTTTAATAAACAGGATTATTCCAACTATCCAAAAACTTCTGAAGATAAAATTAAGCCACTGGTAAATGAGCAGTATTAAATTGTGTTCTACAATCATCTTGTTTTGTTAGTTTTCTTCTTTTCATTTTTACAATATACTTTCAGCTTGCTATTTTATTTCTTACATTTTAACTCCTATTTTGAAGCTGTCCTTATGAATGGGAGTAATCACTGAATTGTACTGCTGTCTGTTTTTCTTGTATTTCTGAGATGGAATGCAATTGAACTTCAAGGTCTAGTTCTTAGTAAAGGTTACAAAAAAAATTTAAGCTTACCATATTTACCTTCCTGTCTAATAAATATACTGCACAGGAAATTATGGTTCAATAATATTATGTTTAATAACCTAACCTTGTATTTAAGGTAACAGTGACATTACAAGTTAAACTGATAAAAATTAATATAAAACTATTTAAATTTAACAAACTAGGCTCTAACTACTATTTATGTATACAAAATAATAATAAAAAATGTTTAAATGTCTGTTAAATTTGCATAATCTTACATACAGGGGGCTCAAGTCATGTTCCACTGGGCACCATGCATAGATTTCACAAACACTGGCCTTTGAGTTAATATCTGAGGTAACACAAGCTCCAGTCATCACACCTAAATGAGATCAATAAACTTATGAATACATTTTAATACAGTTGATTACTAAGATGAATCAGTAGTTTCTGATTAGTATAATTTTTTGTTTTTCAAGATTTGTTTTGTAATATTACAAGCTGTTATTTAGATCAGTATACAAAAATTAGTATCATTATTTATCAAGTTATTTTTAGTTCTGATCTCTGTAGTTAGCTTTCTATGAATAGAAGTTACTGGTAACCAATTATGATGAAAACTCATGTTATCTTGTAGCTAGACTGTCTATAAGTTTCAAAAAACAACAAAAACATTTGACTGCAAAATAAATTGCAGTGATGCAAATAATGTTCACTAGAATTGTGTTTTACTTTAATGGAACCCTGCTAATATTGCTTACACAATGACTAGAGACCAGATAAAGCTGGAATGAGTGTTTATATCTTCTGTAACCTTTATTCATTATCAGACTATTGACACATAATTTTAAGTTTACACATCATGAAATGAAGCAAAGTTGTTAATGGGAAGAATGTACTAAGAATATTAAAAAAAATACATATCAAGCAACATATTATTGTTAATTTCTTTTCAGTTCACCAGTAACATTAATTTTTGAACTGAAGTATGGCTAAGGCAATATTAATTACCATATATATTAAAAGTATAAAAAAGTCTAGTGTTTCAAATGATGTTATTGTTAATTTCACACACAGATGGCACCATTAATATTGTTTAGGGATATTGGTACATTTATGTTACACCTTTAAAAATAACTCAGTACACAACAACCTTCTTTGTATATGCAATTAGCTTAGTTTCAAATGCTTGAAATAGTTATATTCAATTTTTAGAAGTGATATGTTGTTATAAAATCTTGGAAGCAAGCAAACGTTTAGCTTTTTGAAGGTAGATTAAATTTTTGAAAGTTTGATAATTAATATGTTTAAAAAATTGATTAGCTACAAATACTAAGGCTAACAAGACAATCAAGCTAATTTCTGTGTAATTTATGGACTGCAATAGAGGAGTAGCTGATCCCTGTGAAAGAAAGTGTCCATAAATTAGAGACCTTCAAGTTGCTTTACAATTTTTTTTTAAATGAGGAACCTGTTTAATAATCAGTATTTTAATATTCAGTAAGGAACTTATTGAAATGAATTATTACTTCAAAAATATAATAAAAGCACACTGTAAAAGTTGTTGTTCTTGTATTTTTATATTAATATATATTTTTGTACAAGTAAATGCTTAATGATGTAGTATAATATACATGTTTTATCAGTCTGCTGCATTTCATCAATAATAGTGATATCTCAAAAAAGGTTTTATGTACTGCTTATTACACAATTTTGAAAAAAACCAACAGAATTTTGTGATATTCAAAAATGTACCACAGAAGACTAGCCCTTATGAACAAGAAAATATATATTAATGGTAAATTGACATAGAAATATTGAGTATCTTTTTTATTTTAAACTGTTTTGATAGTGCCATGGAAATAATAAGATAAGTTTCTGCTACTAGGCTTAATTTGTATCTCTTTGTATTATATATAAAATAGCAAATAGGTACCTGTCCAATTGTAAAGTATTTTTCTGACATATAAAAAGGTTGGGTGTGCTGTATTTAAATGATTTTAAATATGCAAAGCAACAATTCAAGTGACAATCACAGCTGATATAAAGTTGTGATGAAATCTATTTATCAGAACCACATTTTGACATGATTTTGTTTCATAAGTAGTGTACCACTGCAAATCAATCACATTTGAGAATAAAGTTCATAAACTCAGATTATAAAGACATATTGTAGTTAGGAATTTAGGTTTATTACAGGTATTAGGATACACCCTGCACTTAATGGAACTCAAAAACAAAATTTTGTAACATCTCTTATCATTGAGCAGGGTTTTCAAAAATGTTTGTGGAAGAAAGTACAAATTCCAATCCATGCAATGATAATTGTTCTTCGTAAACATTTGCTACAGGCTACTATCACTTGTACACTGCTGTAGTCCTAAGTTCCCAAGTAATTCCTTCACTTTCAATATAAATTTACTTGTTAACAGTACCATATGCAATATAAACAAGTAAAATCTCAATCTGAAACTGAGACCATCAGGGTATATGTTCATCAAGGTGAGACTTTCAATCAACAACTGTATGCTTAAAAGCAGCTGGAAAATCTGTGGTGTTTAAATATACCTACTCAATACTCTTTACTTTAGTTAAAACATAAAATAATTATATTAAAAAGCCAGAATGGCAACATAAAATACAGGTGATGTTGGAATGTCGAAAAAACTAACTGAGAAGACATGTAAAAAGAAAGATTGAGAAGATTTTGCTTTTTTAAAAAAAAAAGATAAACACAAAAACCTGAAAAAGAAAAGTATATTAAATCGTAAACTGGGAACTAGTCAAACTAGGAGGCAAAGAAAATGAACATGACATAGACTATTGTCAGTGTTGAAATGATATGAATAATATATCTAAAACAGTAAAATTAACTATGCCTATGAGAATCTAATATATTGAAGGAGAGTGTTGTTTTGACCTGTGGATAATTATTTAGAAACAATAATTTTCTGATGACACATGTTAAATTGAGAAAAACAACAAAGTGCGGGTCTACATTGCATCAGTCAGACAAAATATCCAGTTATTGTACATGTACACAAAATATCTTTTTCTTCTGAATCTTTCTTTGTCCTCACAATTGAAGACTATAAGCTTTTGTGAAACTTATCTTCTTAATTTCAATATTTCAAAGTTAAAATACCAAATGTAAAACAACGAAAAATCTACCAAATTATAATAAAAATATCTTATTTTTATTAACTTCTTAAAATATATAACTGTTAAGTTTTCCTTAACAATGTCCCATTTACATGACATATTTATTAACACTGATAAGAACAGACAGCCTAGAAAAATTCACTTATTAGGTCTTAAAAAAGTTTTATATAACATACATATGTTAGAAAGTTATATATGCATACAATTTCTGTAAACACACAACCAAATTATTTTCACACACATTCATTTGAATAATTTTATAAACATTTTATCATCTACAATACAGACCTTTACAACACAATGTTGTAGAGTTATATATTATAATCTGAGAGCATATATGCAATCATGAGTGGAGGAAAACTTTATAATCCATACAGTTGGGTGACACTACTTATTAATCTATTACCTTAATTTTACAACAGTATTATTGCTTGTACAATTGTACTGTTACGTCAATAAAAAATCCAATGAAACTCACCATTTCCTAAAAGATTTGATGTACCAGCTTGACAGGTATTATTTTTTGGATAACATAAGGCTTCAGGTATTTCTGGATCCTAACCAACATATAATTTGAATATTATTAAATAGCCTAGAATGGAATCAATTATAAAAATGGTGAGTAAATAATATAAGTATCGGAAGATTTATTTTCTGTTAAGCTATATTAAAAAGTAGTCTTAACTGGTATACACAAGAAAAAAAAAAAGTTTAAAGTCCTGTACAGTGATTTGATAATGTCTTTACCTCTCCATTAATTTAACAAGCATGAACTAGCTAAAATCAATTAATATATAGCATTTTTATGGATCATAATCACAGGTTTTGCAAAACAATTATTTAAATACAGACATTAATTTATTCTATAGCTATATTAAATTACAATTTCAATAAACCAACCAACAAAATAAAATTTAATTTCAGACAAATAATTTGTAATCTGTATATCTAAAATGTATGTTTGAAAAGAAAATGTAAACATAACAATAACCAATTCATGTTTAATAAAAAAAAAATTAGTAAATTCTATTCAACTTTATGAACACTATTCATAGGTAGATAGTTCTTTTACCTCAGGACAGGTGGACTTTGTCTGGTTTGATGTAATAACAACATTGGTAGTAACAAAAAAAGAATCACTTTCCTGAAACAAAAAAGATATTTCGTAATTTTTGTATATAACACAATAAATCTGAAAGCATATTTCAACACTTTTTTGTCTATTTTTTGCATTCCATTTTTTAAATTCATTCTTGAACTTTGAGTTCCTCTTAAAGGCAAAATACTTAAAATACAAAATCAGGATATCAATTCTTATGGTTATGTCATTTAAAACATTACATATCACTTCAAGAATTTTATTTCCTTCTCAATTTTATTTATTTTGTATTTCATATTTTTAAGTAAATTATCATTAACATGTCAGTTTATTCTATGATTTATTTTTCAATCTTACGTTTAAGTCTTTTATTTACAAAAAAAATATATTTGAAAAATACAAGTTTATATTATTCCAGTGTCATTTCTTTTTTTCAATAATTTAAATTACAATTGCTGATGAGGACAAATAATACCTTCTCTGATCCAATCAGAAGTTGTAAAAAACAAAAATAATTATTAATAGTTTCACATTGAGTTTATTTTATTGCAAGTTACAGCATTTACAATAAGAGTATTTTAAAAACAGGTGTGACATTTTGATAATTGATGTGATCATTTAGTTTGGTATTTTTATTTTATTTGTATTTACATACTTATAAGTAATTTTGAAAGACAGATGTGATAACAGCAACATCTGTGGATCATGAAAACCTACCAATTATTAATCTATTATTAACAACTTACCATTGCCATGGTGCCAGCAAAAACAGTAACCAGCCTGAACTATTATGGCAACAGTAAAATAAGCCACCAATATGAATTAATATAATACTAGCAAAAATTCATGTCCTACATTGAGCCAGTATAGAATTAGCAAAAGCAGTTACTACTGTGGTATTAATAAAAATAGCTTAACAGTTTGAACCAATATTATACTTTCAAAATCAGCTACCAACTAGAGGGATTAATCATTACAGAAATTACCGAAGGTGGAACAACATAATCTGCAACATCCCAAATTCTTCTGTAGTCTTCATTGTTCCTTAAATGTGGATTAAACTCCTTGATGGAAAAGTTAGTGTAAGCTGTCCCCTTGACCTTAGTGGTGGTAGAACTTTCAAGAGAACTGAAGGTTTGGTAACCCTTTTTGTAGATAATGGCAACACTAAAAGAATATTATTCAATGCAAGAATTCTATATTTTTACAACTATAATATTTCTATTAGTAGCAGTAAGTTACAAGACATAGTGTATAAAAGTACGTACATGCATGACATCATGAGTGTGCTGTTTTTAGTTACCTTGCAAAAGTTAAGGAATAGTTTATCAAGTATCAATTGAAATATGGGTGTGCATTTCTGTCACTGAATAAATTATATAATGAACATTAATGTATTGAAACAAAATGGTGTAGAATACAACAGAGAATGTACAGAAAATGTATATAGAAAAATATATCAGAAAACATCAGCTTGTTTCAAAGCTGTATAATAAGGATTAATTAACTACATTGTCAATGCATACTATATAATATGCTAACTCCCAATGTTTGTACATTCTGTTGCTAAACCAATACATTTCCTTCAATATAGGTAAAGATAAAGTAGAAGAAAGAAAATCATATTTTAAGTTTTCCTAAGTTTTCCTGTATTTTGAAATCTTAAAGTGGGTAGTTCAATATAAACTTAAAGTTACAATTACAAATTGTTATGTATTAAAATTACAATAAAAAATTGGAGTGAAACTGTTTTTTTGTTATTTTTCAAAATACAATTACAACATAACAAAATTTCAAAATTTCTCACAACAATATTAACACAAAGAAAATTATGATCATTTTAATTATGCAAACATGTACATTAAGTATGTATGAGATGGGAAGCTGATGGTTATCTACACCTACAAATATGCTGATTTTCTTTCTAATTAAAATAACTCAACTTTAATTTTTTATTACATCCTAAAAACAACCATTGACAGTGACAAGTTGAATAGGAATAATGAAATAAATGGAATATTGAGACTGTAAACAAAATCAAGTGTAAAATGAAACATTATTTTAATCATATATGAAATGTCATAAAACCAGGTCACTAAAAGATTTTTACATTTAACAGCAAAATGAAAATTGCCATTATACAAAACATTTTCCCTTTTATTTTTTCAATCTGATTTTTTTTTGTCAGGTTCAGAGGTGTTTGGACTGCTCATGCTATAGATATATACTTTGTTTTTTTTGTGGATGAAACTCCCTTTTACAATCCACTTTTATATTTCAATCAGAACACCTCAAGAAGCAGCATTCCATTTCTGAGAGTTACAACCAAATTACACTCCTGTAAGTATATATATATAAATTCTATATGGTCAAAACTGTGAGCAATGTTGGATCCTATTTTGTATTTTTGTTCAAATTGTATTGTTATTATCATGCTGAAATGAAGCACAAGACATCATTTTCTATTAATTGTTTACATCATTGAAATAGCTATGGATGAGCCTGTTTAAATTTCTTAATATGACAAACACTGATAACATTATAAATTATTATGGATCAAACGTGAAGTCTAAGAAACAACACCTACTTGCCTATGATGAAAATTGCCATTAGAAAGGAGTTACTCCATATATGTTAGATAAAGCTTTTATGCTAGATATTTGTCTGATAAACAGTAAATGTAAGAAGTTGATTTAAAAGCATTGTGATATGATACATATTATATGTTTTTTACTTGCTGAACTGATATAAAATGTTTTGTTTATTTAGCAAGACATTAACTATGCTTTGATCTAGTTGTTTTGTTCTATATAGTAGATAATGTGTGTTCTGCCCAAGAAGATACTGCAGTAGCATATATCATCAAGGTTGAATGTCTTTTGCTGACCATGTTGATACCGTATAAATGTAACAACCAACCAATATTGTGAGAGGACAAGTTACGAGGTGACTTTACCATCTTATCGAAAACAAAGCAAAACTTTATTTACGTATTGGTGACATTAAGATTCAAAGGTTAACAAGATAGGTCTAGAACACCTAGAAAGTTCTAACATATTTTACATCAAATTTGATAGTAAATTCGAGGCAGATTTTAGATACAACACAGTTGTGAAGATTGTGGGATTGCTTTACGACAGTATATATATATAGTAAATTATAAGTCAACTGGATAATTTTTATTAGAAACTTATTTTTTATTAAATTAATTTGTGCACTTTAATAAAGAAATAATAGTTAATTTTGTGTGTGTTTTTTAATGCTTTTATAGAACTTGACATGTTGTATGTTTTTTCCTGCAGATTTGAGCAGCATCACTGAGAATACACAACTGGAAGTGGATTGTTTTCAAAGAGGAATATGAGATGTTCAAATTAATACCACCCAATATTATTTGCTGATCATCTAATTTTCTGGAAAACAGAAAATTTAGAGTAAACGTGAAGAACACAAACTTGGAGTTCTTAGCTCCAGAGACAAGTTTCCCTTAGGAAATGGTCAGCCTTAACCTATTCGTCATGTATGTAAGCAATATGCCAGACAAATCATAGCTTTGCTTCCTAATTTCCAGACGACTTGGCAATTTGACCGAGTACCCCAACCACGTCGGCAATCACTACAAACTAACAACTAGTATTAAACAAAATAGTAGAATGTTGCACACAAAAAAATTAAAATAAATATGGATTATTATCAAAATCAATGAAAACACACAGATACCCACCTGAACTGTTCTAATATGGAACTTATCTTCAAATTTTCACTTCAACACAATTCTTAAGATTAACGTGGAAAAATAACGTTACCAAAATCCGAAATAAAGCATGTCGACGAGCAAATTACGTAAGAAGTCTATCAGATAAAAATGCAGTAACAACACCAATAAATACCATAAAAATTTATAAGCGTAACTGAATACACTTGTGCACTGTGAATTACCACTGCACTACCACAATGCAAACCAGAGGTGCACTGCGTACAGTGTATACCTTCTCAATACAGCGTTGATGATATCCGGCCCTCAAAAAAGTCGAAAATGTGCCCGTATGTTTGCCGTTATCAACAGAAACGAACCATTTTTGGTAGTACAGTGAAGAATAATATTCTACATATGGCCACCAAGTTAACAGGTAGGAATTTTTTTATGTTTTCGTGAGCTTGCCGTAACCTTGACCCTACAGAAAGTAATTACTTATAATTTGGGTCATACTCCAAATGTCTACCAACTTTCGTCTACATTCACTCAAGCGTGAAATTTTGCTTACACACAAAAAGGGTGAAAACACAACCTCAGCAATAGAATACAACAGTATTCAGTGTACTTAGAGCAACAAATTCATCATTCATGCACAAAACATGTTATTCTACAACAGATTCCTAGATAGTTCTTTCAAACATTTCGAAGAAAAAATACAAACAATAATTACGAAACTTTGCAAAATGGACGACAACTGCCTGTTGTGGTTACTGTCCTTTCTACAAAATTTCATCATGAATACTCTGCCTAAACAATCTATCAAAGAATACAAACAATAATGTTCTACTAATGTCTATAGATCGTTATATCTTTGCCCATTTAATATCAACCATAATAAAAGGGCCACCAATAAATAAGTCACTTACATTAAGATATCAAAAGTGTAGTTAAAAGTTATTCATATAAAATTCATAATCAATAACTTAAACAAGTGAAAAGTGTTGATCTTGCCAACAGAACAGTTTGTAAAATGAAGGTTGTTTAACGTAACCAAGGTAAGAGAAGTGTTGAAAATGAATTAAACGCTTTATAAATTTTACATCTATGGACATGAACTTGAAAAGGAAAGCAAGGTTCAATGAAACTACCCGTGTAGTGTATCTCTTAACGCAATCCATATAGCATTTTTCAGAAATAAAAACAATATAATAAATAAATATACCGTAAAGGAGGGAGGACGAGGCTTATAATGCACCTGACCCCCCGTAATCGCTCAAATGAGAACTAAAATCCGTCTGAATGAGACTAAGAATCAATACCAACGGCTTTTAAATGATCTCTGATAAACCAATGGTTGATTGTCACGATATACATTGCCGAATACCGAAACTCGCCATATTACTTAAGAAAACTAAAGGAACTAGTTTTCATCAATAAACGGTGCGTTCTTAATCATAATTTTTTATAACCCTCTTCACTGACAGTTGACAGAAAAAACGTGCTAATTTTTTACCGATGATATCAACCCATAACAAATTACCTGATATTTATGCCGGTATTTTTCCGTGATTTTAAATGCAAGACAAAAGGGTTTTACTTCAGGGTGCATAACACTTATCAGGCATATTCCTATATGATATAGATGGACCCCAAAATAAAAGAAAGTTTCGATGCTTTGTTTCTATCCAAATCTGGTGGCCCCCAGTGACAACGCGATATGCTTGCGGACTAGAAACCGGGTTTTGATACTCGTGGTAGTCAGAGCCCAGATAACCCATTGTATAGCTGGTGTAAAGTTACCACGAGCTTGATTGAGTTTTTAATTTTTCGCCGAATATAAATAAATATTACTGTAAGAACTGTTATGTTTTCGAAAACAAGTGAACAGTCACATGCTTGAAAGGGCGAGGATGTTTTGCAAAACGGAGATTCGAACCTACGATCTTCGAATTGCAACTCGAACACCATAACAACATGGCCACACCGGACCTTGTCAGAGTGGCAACACTTGAATAGAGGTAAAGAAATACACGAACTGTCAACATTTATACATATATATGTAACGGATAAATAATGGTAGACATGTAAAAGATCGGATGAAGCTATAAAGCAGCTACTTAATTACTGTCGTCAAGTAACCAACTTTCTGCAATTTAAAATTTGGCTTTCGAGGTACTTGTAGAAAAACAAAATGGCTAAGTTGGCTGTGGAAATTTTCTCTTAGCTATTGAACTCCTAACTAAATATAATACTGTCTTAGAGGAACAGTTAAAGATTCTGTTACCTATTGAAGCCCTACAAAAGAAAATGAAATTGTTGAAAAGTTAGCATATTTTGTTCAGGAAGACACAATGAATGATGGAAAAATGTGTCGCTTTACTCAAAACATGTTGATAATAATATCACCAAAGGCACCTTAATAGCATCAACGTGTTGGGCCAAATTATAGTATATTGTTGTAAGCTTTATTTTTAGTATTATAATTTAGGTGCTCATTTGCCAGAAAAAATTAATCACATAATTACTTGATCCATCAACCAGGACAAAATTATTGGATTTATCTTCAATAGTTTTAGAAATAATTTTCTTATTCAGTTCAGAAGAAATGTTCTCAGTTGTATCTACGCAGACTGTTCTGCTTAGAAGCAATCGTTCCATTTCAATTCCATCGATTACGTCCATAACGAACTTACTTTTGATTATCCATTTCGCCGTCATTTGTTTTAAACAAAAATGTCACATTCAGATTTGCTATTGGTAGCTCGCCGAGAAGAAGGAGGGTAATGTGGCGTTTATACACCAATGTTTTCTTTTTTAAATAGATATGTATTATTGAGCCCCCCGCTAGTACAGCGGTATGTCTCCGGATTTACAATGCTAAAATCAGGGGTTCGATTTCCCTCGTTGGGCTGAGCAGATAACCCGATGTGGCTTTGCTATAAGAAACACACACACACACCCATGTATTATTGTTATTTCCTCAAGATTGCAGACTTTCAACTGGGGCGGAAACATAACTGTATGATGTTGCCCTTTGAGCTCAGTAATAGCAATTATAAAGCTGGTGTACGTGTATTATTTGATTTCAGTGGAAGTTTGTATCTAGAACACTTGTTTTTCGTGGCACAAAATTTTTGTTGGTATAGTTACTGGTTCGAAATGAATAAAGTAGACGTGAACTTGTAATTGTTTATTTAGCTCTAGGAGTATGACATCAACATGCTATGCAAAATGTAACAAATTTCGCGAAAATTGAAATAATATAATAGGCATACAAGTTACATTTTTAGAATAAATTATACATTTGAAAGATGACTGGCACTGTGTGTGCACGTACTAAATGCTTAAGAGAAGTTTATAAGATTATAAAAAATGTCAGAGATATTACAAACGTGGAAAAAGAGTTTGTTTTCCAGAATTTAGTTACAAATATGGTTTAGTAGTACGATTAAATTATATCTGATTTAGTCCTTACCCTTTTTTGTGAGTACTGAAGCTTTACAAATATAATTTTGATTCATTACCAGCTAATATGCTGTTTGATGGCAATTAGTTATTAAAGTATATTAATAGTCTTAACCGAGAGATAAATGATTAATGTAATGTTATTTCAGTTAAATAAGATTATTATATCAGATGTTTCAATGCAAACATTCACTCTTGGAAATTATGTAACGTTATAAGAAATAATACGTGTTCCCTCGGAGACTCAGCGGCAAGTCTCACACTTTCCAACGCTGAAAACCGAAGATATGTGTAGTCCATTGTGTAGCTTACTACCGAATAATTATATGTCGGTCGAGATAAAACCTTGGAGGTGTTCTTCATGTAACTCGGTCGCTAGCCTCTTTATATATCAGTTTGACCTACGCCACGTTAAAGTATGTTTCTGAATTATGATATAAATCATCATATAATAAAGACACGTGATATTCCCTGTATTATTTCTAATCCTATCTCATCATATAAATTTATAAGCAGAACAAATAAACTAAAACAAACAAACAAACAAAAATGCTGACTTAATTCATACTTACTTCCACCAAATTTGGTCAAACAATACGCAGGATATGGTCATCACAAAAAAAACAAAAAAAAAAACTTTCCATTTTGTATAGAAGTTACAAGACAAATGCCTCTGCCACAATGAACGTACGTAACAATTTCATACATACTAGTTTTATAACCTACTACTTACCCAATAATGTAGAGTATTATGACCAGTTGCGTTATCCTATTTATAGTACCAACTTTCTTGTTTTTGATGTGAACAACTTTTACCGTGTCGTATTCGAAGAATGCTGATACGAGTGCTTTAGTTATTTCACTTGGCATTTTATTGGATTATTACGATTTTTAAAATCAAGACACTAAAATCGAATTTCTGTACAACACGGAGATTCACATGTGTGTGGCTATTTACGTAATAACACCAATGACATCTAAAGACAACAACACACAGGACTAGATGAATTAGAAGAAAGCCTCGGCCTTTCTGACTCGATAGCTGTAAACTCACATACATTTCTACCAGGAAATCTCATGCTTCCCCTCCTCTAATAATTATCTACACTACTGACTGTCTAGCACACTTAGAAATACTTCCTGTACTGCATTTACACATATGTTACATAAATAAGCTGTTGACTACTACTACTAGGCTTTACAAAATATAAATCGAAAATGTTAATGTATTTCATTAAAGAATATGTATCTACGTTATTTCGTTTGTTTGTTTGTTGATAAGATCAATTTTATATAGGAACGGTCTAACTCATTCTCAAGCCCAGGGCAGAATTCAGTAAATGGTGCCCATAATGATAAGAAAACTCAGAAATAGATTAACTAGCAAAGCATTCGATCCCTTCCATGTGTGGGGCCCCGGTCAATTGCTTATTTTCTCCAATAATACCGCCTATGAAGCTAAATAACTGTGGTGTTTTCATTACGGGTATTGAATCCTGGTTTTTAGCGTTATAAGCCTTCAGACCCTTCGCTGAGCTAGGGAGGGGTGAGTGCGATATAGTTTAAGACAATATAAGTTACAGCTTCATACACAAAATCAATATCATGAAATTATAAGTATAATTAAAAACAACTGATTAAATTTATGAAAGCACCATTATTTGTAACACGTAAATCAAATTGGCAGCCTTTCGTTTTTACGTATACATAACTTAAACCATATAAAAACCTACAAACCTGTGAAAGTCGGAGAGCTTTGTTTAAAAGGTTTTAAATTGTATATAAATGTTAATAAATAAATATTCAAATAGAAGAAACACGAGAAGAAAGAAAATGGTACTTAGGCAACTTTACGTAGCCTTTTTCAGATGCATGACCAAAGAAAAAAAGTAAAAATGATTGATTCACAGTTCCAATATAATGCTATAAAACGGGTTTCGATACCCGTGGTGGACAGAGCACAGATTGTTCATTGAGTATCCTTGTGCTTAATTTCAAACAAATAAACAGTTCCAGTGAAATATGATAAATACTGACGGTATTTTCACTTTCAGTGTTGGGTATAAAGATATATTATGAAACAAAAAATGTGGTTTTTAATGTGAATAAGATTGTCTTTAATTAATTTGCAACAATCTTTATAAATTTTTCTTAACACTAGTGATTTTTGATGAGTTGTATACAAACACACATATAGTTCATGTCTTGGGGTAATCTGAAGAGAAAGATTTTGAGTAACATGGAGCTGTCATAATAGCTTCAATAATTGGTCGAGACCTGAAAATCGTACACTTTTAAGAAAAATGTAATGTTTTAACCCAAAAATTTTAGCAGTTGATCAACTATTAAAACAATAGTTGGGAAATTTTCTTGAGCTGATCAAGAATTGCCGCCCGGCGTGGCCAGATGGTTAGGGCGCTCGACTCGTAATATTAGGGTCGCGGATTCGAATCCTCCTCACAACAAACATGCTCGCCCTCCCAGCCGTGGGGGCGTTATAATGTGACGGTCAATCCCACTATTCGTTGGTAAAAGAGTAGCCCAAGAGTTGGCGGTGGGTGGTGATGACTAGCTGCCTTCCCTCTAGTCTTACACTGCTAAATTAGGGACGGCTAGCACAGATAGCCCTCGAGTAGCTTTGTGCGAAATTCCAAAAACAAACAAACTATTCGCTAAAGAGTTTGTGGTGGGTGGGGATGACTACATGGAATAGTCTTACATTGCTAAATTAGGGACGACTAATGCCACTAGCCCACGGGTAGCTTTGCGCGAAACTAAATGAATAAAATTCGTGGCAGGTATTTTGATTTAACACTTTGCATCTCAAGAAGAGGTATGTGCAAGGCAATCGAGGGCGCTCAAAAGAGACACTCTCTTCGTCCTACACGCGAAGTTAGATTTAGCTGGACTGGTGATTCTTAGCTATACCTACACAATTTTAAAGTTAACGAGATTATGCAGTCAACTGGTGGCAAAGGTTCGCTGGTGTTTCGCGAGAGGTTAAATATTGACTCTATAAAAAAAAACAAAACACAACACGAGAGTAGGGATCTGTAAATCCTGATACCTAGTAATTTAGCTGTGGGAGTACCCCGAGAAAAATCCACTTTCACTAACCAGCTGCCGAAAAATATATCTGGTTAGTGCCTGAGCTGTAAACAAACAAGATAACTAGAGAAGATTATCATAACTGAATTGAGATAAAAGACATTAGCAAATAGAGTTGAATGTATTAAAGGGTGAAATGTGCGTTTGCCAAGAGGAGGGGGTAGTTGATAAATCGGTAAACTTGGCTGTAAGCGAGTTACGGTTTACTGCTTTTTTTATAAAATTTAGTGGCTAGTTGAAGTAAAAGTGTTTTAATAGGTGGTATGTCGTATATTTTATCTAGGTAGCAATGGGGAGTGTAGCATGGTAAAGAAAGGCAGTCCTGATAGCCGTGTATTGTAATGCTTGTAATTTTTTGGTGAGAGAGTCGGGCATGATACAGAGTAGTATGCAACTGTACTCGACTAGAAGTCTAATGTACACTTTGTATATGAACATAATAGTTTGAGGGGTACATCCTTTATCTATACCGCTAATCTTTTGAAGGAAGGAGATGCGTTGACTGATATGTGATGCAATTATTTTAATATGGGTTTACCAGGTAAGTTTAGAATTAAAATGAACACCTAGAAATTTGACAAATTTTGAGAGGGGGATCACAGTATCATGGATTTTAATTTACGCGAAATTTAAAAACAAGCAAAACCAAAAATTGTACCTATCATTCAAATCATTTGTATGTTTAGTTGTCTTTATATTCATGGGTTTATGATTAAAAAGTGTTTTCAATATTCATAAAATGCATTTAAATGTTTAAATTTTTTTAAGGTGGCGCTTTATTCTATTTATTTTTGTTGTTGAAACTGGTTTGAATTTCTCGCAAAGCTATGTCCGGGCTATCTGCACTTGTCGTTCCCAATTTTGTGGTGAAAGAGTAGAGGCAAGGCAACTAGTCATCACCACCCTCCGCCAACTGTTTAGCTACTCTTTTATTAAAGAATAGTGAGATTAACGGTCCTAAGCACCTGGCCATGGCGGGGTGTTGAAAGCATCATAACTGTAAGAAATATCTACAACTGTACTACCTAGAAGCGCGTAATAATTTTTGCACATCAATTTAACACACTATTTAAAATATGTTCCATTTTTTCAAAAATTTAAACGCATTATTGTTGCATGTTATTGTCGCGTTACTTCGTATATTTAAATTAATTGCTGAACGTTTTAATTTTATGTAAATACTCTTCCCCCTTAAAAATCATACCATTTTTTTTCTGAACCTCTAACTTGTGTTATACAGTGGAGCTCCGTTAAGTCGCGGTATTTGGGGGGACAAGCTGCTTAACCGCGGCTTAAACCTTTGTGACTGAAAAGTCGAAGTCGCCAACAGCTCCGCCGAGGAGCCTCATCCGGGCCATTGCGTGATCATTATATTGGATTATCGAATTAAAAATAATACTTTAGTTATTGATCACTTTTTTCACGGATTTATCGCGGATTAACTTTAATGTATGGAGAGGCGTGATTCGGTAACAATGGCGGTCTCCATAAAGCTGACATAAAGAGCGGATAAGGTAGATTAACGGTCGATTTCTATTGTAATATATTTTATTTATTTCCCAAATTAAAGCAAATCCTTTTTAAATATCCCCTTGAAGTTATAAAGCCAGGATTAAATTCATAAGCCGCGTTTTTACACGATCTTAAATTAGTGGTGAGCCGCGATAATCCTCGCTCACATCGCTCACAAGACTTGCTACAGAGGCTTAAGCAATTTCGCGGGTTACTGGTCCGTGGCTTAATGGCGCTCCGCTGTAGTTTAGATTCTTAATACCACTATACAAAACTTTACTGTTGTTGTGGTAACAGTATATTGTCGTTTGTTGAAATGACGGCAAGAACAGTTTGTTGGTTTACGGACTCATAACGCTAGCACCCCAGTTGCACAGCGGCATGTCTGCTGACTCACACCATTAAAAATCGGGTTTCGATGCTTGTGGTGGGCAGAGTACAAATAGCTAATTGTGTTGCTTTGTGCTTAATTCTAAATAAACAAACAAACAAACAAACAAACTCACAACACTAAAAGCCAGGATTTCATTACCCATAGCTTATTGCAAAATAAATATAAACAAACAAGTAAACGATTGACTAACTGAGAACGTCAGTCTATAAATCTATATTTCCTGGCTCGACTACTACCACCTTATTAAACTGATCCTCCATATAATCATATCCTCTGACTCAACTGCAAGCATTTTATTAAACTGATTGTCTATAAAACCATGTCTCCTGACCTGACTACAACCATCTTATTAATCCGATTGTCTACAAAACCATTTCCCCTAACTCAACTGGTGGTTTAATAAGGTGGTTAACCTTATTAAACTGATCGTCTATATAATTATCTTTCTTGTCTTGACTACAATCATATATCTCTCTCTCTCTCTCGGTGTTTGTGTAAGAAATGTTCATACCCTGGAGGATCAGGTCTCCATGACCTCTTCCTCCTCCCCGTACTTATGGTCTTGCCGTATTGGAATTTGTAATTATTAAACTGAATATTATTCTGATCCTTTTCAGGGCAATATCCATGTATTGTAGCACATAGTTGTTATTTTGCTCTATCAGCAGAATGTCAAGTATGTTGGTGGCACTTTTTTTTAAAATTAATATTTATTATTTTTATTTATATATTTATTTATTTTTATGTTTAAAATATAAAATGACTGGGGAGAGATATTTAGGACTAACTTCATCATGTATGAGGTACCTATTTAGTTTGCATAGCAATTCGTTTTTCATCCAATTCTTATCGAAGTACATTATTGTACTATGTAGGAGTCTATGTGGAACGGTTGGTATGTTCGAATATTTGTGTATGAATAGAGATGATATAGTTCTTGGAACTCTGTATGCTGTTGTAAGGAGTGTGTTTTGGATTGTTTGTAGTTTGGTTTTAATTAATTTATTGTTTACAGTTATCCATGCTGGAGCTGCATAATATATTACTGGTCTAATATATGCTTTATAGATTTTTTAGTATGTTGTTTGTAGATGCTTCACTGTTTTTGCCAGTTAGACTCCTAGCATAGTTAGTTCTTCGCCAGACTTTATTTTTAATTTCGTTGACATGTTTAATCCAAGTTAATTTTGAATCATAGGTTGGACCTAAAAATTTTGCCAATGGGGCAGTCTGAAGTAGTGTGCCATTCATATATAATTCTGGCTGTCGTTTTTTGTGTTTTGTCAATTTCGTAAAGGCTACGAGTTGTGTTTTTGCTGTGTTTATTTTTATTCTATATTTTTGACAGAATTCACTTATTCTATTTAGTTGCGGTTGTATGTGGGTGGCTGCTATCGTGGGTGTTGCGGCACTTTTCCAGACTGCCACATCATCTGCGAACTGTGAAGAGAATCCATGATTCGGATCCTTCAGTGGCATATTGTTTACATACATGATGAAGAGTATAGGGCTAACCACCCCTCCCTGAGGGACACCAGCTTCTGGAGTAAAGTACTCAGAAAAGGTACCCTCAACATTCACTCTACACTTTTTATTTTCCAAAAAGTTAGATAACCAGCGAATAATTCCACGCGGTAGTCCCATTTCATTCATTCGGAACCTTAAACCATCGTACCATACAGTGTCGAATGCTTTCTCGATATCAAGGAAGCAAGCGACAGTACATTCTTTTTTCATTAAAGCTATTTATTATAGTTTCGGTTAATCTGATTAAGTGATCTGTCGTTTGTCTAAATTTCCTGAATCCATTTTGTTCTTTTGGTAATTTTAATGTTATCTCCAAGAATGTGGAGAGTCTATTACTGATTATTCTTTCGAGTATTTTGCCTATACAGCTGGTCAGGCTGATTGGTCGGTAGCTATTAGGTTTATTTGCTGGCTTTCCTTCCTTATGGAACATTAATATATTAGCAAGCTTCCAAGAAACTGAGATGTATCTTGAGGATAGAGATAAATTAAAAAGTGTTTTCAGGTGGTCAAACAATTTCGGAGTGTCCTTTTTTAGAAGGATAGCTTGTATTTCATCTTCACCTGGAGATTTGTATTTTGTGTTTTTTATTGCTTCAAGTAGTTCTTGTAGGGATATTTCATTTGTTAGTAACGTGTTTTCATAATCTGTGATAGGTCTTGTGTTTGTCTCAGTTTTGTTTATTGGAAAAATTGGTTCAAATTGTTTTTTATTGTTTAATATATGGTTGATGACTTTATTGTAGAAATATGTATTCATATCTGGATCAGAGTGAGTTATAAATGTATTTTGAAGTTGATCTTTGAAAGCTTCGGTTATTTCTTTATTTGTGTGTGCTATTGTTTCTGTGATTATTTCTGTAGTGGGTTTCCATGTGTTGTTTTGGTATTGTTTTCTTGGCTGCTTTCTGAAGGCACTCCGTTGTTGTTTGACAGTAATTATCCATTTCAATATGGGTTTTAACTTCTTTTATAACTTTATTAGGCAAAAGGCTGTCTAATTTTTGTTTGTAATTTTGCCAATTTGCTTTACTGTAATTAAATTTTTCTTTCCTGAAGGTTATATTTTTATGGGTGGGGCGAGATCGAAGACGCAATATATTGGTAGGTGATCACTATCAACATCTTTTCTCATCTGGAATTTTATTAGTTTTTGGCTTAGATTATATGTGCAAATGCACAGGTCTAGTATGTCACTGGAGTTAGTGGCATACGCTATGTGTGTAGGGGTGGTATCATTTAATAGGACTATATTGTTGTCATCTATGAACTGTAAGAGACTTCTTCCATTGTTGTTTGTGCTCCTGCATCCAAAGTTAACATTTTTACTATTTAGGTCTCCTATAACTATAGAGTTATGGTTGTGGGAATAGATGTTATTGAGTAATGCTATATCTAGTTGTTTATTAGGTGAGCAGTAAATTCCTGCTACAGTTACGTTTGTTTTATTTCTTTGCAGGATGTCCACTGTAACATGTTCGTTGTTACTGCTCAATTTAATTTCTATCACTGATAGCTCCATTTTGTAGAGCAGCATAATGCCTCTACTTTCATCATTTTTTGTTTATTCTGTCTTTCCTTATTGTTGTGCAATTTGGTATTTTAAATCTATTGCTATTGTGTATTAGAGTTTCGCTTACTATTATAAAGTGGGGGTTAGTTTCTTGTATAAGGTCTTCGATCACATGTTTCTTGGAAGCTGTTGCACCTTGGATGTTGATATATACAACTGTGAACATTATATTGTAAGTATGTATCCGGTTAGTGTTGTTATTATGTATGGTATATGAGGTGTGATGTGTTTTTTAAAGATATTAATTAGCATATCGATACAGTTGGTTGTTTGGTTTGGTTTTGTGTATTCTGTTACAAATTCTGTAAATATGTTTTTGGTTATGGTAGTCATAAGGCTTTTTTTTTTCAGGTGTGTTAGCATTTGTTTCTTGGAATGTGGTGCTGTTTTCTTGTGGCTTTTGTGTTTGTGTTAAGGTGTTATTTTCTTGAGTAATAATATTCTGTTCTTGCTGTTTTTGGGGTTTGTTTCCTTTTAACATTTGTGCATACGTGGTTTTAGTTGTTTTGTTAAATTCTGTTGTTATGTCTGTTTTTTGTTGCCTATTTGTACTTGGTTGTTCCTGTTCTGACGATGCTCTTCTTATCTGATCTACATGTTGTTTTATTTGTTTATATTTGTCGCATCTTTTGTAGTTGGCTGTGTTACAACATTTGAGTGTTTCTTTTTCTTTTTTGCATTGGAAGATATGGTGCTCCCCCGCCACAGCCGCAGCACCTCGGTGTTGCTAAGCGGGCCGCAGAAACATGTCCATATTTTTGGCAATTGTAACATGTGTTACTTCAATTGCTGGAGTTTTTAACTGTTTCACTTGGTATCTTTGATACCAAAGCATTATTCCATTATTGATGAGATTTAATATGTTGTAACTGTCATCTATATCGATTCGTATAAGGTTAGTGGGTGCTTGTGTTTTTTTTGGAAATTATCCGTTACAATCATATGCGCACGTGTTTATTTGTAATGCGCGCGCTTGTGCGTATTGGGTACATGCGTGCGCAAGGACGTATATGGATACATACTCGCGCATGTGTGTATTTGAATTACTGCCAAGTAACAATGCTCAGACATGTGAAAACACGGCACTCAGAGATTATATGAGCACCTAACAGCCTTATTTAACCTATCATTATCAGCTGGATGTATCCCAGTTTCTTGGAAGGAAGCAATAATATTAAAGTTCCAGAAAGAAGGAAAGCCAGCGAATAAACCAAACAACTACCGCCCAATTAGCCTAACCAGTTGTATCGGCAAAATTTTAGAAAGGATAATTAGTAATCGTCTATTTTTCTACTGAGAAGTAACTTCAAAATTACCCGAAATTCAAAACGGATTCACAAAATACTGACAAACTACAGGCCACCTAATTAGACTAACAGACGGCTTCAATAAAAATGAATGCACTGTAGGTTGCTTTCTCGACATTGAGAAAGCATTTGACACAGTGTGCATAATGGATTACATCATCGGTTGAAGGAAATGGCTTTATCCGAGGTAATTATTCGCTGGTTATCCAACTTCCTGGAAAGCAGAAAGTGTAAAGTAGATGTGAATGGGGCCCATTCAGGGTCCTTTTCACCCGAGGCAGGAGTCCCGCAGGGAGGGGTAGTTAGCCCTATGTTATTTATCATGTATGTTAGTAATATGCCTCTGTTGGACCTAAATTTAGGTTTTGCATCACAATTTGCTGACGATGCAGCAGTCTGGAAAAGTGCCCCCACTCCTTCAATTGCAGCAACAAACCTCTAACCAGTCCCAAATAATATAGAAGAATACTGCCAGAAATATAGAATAAAAATCAATATTCCGAAAACACAAGTAATATTATTCAGCAGACTGAATAAACTGAAAAAAGATCCACCTAAGCTATACATGAATGGATCACTTTTACTGACTGCTACTTCTGCTACATTTCTCGGTTTAACTTATGATACAAAATTAACGTGGTTACAGCATACAAACAATATCCTGATACGAATCTGGAAAAGAGCAAATTATGCAAGAAGTCTTTCAGGTAAAACAAGAAGTCTTTCAAGTAAAAACCAAGGAACATCACCAGACAACATAATTAAAATCTACAAAACATACATCAGACCCATAAGAGAATACGCTTCTCCTGTCTGGATAAACATATCACCCAAACAATTACAGAAACTACAAAGAATACAAAATTTAGCTTTAACTTCAGCCTATAAAGTACCACATAGCATTTCATCCACATTCATGCACAAGTATGCAAACATAGATACAATATCTGCAAGACTCTTGTATAATACACTAAAGTATTTTAATAGGAATTGGCATAAAAATGATTTAATGTGTAATCTTGACAGATACTACGTACATGATGAACATAGTCCTAAATACCTCTCTACTATAAATATATATTTAAGAACTATCAAACAAGCTGGCCACCACGCACTAGACACTTAAAACTAATTTTATTTTATCATTATTATTCTTACTATTATTAGTATTTTCATATATATGGAAAAAGAAAGAAAGAAAAGAAAAAAAAAACCTTTTCATGACTATACATGGACACTGCCCCGAAACGGGCCTGAGTACGGTGTCATACCTGGCACAAAGTTATACCAAATACCACATCCTAAGTATAGACGCCATCAAAGTACAGGATGGAGGAAGAGGTCTAGTGCACCTGACCCTCCAGGGTATTCCACATAATTACTCAAATACCAACACAGAGAAAGCTCAGACATGTGACAATGAATAATTGCCCACATTGCTGTTACCAGATAATCTGGTTTACGATTAAGTGAAACTAGTTAGATAATCATAGAACCTGAATTTGAATAATTTATAGTTTTTCCAAAACTATGAAAGAAGATAAGATTTTTACCCTGTATGTATAAGAAACAGAAATTTACTTGATTTTACAATATTGTACGGAACATGTAATGTGTGTATATATATTCATGTATATTCTTTGCTACAAATATAACTGATACCAAATCCAAATTACTGTAATTCGATTAATATTAGTTTGGCATCAGTATTAGCATACTCGCATTATAACTTATGTGAGATATTAGATTAACGTTACAAGCGCAATCAGTGGGTTTAATTGCAGTATTGACGGTATATTTTGTTTTATCCGTTTTTTGTGACTTATATGTTATTAGTATCCATGGGCCCACAAGTTTAGCAAAATGGTGCCATATGGATTTTATAGGTAGTTCTAAGGTTAGCCAAAAAGCGAAATTGACTGTCACATTTACAACAATTCCACATATGAAATCTCCTCTGCGACATCTTGTGTCCTAAACCTTACAGTTTCCGATCTGCAAACCATTAAGTCACGGTTGGCTCGAGCACACAGAAACTTTCTATATTGTTTATGTGAGAAAAGATTGCCATAAATTCTGAGCGAAATAATTCATGTTAATGTTAAGCTTGTTTGTTTGTTGAGAATTTCATGTAGAACTACAACAGGGCTATATGCGCATAGATTTCCTTAACTGTGGAGTGGTAGAATAGAAGTAAGGCAGCTATTGAACACCACCCACCGCCAAATATTGGGCTATTCTTTGTGATCGAATAATTAGATTTGACAGCTACTCTTATAGATCAGCCACAGCCCCAAAATGAATAGAAAAGCATGAACACTTGAATTCACGGACTGGAGACACTCTTCACTAAGACACGTCCATCTCCAGTGTGTACTTCAGAATGCTCCCAGTCGCACAGCGGTATGTATGCGGTTTTACAACGCTGAAAACCGGGTTACGATACCCGTGTTTGGCAGAGCACAGAGAGCTCGTTTTATATCTTTGTGCTTAACTTGAAACAAACAATGCTTCAGAATATATAGTTTGTAGAATTACTTGTAAACAGATATAAATTTGTAAACGTTAACTGCAAAGCTGAAGCATATCACACTTGTTAAAATAATTCTCACCTTGCATTTTTTAGCATAAGAAGTTGCTTACGTTCACTGTTGCTTCTTTTTTTTTTCGTTTTTCATTTTAAGCTAAATCATATTACAGGAAAGAAAAAAGAAATATAAGATTTGTTTTGTTTTAGAAGAAAATCACCATTCCGGTGTGTTATTCTTTCTTTGCGGATGAGAAATGTTGCCCATGCTATCACGTAACTGCAACCATCTTTAACTTCTCCTATTTGACTGATCATAGGAATACTACAAAGTAACAATTTTCCAGATAAAGTATTAATCTCTAATTGGTAAACTGTAATTTCGCACGCTTTATTACGCAGTTAATTTATACATAATTTTGGCAAAAATGATGAATAGTTATTGCATTAATATATGACAGTGGATGTTACTAGATATCTTTTGAAGTCTTCGCGAGAGAAAAGATAGACGAGAAACGTAAACTGTATGATAGAGCTGTACCGGCAGAAAAGGTAGACTACAAAGATGCATTCTGGTAGAGGAGGTTTTCAATTAACCGAGTGATAGATCTCTGCCGAAAGAAAAGGTGGACTACAAAGAGTAAACCGAGTAATAGACCCTTACCGGAAGAAGTACAGGCCAGAAAACAAACCTATAACAGTAAGTTCCGTTACGATCCTTCTTTATTATTTCATTTGATCACTTACTTAGATTATCAGAGGAAATAAGAAAAGATTTAATAAAACCCAGTGCACGTTAACAGGGGAAACAATAAATAGCTTTAACAAAAACCATTACACGTAAATATAGGAAATAATAATCAGCTTTAATAAAAACCACTGCACGTTAACAGAGGAAATAATAATCAGATATAATAAAAACTACTGTACGTTAACAGAGGAAATAATAATCAGATATAATAAAAACTACTGTACGTTAACAGAGGAAATAATAATCAGATATAATAAAAACTACTGTACGTTAATAGAGGAAATAATAATCAACTGTAATAAAAACTACTGCATGATCAGTTGTTTCCTTAACTTAGAGAAATCATTGTATGAAATTTGCCACAACGGTCTTAGATATAAACTGTCCAAACTAAGATTTCCAACCGAAATTATTTGTTGATTATCAAACTTCCTAGAGGATAGGAACATTAGAGTAAATGTTGAAGACATATTTTCGGATATCTTTACTATGGGTTCCATAAGGAAGAGCACTTGGCCCGAACTTATTCGTAATGTAAAAATGACTCCAAAAGACTTAAATTTCGCAAAATGCTCGCACGTCATCTGAAAAAATTCGCAAAATTTTATAACAAATTCATACAATCTGCAACCATTATTAAACGAAATAGACAATTCCGTAACAAATGGGGAGTAAAAGAAACAAACAACAAATAACATAGGAGATATTATTCACTAACCAGATAAATTAACCAAAGTAGAATGAAACCCGAACTAGATAGGACATTCCTCAAAGTAACCACTTTTGCAAAATTCTTAGGAGTAACTTACGATTCAAAACTAACGTGGAATGAACATATTAAGAGTATAAAAAATCGGAATTGGCTTAGAGCGAGGTATCTTCAGGATTTGGCAAGTAATAATAATCAAGAACCTCATAATATACCACACTTAAATTGTATAAAACATACATTGGTTAAACATAGAATTCGCTTGCACTGAAATGGCTAAATGTTTCCGACACACACGTTTCATTTGTTTTGAATTTCGCACAAAGCCACATAAGGATTATCTGCGCTAGCCGTCCCTAATTTAGCAGTGAAAGACTAGGAGGGAGGAAGCTAGTCATTACTATTCACCGTCAATTCTTGGGCTACTCTTTTACTAAGAATAATGCGTTTGACCGTTAAATTATAATATCCTCACGGTGAACATGTTTGGTGTGGTGGGAATTCGATCCCGCGACCCTCAGATTACGAGTTAAGCACAATACATTTAACTTTTCCAAACACATACTCAAATATCCTTCATTTTTCTAACAGATTAAAAGAATCGTTCAAATACTATAAGAAAAACATAAAAACAAGAATGACTTGAAGAGCCACTTAGAGAAGTATATCATACATGACGGACAAAATCAGAAGTATCTCTTGCCATAAAATAAAATAAGTAACATTATTAAAATGGCCACTTAGTGCAAGGCAATACATAATTTTATAGATACATTTATATATATTTATTTAAAAAAGTTTTTATGTCTACTAAAATAAATTTATTTGTATATATTGCATTAGTACTGCAACGGACTGCAGTGTGAACGCAGAATATTTTGTAAAATTACATCAGCAATTTGTGTAAAATTAGGTAAAAATTGATCATATCATCCCATTTTATGGACAAGGTCTGAAAAGGACAATACGAAACTGTATTTACGGACGCTAAAACAATAAATCTAGCATTGTCCAAGTGTGGAAAGTATCATCGAGAAAATTCGCGCCAATCTGGAAACATCATTAACGCGGAGCCCGTAGAGACATCTTGCGGTGTAAACTTGATCAAACTGCAAAACCAAGAAGTAGAAGTTTTGTATAACAATAAAAGTAGCCAATATTATCTCAGAAGAAAAAAAAAATCAAATATGAAATTTGAAACATCTAACATCTAAAATAAAAGAGCACGTAGATTATGGTTACAAGATTTCTATAGTAAAAAACTGGGGCGTTGATTTCCATACGGAGTAACAGTTCCGAAACAGTTTAAATTAGAATAATATTTCTTTTACCATTTACTAAATGAGCCTACTTTTACAGCTTTATCTTTTATAATCATAGAAAAATAGAAATTTGTTAAATTCTTGTATAGTTAACAAAATAATAGAAAATGAGCCCAAGATATCTTGAAGCTGCTCAAAAGATAATCTTGCTTCTTAATTTTTTAGATAATAACCAAAATGTCTACCGATTTCATGCTATTATAACTATTTTCATTACTTTTTCTGCACAGAGCATAGGTACTGACCAGATGTGACGAAATCTTAAACATTCACTAATCTTTTTACGTGGGAAAAGCTGCATGCTGTCGCTTTTGTACAAGTCTATGTGTGAGCTTTTTGGAAGATAGCCCATTCAAACATGTAACACAAAAACCTGAACAAGATGGCTTGGAGTGGCTTAGAATTATATATTAACGACTGGTTGGAGTACGAAAGACTTACAGGATACCGTACTAAAGCTTATCTTAGTATAACAGTGAAATATTTTGCAGACTGAAAGAAAAAGCTTTTTCAACAAGTCCAATAACAGGAAAAGAATATTTCCGGTCTTCTTTTCGACCTTTACTCTCGCTTGATCCAACAAGTCATGCCAGCAAATTAAGAATTATTAAAATCGTAGGAAAGTCCCCTAACTTTTATTCAACTTATGAGCATCATCTACTGTATATGTCAAACAAGGAATAAAGAAAATTTCGACAAATATTTGAACATCCTGGGTTATTAAACCCAAATACCTATCAGGATTGAATTGTATTAGAATCTGGCTCTTTGTTTCATTTGGAGTTAACCCTCTTGTCTCTCACTTTTTGGCTATTATTTCTTCCACCAGCCTCAGAACCAAACAGATGTACAACAGAAATCACGTACAGTTTGGTAATGTCACTACCATCGTGTGAATAAATAATTTACTATTTCTAACAGCACTTGTGATGACTTATTTGTCTTCATTGTCCGTGCCTGATTTATTCTTCGGTTAACAATCCTGAACCTGAGTGTTTTGAATATCTGAATACTTTTCAGTAGGCCTGAATAATACGTGAGGATGGGGGCGTAAATCTACATCACGGCGGTTTACTTGAGTATTTCATGAGAAAAAGGGGCGCTAGATGCATAAGACAGCGGTTTGGATCAAGCTGAACAACGACTTTTTTTTAGACAATGGAAGAAAAGATGAGGGAGAAGGCACATTTTTGATACTCTAAGAAACGCCAGTACACAATTAACATTTTTGGGTTTGAATGTGAATATGGACGGACGGACAGTCAACAAAATGCACATTGGAAGTTTTACATATTGCATATTGTCTGCAATAAACTCAGTGTAATCTGTTGATTTCAGTTTTCTGTAATTATCAACTGTAAGTATCGATGAAGTCTCTTGGGTGACAGAAAATGTTTAACTTATGTTATCTTTATTTTTCGATCCCTTGGATGTAAATGTAATGTATCGATTTCAAACCATTTATAGAAAAGTGAAATAAACAGATTACACCGAGTTTATGAATTCATCTTTCCTCATATATTTCCTGATAGAAGACAGTATTTATATCAGGAATAAGGGTCTGTTAAGTAAATCCATTGCCTATAAAGTAAAAAATATCAGACTACGTAAGCCATAACGTCAGTATATGCCTTATAAAGATCTAGCATTGGTGTCAAACTTCGCGTGGTCTATAGTTTACTCTGCCATATTTGACGTTAAGTATATACATTTGTTTTAAGTGGATAATTTTGACGATAATATTCAATCAAGTTCCAAATTTCTTCTAAAACTTGTTGTTCCTAAGCTAGGAAAACAAAGTTTTATTGATAAAACCCAACTCAACAAACTAGTTAAGTCTTTTTATCCCTAGATTAAACTCCGTATTGTCTTCAAATTATCACTTTGTATCAGTAGCTTTTTTACCGTGTCTTGTATTGATGTAGATTGCTGCTAACTGCTAAAAAAGAACATTTGGATGTACAATATGGCGATGTTGAATGAAAGAGAGAGTTTTGTAACGCCACACGAAAGATCCATTTTTTTAGTGACTTATTCGCTATGCGTAGGCTCAATATGGTGATGTGTTAGGGATTGTGTATTCGAATCACAGTCCTACCAAACATGCTCGCCCTTTTGGAAGTGAAGCGTTATAATGTTATGGTCAATCCCACTATTTGTTGGTAAAAGTTTAGCTCCAAAGTGGTGATTGCTTTTTCTCTAGTCATTCATTGCTAAATTATGGACAGCTAGCACTGATAGTCCTCATGTAGTTTTGCGCGAAATTAAAACAAACGAAACCAATCGCTTTGTGTGCAGATGTTAAGGGTATTTATACTGAAAATAATAAAGGAAATATTGAAAACAACTAAATCTACTATCGCTTGTCTATGTGAGCTTGGGATGACTTATTTTAAATAATGTGTTGAATTATAAGGTATTTAGTTAAGAGAACCTAGAACTGACTAGAATTATCTGTGAATAATGTTTCGCGCTATTAAGTTAACATTATTTAGAACAAAACTTTCTTTTCCATAATCTGCTACAGTGACTGAAGCATAACAGAGCAATTATGCAAACAGTGCACTCAGATTGCCTATTTCTATGACAAACTTTGTCTAAAATTAATGAAATCTACTCTTTAAGCTTTTAGTATACAGACAATGAAAATACGTAATACACCTGCATTAAAGACATGCGTACAAGACATTGTTATTGGAGTCTCATAAACAGCACATTCATACAAAAAAAACATGCTAATTACAGCATCACGAAGTATCGAGATGAGATGACAACTAGAACAACGTACAGTAATCAAAATGTATACTTTACATCATGTAATCTCTATTACTATTATGGGTGAATATCTTTCAAGATTATCTGTATCCGATTTAAAATGTATAAATAATTTTATTTATGTATTTGAGTTTCAAGTAAATAAGATGGATAAGAGGTCTGTCTAACTGACAGGGTTGCCTTAGCCGCGGAAATTACGTTGTGTTCGCTTCCTTATAGCTCAGCAACCTTGAGCCTACAGCTAGGATTACAACGTACGATTTGTTTGCTAATTTGGCTGTGATGCGGTGAGTTATTTTATGTACGACCTACTGATTCTACCTATATGTCTAAAACTCTAATGCTAAATTACTTCGAAATTTAATTTCATCATGTACCTAATCGATACTTAATTTTTATTCAGAGTAAACGTAATCAGCATGTGTATATATATATATTTGTATGTTGTGAATGTATTTACATAAGGAGAGTTGATACTTGATACATTTGATATGCGTGTACTATTACTTCGATCGTATTTTCGATTTATGTGTTCGGTTTACTTATATTTAGAGACTATTTTAAACGAAAATGATATTTTAAAATAGCTTAATAACCTTTTTTTGTGTAATTAAATACGACTATGCCACATCAGCTTATATTAGATGTCCGTACCAAACAACTCTTCAGATTCAGTTTGTTGTTGCATGTAAAGGATAATGATAAAAACAACAATACTTTTTCGCAAAATCATTATATACCATGAATAAACTGTAGTGACAATTTGTGAATTGCTACAGTTTTTTAAAGAAAAAAAAGATTCAATATTATATGTTATATTTGTTTAACTGGTACATATTTACTTCTTACATGTTTTCTATCGTCAACTTGGCTGCAATAGAAAATATCTTATTTTTCTATATATCAAATCTACTTGAACATAACTAAACAATGCTATGTTCTGGCATATACCTTCGTGTTATATGTTAATAGAAAAATAAGCCAGTTGGCTCTTAGCAACTACACACACGCACACACATATACACACGAGCACATAAAATGATGTACTTGTTTCTCTCGAGTGTAAACGTCGTAACAAGTGAAGTGCAAGTCTGTCCACAGGGGCTTCGTGTTGCACCAAATATGTAACAAGCGTACTGTATAATATACCAATGATTAAGTGTCTACTGGTTTGAATAGTTAAACAGTGTCTTACTATACGTTCAAATTAATGAATGAGGATGCTTGTTCACGTTGTTGAACAAAGTGGACTAAATATTGTAATGTCTTCAAAGTAGTTTGGATAATTAGGTGAAGATAGTAACGCTAACTACACAAAATCACTGATAAATCAAGTAACATCTATGTAGTTAATGCTATTCGATAAAGTGTTATATACAAATACATAAACATTAACATATATGGCTCGGGCAGTGTGAGAAGAAAGCGACAACAAATGCAAAGGTTTCTTAAGATCGTTGCAGAAGCAAAACGAAAAAAAAAAAAGATTCACCGTCAGCCAAAGATCCTGGAAGCTGATACATCCTTCGTATCTTGTTTGATATCCTGACAGAGCTTACATGTTTTGAATATTTTAGTTTCAATCTTGTCTTATAACAAAGGGTATGGTTACCTGGCATATAATTGCAACTGTTTTATGCTTCCGTTAAATTACGCGGAAACAAAAGCACAATGGAATAAATGTAAAGTGAAAGTTCAATGGATTAACTTAAATCCTATTTTTATATTTTATTTTCTGTGCTTTGAAGTTTTGTCTTTTTTAGAGCAAAGCCACATTAAGGTATCTCCTGTGTCCACCGCGGGAAATCAAACCCCAGATTTTAGTGTTGCGTGTCTGTGAAATGAACCCTGTCTCACCAGAGGACTCCTTTCTTTGAAAATAGCATGCTTGAATTATTTCTATAACGCACAACATGTTTATTTAGAAAACTTTATTCAGTTTTACTGATCTTCCAAATAGACTTTTTAAAAAAAACTTTGGTTTTGTTTGTTTGTTTGTTTTGGAATTTCGCACAAAGCTACTCGAGGGCTATCTGTGCTAGCCGTCCCTAATTTAGCAGTGTAAGACTAGAGGGAAGGCAGCTAGTCATCACCACCCACCGCCAACTCTTGGGCTACTCTTTTACCAACGAATAGTGGGATTGACCGTCACATTATACACCCCCACGGCTGGGAGGGCGAGTGTGTTTAGCGCGACGCGGGCGCGAACCCGCGACCCTCAGATTACGAGTCGCACGCCTTACGCGCTTGGCCATGCCAGGCCAAAACAAAAACAAAAAAACCCTTTGGTAATGTTAAACATAAATTGTCTCTTTTATATAATATTATTATGTTATAAGATTTAGTGCAAACGTCAACTTTAATACAATTGTTAAACGAAATAAATATCATTTTATTTTATCTAGTGATTGAAACATAGGTCTATCCTTTGGCAACAACTGTGCATGTAAACATATACCACAGTTATACAAGTCCGCGTTTCTATGCGACGCCACCTGCTGGTGGCGTGGACAGTACATTTAAAATAATAGACAACTAAAATTTCCATTCAAATTCCCTAGAAAACTCGCATCTTGAAAAACAAATGTCAAACGTCTATTGGTTTATACCATCACATTACAAGGTGATACACAGGGATAACAGGTAAGGCTGTTTGTTTGTTCGAGGGCTATCTGTGCTAGCCGTCCCTAATTTAGCAGTGTAAGACTAGAGGGAAGGGAACTAGTCATCACCAACCCCCGCAAACTCTTAGGCTACTCTTTACCAACGAATAGTGGGATTGATCATAACGTTATAACGTCCCCACGGCTGAAAAAGCGAGCATGTTTGGAGGTATAGGGATTCGAACCCACGACCCTTAGATTACGAGTCGAGTGCCTTAACCACCTGGCTACGTCGGGCCCATAAGTTTGGTGGAAATGTGAAAACATTTTAACTTTGTGAAAATTTCCTTACTTCCGATTTGAACCCGAGAACATTCGCACACTAATAAATGAACCGAATACTGTCCTCCTCTTCACCCACAGATTTCAAATAACATACTTTTTAACAGCTCAAACTGCTACATTCGTTTCGGTTTGTGGACCTGAGGATCCACGGTTGGCGCGTCTTACAGAAGAAAAAGTGTTTGTGTGCGTTTTTCTTATAGCAAAGCCACATACACTGAGGGAATGGAATTCCTAATCTTAGCGTTGTAAATCCGAAGACTTACTGCTGTCCCAGTAGGGGACCCGGAGAAAAAGAAATTGTTTTTTTTTTTTTGTGAGATGTGAATGATAGAGTAAAGACTGCTACTCAACTGCATTTACTACCAATTTCAAATTAGGGACATTTAATAAAGAGAGCCTGGTATAGCTTTGTGCGAATATCCAATATAATCAAAATAAAAAAGTATTTATGATTTATAATATAATTATAAAAATAGTTTGTAGCATTTAAAATATTTTTTATGTATTATTTCGATAAACTGTAACATTTTTATATATATTTTATTGCAAAATGTGAAAAGGTATGTGCTATATGCACAGTAAATATATATATATTTTATCTTCAGAAAAATAAATCTGAATTTGTGTATGGTAAATACAAGAAGACTGAAGGAATTCTATGTGTGTGTGTTTGATGTTAATCACAAAACGAGATAATGGGCTATTTTTACTGTGTCCAACACGGATATCGAAACCGATCTTTAGCGTCACAAGTCACTACTGAATTTAGTGCTGAGCCATTGGATGGAAACTCATGAAAAATGAGACGATACAAAACAGCACTAAAAAATAACCGAAAGGTTAACACTTTTCATCCCTATAACTATTTGGTTCTGCAAATTTTATGAACGAGTGACGAAAAACATTTTTCAATGAAAATTTCATTACACAGCTCTTTGAAGATGCGGTGCTTCAGGGCAACTATTTCGCACAAAGTTCAAACATTCCACAACAATTTTTAATACTTCTGCCAGTTTTGAAGGCAAGGTTTTTGTTGCCAACGCATGCCTGTGCAGAACACAGTGCATTACAATAATGTGTGGTGCATTAGCTTTCACCAGCGCACGAATACAACAAGCTGGCTTAGATTGGAAACGTCAGTGGTCTCGTCGAGTTGAAGGCTGAATTTTGCTGGGCTTGAAATCAGATCTGCAACTACTTGACCTAAGATGTCATCGTTCATGTCATCTATTCTGCTGCTGATGGTGTCATTTGAGAGAGGAATTTGGGATAACTTATTTTCAGCAGCTTTTCCCAACATGAAATTCGCCATCTTCAACGCAGCTGGTTTTACGAGTGCTTCACCAATGGTGTGTGGTTTTCCCTGCTTTGCGATCAAGTACGCAACTTCGGACGATGCTGTGAGGATCGGTTTGTCGATGGGTACAAAGCCGAGAACAGGCAAAGTAGCCTTTTCATCGAACCTGGCTCTCTTTACCTTGAATTCAGCAATTGTTGTGTTCTTGTATTTCCCATCTTCATGCAACTTTAGGGAGTGTTCTCTTAGTTTTGCCGGTGCTAGACTAGAATCGCTCAACTTGGCATTGCAAATCATGCATTGAGGACGCTGACTCCCATCATGTTCCGTTATACACGTGAATTCATATTGTACGTATTCGTCCGACCACTTTCTGTTTTTGCTTGACATAGTTAGTATGAAGGGATTGAAAGATTAGGAAAAAATCACAAATGACGCACAATTACTACAGTCATAAGTCGACTGCTAAGCGCACAAAGTTCTCTGCAACATAGATATTAAGGCCAAGTGATGTGACGTGATCAGCCGCAGCCAATGATGGCCAAGTGTAGCATGACGTCACGAATCATACGAGTGGGGTGAACGGAACACAATGTGTGTGTCTTGACCTCCGCCGAAAACCTGAGACGGACTCACCAAGCCCCTGGGGTTAGAATGAACCCAGGTTAAGAGCCACTGGTCTAGAATGTCTAGGTGGAACTCGAACACATTCGAGCACGACGTGGGAAGGAAGTTGGTAGTTACATATGGAAACACAATCAGATCTGTAAGGTTCTAGAGTAGTAAGCTGTTGTGTAGTAAGTACGCGGAGGAATATGTAACAGGATATGGAGTATGAAAGCAACGAGATTGTAAACAAAGGAAGCATTCTGAGGAAGAGAAATAATATCAGTTTATGACGGGGATTTACACCTAGCATTAAATGAGAGGTAAGTATCGACCTTACATCACAATTAGTGTTTCATCTGAGATTGTTTTAACTGGACAACGACCCAATATGATGCTTAAAAGCTAATATTAGAGCTTACTGTACCATGGGAAGAAAACATTATATTGGCCCATGAGAGAAAGTTGCTTTGATATGGAGAGCTTGTTGGGAATTTGTGCTAAAGGCTGAAGTTGTGAGATATTTGCAGTGGAAGCACGATTTGTAGGTCACTCTACAATATATTTCTTGAGGAGAGTAGGAATAGTGCATTAATAATGCAAGGTCTGGCTGCTAAGAAGCTCTCAGTTTATTTGGAACTAGCAAAATAAGGACTGGTGGTGTCTGATGCTCAGTGGTGCCATTCGTTTGCTGATGGGATAGGACATGGGTGCTATACTGGAATACACCCCAAAATAGCGACATTCACGGTTTCCAACTGGTGACCTGAGTGATGTAACGTATTTGTTATACATTTATTTTAATATCTATGTTTATTTCATTTTAATGTATATTTAGAAATGCACATAACATAACTAGAAATGCAATAACCATTTTGTGAGAGCTACGGTAGAAAGTTACCAATTCTTACAGAATTGACAGTGAAATATTTTTAACTGCTTTAGCAAAAATTGATAACACTGGGAGTTTTAAAAACATAATTTTTATAAAACTAATCAAGTAACTGTTTTAATGAAAAAATGATTTGTTTATTTTGTTACAAAACAAACAACATTTAGTGTTTTTTTGTTGAGAGAGAGTGAATTAAACCTAAATAGGTTAGAAAACATAAAGTATTTGCAAACAAATTACTGATTTGATTAAATTCGAAACACGTTTTTTACAGAAAGCTTTACCAAAAGAATAAAAATATATAGTTCTTTAACTATTAAGATAGTCTGACTTTACATGGAAAATAATTCATTATATCTGTTTATACAAAATGTATATATATATGTTCATGAGTATTAACTTGAGATATTTGCTTTTTCAACAGAGACGCTAAAAAACATTTTAACCTGGACCCCTTCTGTAAGGGCCCGGCATGGCCAAGCGCGTTAAGGCGTGCGACTCGTAATCTGAGGGTCGCGGGTTCGCATCCGCGTCGCGCCAAACATGTTCGCCCTTTCAGCCGTGGGGGCGTTATAATGTGACGGTCAATCCCACTATTCGTTGGTAAAAGAGTAGCCCAAGAGTTGGCGGTGGGTGGTGATGACTAGCTGCCTTCCCTCTAGTCTTACACTGCTAAATTAGGGACGGCTAGCACAGATAGCCCTCGAGTAGCTTTGTGCGAAATTCCAAAACAAACAAACAAACAAATCTTCTGTAAGTTGATAAAGTAGGACGTAAATGTACGTTGTCAATAAATCTTTTGTAAAACAGGCCGGGAGCGGCCTTGGAGATACTGTGGATGGTTGTGTATGAGGAATCCAAGATTCGAACTGTGATATGCTAATGTACACTCTCTGCACTTTGAAGTTGTGTGAGCGTTATAACCGTACTAGCCAATTCTGCTATTCAGAAAAAAAAGTGTCTATATAGGCGGCGGGTGTTGGTGAGATATCTCTATGGTTAGCAGTTTGATGTTAAAGATAGCATTATCTGAAACATGGAGTCCGAGACTTTTGGCTATTCAGCTATGTGTCGTATAAGGTGTCATTTAGCCTGAAATACCAAATAGTTTTGTAATTATTGAAATAGAAGATATTGTAGTAAAGTTAGCTTTTGTTAGCAAAGTAACACAAAAAATTAAAACAATAAAAGAAGAAAATCGAATATTCTGAAGATTCAACTAATTTAAGTGAAACGTTTGGAAGATTTCTTTATATTTTACGTCAGTATTAACTTCTAACATTGTTGTCTGACATGAATGATTAATGCAACATTCTTCTCGTCTATTATACTCTGGTCTCTTTCTTTATCTTATTATGATTCTTAGAAAAGTGGCAACAGCTTTCATTTTTTTTTTTTTTTTGTGCAACGCTACATAATGTCCACTATGGAGGATTTAAGCGTTGTAACTCCCTAAACTGATGGCAATCTTACCGGGGATCAAACTTTTAGAAAGCAAGGTATATAAGTCTAACAATAACATCATAAAATATTAAAAAAAATCGCTATAGCAGTTATTTACTGGTAATGAAAATAGTAGTGACTTAAGAATGGATTTTAAGCGGTCCTTGCTTCTTAGGTTGAAATTTTGTTATTGGGCTTTTCGTCTTATGAAGGTTTGTCAAACTTCTAATAGATAATTAGAAATTGTAATTGCGAGTCAGCTATAAAGACCGACACACTCTGTATGTTCTTATAACTTTATGAGTCAGGCACAATGTATACAGTACATTTTCTGTAAACAAGCGAGTAGTTAACTTTTGTGCTCTTTATTCATAAGATTTCCATATGTTGATAACACTCTGTCATTATAAGAATATTTTTTTCTAGTCTTTAAATGCGTTAATTGTTTTCCTAGGTGTTTATGCAGTACTATAACAGAGTTATTAGAAAAACAAAGAGCGAATGCTTATGGCCTGAATATATCTGGCTAACTATATAAAAACGTGCATCATTTGGATAGTTTCAAGTAATCTATTTATTTCACTACAATTAATTCATTTGCTTACTTATAGAGTTTTTAAAGTTTTACGTTAATTATAATAAATTATTTGTATCTGATCAAGTAAATACACTATTCTAACTGAAGAGAACGTGTTACATGCATTGAAACATGCCTTATGAACTGTCGTGTACACACGAATATGGCTAGTGTGTTTCTCATCTTAGCAATCCGTTATTTTTTTAAACAGATAACTGCATTCCATTTGTTTGCTAATAGTTAAAGCACGAAGCTACATAACGGGTTATCTTTGCTAACCCAGTTTGAAGGGCTATAAGCCTTTAGGTTGACCGCTAAACCACTAGAGAGGGGAAATAAATGGAAACATTTGTTTATTTTGTTACTACAATAAAAGCATTACATACGTAATTTACGAGAATAGGTGTTTTTCTAACAATTTACGTCCCCCAGTGGCACAGCCCCATGTCTGAGGGCTTACAACGCAAGAAGCCAGGTTTCCACACCCGTAATGGGCATATTACAGATACCTCATTGTGTATATTTGTGCTAAAATAGAAACAAACATATTCACAACTTATTTTTTGTAGAGTTTACATATTGAAGAAAATGCTAAACGTATTTTTTGTTCTATACTCTACAGTTATGACTGGCAAGGATGTTTTTCTTCTTTTTCTCTTGTGCGGTTTTCTTTGTAACATTTTACTTTCGGGGAAATTCAACCTCTTAACTGCAGGACACTGATATCTGCTGTTGGAGGGGGACTAAATACATTTTACTACATACATAAACCAGAATAATGGAGGGTTCTATACAGAAAAGTGTGACTTCAAATCACTAAAAAACAGTGGTCAACCTTAGTGTGAATGTTTTGTTCTTCGACATTTTAAAAATCTCTGTAAACAATTGGTCTGATTTGTGTAGAAATCTGCTGTGATGAATTAAGACTACTACGTAAACCGCGTGGGTATAAAAAATGTTCCATGTTCAAAATGACAACACTTGCTTGCAAGAAGAAATAAAGGAAAAAATGGTATAAAGACGTCTAATCTTGAACAATCGTTGCTTTAAATTACAGTTACCAACAGATGCTGTTATATTTCAACTATAGCAAGAACACATCTTGCCATTGTTGATTTTTGTCCTTTAAATTTCTTTGGCTCTCGCGAGGTTTTTTGTTCTTATCTACATCTGAAGCTACAATGTTTCACAGTTTGAATGATTCTGAGAATTTTTTTTTGAAAATTGCATATCGCTATTTGTTCTGTTCCGACAACAACGTTGAATTCAGGAGCGAATTTCTTCAATGTCTGTGTATTAATTAGCTAAATAATGAATTATTTTGCTCTGTTCACTGAGGAGAACCAAACCCCGGATTTCAGCCTTGTAAATCTGTAAATTTACCGTTGATCTTTCGGGATGCATGCGATGAAATTATTAGGACGGTTATATGTCACTCATACAATCATAATAAATTCTTATGAGGGTGTAGATCATTAGGTGTATATTTATGTGTAGTAGGTTTATGTATTTTCTGTCACTAGCAGCCGTTTCCTAAATGAGTAAGACTGAAATACTGAAACAAAACTCAACCGTGATCAAGTTTAGCTGGTTTTCAATACTATGTTGGATCACGAAAGACAAAGTTTTGAAAATATGTGTAGGACCACCCAAGGTGCGGGATCTGACATGGTTAGGTGGTTAGGGCGTTTGACTTGCAATCTGAGAGTCACGTGTTTGAACCTTCTCCCACCATACATACTCACTCTTTCAGCCGGGGGTTCGTTATAATAATACGGTCATTCCTACTGTTTGTGATCACGAGAAACCCACTTCAAGTAAAACCCACTCTTGTATCTCAAGACGGCTGATATGGGTATTAAAACTTTTACTAAAATAAAGTAGAGAAAACCGTTTCGACCTTTTTAGGTCATCTTCAGGTTAACCTTTATTTTAATAAAAGTTTTAATATCCATACCACTCGTCTTGAGATACATTCTCACTCGTCGTTGATAAAAGAGTAACCTGAGAGTGGGTAGGCGATGATGAATAGCTGCCATCCCTCTAGTCTTTCGCTACTAAATTACGGAAAGTTAGCACAGATATCTCCCATGTAACTTTGCGTGAAATTCAAAACAAACAAACTCAAAGTGCAGGAGTAATAGCACGATTTTAGGAGATATTGCGTGTGATAACACACTAAACAATACTGGATTTTATTTTCAAATGTTCCATTCTAAACTGGATCGATGCAGGATCTCAATGGTTTTCCCATTTTCTTTTTTCTTTCTTAACACCCATTGGTGTTCAGCTGTATACTTGATGACTTATAATAACTGAAACTTGGGATTCGACCCCTATTATGGACACACCGCTATTAACTCCTTGTGTGTCGTTGCGCTTAACAACAAACAAATTAGATGAAACAATGTGGCTCAGGAACAGATTGGCAAAATATTTGTTCAGTCTTACTGTGATGCTTCATTAGATTTGTTACCCTATGTCTTAACACTAAATAAAGATCAACAACCGGAAGGACAAATTGATTTATTTTGCGCTAACCAAAATTAGATGCGTATACTATTTGTTAATTTACTGTTGTTTTCTATAACAATATTGGTTATACTGATTAGCATATCATATGTAATTAGTTTTAATTTTCATTTGTCGTTGATTATTGTACTTTCATTAAAATAAAATATTCGGTACTGTTTATTTAGTATTTGTATTTACGTCTAACTGAAATCTCCTAAGCTGGTCGAACCTTGTGAGGTACTATTGGAATTATGATTGGAAATATTGTTAACAGTCTGGGTACTCAATTGATGAAAAATGTATTCTAATCTTTATAAGTAGAAACGTAAGAAAAGTATATTTAATTAATTATACTCTAGACCAGTTTAATTTTTAATCTCGCTCTAAGCACATTGCTTACTCTGGTTGGAGGTTAAAATTATATATTTTATCAATAGTTTGGATGTGAGTGCACATAAAAGGCTTATTATTAGAACACTTCATAAATATTTAAATAGGCCATCTTTCTTTTGATAAACGCGGGTTAGAGAGTCAATTACGTTCAACTTCGTATAATTATTATAAAACATAAATATTCGTTAATTCTCAAATATCTACTATCAAATATCAAATATGAAGTACGGTTAAAACGGATACTCTTCATGTAGCTTTGTGTGAAATTCAAAACAAATAAATAAGTAACAAATATATACCAAAAACACTTTATCTTCTTCCTACATTTTTGTGAATAATTATGAACACTGATCCATGAAACTAACATTATTGTGAATAACGATTTCCAAGTTTTATTGTGCTTGAATCGTAAGCTATTCAAACTTTCCATGCAAACTGTCGCTGTTAATTTGTCACTCAGTTTTCGCTTGAAGGGAGAGTTCTTTCAATTAAATCGTTAATTAATTCCGCCTGCTTTGAATCTAGTTCTAAATCATTTTTAAGTAACTATATATTTGTTGCTTAATTATATAAAGGATAAAAACGACAATCGTCTTTAAAATAATGTCGTTGGTCCAATGAAGATGTTCTTATCATTATTGTACCTTTCTATGATTGATAGGCATTTGGCAAATAGATTGGCTTTGCTCAGTTTATTCTTACCTGCCTATATATAGTGACATATTCTCCAGTTATGGCTGTGAATATTTGATTCAGTCTTAGAGCAGGTATACCTTAAGATTGCGACAAACCAAAACCGACATTTAGCTAGGGCCCTGCATGGCCAAGCGTGTTAAGGTGTGCGACTCGTAATCTGAGGGTCGCGGGTTCGCATCCCCGTCGTGCCAAATATGAGCATATTAGTTTATCTTTATGTATGCATCTATTTTAAATTGAAAACCTGCACAACGCATGTAGGCTTACATGTATTATGATATTATTACTAGTACTTACTTTTGTTTTACTATTTATGTCAATATACCCATTTATACACAACAGGTATTAGAAATTAATTTTGGAAAGATCTTATTAACAAGAAAGTTTTTGGTAAAATAAATAAAAGTATTTAGGGAAGTATATCACTAAATTAACAAAAAAAAAAATAGTGGCGCGAGCACCAATGTAATTATTTTATGAAAAAGTGTAGAACAAGATGTGATTGGTCAGCCTAAATTTTTCTCGTGTTGGTTAAAGCGTCTTTCTAGTTGGCAAGAAAGGCATTGGTCTTTGGTGCTGTTGGGATTGGTTTTCAACTTGAAAATAAATAAGAATAAAATTGAAACGGAAAACTAAAAAAAACACACAAAAACACTTATTTAAAGAAAGTTTACTGAATTAGATATTAGACATATCAGTAAGAGAATAATAAAAAACAATTTTCGTAAGACTCACTCTTGTGTGATTTAGGACAGAATTTAAATTTTAATCTAATCTCTTCTGATGTAGTTGTTTCATTGAAAAGATGGTTTGCGAAGTTATTAATGATACTAAGCAATTCACTAAACTTTATTTTATAATCATTGTATTTATTTAAATTTATCATTTAAGACACATAGCTGATCAATTTAGCTAATCAACTCATTTTGACAGAAAAAATAAAATATTAACCTAATTCCCCATTGGTACAGCGATATGTCTGCAGCCTTAAAATAATAGAAACCGGGTTTCAATACTCGTGGTGAGTCAAGTATTGATAGCTGAGCTTTGTGCTTAAGTGCAAACACATTTTGACTTTAAGGATTAAGATTTTCATATTATCCAATCATGTAGAAGGTTTTTTTTATTACTATTTTAGAACTTATTAATCTTAATTACTATCTTTCTGTTACCCCGAGTCAAATACCACAGACTGAATATTCATTTGTGATATTTCAAAGATATTTACTAAATATAATCACTGGTGGTATTTGACATTCACTAAATATAATCACTTTTGACATTTGATATAGTTACTACACCATATAGCCAAAAGTATGTGGACACCTCTTCTAATTAGAGGATTCAGCTACTTCAGTCACACCCATTGCTAACATGTGCATAAAATTAAGCATACAGCCATGTAATCTCCATAGACAAACATTAGCAGTAGAATGGGTCGTACTGAAGAACTCAGTGACTTTTAACTTAGCACTATCATAGGATGCTACCTTTCCAACAAGTCAGTTCGTCAAATTTTTGCCCTGCTGGAGTTGCCCCGGTCAACTGTAAGTGCTGTTATTATAAAGTGGAAACGTCTATGAGCAACAACAGCTCAGCCACGAAGCTGTAGGCTACGCAAGCTCACAGAACGGGACCGCCGAGTGCTGCTGCGCGTTAAAATCGTCTGTTTACAGTTACAAAACTCGCTATCGAATTCCAAACTGCCTCTGAAAGCAACGTCAACACAAGAACTGTTCGACGGGAGCTTCATGAAATGGGTTTCCACGGCTGAACAGCTGCACACAACCCTAATATCACCATGTGCAATGCCAAACATTGGCTGGAATGGTGTAAAGCACAACACCATTGGAGCAGTGGAAGCGCGTTCTCTAGAGTAACGAATCACCCTTCACTATCTGGTATCTGACGGACGAATCTGGATTTGGCAGATTCCAGGAGAAGGCTATCTGTCTGAATGCATAGTGCCAACTGTAAAGTTTTGTGGAGGAGGAATAATGATCTGGGGTTGTTTTTCATGGTTTGGGCTAGACTCCTTAGTTCCAGTGAAGGGGAATCTCAATGCTACAGCACACAATGACATTCTAGAGAATTGTGTGCTTTCAACTTTGTGGCAACAGTTTGGGGAAGGCCTTTTTTTGTTTCAGCATGACAATGCTTTGTGCACAAAGCGATGTCCATAAAGACATGGTTTGTCGAAGTTGGTGTGGAAGAACTTGACTGGCCTGCACAGAGCCCTGACCTCAATCTCATCGAACACCTTTGGGATGAATTGTAACACCGACTGCGAGCCAGGCTTTCTTGTCCGACATCAGTGCTCGACCTCACTAATGCCCTTGTAGAGAATCAACGCAGCCATATGCCAAACTCTAGTGAAAGACTTTTTCAGAAGAGTAGAGGCTGTTATAGCAGCAAAGGGGGACCATTTCCATGATTTTGGAATGAGATGTTCAACAAGCACATATGGGTATGATGGTCGGGTGTCCACGTACTTCTGGCCATATAGTGTAAAATATAATCACTTGTGATATATTTGACACAGTTACATATTATAGTCGTCATATTTTTATGTATTATTCACTTTATCCCGAACGAGACTCCTATTTTTTATGTTACACACGTTACGTATTTCTATTTAAAATAACAGAAAATCTGAATTTTAACTTAGAAGTTAATTAACTATCGATATGTATCAAATTTATGATATTTGCCAACAAGATTGATACATACAATTTTTTTCTTAATACAATTATATTTTACTACACAAAGAACAATACAATTTATAATAACGGATATGACAAATAGTTATTAGAAATAATGATTTATATAGAATGGTTTTGTAAACTTACAGACAATACTGAGTCTTATATTCGGTCTAGAATTGAATATTTTATGGACGATCCAATTCCACGATGATCAAGTTAATTCTGAGTTGATACTTTCACACTTCGCTTAAGCTATCTAGCTTAGTTGGCCTCACACCACTTATAAGTTTGCTTTTTACCAAGGAATATACTTTACGTTCTCGTCGTAGAAATACAAACAACCGAAGTTAATTCACTGAAGTTAAAAAGTTTATAATGTTTGAAAGCTATAAACGTTCCTCGTCAGATTCTGTAGTTTTTCTGATTATTAGCCGTGAATCATAATTATAGCTTCTGAGGCCTGTAGAACGTTAACTATAGTTGACCAATAATAATCTGTTACTGTTTCTCGGCTAGCCGCTTTTATACCAATCACGCGAGATTCTAGAATGTTCAACAATGTTCGATCACGCTAGCGTTTTTGTATAACAAATATTGGTGAATCTTCCTCCTAAGAATCTTCTACAAAGTTACAGAACAAACAGGACTTATGCAACACACATCCAACAATATATGTCACATGCATCACACTGAAACACACTTAGGTATTAAAATAAACGGCGAACGGTAAATCTGTTACACAGTCAACACAGTTACTAATATAGAGTTTTAACATGCATTACCTATTGTTGGCACAATTTTATGGCACTATGAAATCTTTTTTCTATATATTTCTTCATTTTCTATAAAATATCCTTGTAACTAGAGACATCAGATACTAAGGTTTTATAGAAATTTTGGTTATTATACAGACTCGTATCTTAGTCACTAAATCTGACCAATATTTCTAGTCTTTTATTATTTAGAAACTACATACTTTTTTTTTTACTTTTTATTTTAAAAATTATGAAATCAACTTACAGAAGGTGTCAACTGTTTTTCCTTCTTCATTTTCCTGTGATACTCATCACAGTATTCATCTTCATGAAGACTAAACTCGGCCATTGGAGGAGAACCTTGAGTTAAACTAGTCTTTAATTAAAGAAAAGGTTTCATAAATGTTAGCTGATCATCAAAATTCAAAGGCAAAATTTTCTAATTTCTGATACTGGTTGTACAATTAAATACGATAAACAAGGTATCTCCTACAGAATTGTGAGAGTCTCTCGTGGTTAAACAGTGACGACTAACTCCTTTCTTAACTAAAGTGCAGTACAGGACACATTGTTACTGTGTTCTGGTCAACAGCAAGTGCATGTACAGATAAAGCAGTATAAACCTTTTACACAGCGTTATCTAGGTTTTGGCCTTTGTATCAGAAAAAAGATATTTCCATATTATCCTTTTGGATGAAAATATATTGAAATTCGTACAAAGATGTGTTTTGGTGCATGCGTAATATTACCATTAAGACGAATTTGTATATTATAAAATGAAAAAAAATGTTTTATATTCTTGATAACTTGTATAAACATGACTAAATGCTCCTGAAAATGAGTCCAGACTGTGAAGAATTAGTTTAACTAAGCAAAAACTCTGGAAATTAGTTCAAAATGTGATTTTTTTTTACATTTAATTGGTATATGCTACATTAAGTAAGCTTTATGAAGGCTAAAGATTAAACTATACGGATATAAACGTAATCAACAGTGGAGTGGTTGACCCTCACTCTATCACCATTAGTTTTTTGTTGTGTTGTTGTTTTTGTGTGAATGTATTATTTTGTGAGCATGTTTTCGTTGCAAAGAAAAAATTTCTATTTTTTTGGAAATAATTACCTCAGCCGACCCCAAAATAAACAGGGTTCTTTCCTATTCTCAGTGAGAGTGATCTCAAAACAATCATTAATTTGTTTGTTTTGTTTGCTCTAGAACAAATTCACTCTCGAATTTCTGCTGTGTTCTTTGCAGGAAATCGAAATCCAGACCTTCCACCGTTCCATCGAGGGACATATTAATTAAAACCTGATATCTATATTTACTGTGTGGAAAATATATATATTTATATATCGACAGACAGCCAAACGAAATCACCACAATTTCCGCTGTATTTTTATTGTTTGTCGGGAGAGGAATGTAAAAGATGATGTATGGTTAAATACATATAGTTGATACAATAAGTCAGAAACTATAGAAGTGATTTTTAAGCGAGTACATTCTGAAACTTCTTTCATATGCGGTGTTATAATAAACCTGTCTGCAATCACTGGTGTTTAAAAATTAAAATCCAAAAGGTCTCACAGTAAAGTTAACAAATTCTGCATTTGTTTCTTTATACTGTTTACTTTGAAACACCTAACTATATAATTTAACATTTTGCAAAATTCAAATTAATGACTGTTAACAGTTGATCGACTTAAAAGGCCTTAAAAACGACACTGATTTACAGAATAATAAAACAGGTTGTTGACTTTACTTACAGTTTACTGGGATTAACAAATAAGAAAAATCATAATAACGAAACGGCGGTATTCATACATTACTTTGTTTTCGCACATCACAACCTCGCTGAACCAATGAGAATACCACGACGTGGTGATTAGAATACCCATCTCACAACATGAATGGTGCAGGTTTGAATCCCATCCCCGAACAACTTCGTCCCTCTGCGACCCCAAAATTCAAAGCTTAAATTTATTTTCAGGCAAACCACGTACCCTCAAATTCACAATTTTGCGTTAAGAGGTGATACAAGTGTATCGATACGTAATCCCATACGATATGATTTATATATCTTCACGAAATTTGACAAGTTTTCAGTAAACATTATAAATCTTTTGTAAAAAAAGAAATAATAATAATTTGTAATGAAGTATTTTTGATAAAAATTAATGATTCAATTAAGAAAGATAAGTATTAAGCACTACATGTTGTCTTCATTAGTTTTATCAAAAACATTACATGTAAACTAACATAAATGAACAATAACAAAATAGATAGACAGATATTAACTTGTTTATTTTATTTCTATTACCAGCTGCCATTTAGTTGACCAAACCTGAGAATACGAAAAAGTACTGTAAAGTGTGAAGTACTTATGAAGACAATGTTGGTACTATAGATAATAAATTACAATCAAGACTGCCAAACTGCGTAATAAACCGTTTGTAAAACTTTTGTATCTAGGTACGTATCGTATCGACATATGAGATACGCATTTCTAGTGATAATGAAAATCTACATTAGGCGCAATCAGTTTTTAACACAATCCTGTCTTTTTCAAATATTTTACAAATCTAACTTATTTTTAATCACATTTTCTTAATTATCAGGTGGATCACGTAACTAGAGTCTAAATAAACCTCAGATCTTTATTCCATTATGACATATCTCTTTGTCTTGGACTTAATTTTGAAAAAAAGTTCACGGAATAACGCTATAATTAGAGCCACTCAGCGTTTTCTAGATATTAAAACAAATATTCATGGATACCAAAAGGACAGTTTCGGAAATCTAAAATAAACACTAAAAATTAAATATAAGTGAACTATGATTAAGTATGATCTACGCGTTAATTCACATTAAATGCTCATTTCAGCATATTTTTCTTTGTGTGTGAAGTGTACTAAAATTTGAACAATCATTAGGATATACAATTTAAACATTATGTAGCATGTGTTAATAGCAGGAGATTAAAAGAAACGTTGTTCATCGTTTTCTTATGACAAATTAAGAATATATGCTTTTATTTGAGCACAATGGTGGCACACTACTGGGATAGCATTAATAAGAGATGTTTTTACTAAAACACAATATCAAACTCTTCTACTAAATATTATTTCGAAATTGGAAAGTCTCTTCCGAAATGCAGAGTAATTTTGGATAAACTGGAAGTGTCGTTGATTTCCATAAAACTTTAAGATTACTTCCAATAATTCTCGTTAATGGTTAACACTAAAACTTTTTACTAGATTTAATTAATAATTCTTTAAATAATGTGACCATTTATTTTATAAAGATGGTCAAATAAAAAAAAAAATTTGTAGCAGAATTAATTAAGTACAACACACTTCATTCTATAAAGATTATCGTTGAATAATAATTGTTCGTTTTGAATTTCGCGCATAGATAAACAAAAGCTGTCTGCGCTAGCCGTGCATAATTTAACAGTGAAAGATTAGAGGGAAGGTAACTAAGCAACATCCCTCACTTCCAACTCTTGGGCTACTCATTTACCAAATAATAGTGAGATTGATCGTAAAGTTACAACGCTTCCACCGCTGAAAGGGCGAACTCTGACCAACTGGTCGTGAATAATAAAAATATCTTATTGTAATACTTATCTTCTAAATAATACAGTATAAAAGACTATTTTATAATAAGTACTACTGAAAAATTTCACTTAAACACACATTTGAAATTTTTCTTCTTGGTTTATGTTTTAACCAGTTACATAATAAATCTTCCTTTGTTAAGAGAAACTAAACTAATTACATAATGCATCTTAATTTGTTAAGGGAAACTAAACTAATTACACAATGCATCTTAATTTGTTAAGAGAAACTACACCATTCATATAATGCATCTTAATTTGTTATAATAAACTAATCCAATCACATAATTCATATTAATATGTTACGAAAAAATAAATTAATCATATAATGCATCACATTTTCACGCACAAATAATACAATCAAATCACATGTTGAAGTTGATTCTTTGTAAACAGGATTCAAAGAAACATAAAGGATACACTGGTTGGAATCCTGAATATTTTCCAAATGAGAATAGTCTTGAAAATTGGGAGAGCTTGTATCCTGACACTGCAATAAACAATAAAATGGATCACCATAAAATATTTCTTTCTTTTGTCATTTCACACGTAAGTAGGGTTTTTAGTTTGATATATGTTTGATTTGCGTACATGTAGTAATTAAATTGAAACTAAAACATATTTTCTACCGGATGTCTAATAGTCAAAACGTTATGGAAAGCGTTTTTTTTTGTTTTTTTTTTACTTGCGACAACTGTAGTCAATGACTATAAATCTTACCACAGTTATACTTATTTTGCACTAAATACATTCAATTTGTAGGTTGCATTATGTGTGTTTGTCCATTTTTAAAAATATAAACCAATTTAAAAAATAAGTCTTTTATTTTATTTAGAGCTTAAACTTTGTAGAATACCAGTAATTTCGTGCGGGAAATTCTCTGCATATATACGGGAAAATACTTTATTTGCTGTTTTTAATGTGTATTCTTTATTTATTATTATAAAAGCAACTAAAATATAAAATATAAACATTAGATATTTATTCGATTTCAAAAGGTTTTATTGGAAAAGATAATGGAAAAAATATTCACGAGGGATATTTGCAAGCAACTCATGCCTTGCGTAATTCGACATGGTGGCGTGAGCTGTACGTTCGTCCAGTAATTTACAACTGGTACAATTAGATAGAGGCGGTTCAAATAGAATAAACAGATAGATAATGTTATGGATTGTAGTATGAAACTCTAATGGTTACTTTTTGGTTACGAATTCAGTAACATCGACCGAGCAGTAGCGAGAGAATTTATTGGCTCCATGCTCCATCGTTGTACTACTTTCTATCATCTCTGTCTCCCTATTACACTGCGTTTTAAGAAAAACAAATACAGTTTTTCTCTCTCAAGCCATTTGCCTCCATAAAAAATTATTGCATCGTCCATTAAATCTTTCCCTTCTGTATCTTGTTAAAATACTACTCAAAAATACAAAAACAAAGTATTAACTTCAGCGGGAAAGTTTTTCAGCGAAAATTCCTATCAAGTAAAGAAAAAGACTAGTTATTTAAAAAATCTATAATAATATTAACTAGTTCCTTTTCTTGTGCCGTGTTGGTGTTGAACAGTAGTCCATTATTTATATTCTACAAAACAAAAATATTCAGAACCTGTAATATTATAACTATTAAAAAAAAAACACTTCTACGAAATGATTGTCAGTTACCCTTCTAAATTTATTGTATGCAAATCGGGGAACTGACGATCAGTCACGTGGTCGGAGATATAAATGACTAGTTATATAAACAGTCTTTCTTATTCGTCACTTAAAAGAAAATCATGAAGTTCAGAGTGTTTCAAGCTATTCAAGAACCACAAACAGACCTCAAAGAAGACATTCAGATCTAGAAAGCCATCTAAGAAGAAGAATCTTGCTAATCACAACAGCCTCGCTAAAAGTGTAACGTTAGAAAAGTCAGTGGTGGAGTTGTTAGGGTAATCTACAACACAACCTGACTCTAGCTAATCGTTTGTTTGTTTTTAAATTTCGCACACAGCTACTCGAGGGCTATCTGTGCTAGCAGTCCCTAATTTAACAGTGTAAGACTAGAGGGAGCCGGCAGGTAGTCATCACTACCCATTGCCGACTGTTTGCTGGCGATTAATGCATACCTCCTTTCCTATTGTGTTCCAAAAACTGTCAATGTAATTCACTAATTTTAAATATGATATATTAGTTGGAATACTTTGTTGTTTATTTGAATATGTTGAAACATTGTTCTATAATCATTATAACTGACCTCAATTACGTGAAATAAAGTATTTTACACCAAATATGACGACATTGTTTCATTTAGATGTAATAAGAAATTTTAACAAAAACGTTTTTTTCACATACGACATTTAATAGTTCATTTTTCTACGAGAAGAAAAACAAGTAAATTTAGATTAGTCCGCACTTTCCCCTAAAACCTCTTTTGGGGTTTTAAAAAAAACATATTAAATTTTATGGATCACGAGGTTATGTTAAAGTACCTTGGATTTTTGGTTTAAAAATAATTTCACTTATGTTACAAAGAGTATACCTTTGTATAGTTTGATAAATGAAAGAGCCACAAATATTTTAAGATGTCCTCGACCACTCGTCTGTGAGGGTGGTGCTTAAGACATCCTTCGTGTCTGGAGTTGGAGTACTTTGATAATTGAAAGTGTTACTAATATTCTGAGGTATCCTCGACCACTCGTTTGAAAGAGCGATGCTCAGACATTCTTAGTTTCTGAAGTGACTTGATGAATACGATAGGTTTCCAAATAACATTTTATACGCATGTTCGATGGGATTAAAGACACTCCATTTTATCATTCTTCTTTTTCTCAAACACTGCTGTACTGGGGACATAATATCCTTCCTGTACCTTTATTGTTATTAAAATAAACACATGTAATTTTTAAATGAACTTAACTTGAAGTACAGTATTTTATAGTATTTAACACTATTTTAAAACATTAAAACCATTATAAGTTTAAAGTGATGACGTAAAACTAAACGAATTACACAAATATATATATTTCATGATGTTATTATAGATAACATGTCCGTCGATAAGTCTTTTTTTTTTTTATAAACTTCATTGATTTGTTTTTATAAGTCCGCGCGACGCTACACGAGGGCTATTTGCGCTAGCTATCCCTAACTTAGCAGTGTAAGACTAGAGGGAAGGCAGCTAGTTATCACCACTCACCGACAACGTTTAAGCTACTTGTTTTACCAACGAATAGTGCGATTGACTATGACACTGATAATGCCCACACAGCTGAAAGGGCGAGCATGTTTGGTGTGATGGGGATCCGAACCCGCGACCCTCAGAGTATTAGTTGAGTACCCTAACAACTTGGCCATGTCGGTCCGGAGTTCATTGATTAGAGGTTGGTAATTATAAACAAATTAAATGTGGCCTACAGGTGCATATATAATTCAAGAACCAGATATTTATTGAGATTTGGTTGGTGCTTAATCTCAAGAATGTAACCACTTTCCTTTCTTGTGTCAACCATTTTAACATGGTGAAGCCGAGCCTTACTGTTCGTTTAAACTGAAGCAAGAATATGACAAAATAACACGTTGTAGGATCTGATACTTATTTCTGTTAACGCCATCTTATATTCATTGACAATGGAACAATTTTAGCAGTGGAGGAGATGAAAAACCATTGAACAAAACAGACTTTCCAAATCTTTTTCTCATAACTGATGTAATAAGACTAATGGGTTTCATAATTACTGGGAAAACTATTAATATCTCTCTGGCAAAGAAGTGCTACATTAGCTAATTTCCAATCCTCTGGTACCTTCCAAGAACTAACCTTAACCAGCTAGCCATGCCGGGCCCTTTTAATTGAAAACTAAAGATTAAACATGTGGAATTTAACGAAATTAAATTGGATTTTTATGTAAACCTTGTAAAGTTAGGCCTTTTGTCAAAAAAGCAGCCAAACCTTTCTGTTGAAAGCAAGGGCTAATCCTTTGGACGTTTGCTTAAAAATTTTTTTCGGCGTGTCAGAAAATTACTGGTTTCATTTTGAGTTTGCTTACTCATTATATGCGTTTTTTTAAACTAAAAATTACAAATTCTAATTAAGGAAGGATAATTTTTGAAGCAGGTTTGACGTTTTGATCACTGGTGCAATAATTTTCATTTACACGGGTTTTAACAATAAAGGAAGGTCTTTGTGTTTACGTCAACATTTAACAAAACAACAAGGTATTTAAACTAGAGAATCAACAATGATTGCTTGTGTGTGTGCATATCAATTTATTTATAGCTGAATTGACTACTTAAGTATGAGATATTGAATTTTTGATGAAATAATATATTTTGATATAATTCATTACAATATATTTTTGTGTAGCTTTATGCTTAACTAGAAACAAATTAACAATCTTTTTAGAAAAAACAAAATAGTAAGTTGTTAAAAACTTTCCTAAAACTATCAAACTTAGGCCTTACCCTTTCCATCACAAATTAATGTTTGTTTGTTTTTTTAATTTCGCGCAAAGCTACACAAGGACTATCTGCTACACAAGGGAAGGTAGCTAATCATCACCACCCACCGCCAATTCTTGGGGTACTCTTTTAGTAAGGAATAGTGGGATTGACCGTCACATTATAACGCCCCACGGCTAAAAGGGCGAGTACGTTTGGTGTGACAGGGGATTCGACCCAACGCCTTAAACCACCTGACCATGCTAGTCCGCACAAAATCTAATGTACTTCCAATCCTCTGGTACCTACCAACTATTCAAGAACTAACATAGTTGCTTACATATCTATCTAATCGTTAACCTCCTTTAAAACCCTCGGGAAAATATCTGGCCTAAAAAAAACTTATCGCTTTTTAAACTTTCCAGTTTTTTTAAACCAACTCGAAATTAATGCAGTTATTTTGATCTCGTTTTCCATTTATCAAGTATTCAAGATTTGGAATACTACTTAAATCTTCGTTAGTAGGAACCGAAGAAAAAACAATCTAACATCCCAACCAGCTTATAATCATGATACCAGCCCTCCTTTATCATCCATAAATAGTCCTACCCTTATTCTAACATTTTGCTTAAATTTAATGTATTTGAATAAATTATTTTTTATATTTTCAGCTAACCTTTTCCCATACATGCTTTGCGATGTCCTCATATCCTGTTTCGTCAATTTTCTTGATATTCTAATAATCCTCTAAATCTTCTGTCATACCAGTCAATTTAGATTTACAATTCTTTTCTTTCATTTTCTCTCTTAAACGTTTTATAAATCAACCTGCTTTTGACTTACAGTTACCCTTTTCTTTCTCTAAAGAATATGTTTTGCTTGAATATTTAAATTTTTTTTTCACGCCTCATCAGTGTCTTCAAATAACTCAGCTACCCAATTCATAATTCTTGTCGCATCCTTTCAAGATTTGCTTTTTTTGAAATTTGTAACCAAAATGTCACTATTCCTTATATCCATACGCAGTAAAAGATCGAACCTAATGAAGCGATAATCACTTGCACCAAGATGACCTTGATATCCACATTTGATAGGAGTGGCTGGTTGGAAGAAGGTAGAGGATTGTTTGTTATAAATGGAGCTCAGTCGAACTGGATTAAATGCCCCAAGTGGGGTACTTCGGAGCTTAATCTTAAGACTATTCCTCTTTTTTGAGTTACATCAATGTAATACATGAAGGAATGGTCAATACGTTACTTAAATTTGCAAATGATATTAGGGTCTTAGGTGTTACTAGTTGTATAGAAAATGCTGCTGCTTTACAAAAGGATTTATATCATTTAGTGGGTTGGACAAATAAATGGTAAAGTGGTTTTAATTATAATGAATGCAAGACATTGCACATGAATATAATAATTTGAATTATCAAGTAAATTTGGATAGGAGTAACTAAGAGTGCCATAAAAGAAAAGGATCTTAATGCAATAGTCAACCAGTATCTAAAACCATCGAAGCAGTTTACTGTTCATAGTGGAGGGGCAAATAGGATTTTAGGTTGTATATATAGAAATATTAAGTACAAGTCTAAAGAAGTTATATTATTGTGTAGGCACTGGTTAGGCCCCCATTTGGAATATTGGGTCCAGTTTAGGGGTCCTTACCTTAGGAAAGACATCGAATTGTTGGAAATGGATCAGAGAAGGGTTACTAGAATAGTGCCTGGGTTGGTTTGTTTGTAGTCGAGCACAAACCTATACAATGGGCTAACTGTTGTACTCACCGCTGTAACGGATTTACAGTTATGTATTTATTTTAATACCTACATTTGTTTCATTAGTTTTCTTTTTTGCATGTAACGTATATTTTTGACTGGTTATTGGGCAAGTCTCGCCTATTTTCGAAACTTGGTTTTCGAGAGTAAAAATCAACAATATTTGTTTTATGAAAGTGCACTAGAACATTGTTGAAATTTCTACAAACTCGAGTGATGGTTATAAAAAGTTGCTAGCCGAGAGACAGTTATTATTATTGGACAGCTACAGTCATTGTTCTATAGGCCTAGATAGCTATAATCATCATTAATTGGAGAACTACAGAATTGGACCAGGAACGTTTATAGATTTCGAACATTATAACCCATTCAACTTCAGTGTATATAAATCGTCGTCTGCCATAACGGTTATTAGTAATGCTATTTCAAACAACCGGAAAATTTAAATTTAAAAGTTATTCAAATATTAACATGTATCAAATTTATGTTTGTCGACAAGATTGATGCACACAATTTACTTTATTACATAAATTTGATACAGCATACATATTGCTTTGCCACTGAGGGACGCTTCAGGTTGAGGGGGTCGTCATTAGAAGGGGGCGGAAATCTAACTTCTGTCTTGAAAGAAAGAGAAGCTAGATGCGGTCTGAATGATATGTCTAAGATTGTAAGGAGAATTAATATTGTTAATGCATCATTGTTTTTCATAATTAACAGTGAGAATAGTAGGACTAGGGTACACGTGTATAAGTTTTAGTAGAGTAGGAGTGATCGTCAGCTAAAAATAGTTTTTTTTCCCAACAGGATGGTTGGCCTTTGAAATGGAGTTGCCTTCCGATATTGTAGAAGTAGTAAATTTAAATTAATTTTAGAAAAAAAATATATAAATGATAATAACACTTAAAGATAGCCCTTAATTTAGTTTAGAGCGTGGAACAGTAGAGACTGACCACTGTAGCAGAATCGAGAAAATGATCAACCTCAAAAAATTGTGATTGCAGCTTTGTTACCAGTATTTAAAGTAAACCTAACTTCGATTCATTTTATTATTTTTGGTCATTTACAGTTTAAATATCAACTATTTATAAATTAAAAAATATGTATATACTTTTATATTAGAAATTCTTGACTTTAAACTTAGGTTTAACTTTAAGGTCTTTACATTTGATTTTACATTCGAGGTATTTAAATCATGACGCAAAAAATATATTCAGATGTTTCGGTGAAAATAAAAAAAAACACGTTTAACACTTAATACAGACTGCTCGATATCAACAGTCTAGGCAATAATTTTCCCAAATCAGTTACACTATAAACGCGTTACTAAATTATATTTTAAACCAAAACATTTACGGAACACTTCTGTAACTGTTACATGGTTATGTACCCAGTTCTACTTATTCCAAAGGTCAACTTGATATCTAAATATCCAAGAGCAGCAAATATCGCATATTTTAAATGTTTAGTAATTTCATTGAAACATTTCGATGAACCCCGAGTGTCGGTTTATGCAAAATATTTTTTATATATTGCACAAAGGACACAGAAAAGATCATTAAATAAACTTCTCCTTCACCTTTGATGTTGTAACATTAATAACCTTCACGTTTTTAAATAATGCAACTCCTCCCATTAAAATATGTAAAATACTTACAGCAGGAAGCACTGGACGTTCCAGTTTTGAGAAAATATAAACTGAGCATTATCCCAAAATTGACTGGGGTAGGTTAACCGCTTTATGTAATTCTGTTGCTAGTTAGTTTCTTTATATATAAAGTGTTTTTGTACCAGCAATAAGCGATTCCACAAATTTTAAAACTCCACACACACGAAAGTTAACTATACTCAATGACAATTGTTTATTAAAATTGTTAAATATAAAGCTAATTAACTCAAAGATAAGTAAATATAAAAAAACAATAACATTTATAATTCAAACGTTTTGATGTACACATCTGTTTTAGGTTTTGCCATCTTATCTTAAAACTTGAATAAACCTAAAATGTTAACTGACACACTACGATGTTAAAGCTTATAAAAAAACTAAAAAAAACTTATTTTACTGCAGCTGAAATATATTTCAAAAACTGGATTATTTCTTTAAGCTTATAATATGATGTGGCACTAAATTTGCGTTTTGACTAGTACACTCAAATAGTATCTTATTACTTTATGTATGCAAGTGTTTTGATTTGCAACTCGTGAATGAAAGCAGTGTTATTCACAAGCTTAATATAATCTGGTAATAAAATCAATTATTTGACTAGCACATTCAAAACTACGTGACGTTTTGAGTGTTCCGACATAACATTCTTGTTACAGATCAACATATAGACTGTTAAGATAAAATGCTTCTTAAAAATGTGCAATTGATTTTTAAATCCTAAAATATTTTCTTAGGTAAAATAAAATTGTGCCAAATAAACATGTATCGATTTTTTTTTAGGACAGTTTCGTAACACTTAATTTTCAGCCTATAACATTAATCAAACACTGATCATATTTCTACTGCATTCGTACCATTGACTATTTGGATAACGAAAGTTATTAACAAAATATCAGAAACCGTGTCAGTCTTTATACAAACATATCACAACACTCTTGTCTGGTTGAACATTCATACTGTGATGATTTTACTTGAGTGAACTTGGACTTTTATAAAAATGGTGTTATCTCTTACGTAACTTTGTTTCGTTAGGTTTTCGTGTGATACAAATCTCGAAAATCCAAATCCTAAGCTATTTGGTTCTTTGCTAGGCCTCTGAAAGTTCTTCCAAGAAGGGTCTGGATCAAAACTTTCAACGACGTGGCAAGGTTTTTCTTGAGATACAACCTGGTCATAGAGAGTAAAAGAAACAGTGTGGGAGAAAGGCCAGGTGAGAAGAGAATCATACTCTCCAGGCAAAATTTTGATATACACAGACGCGTGGCTGCCTTCTCCAGCACCATTACCATTTAGGAAAAGTGTTGCCATCAGTTTATATCCGTATTGGCTAGTGTAAAATGGAGCACTGCACAGTTCATATCCCTCTTTTGACTTAGCTTCAGCCATTTTGTGAGCATAATCAGCAATCTTCCAGATCAAGACACCAGAAGTGTTGAGAGTCAAGTTCTGAAGAGCATTCTGAAGTGTGGAAATCTGGTGTTGTTGCCTTAAAACCAAATCAATCATTAAAACGAGATGCGGATTGGTGCTTTCTTCCATGTGCTGTTCAAGAGCAGAGCGTAGTCCCTGTTAAAAAACAAACTTATATCACGAAATGAAAATCTCTTAAAAGCTAAGCCACTTAAGAATACTGAAGAAACTTTACAAGTGATTTTACACCAAGATAAAAAGGTTAAAACTAAAACAATGTCAAAAATTAAAATCATTACCAGAACCTTGAATCTTCAGTAGTATTTATATTAGAGGATGATTAAACTTCAATACCAGACTACAGCCCGAAACGTCAGTATTAAAAAGGTATGTTACCTTAACTGAATTTCACAACATACTCCCTTCTAATGTAATACTAAAAAATGTTTAGGTCTACATTTCCAACCACTGAAGTTGCAATAACTATCATTCTACCCATAGCATTAAATATGCGAATGGCAGAGAGATAATCTCGTGGTGTGAAACATTTGAAAAGTCGATCAATAAGTTGCATGAATGTTGCCCAGTTGTCAAGGACGTTGACATAAATGCAAATGACAATATAATTTTTCCAGCATAGTGAAATGTTTCATTTGGGCCTAATTACAAACATTTTGCTCAAACTCATAACATGAACGTGTTCATATCAAATAGTACAAGATTTCAGTTAATGACAGTTGAACTGTCGAGTCTCTTGATAGAAGGACAGTAAGAGTTCTAGAAACACAATTAAAGGAACTGCGCACCTATTCGAGGAATACTGCATTACGCGAAGGACAACATCAGAAACTTTTCTAGCATTTCAGACAAATTCTATACCGAAGTTAGGGGTATTAAGCGCTTAATGTAGATACGTCAATTAGTGAAGGTATTATCCTTTTTAACAAACTGGGCCTATATTCTGCATAACACGTTAGCAGTAGCGACATATACAAGACAAATAGGCTTACGTGCAGAAATTGCAGCGAAAAAAAAAATCTTTACCTCATATCTATTTAATGTTGGTATAAAGTTTGAAATTCGTTATACAACAATTACCCTAAATTTAAATTATTATTTTTTGAAATTTTAGCAAAAGTGTTCATCTTAAAAACTTGTACCCCCCACACATTTGGTGTGAAACAGGTATTCCTCGGTTTAGGTTTTTTTAGTGTAGTTTATATTATGGGCATGTTTTTTGACTTGCGTTCAGATTTTCGCTATAAAGAACATTTAAGTAAAATTCTTATGAAAATTTTGACTTCTAAAGCTAACCAGTAATATCTGTAGACTCTCCTTTCATCATATCGACAAGTAAAGCAACAAATACATCTTCACAAGTACAGTACACTACATTTTGTTTTGTATTTTGTTAACAAAAACATAAAACAAAGACTTCATTAACTGTAACAGCATTATTTTTAGGGAAGGAACCTATCCCAAATTGTTTTACCTTTAAAATTAGAAATGTTTTCGATTTACATCCTTTCCCCATTATACATTACATTCTCCAAAAATGCTCGATTTTGGAAAGTCGAGGAACACAAGCACCATTTAAAAATCTTTGAGGAAGAGACGATGTTAGAAATTTACCTTAAACATACAACCCATATCTCTAAACATACAATGGAGTATAACAGAATGGCATTCTTCCTTGAGGTGAGATTCCATGTCTTCACTTGGAATCTTAGATTGTTCACAGCAGTTGGGACAAGGCAGAGGATATCTGGGGCATTTGGCTGTATGATTCTGTAAACAAGGTAAAGAAAGAAAAACTCAGTCCATTTATTAAATTTTGTTTATAATAGTAGGCCTTTTGTTTAATCACTTCCAAATTAACCTACGCTGAAATTAACACTAACCTGTAATGTATCGTAAACAAATTCCTTTTGACAGTATCGGCAAGCCACAAGCCTTTTTGCACATTCATTCATCCTGTGATTGGCGACGAATCTGCGGTGAATCTTCAGTCCGCATTTGTTCTCACAAAATATGGGCTCATACTGACAGCTGCCCATGTGACCCTAGGATGTTAAGACACCAAGTTATTACTTGACCAGTTTATTACTCTCACGATTAATCTCATCATTTACCGGTATAATAGAACGATTGCTTTTACCCTAGATCAGTGATTCTTAACATGGGGGTCGTTTGAAGTTTCTCGGGGGGCCACGGAAGGTTTGGGAATTATTGGAGAAATCACGGAGCAGTTTGTAGTTTTTGTGGCAAGTGCCTGTAACTGCCCACCAATGAGAAAAACGCTGAAGTGCGGCAGTTGAACAGTGTCGAGATGCTTGTTTCTGAAACGAAATTTTATTTTCTTTGCAGATACACTTCTGTTTTCTGTTCGCAATATGTCTACAAAGAAACGTACACACAATGAAGCCTTTCTCAAGATGGGTTTCACAAGTATGGTTCAAAACTGTGGTCAAGCCGCAATGCGTCTTTTGCGGAAAGGTTTTCAGTCATGAAAGTATGAAGCCAAGCAAACTGAAGGTGCATTTCGAGTCTCTTCACAGCCAACTGGTGGACAAAAGCTTGGACTATTTCAAGTGAAAAGAAGCTTTTCTAAATGGACTCCACTGGTCACTTCGCTCGTCAGAACAAAGCAGCGTTGAAGGCTTTATACAGAATTGCTCTAAAAATTGCGCAGACCAAGAAGCCTCATACCATTGGTGAAGATCTGATTAAGCCTTGCATTCTGGAAGCAACAAAAGGTAGTTCTTGGAAAACAGCAGGCACACCAGTTGATGGCAATTTCCCTATCGAATGACACAGTCAGAAGTCGGATCTCGGACATGAGTGAGGATATTCTGCTGCAAGTTGTGACTGCCGTGAAGAGTAATCCTGTGTATTCATTGCAACTGGATGAGTCGACAGATGTTGCCTCGTGTTCTCAACTCATTGTTTATGTTCGCTATCTTGACAGAGAAGTTAAGGAGGAGTACTTGTTCTCCGAGCCAGTGGCCACAACAACTCATGGAGAAGACATTTTCAAAATCCTAGAAACTTTTCTCCTTAAACATGGGCTGAGTTTGGAAGCACTTGTTGGTCTCTGTACAGATGGGGCTTCTTCCATGATTGTTCGCAAATCCAGCTTCAAAGCCTTCGTGAAGAATGTCGCTCCGCATGTCTCGTTCACTCATTGCATGATTCATTGTTATGCTTTGGCGATGAAGACTCTCCCACTTGAACTTCAAGTGCTCACATACGTTGTGAAGGTTGTGAACCATATTCAAGGGAGCGCAACAACTTCAAGAGTTTTTAAAGTGCTCTGTGAAGAAATGGGCGCTGACTTTTGTTTCACACGGAGGTAGACTCTCACGTGGCAAGGTTCTGAATCGGGTGCTACAACTTCGAGAGGAAATAACGATGCTGTTGGAACAAGGTCATACCTCGAAAGAGAATCTTCTTCATGAAAAGATGCAAGATGACCATTTCGTTACAAAGGTTGCTTACCTGTCCGATTTCTTCTCCGAGGTGAATTCCCTGAACATTTCACACCAAGGAAATCTTGTACACAGTTCGTGACAAAGTGGCAGCATTCAAGTGTAAGATTAAAACTATATCAGAAACAAGTTCAGGACGGTGACAACATTCTTCCCTCAGATGACAACTATACCAGAAGCTGAATGCAGTTTCCGTGATCAACTCATCTTCTGGCAGTGACGCCGTCGAAAGTTACTTCCCAGGATTGGGTGACCGCTGTACTGATGTGTGGATCCTTCAGACCCTTTTCAGTGAAGGAGAGTACCATCAGTGATACTGATGTTGCTGCCAAGGTAGAATTTCTTCAAATTCGAGAGGATACTCAGATGAAAGTCGATTTTCCTGTACAAGAGCTTCCTACATTTTGTGCAAAACTGAAGAACGGTTATCCTCTTCTTTCGATGCGTGCACTGATCCAGTCCCCCTCGACCTATCAGGCCTATCGTTGCAAAGCTGGATTTTCAGTAATGATGGCTCTGAAAACACCGGCACGCAATAGGCTTGTGATTGACGCTGACACGAGGTGTTGTCTGTCGAGCACTGCTCCTCGCTTTGATGTACTTATGGCTGCAAAACAATATCAATTCTATCTTTACGTAAAGTTCGCCATTACAAAAATTATTGTACGGGTCACGATAATACCCTGGAGAGTCTCAGGGGGTAAGACGATGAAAAAGGTTAAGAACCACTGCGGCCTAGATCAACAAAAACTTAGAAAAGTACGCCGGTGTTACGCAGAAATATTTCCTCACATCGTTGCGCAAACTGAAACACTCTTAGAGATAATAAAGCAGGATTAACAAGTATGAAAGCCCGAGGCTAAAATGATCCATGGGGTCCTGTTCCCAGTTATGTCAGTCACCTTGGACGTAGCGGTTTAAAATGTTTGTCATCTATTAACAGTGCATAAAAACTAATCAAAAGCATAGGACTATCAGATATTGGATATTAAGATAGGGGTAATGCTAACACTTAATAGCATGAAAGCATTTTACCATTCAATTTGACAGTAACGTCACATTGCAACATTAGAACTAATCATAACCGAATCATTTTATACCTAAGGTTTAAGTCTAATGGCATTTTTAAATAGTTGTCTTTGCTCGTTTCCAATAAAAAAGAAAATAAGCGATTAAGAAGTATAATACTTAAACATAATGATCCTGTACTAAAAAAAAAATATCTGTGGGAAAAACAAAACAAAAAACGTATCCTCTTCACAACCAAAACGATCGATCATCTTATTTTGGTACCTCTGGGAAGTTTACCGTGGGACAAAACAAACCAACAAGTTTACAAGGCTACATGTAAATGTTACAATAACAATTCTCGTAATCTCATGCCCAGAAATGATAACATCCATCACTCATCTTTGATGACTACAGTATTTGTAGCCTAACCGCTCCTAACAAAACAGGTTTGAATCTCAGTAGGCAAGAGTGCCTATTTGTTTTTTAACAATAGCGAAATGTATTTAGCGATAGGCTAAATCCAGCCTAGGATTTAGGATATCAAAAGAAATCTTTTTGGAACTTCAGAAGTCGCTCCGAGACAGGACTACACCGTCTATCATAATATTTAGCTTAAGAGATGTAAATCTGTTCAAAGTATTAGAGAAAATATGGAATATACAGATAGGATGGGAGGGATTTTCCTACCTTTAAGAGTTCGACTCCCTACGTTGTCAAAACCAGTTTCTAACAAAAGTGTTATATATTAGGTACGTACTTTAAATTATAATACACGCTTTATAAATAGTTGTGTACAATTTAAGGAAGAGGTGCGATCGGTCATACCTCCCCCCTCCACAAATATCCATTCTAGCAAGTACGTAATATTTACATATACTCTTCAAAAAAAGAAACGCAAAAGGCAAACTTTGAGACATTGTTAACAAATTTATTCCGGGTAGTTCTGTATGACATGTGTGAAGCTTTGCACATTCACTGCTGAACATCCAAAGTCTGCAAAGGAAAAGTTCACGCTCACTAGGTGAAGTTTAACGTCAGTCAACGTCAATAACGAGTATGCCCCCCGTGAACGTCAATAACTGCTTGGCATCTCCTGCCCATGGAAGCGATGAGATGACGAATCACATCCAGTGGAATGGCTGTCCATTCAGCCTGCAAAGCTGCTGCAAGCTGAGGTAGAGTCTGCGGTTAAGGTTGTCGCCGTCACAGACGTCGGTCCAACTCGTCCCAAAGATGTTCGATGGGGTTTAAAAATTTGGTAATCTGGAGAGCCAGGGAAGAACGTTGATGTTGTGGCGTCAAGAAGACAGTGGTGAGTCGGGCTGTGTGAGGACGGGCGTTATCATGTTGATAAACGTCGTTGACGTTCACCATGATGGGTTGCACATGGAGCCTAAGAATCTCGTCGACGGTTGCGTACGGTCTGATCGGAAATCCTACGCAGCCCTGATATGGTTGAGGCAGTAGATGTCGCAGGGTGGTCCTATCCCGAAGGTGACGTAACCGGATGTTGCGATCTTGTGTGGGCGTGGTCACACGAGGTCTGCCAGATCGTTGACGGTCACAAGTTGATCCATGTTGTTGGTGACGATTCCATAGCCTTGTGATGGTGCTTGGGTGGATATTCACAGCTCTGGCAACATCTGATCGAGATTCGCCTGCTTCCAAGCGACCAATGGCGTTGTTGCGTTGTGCTTCAGTCAGTCTTTGCATAACTGTATTGCGTATCGGTGGCTTAACACTGAGCTATGGAAGCCGAGAACGTCACATTTATAGGGATTTTGCACATGTTGCACTTGATCTCTAACAAATTTATTGGACACGCCATTTTCAGTTTCACAAACACGAGTGTCACTGCACATTAGCTCTGTTCATATTTCACATGTGCTTATTGCTCTCGTCACAAAAATATCAAGATTAGAGGCCAGGAGAATATAGTGTTTGTTTTCCCCGAAGTCAGCGACCGCTAGAGATGTTTCTTGTTGCATCATGCCAACCAACTAGATAATTCATTATAAAAATGTATACCCCGACGGTACAGTGGTTTTATCTTATTATAAAAGAAAGGTGTAGAAATATTGAGAGGAACGGATTAGCATTTTAAGTTGATATTAAGCTAGGTTTAACAAAATATTCATTGTTAGTGCAAGACAAAATAATATTTAATAGGTTTGTAGGATATGCCTTCTCGGGTATTCGAGAGTTAACCCTGCATCAAGTGCAAAACTTAACGTTAAGTGAAAACAAAATGCAGAAGCTTATCACTGGTTATTGGATAGAATATGGTAGAGCTTTCAGCCAAACCAGTTCGAAGAAAAATTTAAAAGAGCAGATGAATATATTGCATTTTGTAACGTACTACCGTGTGTGTGTGTGTGTGTGTGTGTGTGTGTGTGTGTGTGTGTGTGTGTGTGTGAAAAAAGGTATATAAAATCATATGGAGCGAAACTACTGGGAGACAATATTTTGTAGATCGTTTGACCTACGGAGTTCAATGCCCAAGACAAAGCCGATTCTGTTTATATGTCCTCCCATGGTTCAATGATATCTTTAAAGGCTTATAAAACTAATATTTGTATTTCGATACCGGTGGTGAGTACAGAATAGTCTGTTGTACACTTGTCCACAAATAGACAAACAAACCATTTAAACTGCAAGACTTCTTATCAAATTTAAGAGCTATATCTATGGTGACTACTTCGCTATGATAACTTACTTCTAACATCTCTCCTGTGAATTCCTTGTTACAGAACTTGCACATGGTTCTTCGCTTGGGACAAGTGTAGAACAAGTGGTCCTTCATTAACACTCTCGGTATCATGGCGGCGCACTGATTGGTACATGGAACGGCATCATACTTGCAGGTGTTCAAGTGGCCCTGCGTGAAAAGTTTTAGTTAGAAAGCAGAACATGCTTATCAAACAGGTTACAGATACCGTCAAATTAAATTCTAGTTTGTGTTTAAATGTTTCATCTAAGTTATGTTAGACACCATAATTTTCTTCAAGCCAAAACATAAAGGGGGGTGGGTGGTCAATTCGCGATTCCGTTTCCCCTTCTGCAGGAAAATTGCCAGTAGAACGGTGCAATAATTTAAAAAAATTATTTAAAAAGTAGTCCAATACTGTAGGTTATACGATACATATCCCTAAAAACTTAGTAGTGAAAACAAATGTAAACAGTCCCATAGTTTTGAAGTAGCGACCAGAGAGAAGCAGCCAATCAGCAAAATTCGTCAAAAAGGACTTTGCCTCTTTGAACAAAATAACGGAAGTGTCACTTTTCTAAAGTGCTCATAGCCAAAGGTGTAAATAATGTTCAGCGTAGTCACGTCTCGCAGACAGATACCAAACTCGTATTGTTTGGTTCAAAGTTGAAGAGTTTGTTTACTTCATCTTATTTGTTGGAAATTTATGTTTTGCGAGATGAGAGCCACACGAAATGGACACAGATTTAGAAATCTCCGGTTCTCATTTCCTCCCCCCCCCGCTATGATTAATACGTTACTATGAAGATTTTTAAAACGCACCCAAGCCAGTCTCCTGATTACACTATCTGCGTGAATTCTTTAGCAGCACCTTCTACAGCATGATTTAAATCATGTAACTAATGTTGCCCTTGTACACTACACAGTACAGATCAATCAGCGTAACACTGAATAAACAATTCTAGCCTACAATAAAACACTTCGCTTGTTTTAAAAATTCATTAAAACAAATCAAAACATACAAATGTTGCTTACACTGTTAGTTACCAGTTGTATCTAGAACTTTAATTCTGTTTTCGTTAAAGTCCATATAGAATGGTTCAGTTACTTTAGAATACAATTGACTAGACGATTTATTATTCTATAAGCCACTAATTTTATTTTCAAAATCGTCCATACATACTTCAATAAAAGGTCACGATCACGTAGTGTAGAACTCGATAATGATTTTGACGCGTACTCTTACCTAAACTGAAGTCTAAATGCTTCACGCAATAGCAGATATTCTTATATAATAAGCATTCACTCAAACCTTGTAGTTTATCATTATTTCAAATCTTAAGACTCGAACAGTGGCATATTTACGTAGGAGCTAGAGGGGGCTTAGCCCCAGGAACTTATTGTCTTAATGAGGACCAAATGAATTTTATTTTATGCAAAATTACATAGGATGTAGGGCCTACACAGCCTTAAAAACCTGCCACTAAAATTGTTCAAATTTGAAGCAAACGAACAGTTTTTTTCCGTTTAAAAGAATGTGAAGGGAGTGGGGGAGTAAGTATAATAATCTAAAGATTGTAACCTAGTAGTTAGATAAAACAATTTTAAACTATTTTTGATAATTGTCGCTGCAAAAACGTCAAGACAGGGAATAGGGATGTAAATAAGGATTGTACGTGTTCAAACTTTCCCAATAGAAGCCGACCACTAATGAAATTCCAATCAAAATCTTTGATTAGGAGAATAATTCGGATACATTGGTGTAAACTGTATTTTCACGCTTTTACTTTCAAAAGTAATAATATTAAACTTAATAAATAAAAATGTCACTTTCAACAGCCCAACTAGCCCTCTGAAAATAGTCTTTTACAATTTGTTCAATAGTTACTACATTGTAATCACCTTGTATTTATGTAACAAAAATATTTCATAATTAAAATGATTATATACTACAATATTTGTTCTAACCAAATAATTTCCATCAATTTTTTTATCATAAGGAAGGCTTGAACATGGTAAAGGATGGTAAAAGAACTGTCATAGAAAAATGTCCTAAGATATCCTACACCACTCGATGTCAGCATGAAGGAAGCTATTGCTCAAACTTAGGAAAACGTAAACTGCAAAACTTTTTATCGTAATGGTTTCTTCATGTCCTCATCAAGACTGACGGGTGCCAAATTGTCATGACCGAGTTTTTCTTTTCAATGCTTAATATTTAAGTTTGTTCGTAAGTAGGCTTACATACTAACATTAAAATACTTTAAGATGTGCTAGAAAAAGAAATTCATCACATTACTATGCACTTATGTATAAATAAATACATAGTATAAAGTAGAAAGAGTTTCTGCACCCTATTAGAGAACAGTTGCTAAGCTACTATACATAGTTGTTTGCTTAAACAAATAGTACAGTGCAACCGTGGAACGTGATTGGTTACTTTTGTATGGTTTGGTCTGGAAACGTACATTTCCAAGCGCCTGCCATACATTGATTTTATTTCTACTTATCTTATCAAAAAAAAAAAAATTCTAAAGTTAGGAGAAGAGAAACCGACAGTAAAATTCTTCGCAGGGTAAAAAAAAAAGGAAAAAAAAAAAGGCAAGTGATTGATGCTCCATGTTGCATTAGTTACTCTACGAGCCAGTTTGTTTACTGTTAAGTAAAAAGCTAAACAACGGGCTATCTGTGCTGCATCCACCACTGGTATCGAAACCCAAATTTTAGCGAAGAAACTTCGAAACGTACTGCCAAGCCACTGGAGGATTAAGCGTAAGATAGCACTTGTATTGAGATTTTTTTTTAACATCTTAAAACGGAACTGAAAGCATCAAGTGGGAAAAACCAAGACAATATTTCAAGCAACAATTTGAAAACGAAAGGGCGTTTTCTGAGGAAATTTGGGAGGAAAAAAATTAAATTAGTTTCAGCATGATCTCGCTTGAAACGGGTGCAGATACTGCTTCATATCTACAATTCTGAACTGAACAAACATCCGTAGAGGTCGAGTACTCTTTCTGGGTAGGGTGAGAGGGAGTGGGTAAAAGAGATAATTAACATGCGAAATGGTTTAGGTCTACATGGCGCCTATGAAAGTCTCCATTTGTTTGGATTTATATGGTCTTTTGACAAGCACTTATCACCTCAAACGAGACATTCCATCATATAAAAGTATTTAAGTCGTCTTTTCGATGAGATGGCTCCCCGCGAGACCCCAGATTATCTAGTCCATTTCAAGTCTCGTTGTATGTTACACGTCGAGGTATAATTAAAATTAGGTGTATTACGAAACTCAGTTTGGGATAGTTTGTTTGTCATCTTATTCTTCTTCCAGTTGAAAGAGTTTTCCCAATCAATGATAAACATCTTTCCTTATTCATATTTTACCACTAATAAGTATACCAGTCATGCTACTTAAAGTAGCTGAATGTTGTCTTAGTAATAATAAAGTAAATATAAGAATAAAAATACTGCATTTTCTACATGAAAATGTATATAATACACTACAGCATACAGTTGTATTTGGATTACTTTAGCACCGAAACTTTGCAAGACGTTTTGAATTATTCTTCTATTCTTCAAGAACTACTCGAGTGTAGGAAAAAACCCAAAAAAACTCTACCTTACCACTTCAAACATACCTACGAATCTTGAATAAAAACAAATATACTGGAGGACAATTTCAGTAAAAACGCTATTCGTAGGCACTTTTACTAGTTGCTGCGTTCCCAAGGCTTGGCAACAGAATAAATGATAATTGGTTCTGGATAGTGTTCATTAACCTTCGATGTTTTGCACACTTATTTAAATTTTCAATATTATTATTATTGAGAGAGAATGAAAACAACGTTAAACTAATTTTTGAAAGCGAATAGTTTTCAAAATAAGGTTATTTAAAATATGGAGAATTTCTCCAAACCCTATGCTATTTAATTATACAAACTATGTATTTGAATTGAATACATTCCTTAAATTAAAAACAGTGAAATAATCTGTTCAAGAGCGAGTGTTGCCTAGGAGTCCAATTGGACTGTTGCTGACATTTGAACACAAGCAATATGTATTCCTAATATTCCTAATAGTTTTAAGTTTCCGAAATATTTGCTTGAACCAGTTCAGGTTGAAGCTGTGGTGCAACACTGAATACTTGTAAAAAAGGTAAACTGCAGTTGAAATGAAACTAAGTAACTAGAGTATAAAAAAAAAAAACAGTACTAGCCAAGCAAAAAGAAATTTGAGTTAACTGATACTATAATGCAAGCTTTCTAAAATGACGTGTAGCTCAGCGAGATTACAATGGTAAAGATTGTTTTTTCTAATCCGCAATGAGCACAGAACATAACCAGTCGTGTAGCTTTATATTGACATGCACATTCACAAACACCAGCCAATTTATTTTTTGTTTTGAGAAGTTATTGTACTAATTTTAGAGTCGGTAATAATAGTGTAGCATATATGGATTAATTATCATTAAATAATTCAATGACAGAAAAGGATGATAAATTTGCGAATTAAAGCTTTGTAAGAAAAAGTATTGGTTTGAATTTTGCGAGAAGCTACACGAGTGCTATCTGCGCTAGCCCTCCCTAAGTTAGTAGTGCAAGACTAGAGGGAAGGCAGCTAATCATCACTATCCACCGCAAACTCTTGGGCTAATCTACTAACGAATAGTGGAATTGACCACTATTATAACGTCCCCATGGCTAAAAGGGCAAACATGTTTGGTGTGACGGGGATTTAAACCCTGAAAACTCGCATTACGAATCGAGTGCCTTAACCACCAGGCCATGCCGGGCCTGGAAGAATTGGGTTAGAGATAATTAAAAAGATTTGAAAATTAAACAGTATGTCGGCAGTGAATACGATAAAAAACTGTTTGGAATACTATTATACACTAATTGTTGGAAATCTCTAAAGGGACTACATTAATTAAAAACGTAGTGTTTAAAAATGTAACTAACCTAAACTTAACTCCCTAACAAGATACATACTTATATGCAAAAACGGCTCGTTTGGGCTGAGAAAACACTTTTACATAGAAGAGCGAACAACGTTTCGACCTTCTTCGGTCATCGTCAGGTTCTCAGCCCAAACGAGCCGTTTTTGCATATAAATTTCTCAACAAGTGGGTTTCTCGTCATCACTGAAGATACATACTGCTTTTACATTCAGGATTTTCTTAAAATCTTCGATTTCTACAATTCCCCAAAAAGGTAGTTATAAATGCTATCAACAGCAAGGTAAGATAATATTTAATCCATACATTTTACACAAGACTTGTTCACTAAACACACCGAAATTTGAGAAAAAAAAAAAAGTGCCTTATCCAGATGTTCCCAATTATTTCATTCCCTCCCACTAGAAGTCTCTGAAGATACACACACACACACACACACACACACAGTCTGCCTGATAATGAAAGACAGATGTATAGAAGTCCTACGGCTTCTCCCCAAACGTAACCACAATATTTGTAAGGTTTGTTTGTTTTTGGAATTTCGCACAAAGCTACTCGAGGGCTATCTGTGCTAGCCGTCCCTAATTTAGCAGTGTAAGACTAGAGGGAAGGCAGCTAGTCATCACCACCCACCGCCAACTCTTGGGCTACTCTTTTACCAACGAAAAGTGGGATTGACCGTAACATTATAACGCCCCCACGGCTGGGAGGGCGAACATGTTTGGCGCGACACGGGCGCGAACCCGCGACCCTCAAATTACGAAGTACACGCCTTAACGCGCTAGGCCATGCCGGGCCCCTTTGTAAGGTACCAAGTCTGTCGAACTGGAGTTCCAACCTAATAGAAGGGGGTCGCAGTACTATTATATGTGGGGGGAATCGTAAGTTCACAACATATTGCGGTAACAGATATTTTACAGTATGAAATTAGCTATCACTACGCATGACCAAGGGGAAGCGGTCGTTACAAACTAAAATATTGTCAAAGGAAATAGGTCTACTTACACTAGCGCACTTGAAAATACTTAGCAGCATGTTTTTTAAACTAATTAAAACTCGCCATCAATAAACTAACGAGTGTCACACTGTTGGTCTGTTCGTAGAAGTCTAGTAAGCTTTGGTTGTGAGAAAATAATATACAAGGTCATTAGAAGTAACCTGAATATCCACATGTAATGATTAAGTTTCTCAGAACGCCAAACATAAAATTAACTCTGAAACGGATTTTTGTTGCCTTGATATATTCATACCTGTAACTTTCTCAGCTCATCTGTCCACTTACAGCCTTCTTTGTAGTGTATGCAGTAAACATGGGAACCCATCACTGTTGCCCTGGCGTCTGGATCTGGGTACACCTACCAAGAAATAAGGCAGAAGTTGAAATACAGAGGTTACGTGTATGAATGTAAGCCACTTACCAGCTGATTTTACCAAATAGCTTGCGTACTTAATTGTTAAGCTACCCCGAGAGATTAATCTGGTTATGCGGTAAACTAAAATTAAAAAAAAAACGAACTGCAAAACACCCAAGAAATCTATACATGCCCACTATAACCAGTTTTTTAAAAACTGGTTATGGACATTCTAAAGAAAACTAAACACTAAAAACAGCATTTCTCACAGTTTGACATACTCTCAAAACAATGTTTAACCGTAAAATTACGAGAACACTATTATAAAACATATAGTTTAAAACTGTGCAATGTTTAAAATATACGAAATAGCACAAAATTTGATATGTGGGATTTGGCTAGTTAAAAAAAAAAAAAAGGAACATTTGTACATCTGTCAACCAGTATTCTTTACAGTCGAACAAAAATTGTTTTGAAACTCAAACTAGCCTTATATCACGTGGCAAGCTAATCAATCCGCCATTCTCTTCCGCATGATAAACTAACATTTACAATCAATGAAAAAAAACTGCCGTTACTCAATTAACTCGTTATACTTATGAACTCCCCTAGTTGATTTATAATAAAGTTTTAACAGCGACGAACGTTCTCGCCTAATTTAAAAATAAATATTTACTTGCAGCGACACTAACAACCTAAGGTCACATTGCAAAAAGTCTTTCATATATTATTCGGAAAAAAATTTAATAGCTATGGTGTTGTCCTTAACGTATTAGAGAAGGTCTGACCAAGGTTACCAAAAACTATCCTATTAATAAAATTAAGTCGACCACTTAAGACAGGTTCAGATCGTATAAATGCCAACACTGACTTTGAACGGTATCTAAAGAATCGAGCAAGTATTCTTTAAAATCTGAAGGTTAACAAGAAAACTTGATAACAAATCATTATTATTTAGGCCTTTGATTACCTTTGCTGGAATATTTTAAAAGGAACTTATAGACATTGTTATATTACAGTGGTTGATCATAATATTTCTATTGAATTAAGTTTCAAAAGACAGCCATAACAATAAAATTAAAAATGTTAAAAGTTACAGCACTGACATCTTCAAAAGGCACGAACGCGAAACTGGGGGTAGAAAAAACTCTACAGTAACAATATTCGAGTTGTGCGAATCCGATTTAGGAAATTCCATGAAGAGTAAAAATCTAAGTTTCTTTTTTTTGACAGATAATTAACAACGTCCTTAGCTAACTCTTTAACTACTCTCTCCGAATCAGGAATCGAGACTTAAGACGTAAATATACGCCCAAACTTGAAGGGTATTTACGCAGCAAAAAAAAAAAGATTTAAAATTCGGACACGCTAACTAATAGTCATAAACTGGATTAGGCTTCACAAGAAGATATAACAAAGAAACAAAAAAGTTATGAACTGATCGTTAAAACTCTTGAATAATGAATTTGGCATTTTGTGGTTTCAAAACGATGTTGTTAACTTTTATAAATAGCGGCTCGGTTACAACTATTAATTGGTGTTTCTTGGCCAGCTTGATGAGTCCTGGTATTGAGCGAAAGGCTTCGTATGCATAAAATACAGCAAGTGCAGTGTAGACGAACAAACGTTCTTCTTTCTCCGGTTATTATTGCAGTGTTACTTCGCTACGCGAAAAAGTTGATTTACGACACTACAATCGCACGCTTCTGCAGGATCTTCTGTGATGACGAGAAAACCCACTTATAGAGAAAAATATATGTAAAAACGGCTGGTATGGAGTGAGAAAATTTTATGTAGAGGAGCAAACAACGTTTCAACCTTCTTCGGTCATCGTCAGGTTCATAAAGAAAGAGGTAACTGATCGATAGCTTACCATATGTTTGAAGGCAGTTGTGTAATTGAGCGTAGGAATTTAGAGGGCAAATAAACACAACATAACCAAAATAAACCAATACAAAGGAACATCTTTATACCTATTTTAATAAATATAATCAAACATAAGCACGCTCTCTCTGCTAAGTTACGGACGACTAGCGCAGATAGTTCTTGTGTAGCTTTGAGCAAAATCAAAACAAAAAATGTACGAATCAGTTGTTAAAGACCAATGCACGCTTGAATTTTCTCAACATAATCTGAACTGATTTTTTTACGAGCTGAAGATAACTAAAATTAAAGCTAACTTTACGACAGCACTTGACATGTTGAGTGCTATCTTATGCCACATTCCGAGTACACCTGTGCGAGTGAAAATGTTACACACATCCCATATATATTTGACAATAACTTGATAAAACCTATTATTAAAATCTAAATTTGATCACTTATTCATAGTTCAGTTTCATAATTATCCACAGGACCGGGTCCGATTAAACCTACTGGCGACCATCGATGGAACTATATGCATTTGTTAAAAAACATTCGAGAGCTGTCATTCCTATATTTTAAACTACTGATTAAGTATTCAGTATGGGAGAAAGTCGTAACGTTTCTAGAAGTTTCTGTAACATGGCCGAAATAGATAATTCCGTGTTAAATATACATCCTTTAACTCGTGTCACGTTCAAAATGGCAGGAACCCATTACCTAAATGCAAATACACTTGCGACAAAGTTCATAATCGCCATGGTATATGCTTCATGCCTGTAATATAAATTTAAAGTTACATCCACGGCCTGCACGCAGCTCTATATGCAAGCATGTAGTATATTATGAGGCTCCATATAGAATGCAAACATTAAATTGTGTGGGTGCCAACTGTTTTTCAGTCGCTGTTACTTGGTAAGTAATTAAATAAACTATCATATAAAATGGGCAATGATGCGTTTAGTAATGTTATACAGGTTTTATCACAAAATTAGTTATTTTGACAAAGCACAAGATGCACTTTTTATGAAAAAATGAATTAAGACTTAAATGTGGTAATCAAAAAGTCAACCACTGAAGTTTAATTTTTTTAAAACGAAGTTTTTTTCAAAGATGTTTCAATTGTGGGCAATTGCTCTAAACGTTTCTTTACACGAATTTAATAGTCTTTTTTGTGTGTGTTCAGACAAAGTTGTTTTTAGTAATGTCTTCCACTATTTTTTTGAAAATTTTAAATCTTATATTCGACTGGTTTTGAATTTTGCGCAAAGCTACACAATGGCTATCTATGCTAGCCGTCCCTAATTTAGCAGTGCAAGACAAAAGGGTAGGCAACCAGTCATCAATACCCACTGCCAACTGTTGGACAACTCTTACCAACAAATAGTGGGATTGACCGTCACATTATAACGCCCCCACAGCTGAAAGGGCGAGAATGTTTGGTGTGACGGAGGTTCGAACCAGCGATCCTCAGATTACGAGTCGAGTGCTTTAACCACCTAGCCATGCCGGGCCTGTATTCGACTGAAAAATGGGTTTGACAATTTTTCTATTGAAATAGAACTCTTTAATAAGACACCAAATTTTTGCTATGAAAAATAAATGCTTTTTATTACCAAATTATTTACCTAATCAGATTCTCACTTGAAAGCAAACAAACTCTTTTTGAAGTAATCTTCCTGACAAAGTTCTCACTTTGAAGAAAACAAACTTAAAACGTCTTAAAAAAATAAAACGGTGAAACTATATAAAAAAAATTATATGGGTGAAATGAGACCAGTTGCGATCAACTTGCGTGGAAACATCTAACGTATTATGGAATTTTTTTGCTCTGGCGAGACATTCCCTGCATCTATAGCAGGGGTTCCCAACCGGTGGGTCGCGACCCCTAGGGGTCGCAAAGCCTCAGCAGGGGAGTCGCGTAGCCTTGTTAGAAGTAGCTTGGGATAACAATTTTATTTCATCAATTACATTTTCAAGTCGCGAGTGCCAAAAGGTTGGGAACCCCCTGATCTATAGAAACGTTACATTAAACAAGGAAACTAATTCGTTGCTGTTACAACATGATTGAACACTTGTCAGGGTTATACAGTTTTCAGAGAATTAAACCTCTTCCTCATCCGCAATCCTAAAGACAAAATCGCAAAACTTTTAGTAGAGGAGTACATTAAAAAGTTTTCGTTCTGTTTATAAATAGTAAGCAAGAGGTTGTGTACTTTTACCCCTCCCCTTTTGTTTTTTTTTAGATGCGGCTGCTCCACATACAAACTGGCTTCATAACGCCGTTGGCTAATTTGAGATGTAGCTATAGTTTGATTCAGCAGGTCAAAATCCTTTTGAATGATGTATGAACACGCCTAAGGTCTTAGATTCACTTACTCTATCTAAATGTATTCCAATTTGAGGGTAGGCTGACAAATTCGATGAGAAATAAATCGAATGGGGTAAGTACTACGCTTGGTAGTATTTATGCAAAAAGTTATAAAAAATAGCATTATAAATTAATTTAATCATGCTTGAAAGTATTTAAAGTGCCGCGGTTTTTGAGAAGGAAATCTGGTATTGAAATAAATGATCCGTTGTTGGAGACTATATCATGGTCTTACGACAAGTTGACAAAATATTTTCTCCCCCATATTTTTCTGCTTCCTGTCAGCTGGTGGTGAAAAAGCAAGCAGAAGCAATCACTATCAACCTTTACAGGGCTACTTCAATTAAATGTGCGCAGAATATTTGCAAGTAGTATACATTATACTCTCATTTAGTTGCCGGAGGCGGTCCGTACCAAATCTAGCAAGTGGAATAATTTAAGAATGTATAGCTATTTAGTAAAATACTATGAACGAAGCGAATATGTTTAGTAATGTACACAATATCCGACGATAATGGCAAAAATTCTTAACAATAAACATTTGAAGAATAGTAGAATATAAAAACTTAATTTCATTAAATATGAATTTTACGTTTGTTTCTTGTTGGAGCTTATTTAACTATCATAATATTTACTAGCTGGTATATAGAAGTACACAGTATAACTATGCTTGTCTTAAAAAAAAAAAATCTTACTGTTAAGATACAATAAGTTGGGTGCACTGTGTCGACGGCAGAGAATCGCGCCCCTTATTTTAGAGTTAAGTTTGGAAATTTAACCGAGGAATGCGTTAAAACTTCAAACAGAAAAACAGAACAGATTACCTCAACGTGCTTTAAAGAATAGTTCAATAAGTTAAATTATGTGTATACGAGAGGTATCAAGTGTAGTAAACTTAGCATTCAACTTTTGGTGTCAAAAGGTTGTTGGTTCGTTTCCACATTTTCATTCATTTATAATACTGTTTTAATATTTAAAAAGTGCGTTAGTCTTCAAAACGCCTTAGTGTTTTTGGTGTGTAGCGTAAAAATGTTAAGGTATTTACGTAGTATAAAAAGACGAAAGATTTCTGCATACTAGATGCATTTGCACGAGGTCCCCCGAAGGTGCTTTGGTCATAGAGCAAGTCAAAACAAAAATTAAATCACAAATTGTTTTATTTCTTGATTTAAGAGTTCATATGTCATGCTGTGTTAGAGCCTCAGTGTGTGTAATTCTCGCGATTAACGGCAAGATCACGTTTTACAAGCGTCACAATAGTACAAACTGCAACTTTAGTATTTACAAACAGATAACACGTTACTGTATAATGGGGCCAATAGTAAAAGCAGATGATTCTTTTCCAGGCATACTCCGGCTCCCTTTCGAGAAATTAAAGCACTAAGCACGTAGGAATGTATTTTTTTTTTTTTTCCAAAAAGATGATTTTAAACAACTACCGCAAAGTCATTGCATATACCAACAAAACAGATAAAAGCTATATACTTCAAAATTAAACATTTTCAACCTATATTTCAAGATAACTCTTAAGCCCATACGTATGTGGTATTTAAAAAAAAAAAAAAAAAGTCAAATAGCCAAGTCTCGTACACAAAGAAAACCTGTATTTTGCACGATACAGGTAAAATAGCTTGGTCCAGTCATTACAAGCTTTAACTGAGATTAGTTTCAAATATCTAAATAGGCAAGTATTGCTAACGAAAAATGTATTCCATATGCTTTTTTCCCTGCATATATGGACGTTCCATCAGTTTTTTTAGTTTTTTTTTTTATAGAAATAAGATAGGTATTAGAAGTACACGTTCAACGAACGGAAAAGATACAAATGCTAGGTTTGGTGACAGTCGGTCCAGCAGTTTGCTAGTTATAAGCATACAACTTTGCCAAATCATGATTTATAGATAAATTATATATTTAAACCCATTATTAAAAAATTTGGATGACAGTACAGATATCCTTTCGAAAGTAATAGCGATCCGAAAGTAACAATAATAAAATAGGAAATTTGAAGTTTTTTTGTTTGTTTTGGATTTCTCGCAAAGCTACGAGTGCTATCTGCTAGCCATCTCTAATTTAGCAATGCAAGAAAGGAGGGTAGGCAACTAGTCATCAGTACCCACTGCAAACTTTTGGGCTACTCTTAGTGGAACTGACTGTCATTTTACAACGCCCCCACGTCTGAGAGGGCGAGCATGTTTGGTGCGACAGGAAATCGAACTTAGGACTCTCAGATTACGAGTCGAGTTCCCTAACCACCTAGCCATACCGGGCCTAATGTGCAGAGATCTAAATTTGAAACACGACACTGCTCTTAAACTGCGTTAAAAAATAGAGAATGTGCATACTTACGGAAAAGGAGACAGTCAACTCTACTTCATCAATGACTGGATCTTCAGTTTTTCTTCCTTCGAACTGAATTCCCACAGAAACATGATGAAAGGAAAACAGGAAACATCTCGCATAAAACCAGTTTCGTTATCTTACTGACGTCACTACGTGATTATATATACATTTTCTTTCAACATTTGCAGTCTTACGCACTCCAATGTCGTCTCCAACGACAACGATCAAATCCTGAGTGCTTCCGATTATCTTGTTCTATGACTAGCCAGTGGTTTTCTACCTCTTTCACCCTAGGTGGGAATGCTGTTAGCAGATCTATCCTGTAAGAAAACTAGTTCATCCGAGAATAACCATACTGCTGACTGCCTATTTTTCTTCTAGTCTACCAGTTTAAAATTAGGAACAGCAATTTCGAGATAATTATTTAGCTTTTGGCTAGAAGAATGATACAGGCAAGTTTCGGATATTTTATTGGGGTCATGATGACAATTTTATGAACAACTCCAACGGTATTTCCAGAGGAAAAAAAACCAACAAAAACTTTCTTACAAAAGCAATTTTAACTCCCTAAGAATAAACGTCAGTAAAACAGTTGAGCAATGAAGTTTTTTTTTTTTTTAACAAAAGACTTCTATTTCTATAAAGTAGTCTAAAGCTGTTTGTCTATTCGGCGCTCCCAAGAGTTTTTCGAACGAACAAAACTTCTTAACTTACAGCACCAGGTGTTTTGATACTCATTTCTGCCTTCATCTTGAAACAGCCCATCGAGATATGTGAATGGAAACGTTCATCTCGGTCGGTCTGAAAATTCGTGACCAGAATAGTGTGTGCGTGCGCACAAGTTCCAAAATGTTAATTTGTAAAGACGGAGGAGGCTTTGTACCTTTCAAAGACAACTGAAACTTGCTATTATAAACAAAAACCTGTCGTTACCACGAATTCACATGAAGAGGTCTTTGGCTTCCTTGTACTCGATAGGCAGGACCTAACAGCACTCGGGCAGTGGTTGATTACTTCTATTTTGTTAAGCGAAGCACAGATTACTCCTGGCCAACATGGACATATACGAGCTGCTAAACATGATCCTGGTTACAAGATACATTTTTTAAATCTGTTCACCGTAACAAGTGTACACATTGTTTTGTTTCAAAGAGTTAAATTAGACATCTCCAACGCTAAACTCGATGCAAGCTGTGATTTCTAAAAGTACAACGACGACCATTTAGGGCACCAAGTATCTTTTCTTTGGAAGTCATAAAATAAATATAAACTTTACTGCTTATTTTTTTTATAAATAGACGTCGATAATCTAAACTTATACATTAAGATAGCCTCAACAGGTTCCATTAACTTTCGGAACAAAAATTGAAGATATATAAATATCTGAAATATATATGTGCTATTCTTCTCGAGTTAACGAATGACTACTTAAATAGCTTTTAGTGCCACCTGTTATATGTCCATGCAAATAGTTCGCAGTGTGGATCTCATCAACATTGGTGTGGAGGTTCATTAGTTTCGTTATGTCCATGCTGGGCTACATAGAAATTTTCAGTTTTGCGGTTTTCATGGGCGTTTTTACGTTTACCACAACTTCGCCTCCCCTTCTATTCTGATACGAAAGAATGTTGGGTTCATGCGAAGACACATGCAAACTTGTAGTTTACGGGTGTTTTTGCGTTTCTTATAATTGCAAGGGAAGCAGCTTTGAGTCTTAATCTTTCATTAAAATATGAATTTATATATGTTACTTCCGTATACTCCAGCTGGTATATCAATATTACTTGCCATTTAATCACACCAACACACAAATCACTTTAAACCTACACCATTATTGTTAAAAGAAAAAAAGGTTGCTTATTAATAGTTACTGAAGATGCAAAACAAGTTTTCCTAGTTACTTCGATTAGAACCTGGATAGAAGTCTTGTCTACATTTACGAACAAGCGGAATATTACATTTAACTTCATGTATTTCAAGATTTCAAATACTCAAGTTTGTCTTAATACACTTAAGACAAACATTTAAAGGTAAATTTTCAATAAATTTAATAATTGCCTTAGAAACTGTACTTTGGTTAGGCATAATTCCCGTGTGGTTGCCATATTTTTAAACACTTTAGTTTTTGAGTAAAAAATGAAAAAATATGCGGATCCTCGAACTCAAATTCCTCTCGGTCGTTCGGCTGTTTCTGTGACGTTTTGCAACTATATTACAACACGCTTCGTTGCGTGCCGACCATAATGTTCCTTTCAGTGCTGGTATTTTATGTAAATCTATCCGTGCTTTTTTCGGATTACATACTTTGCGAGACTATTTTTTGTCTTCATATTGCTACTTTATGTTTGTTTTATGATAACATGATTTACTGCGTTACTTATGGTTATAAAAACGGTTCGGCATCGGGCAAAAGCTTCTTTTCGTTTTGTTTGTTTTTGAATTTCGCACAAAGCTACCCGGGGCTATCTGTGCTAGCTGCTCCTAATTTAGCAGTGTAAGACTAGAGGGAAGGCAGCTAGTCATCACTACCCACCGCCAACTCTTGAGCTACTCTTTTATCAACAAATAGTGGGATTGACCGTCACATTATAACGCCCCCACGGCTGAAAGGGCGAGCATGTTTGTCGCGATGGGGATGCGAACCCACGACCCTCAGACTACGAGTCGCACGCCTTAACACACTTGGCCATGCTGGGCCGCAAGGAGAAGTAACCGGCAAAGTGGCAACAGTGTGTGTGGATGGTCAATAGGAAGAACTGGACTCCTTCACACCATGCAAAGCTTTGTCAAGACCACTTTGAACGCTCATGTTTTGTGTCGGATCCCACTGTTTTGGATTCCGTAGGTTTAAAGCTAGGCAGGTTGAGACTAAAAAAACCATCGGCAGTGGGCAGGATCGTCACCACCATCTTTCCTCGTGTAGAGCTGAGGACTGATCTCAGCCTGCAGCGTACGAGTTCCACCCCTCTGAATCCATCCCTTGCCTTCACGAAAAGAACAAATTTAAAAGGTATGTGTGCAGTATAAAGCGATAAACAATAACTAGTATAATATAATAATTTTAAAAAGTACAAGTTTTTGAAGAATGTAACTAGACATACACATTTCATATTCATGAGCGTGTTTTGCATTTGTGGCACCTGAAAGTCAGTGAAACCTTGATTTCCAGTGGACAAATCTATTCTAAATAGAGTGTATTCCAAGTTTAAAAGCTAGTAGATCATTTTGTAGATGTTTTCGTATCATTTTTAAATATGTAAAAGTTTAAAGAATTCCATTTTTCAAATTTAACATTTTAAGGTGAATTAACTATTCAGACTGCTACATCTAGTTTGATTTTATAGACAGTTATGACGTATAATTGAAATTCATTTTGTTACGAGTCAAATACCCGGTACAATGATTGTGGAAGAGCCGAGTATTAGTTACTATAGTCGGCAAAGTATAAACAAATAAAACCCAGTCTGTGATACCAATAATTTATAAACACCAGACAGGTTTCGAGATGCTCAAAATTGCACGTGAAATAATACAGACCATATTTGTTGTCATGACTTACGCTTACCACTGGAGGTATGACCGACTCGCAACCGGCCTGGGTGCTATCAGTATCACTCACAGTTCCGCTACTCTCACTCGTGGAACAGTCCTCATCAATAGAACTTGTCAGATCTGTGTCAAAAGTAAATGTTCTAGGTTCGTTCAGAGTAGGTTCGAATTGATATGGAGCTACTCGACACTGTTCATAACACAAAGTCAAAACAAACTCCGCCTCTGTTTCTCCGTATACACTGGCCATGTTTATTTATATTCAACACTGACGGTTTGTTTGACAACTATTACGTCACAGTACTTTTCCTATCGGCAAACGTAAAAATTAAAACGTTCGCATTGCCGCTCGGAAAGGGCTCTTTCTGAACCAAGTTCTGTTTCATTTATTAGCACCCATGTTTTATAAAAAATGTGAACCTACAAAATTAATCAGTGTGAGTAGTTCTTTTGACTGCAAAGTTTTTTTTTCTGTAAAATTCACCTTTAATCCCATAAGTAAACATTCCAAAGACATCAGTACGAAATGAGACATAAGAACAATGTAGAACGCAAGTAATTTAAGTTTCAAAAATTCAAACAGGCCAATTTTTTCACCATGTTACCTAATGACAGCATTAAGATTAGGCGCGTTTAAAAGAAAGTACCTCAAGTATATGTTATTTATAAAACAATATAGTAACTGAACATTGAACGATGAAAGATGAGTTTCTTTTGAATTTCGCGCAAAGCTACTCGAGGGTTATCGGCGCTAGCCGTCCGTAATTTAGCAGTGTAAGACTAGAGAGAAGGAAGCTTGTCAAACACTCACCACCAATTCTTGGGATACTCTTATCAACGAATAGTGGAATTGAACGAACATTTTAACGCCCCAACGGCTGAAAGGGCAAACATGTTTGGTTCCACCGGGATTCGAACCCACAACCCTCGGATTACTAGTCGAACGCCTTAACACACTTGGCCATGAACAATGAAAGACGGGAAATAGTTACATTTTATTAGTGTTTGAGAAATATGGCTGCTTCAACACAATTAGGTCGTATCCAAATTATTTCTATTTTTACTTTAGCAAACTAAAATCTTAACAATACGTCTCGGTGATGAGTGTTACATACCCAAGTCTGCAAAATTCCACCTTATATATAAAGAATAATACGTTTATTAATTCATTACTTAATCAAGAATTAAGGGCCAAAATACATACTTGAATGCCGACATTATTACATTAATTAGAAATGTTTTGCCACTTGGCTTTTTCATTGCTCTAGATTTAGTAACAAATTTATTGACTCCAGATAGAGATAAACGCATTGACTACACGCCTACACTTGACAATACTGTCAAGAGAAGACTAAAAAGAATGCTATGAAACAAACCCTCCTGTTTCAGACCATTTCTGAAAAGGAACTGGCAGCTTCATTACAGATAGCACTATTAATGTGTGGATTACAAGTCTATTTGGAACATTTGAATTCGTAAATGCTATGAAACAAACCCTCCTGTTTCAGACCATTTCTGAAAAGGAACTGGCAGCTTCATTACAGATAGCACTATTAATGTGTGGATTACAAGTCTATTTGGAACATTTGAATTCGTAAAAAAATAAAACGACGAAAAGTTAAGGATACTTATGGAGAGCGAGTACATTTACTTCTCTAACCTTATAAATCACTGAAAGCGATACTAAAATGTTTCTATATGATCACCTATATCTAATTGTCAGTTACAAATTAATTTTCTAACAACACGACCCAGGACCGAATCCTAGACCATCACGAAAAGTACATTCTATGGGGCTTTTCTGAAGATGACAACAGGTAAGCAGCTGAAATACGTATGATGCAAGTTACTTAGTATGTAGTAGTAACGAAAAGTAATTAACTAATAATTAGGCTTAAGTGATCTTACAGGGTTAAAGTCATTACAACGACACATATCTGACCAAATAAACGTTCATTAACACCAGATTGAGTCTTGATCTTTAATTTAAAATACCGTACAATTTAAAAAAAAGGAATGGACTGTTAATCTTCTTCAAATCACATTTGCATAACAAGCAGCATTTTGTTTTTAAATTTAAACTTTAAAGTCTAATTTAATGCGTGAGCTATAGTCTTGAAGTAAACTTGTAGCATATAGTAAATATTTTTTTTTTTCGAATGCACGGACCCAAAATGTCATAAATGCTAATTTAATATTTCAAAAAAAAAGAGAAAGAAAAGCTATTATCCTATTTATCAGTGTTCGTTTAAGAGACTGAATATTTTGTATTCTGATAACTAGATTTAAGAAATAAATGAGAGTTGATAATCTTATGACAGCGAGGAAATACGTAAACCTATATATACTACACACACAGAGAAACCATTTTAAGTAATGGTGCGAACTCAGACTACCGCACCTTTCTTTAGGAACACATCTGGTGTTAGAGATATGATCTCCCCCAGTTTACCCTGAAACTATATATTTGTTTTAATATAGTTTACTACCAATAAAGTTCCACAAATTGTATATAGAGTGCTGAGCTCAGCAGAACCTATAATAAAAGTTTTTGTTGTACAAATTACACGATTGACCACAAGTGCTTAACCAATAGACTTGCAGCTGGACCACTAATGGTAAAAATTAAGCGGAAAAAAATCATTTATTTTATATGCAAGTTTCATTAAGAAACCACAGAAGTTTAGTGGAATTAAATGCAGCTTTGGCGTGTGCATGCATGAGTGTTTAATTTACTATTTGTACGACTATATTGATATTAGGGACTTACGGAACCACCAACTTTATGGGCGAATAATTTGAAACATTTGTTTAAAAAGTCAATGCGAAACAAGCCTTAAGTAATTCTAGGGTTAAGAAAAATAGGGTAATGAATAACGTCGTGTATTGCCGCAAGTTTCTTTTTTAATAGAGAACAAAAACAAAAATAAAAGTTGGAGGAACGGGCACTTCAAAATATATAGTACGAGTAGAAGTTTCGATTGAATCTTGGGGGATTTATGCAAACATGTTCAAACTGACAGCCATTTTTAAGAACGTTAAATATGATTTATTTTATTGTTCCCGTAACTTCAGGAGATAAGTATTCTTATCCTTTCTTATTTAGTCATCGTTTGTATTAGAGAGATAATATGCAACTTCGAGATCTAAATTATAAAAACTAAATAGAAGATTAAATATATAAAAAAAAATACGTGTACAGCTTAAGTTCCTTGTTTATTGCCAAAAATAATGTGAAAAACAACAAAATTTAAACTAAAGAAAACCGAAACTTTTAGCTTCAAGCAAAGCCATTTTTTATGCGAATGATTATTTTTTTTCTTGATCAAATCTTACCAAGTTGTTCGATGCATACATTTATTTATTCTCCCAGTCATTACTTATCAATATACACCCCTACCTAGATTCGTTTTCCTTTCGGTTCTGTTTTATCGTTCCTATACAAAACATGGTTTCGCTCCGATCCAAGTGCTTAACTAATAATCTTGACCAGTAGTCAGCCTGCGTAAATGGATATCACCGATACGAAACAGCAGTATTTAAAAACAAACACTGTATAAACGCACTAGATAGTTGATGAATGCTACCAAGACACGTTTTTACAGGATTGTAGAATCACGTGACGGACAGATGAAGCAACACGAATGACAGTGCATCTCCAACTTGGATCCATCTCGCATACTCAGCTTATTGAAGTAATGTTATCACAAAGTTGCCAGTTCAATTTCTTTACACATCATTGAGTTCGTTTAGATAAATATCTAACACAGTACTTTGCCTTAACTTTAGAACAGCACAATGAAGTGGGCAAACTCAGCAGGGCTGAGTACAGCATTATGCAATATTAATAAAATTAGCATGAAACAAATCGTTCTGAAAAAAAAAAAAAAAAAGACTACCTTTCGAAATAGTTGTTCGCGTATGCTAAACGGATACGTAATTGGGTAGTGAGGAATGCACGTGTTTATTTAAAAGATACCCAACTTTTCTGACTAACTCATTCCACCCTAATGACAAACTGTTTGCAATGTAATCTTAGACTGTTTGTTTTTGCATATTCTCTAGTTCAATTTAGTTAACCCCGTAAGACAAATTAGTAACCAAATTCAAGTCACTCAGCAACTTCAAACTAACAAAAAAGACTATATAAAACTTGTGCTACCAAGTTGTAACGCGACCGTACCTTTGCAAGACCAAACACTTACTAATGGCTGTTGGCTCTTCATTCTACTACGTCAACGTATCTGCTTCGTCTAAAAGGTTTCTTCCTAGACACAAGAAAAACAAAACAATCATTTACCAGAGATTCTTTCCATTGTCTGTGTCACGTTATCACTAGCATTCCACTCGCGTGCAAGCAAAGTACGATCTGGATCAAAGGCAGTACAAATGCTAGTAAGCATTGCATCTTTTATATAATTTGTACCCTACAGGGGTGAAACGTTCTTGGATTCATCTTAGTCTTGATAACAGCTTAGTTCTATTCTTTATCCACTCATTACATTTCACATCCAGTCCAACAGAGTGAGTACTCTGTATTTCAACTCTTGTATTTTTTTTTTTGGAGGGGGGTAGAAGAGGAAAGAATTTAAAAACATAGAAGTTAACTTAATTGAGAAAATACATTTGGATATTTAAACATAAAATTGAAGTTAACTGTAAATTTATGTAACCAGCATTTTATTCCTCCATTTAATAAAACTATATCAAAAATTGTTTACCATTAATTAACTACCTTCTAGGCAAGGCTTTCGCCAAAAGTAGGGTGGGGTTGCTTTGGACCAACTTTTAATCTGCTAAATTTTACTCTTAATACATAGAATATTAAACTTGTCGGCACCTGGATTAGCTCTTATTAAAAACCTAAGTTTATAACGCAAACATTATATACAATAAGAAATTTTAGAAATGTGTGTTGTACATAATTCACTTCTAATGTCCTAATACAGATAAAAATAATTCTAAACACGTTTGTTTTTCGACGTCTTCAGAACACGGTTAGCTACTTTCGAACAGAATGAATTTTAAGAGCAAAAACTAATCACATGAAGGTCAAGATTCGACGGAACACCGGATGTCATCCAGGCGTGCTCATCACAGGAAGTCGATTTGACCTTGGTAGCACATCGGTATTCAACCTAAATGTGGGAAGGCCAGTTTTTATGACGATTCCTAGCGAGGGAAATGAAAAGTACTACTAGGTTACCTTATATTTAGGATAAAATAAATTGTTTATTCATGAAAAGTAGCTATTTCGTTACTATATCGGAAGTACATAGAAGTGTGTACAACATTATTGTGGGGGTGAAGTTACGAACAAATGTTAAACAAGTCAGCAAATAGTACGAGGAATCGTCAGACTAGCCCTCAGAAAAATTATCATAATAAAGTAGTTTAAAAACAAAACAAAACGAGAACAGCATTCGTTTGTTGTTATTCAAGTTACGTAATGGGCTATCTGTGCTCTGACCATCGCGAGTATCGAAACCAAATTTTGAGCCACCATGGAAGCAGCAGTATTAAGTTTATTATATAGTTAAATTTTGCGTTTGGTAGCTTTTATTAATAATAACGCATCCTAGAAGATCACCGAAATATGTCCGTTGTGAAACAGAGCTATGCAGCGAGCTATTTATGTTCTGCTAACCGCAAATATTGATAAACTGTTAAGTCCATGGAAAAAAAAAAAAAAAGAGAGAGAGAGAGAAGAAACAGCACTTTCTTTCATCCTCTCGATTCTCCTTACGCACAGAAAGACACTTTCGATAACATTCCCAAATTTGTTCGCACGATTACAGCTACGCGTATGTTTTAGGGCACTTCCTCAAAAATAAGAAGCTCGGAAGCGTTAATAACAAAGTATTAAAAACTCATTACATTCGTATTTTAATTGGATTAAAATACGATTCAAAACAAGAATTCCAGTTGAATACTTATGGAAACGTCCAACAATCAGATTAACCTCATTGTAAATACTAACGGCGATACCATCGGTATTTCTAAGAGACAGAAAATATTTTGCAAACACCTTCAAACAGCTCTCATGCACCGTTGTCATTTCAAATTAATATTACAGATGACAATGATACACGAAATTCTTACTAATTTCCATATCAATTTACGTTTCAGTCCTATCTACACACACATGCGCGTTATTTTTAGTTCCTGCCGATTGGTTTTCATATACCAGAACATAATTTCGCACAAAAACGACACATAGCTGTCCCTAATACCGAACTAATAGATTAAAGAGCAGGCAGCCAATGAACAGCACTCACCGCCAACTCTTAATCTACTTTTATCTCACAAGAATAATGGAACTTTGATTGTCACTCTTATAGCGCACAGATGGCCCCAAAATGGATAAAAAAAAAGTCAGTTTTTTTCTTTTTTTTTAAGACAACAGGACACTAACGACGAGTCTACAAATTCTAAGCAGTCATGTCCGGCCCACTACAGAGAATATTTCCACAGGACGGAGTACGATTTAAGATAATATTTTACGAAAGAAACTCCTTGTAACCGCTAGGTTGGCTATTAATATTTACTTTTAGAACGTCTTTTCACAGACAGCTCTTACAAATATTTATAAAATCACTTAGAATAAGTAGAAAACAAAGATACATTTAGAGTTTAGCGCGTGAACCTCATCCAAGTTCCAACTAGTTAAACAAAATAAGACTCTTACTAATAAAGCATGGAACAACGTTTCGATCTTCTTGGGTCATCTTCAGGTTAACAATCTTTAACCTGAAGATGACCCAAGAAGATCGAAACGTTGTTCTCTACTTTATTAGTAAAAGTAGAATACCCATAGCAGCAGTCTTGAGATACATTTTTATTTCGAGTTTTTGTTTCTCGTCATCACGAAAAAAACCAAAACTTCTCGGGAAACTGGATCTGCAGAAGCTTTGTTAACCCAGTATTTTATGTAACCCCCAGGCGATTTACAAGTTCTCAATTTTACATTATTATTATTATTATTATTATTTTTTTTTTTATAAGTTTGTTACATTGTTTTCATACATACGCAAAATATTAAGAAAAATTTATAACAAGAAAAGTTGTATTTGCCTTCTCAGACGTTGGGTCGTTCGAATCTTTTACACGTAGTAACTGATAAAAGATTTTTGTTCGCTTCGTATAAGGCTACTCTAGACTATCGGCGTTAGTCGTGCCTAATTTTAAAGCGACAGATCAGAGTAAAACAATTGGTCAACACCACCCACTATTGACCTTTCTGTTGGACTCTACCAATGAATAATGGGAATTGATCATAACCTTGTAATGCCTCTAGGGTCAAATGGTTGGTACAACGTTTCACTCTTGCGATACACAGATCGCGCGTGCGCTGCTCTAACAAAACAATTTTGCACACGATTCTCTTTTGTGCCTATACCATCATCTGAAGGTGGTATGTCAGAAATAATTGTTGGCGATCAATTAAGAAACCCGTATTAACCACACACTCCACGCGTGATTAGACAACAATCAACAGTGTACAGGCTATGATGCTATGCTGTTGCCCATTACGCTTTGTATTTATGTGAAAACGATGACCGAAGAAGGTTGAAACGTTGTTCGCTCCTCTACGTAAAAATATTTCTCAACCCAAACGAGCAGCTTTCACATAAATATTTTTCTCTACAAATGGGTTTTCTCGACATCACTGATCATTACGCTTTGTGTTCATATTTATTTATTTGTCCATCAACAAAAACAGAAGGAGAAAAAACAAATTATTGCGCCCTCTATAAAGAACTATTTGCAATTTGTTATTTAAACTTACAAGCTGTAAAATTGAGTTTAATTATTTTTCTGAAACTAACAGTCACATAAACAGTTTCTTCTCGTACCCCAATCGTTATGTTTAAATTGCGCATTAGTTAAGGTATAGGAACTGGTACGCAAAATATTCATTTAAACTTCTCATACCTACGAGTTTCTTGTTTATAATTACTAATTGATATCCAGTGTAATAAATGAAAGTCAATACAGTGGAGTGATTGTGAAAAACAAGACTGGCATTATATTATAGTTTCCAGGAGGAATAACTAAAGGACGACCATTATTTATCAGTTTGTTTTAATTTAACGCAAAACTGCATAATGAGTTGCCTGCACTTTGCCAACCATAGAACCACGAATTTATAAGATCAGTAGCAGCCTTTCCTAATAGCACATAGATGCTGAAGACGATTTAAAAACTAAGAACCTTATTATTTTGCAATCATTTATATTGGGTATTCTATACCCGCGGAGGATAGAGTAAAGACAGCTCGTTGTAGCGCTTAAACAATTTCTTTTCCCGCATCAACTTCTATAATACGATGCTTTAGCGATAATTTTCAATTAAACCTCTGGTAGGTATCACATGGCTCCGTAGGTTGTAAGCATACAGAGAACACTAATTTACCTTTCTCTCCTAACGAGTTGAATAGGAAAAGTATATATAGTTGTAAATGTTTACTTCACTTCTCTTAAATAACAGGACAAATATTAACTATGTGCATTCGACAGTTTAGAACACGATTAGGCTTAGCCTAAGATTAGAAATCATTTACTACTACAATAAATTTTCTGAAATACACTGAACAACAACTCCTATCAACTTTCCACCTAAGGCCGTTAACTTTATAGTCTATTCGTCTGCGCCCCCTAGCGATATGCTCTATAGCTCAAGTTTAAAGGCGTTTACAACAGGTGATACTTTCTTTTGTTATTTGCTTGTTACGAACGGCACTAGACCACAATTTAAGGGGAGTTTGCCATGTCTTTGTTATTAGGGCTCGAAATATTTTCTTTCGGTGGGGGAGGAGGAGTGAAAAATTAACTTTTTACAAGTTTATATTTTGAAAAATTGTGAAGAAACTCGACCCCCCACATTTGTATGAAATATATTTCCATTTTTTAATATGCAAATAATTTTTACACTGCTTATAAAACGGTTAAATCAAACTTACATGTGTGTTATACCTGGTACATAGTTTTACTAACCTTTTTTTTTTTTTTAAATAGACGGTTGTCTACGTTTTTATTTCCGTATATTGGCAAACTTTAAGTAAAGCATACTTTAAGAGCATACGTATAATACATGTATTTTAAAACTCCACTTTTTATTTTGACAATTTTAACAAACTAGTAACCAATTACAATGAAATCTTCCTAATCAACGAATAAATATGTGCATGCATATACAGGTTGGTCCAAATGTCTTATTATCTCCCCTCTTTAAAGAATAAAAGTATGGGTAAGTTATCATATATGACAAGTTTTTAACATATTATTAAAAACATATTAGATTTCAGTAACTTAGTTGTAAAGGACGCACCTTTTGGGAAAATTATTAGCACTTACGTTGGTTTCATCTAACAAGAGTCGTGTGCCATCTAGAAGAGCGAGCACGTGACTTGTAAGCTTTTTTTTTTCACCCACACAGAAGTGAAAGATAGTGGGTGGGAACGGATCCAGCTGACTCAGAGTGAATAACAGTCTGAAGCTTCGAAAAGTGTGGATATGCACGTTTAATTCCCTTTGGTGTAACAGGCATATGAAAGGATCTCTTTTTGTAATACACGTAGATATTGTGTGTGTGTGCATCTATTTATCTCTCTCTCTCTCTCTCTCTCTATATATATATATATATATATATATATACACACACACACGCACACTGCTAGCCAAAATCTTAAGCCCAATGAACATAAAGAAAAAATTTGCATTTTGCGTTGTTAGATTCAACTAGTTATTTGAGTAGAGCTTTGAAAGATGAAAATAACACAAGGGAAAATAAAAAACCTTTTTAGCATTTAATAGGGATAATGTGAACACTATGAAATTAGCCCAAATCTAGCTCTATATATGAGAAAAAACGATCCAGTTTGTCCCAGCTGTCAGCAACCCAATAAAGCACTGCAAAATATAATCTTCTTGTATCATGGTAACATGTCCCTCACTTGGTAGATACGACTTGAAAACAGTGGCACGTGTCCTACTCATGGCCCTATCCTATCTCTACGTGCATAACAAACATTCTACCTCCCTGTTCCCTTCACCCGAACTTAGTTGTTTGTGCCTTTTGTAACCGAATTATAGACACCTGGTCTCAGCTGCAGCTTACGTTATGTTTTTAAAACAATACAAAAACGTTTAGAATTCAGCATTAAATATCAGCCATTTTCCAGGTGTCACGAGTAAACATTAGTTTTTCATCATAATGTCAGTAACAAAAACAGATTCGACGGTATGACTAGTAGCATTCGCTTGCAGTCAAACGACACTGAAAAATTAAACAACGCGCACACACTTACTCTACCATGGATATATATATGTGTGTGGGTTTATATATTATTATTATTATGCAATATCCAAACACTCTCACCACAGTGTTTTACTAATATTTTTTTCATTCTTTAAAAGCCTGTTTAAGCAGAGTATTCAAGTTGAATGGACGACAACTGCCTGTTGCAGAAGCACAAGTGTGTACTTTTGTAAACAAAAATGAAAAGTGAGATTAGAGAAGAAACAAGACAATCAGAACTGTATTTATCGTTTAAAATTCAGCTATTATATCTTAAAATACATTTCATAAAAGTGTGTTGTATCTTTTGACCTCTCTCTCCTTCCATTTTTCTATGACTTCAAAGAGCTCTAAATCACCAGATGAAAGACTCTGTGCCAATGACCTTATCATTCAACTCATGATTAATTCGCCCGGCATAGTTAGGTGGGTTAAGGCGTTCGACTCGTAATCTGAGGGTTGCGGGTTCAAATCCCTGTTGCACAAAACATGCTCGCCCTTTCAGCCGTAGGGGCATTATAATGTTACGGTCAATTCGTTGGTAAAAGAGTAGCCCAAAAGTTGGCGGTGGGTGGTGATGACTAGCTGCCTTCCCTCTTGTCTTACACTGCTAAATTAGGGATGGCTTGTGCAGATAGCACTCGTGTAGCTTTGCGCAAATTTTCAAAAGAAACAAACAAACAAACATAATTAATTCCTAGTTTGAGGTCATATGTTGTTATCTAACCAAGTATTTATGAAGGACATATGGTACAAAATAAATTATTATACTAATAAAAAACAACAACAAAAAACAGTTAAACATAATACTTGAAAATTGCTACTAGTTGGCAACCATATGACTTTCTTATAAAATAACTGAAACTTGACCTTTTCTTTAACTTGCACGTGACAAACTATACGTCACACGGGTAAGTCTTTTCCCTCGTGATACGCCTATAGCACGTGATGGTGTAAAAAATTATTTTGTCTCATAACACGCCCGTGACCCGAGTTTTTATTTCGGTGTTAAAATTTAACTCGCTGAGTGACGGATTTACTGAACTTTTAAAGTAGAAAACAACCATAAAAATAATAATGCTAAAAACTGAGGATTTACGTGTTTTTGCACGTAATATTGTTTATTCGTCATTATGTATAGCATAAAAAGTGCATCGAAATTAAGAATGACTTCATCTTATTCACAGAATGATTATTGATAAACAGGAATGCAGTTTTTTCCGCTATTAGACTGCTTGAGGGTTTATAACGCTAAATTTCAAACGTCGATGCCTGGTGTGAGTCTTCAGGACCAGAGGTGATGTAGCACTCCTACCTTTACATATTTAAACTTGTATAACAATTGTAAATTGTATAATTATATTAATTTCCTGGGGGACATACCCCAGACCCTCTTGGATGGAGCTGTGTTTGGTAGCATGGTAGCTGCTATTAGCAGCTCCTTATAGTTACAATGTTTTATTTTATCGTTTGTTGTTTTGTTTTGATATTACACACAAAGTTACGAAATGAGCGCTCCGTGCTCTGTCTTCTACGGGTATCGAAACTCGGTTTCTAGTGTTGTAAGTCCTCAGACATACCGATATGCTACGTGGGTCGTCTTACTGCAAAGTTGGATGTATAATCAAGTATTCCCACTTTGCAGTTCCTTCCTACACCACTATCCAAATGTGCAGCATTTACAAATAAATGCCCCCGCTAGTACAGCGGTAAGTCTACGGATTTACAACGCTAAAATCATGGGTTCGGTTCCCCTCAGTGGGCTCAGCAAATAGCCCGATGTGGTTTTGCTATAAAACAAACATACACACACACATACAAATAAATAAAACAAAGGTATAGCTTTTTCTGATAAGTGAACTACGGCATTCAAGAAGTGATGGATGAACTGATTAATGGTTTCCCAAATTGTAGTGTGCGCGCAGCAGGAGGGAAGAGGACAATAATCCCTTGGGGACACGAGAGATTAGAACAATCGTGTAAGAATGTAAAATTAAGTGTTTTGATACATTTTTATTAATGAGTGTAATAAATAGTTACTACAGCACTTAGTTTTTTAATTTGTATTCATTACTTAACTCATTCTTTGAATCATTTAAAATAGGGGGGAACACAAGAAACCATATTTATTAAAGGGAGAGCGTGGATCACAAAAGCTTGGAATACTCTGGTTTGGAAAATACTGAAACCTCTGAAAGGAAAAGTCTTGAAATGAGACAATGTGGATTCCGTACTTTTATTAAGTATCCTCAGAAGAATAAAACACAGTAATCCGTGTAGACTAAATAATACGCGTTTTTTTTCCCCTTTATTTCATTGGAAGTAATAAGGACACTCCAATTTGAAAATTTGTATTATACATAGGACAGTGTGTCAAATCAACGCCGAAATATTGAAAGTATGTTTATATGAAGTACTGTCTTGAAGTTTTAGCATGTGTATATTACAAATTGAACCATTATAATATCGTTTAATGGCCCAGTATGGGCAGGTGGTTAAAGCGTTCGACTCGTAGTTCGCGAGTTCAAATCCCATCGCACCAAACATGCTCATCCTTTCAGTCGTGGGGACTTTATAATGTTACGGTCAATCTCACTATTTGTTAGTAAAATAGTAGTCTAAGAGTTAGTGGGGGGTGATGACTAGCTGCCTTTCCTCTAGTTTTACACTGCTAACTTAGAGACGGCTAGCGCAAATAGCTTTCGTGTAGCTTTACGTGAAATTCAAAAACACACAAACAATATCGTTTAACTATAACATTATAGCCACACTTGGAACAGATGATACAGTATTATCTAAGATAAGAACATGGTCTTATTTGGAAAAGCTTGTGTAACACCAATTAAACAATTTAATTGTATTTTAACTCGCTTATCAAAAATAATTATTTAGTTTTACTTTAAACAGTGAATACTTCAGTTTCACTAGGTCCAGCTGATATTCAACCAACAGTTTATTTGTATTTAGTCCATCTGGTATCTGACGAACAGTGTAGCCAACATAGTACAACTGATATCTAACAATTACTATAGTTTTTCTTAATTTAATTGGTATCTGTGAAATATTTTTGCCTCACCTAGACTAACTGGTATTTAATAAAGAGCTTAGTCCTACTGAATTAAACTGTATCAATTCGGCCTCACATGGTTTAAATTATAAAATATTTATGAATCTTACCTGTAAGTACCAACATAAGCAGTATATTTCATAAATTATTACAATCATAGTTTTCAAGCAAAAAATATACTTTTTGAGCAGTCAAAAGTATTTCTTACCTGGATAAGACCAAATTCAGCCGCTTGACTTGCAGTACTATATTCTATAAATCGTTCAGTTCGTTCTGTTTTGTACAAACAAAACTTAATTTAGTAGAATTATATTTTTATTTGAAAACATGTACAACTCATCTATTTGAAGTAGAATCGCCTACTCGTTCCACTTTTTTCGAAGTATTTTTATTTTGTTTTTTGGTTATTATCATGTCGAAATGTCGTCGGTACTTACTGACACAACTTGTGACGATCAAAATATCGTCGGTATCTACTGAAACAACTTGTAACTATCAAAATGTTGTCGACATATACTGATACAACTTGAAAGTATCAAAATTTTGTCGACACCTACTGACACAGCTTATAACTATCAAAATCTTGTCTTCACCTGCTGACACACAACAATGTCTCTTTTGATTAAACCAGTCAAATAACTTATTTCTTAACCCTAGTATTTTCTTTTAGCACATGAGCCACCCATAGTGAAAAAACGTCAGAGCCGAAAAACAGATTGGAGGCGCCAGATTATGTAGTGGTAATCCAATGATACAATCCAAAACAAAAACACTTTTTCGTCTGATTGAAAAATATATTCATAAGTGAAATTTGTAAAATTCCTTGCCAAGAACATAAACATAGAAAGAAAGAAAAGTGTGACGTTTGTGGATGTTTCTTACCTTTGGATTCATGCTCGAATAAAGTAAATCATATTAAATGGAAGCAAAGAAATGATGCTGGAAGTAGAGAAAGAACAGTAATGAGAATGACAATGTCCTAAGAGGTAAAAATCGAATTATATTAGAATAAAACAAGGTGTATGATATTGATTGTGAAGAAGATGGGAACACTAAAACCATTACTGTTATATACAGCTGTATCTTTTGTCATACTTCATGGATTTCAAATCTGAAGAAAAAGATTCTGAACGATAGAGTTCAGTAGTTAATTTCTACCAGTCTATGCTTGTTTGTTTGTTTTGGAAATTTCGCACAAAGCTACTCGAGGGCTATCTGTGCTAGCCGTCCCTAATTTAGCAGTGTAAGACTAGAGGGAAGGCAGCTAGTCATCACCACCCACCGCCAGCTCTTGGGCTACTCTTTACCAACGAATAGTGGGATTGACCGTCACATTATACACCCCCACGGCTGGGAGGGCGAGCATGTTTAGCGCGACGCGGGCGCGAACCCGCGACCCTCGGATTACGCGTCGCACGCCTTACGCGCTAGGCCATGCCGGGCCAACCAGTCAATCCCTTCTGGGACATAATATTTCAAAACTTTGCGCGACACCTAGGGGGGTCGGTTTGTCTAAATTATTTATATCATAAATTGATCACTGATCTATGACTTTATTAGTCTTTGGGCCTATAATATTTTTTCGAATCACACATAAAAATGTAAAAAGATAATACTAGTAATAGTAATTTCGGTTATTATTGTTTTTGTTTCTTATGTATTTTACATAAATTAATGATTTCACCTTTTTCTCTTTTTATAACACTCAAAAACATAAAATAACTCAATATCTAAACCTCACTTATTGTAAACTGTGAAAAAACAAGTATATGATTTAAAGGTTAAATGTTAGATTCCATTCTCACGTAAATTAAAAAGGTATATTAAAAGCGTTCATAGTTTCACGAGGTGGACCTGGGGATTTTTTTATTAATCATAGCAGGAGAAAGTACGTTTCACAGCTTAAAACAATAAAATTCGTAAGTGGGCATATTTATACATCTGTATTTAAATTTATGCAATTTTTAATATTAAGTTCCTGGCGTCCATCTTTTTAAGTTTTGAATGGCTATGTATCTATTAAAATAACGTTGTTTTAAATAGCTATATATATTTAAATAGCTCTATATATATGTGTCTACTAAAATGCTTTTACCTCTCTCTTTCACCTTCCATAATATTTTTTTTTTACTTTTAAATACAGTATACAATTACTACACTGTACATACAAGTTATATTCTCCAATGTACTACATGTGGCTACTTCCTGTAAAAAACTGGTTCTCACGCACATAACTGTGGTGCTTTGGCTTTGGGCGACGTGCAGTGACTGGAATCTTAAAGAAAAACAACAAAAAACACACTTATCGTAATGTAAGACTGGTACATCAAAAGGATTCCACTTTCTATTAGTTTTGTTCAGATGTGACCTTCTGGTTTTGCCGGATTTTCACCTCTTACTTCCGGCCGGTCGGAGAGCTTGGTGAGATCACATATTTTCTTCCTGCTAGGCGCACATTACACTGCCATGACCACTGTCGGTCATAAACACTTGCCCCTCAGGGACACAGTGGCATGTCTGTGGACTTCTGTTTTTTGTTTTGCTTTTAATTTCGTACAAAGCTACTCGAGGGCTATTTGCGCTAGCCGTCCCTAATTTAGTAGTGTAAGACTAGAGGGAAGGCAGCTAGACATCACCACCCACTGTCAACTCTTGGGGTACTCTTTTACCAACGAATTGTGGGATTTACTGTAACATTATAATGCCTCCACGGTTGAGAGGGCGAGCATGTTTTGGTGTGACGTGGGTTCGAACTGGGGCCCTCAGATTACGAGTCGAGTGCATTAACCACCTAGCCATCCAGTTTTCGATATGCGTGGTATAGCACAAACAAACAAAATTAAACACTTATATAATTATAATGTAATATTTTAGAAGGAAAACAAACACATCTTAAGTTTTCAAACATATTAAATGTTAAATATGCTGGTCGCTTTAAATAACAAAATATTCAAGCCTTATACCTGTGGAAAAACATGAATACATTGAATAGAATATGTCATGTAGATAGGATGGCATTTTTTTTGCTCTCTTACGCCTCAAATTCACGTTATCAATGAACAAAATTAACATGTAAGAATATTTTGTATATATGCACATCTGTATAACCTTCCTAGCTGAAATAATTAGCACGTGAAAAACAAATACGCAGTGTGTGAAAAACAAAATGATTTTTAAATCGCTGCAACAAAATTTTTGTTGTCTTTTTTTTGTTAACCCACTTTTTAGTGTTTTAAATCATCTGATTCACAGCTGGGTCACTGGGAAGATGTTTGGTATTTACAGTTAACAATAACTACTACCATGGAGTAGGTCTACAGGACTCAGTGCACGTTTACATAAAACACAGGTACGAACTGAAAAAACAAAGGAAAACACACAATATTTCCTCTTTGTTTACTTCAAGACTTCTGTAGATGGCAGCAAATCGCTTCCACTGGCTCCGTGGTTAAAAGAAGTTATTATAATTATCCCTTATTATCTTTTTAAATAATCAGTCATCAAATATAATTCGCGAAAGAGATTACGGTGCGGTCATGTGACTGTTCAGCTTTGCCCCAAGGATATGCCCAAATACAAGTAAACACTTTCATTGCTAAGAGAACCTTTTTAGAAACGAAACCGATAAATGCAATGGACATGGGTAAGCTGAGATCCATATAGGTCAGACCAATTTAATTCAATGCTAATTACCGAATGCGGGTATGCTTTTTTTTTTTTTTTAAGAATGTGAATTTCTTTATTAGTAGAGTTTAATTTTGGTACTTTACATCTTTCACAATACTACTCAGTTCGCGTCACTAGATGTCGCTTTTAAAGTGAGGGTGTTTGTCTGTGTTTTTCTTATAGCAAAGCCACATCAGGCTATCTGCTGAGCCCACCGAGGGGAATCGAACCCATGATTTTAGCGTTGTAAATCCCTAGACTTACCACTGTGCTAGCGGGGTCTTTAAAGTGAAACCAATATATATATATATATATATATATACAGTTTGTTTAAGTACAAAGCTGCACAAGCGGTGATCTCAGTGGAGCTCATCACAAAATTCGAAACTTAAACTTTTGTATTATAAGCTTTCAAGAATTACCAGGAATCTACCAGTAATGTGTTTTATACTGTTTGTACGGAAAATGATGAAAAACGTCAAAATTATAATGTAAGCAAATCTAATGCATTAAAATCAAAGATAAAAGTTTATGGTGTAAAAAAAACAACACACACACCACATAAACAATTTAAATGACCACGACATCTACAGAATAATTTTGGCTACAAATATCAAATCCTAATTTCTTTATTTCTCGCATTTTAAAATACAGTTTACAGTATTTTTTTCTATCTTAAACCGTAAAAATGTATGTAAGGCTCTCTTATTACTAAATATTATGGTTGACTATACATGTTTATACATCTTACAAACATGTGCATTTAATTTACATTATTTATCTTTTGTTGGAAAGGTAAAACGGTATATTTGAATGTTTTTGTTGCACTTTCACTGTAAAATTATACCCTTTGACGTCACGAAACCGGTCAATATATAGGCTTGAATAAGAATATCTAAAATTATTATAATCCGTTAAAAATTAATAATTTCTAAAATTGTTTTCTCGTTCTTTCTGCTAAATTAAAGTCGTTTTATAATAAAAAAAAGAAAGAGAAAACATTCATAAAAGAGAGAAATGTTCTATTGTTTTGTTATTTCAAGCACATACATCCGAAAAGAAATTCACCTTTGTTTCACTTTCATTAACTTCAGTTATTACTTTCAAACAAGCATCCCTTCTAGTGTTTACTTGAAAAACATTTATTTTCTGTCGGATATACATAACATGATAGCTGAGGTTACAACGTTTCAGCAGGTTAACCTGACATTATAACCCTGGATATCATACTCTGTATATCCTACAGTAAACACATTTTAAGTATTACATAACAGACTACTTCATTTAATTGTTTATTTTATTTTTTTTACTTATGCAGTCGTTGAAAAACGTAAACATTTTGATATCATTACCACAAAACTCGTAACATTCATGTAAAGTAATAACGCCTGTTATTACAAAGAGGAAAGAAAACAGTAACAGTATACACTAGATGTACTTCCGCAGAATTCAAGAAAGTGTTCTTTTTCAAAAGTAAATAAAACCAAAATTAAGAGTAACAAATATTTTTTTTACCTTTTTGAAGTTCACATCATGCTGTATTGTAGCTTACAAAGTGCACTATTCTTCTCGTGATTCGTGGTATGCGCACGTTTTACTGAAACACACGACGATTGAAATTGCACCGTTAAGCGTCTCTTATGAAACTTCATTCTCGTGTTTACTGACTGACTGACGGACAACTGATTGCTATATAAAAGTACGAGTGGTAAAAACTGATGACCTCTCTATGTAGGTCAACATTTTTAGTAAAGAACAAATAAACTAATGGGTTGCTCAGAATTATTCAAATGAATATCTGTTATTGGATCCTAAACTTTGCAAGACAGTGAAAATATTATTTTCCATACGAACCAGTAGACAATATTATTGTCATTAATTTTTTTGCTTTTTGAATAATGAACTACAGTAATATCAACGATGGCGGCAGTGACGAAAGGGTACACAGACGATTATCCCTGAGTCCATGCTTAAGAATCCATTAGGACTACTCAAAATGAAACTAGCTTTTCTGTACAAAAAATGAAAAAACCAATAATAATAGTGAAACTATAATATTTGACAATTTGTTTTCATTGCATATGGGTAATTTTGTCTCAAGATAGCTCTAAGCTTGCTGAATGAAAAAAAATATGGAGATAAGAAGAACAAACCGAATTGTTATATTTTGCCATTCAATAACTTACTCACGTCATTGATTCAAAGCAAAATATTTAGTAGTGCTGTGTTACTATTTGGGAAAGGCCCCATGAAATTATCGGATTGTAACTAAATTCTCTTACCATCTGCGTTCAAAATAATGTTGATTAAGTGAGAGAAAAAGGTCTAGATTATAGATTAATGGAAAAGAAATTATCCTGCGTATACGATTGTGAGAGAGGAGTTAATAGGTAGGTGACCCTGAATACAGGAAACTCTTGCCCTGGGGCCTTTCAAACCCTTGCCTTTGCTTTGCCACTAGATGACGCAAACCCGATATGAAGCAGTACATGTACTTTTTTCTAATTAAATAACATTTCAAATCACATAGTCAGGAGACATGTAATTATTAACGTTTTATATAGCCTACACTATGAGAAGGTATGTAGGTAGCTGTTTACATAATCCGATTTACAACATACTTTCAATCCCACATCAACTTATTTGATTTATTATTATAATGAACTTAAGTTACTACAGTAGACATGTTGCTTGGTTTAATAATATAACAGTTACAGACAAACACGAACACGGATTCATCTAAATATCTCGATACAGTAAACAATACAAATCTAGCAAAACTTATCAGAAGTACCATGGTGTTATTAACCTGATTTTTATAATACAAAATAAATTAACAAATCTTTATCAAACTGTATACATAAATACACAGGTTTGCTTTGTTTTCAATTTTACGCAAAGCTACACAAGGGCTATCTGCGCTAGCCATCTCTAATGTAGCAGTTTAAGACTAAAGGGAAGGCACTTAGTCATCACCACTCACCGTCAACTCTTGAGCCACTCTTTTGCCAACGAACAGTGGGATTGACCGTCACATTATAACGCTCCCACGGTTGAAAGGGCGAGCATGTTTGGAATGACGGGAATTCGAACCCACCATCCTTAGATTACGAGTCGAGTGCCTTAACCACCTGGCCGTGCCGGGCGACATGGATGTTTAATAGCTACATTTTGAATGATGGTGCCGCAAACGAAGGACGTACACCTCTGTAACTTGTACTACTAGGAACTATTGAGCACCTATACAACTACTAAGAGTATCTGGACAATCTGCAGGGCGAACTATTTAAAATAAAACTGAAAAATTCGCGTACTTGCTTAAGAGAGCGCCATTGTATTAAGTACTCTATTTTGCCAGCATTATAATATATTACACAGGCCTATAAATTTAAATTCATAAAAGTTACTTTGGTTTTAACAATGGGTTTTCCATGATTCAGCTACACATATTTCGAAAATAATATTCTTTTTTAATAAACCGGGAAGTAGAAAATAATCTCACTTAGATCAAATTATTATTTCGTTTACCACAATAAAAATTGTGTTTATCACTATGTGTGTTTCTCGTGGGTTCTAAAACGATTGATAAGACACTCACGTCGCGAGTGGTCTAGAGAAAACTATCAATATGGTTATCAATATATTAGGCATAACAAAATGTTACCATATTTCAATGAAAATGGTTTATTTCTATAACATTAGTAGCGGAAGCAAGAGTTGGACAAGTGAAATAAAAATTTATTTATAACAGATGATAGGATGTGCTTCTATTTTTTCCCTTTACATAACAAACATTAAAAGTGCAATAAAAATACATAAATGCTCCAATACTGAAAAGATGTCTATCAAACCCCTCCTCTTATGATCGCCCTCATGCCATCCTATATCACTGTGTGAAGTTAGGTGATGACTGATCAAGAAATATGATAACGTAAAAGGAACACAAAAACATACATATTGACATTTATTTAGAAAGAAGATGGGGGTTCAACACCTATACCCTTATGACCTTCATCATGTCCTCTTGTATCATTGTTTTAAGTTATGTGCTGATTGATCAAGAAGTATGGAAACGTCTAAGGAAAGGTGCAAACAAAGAGATACAAACTTAGCGTTAGATATTAGATAACAACCTGAATGATCATTAGACCTACATATGTAGTTATTTTTAGGTTCAATTTTTGGAATACAGGCTCTTCAGAATATTGATCCTTTGGAACTATAGACCTTCGGAATATCGGGTTGTACCTGGTTATTTGTTTAAAGCGAGTGATATATTCATATCTTCAGATGGCAGTACAACCAGTAGTCATCAATTAAAATTCTGAAATAAGCAAAGTTTGACTGGAAGTTTTTTGCTACCATTACTTCTGAATATATTTCATAATATTGGTAATTTGCAATTTCTCTTTAATCAAGAGTCTGGCATGGCTAACGTGTCGGAGAGGAGGAGGTCATGGAAACGTGGTGGCTGTATATAATGGAAATAGATATTGATCATACCATGAAAACACCCAAAAGTTTGTACTAGTAACACTATAATGACCTATATCCTGTGTTTTCTGGAATACTGTTTTGGTTTTTTATAATTATCATAATGATACAGTACCACCAACATAATCCAAAGTTAACATTTTAAAGAAATGGAATTTTTAACCTGAACGGCACCTTGTGCACCCGTGGATTAAATAGTCAGGTAATAAAAACAACAACCTCAAAATTAAGATATAGCCGTCCCCAATGTTGAATTACTGACCACAAGGAAGACAGTCTTCAACATCCGGCTCTACAAAAAATGTTTTATTCAGTACACTGAAAAACTTTATCATACCTGATGAACATTGACCTAAGTACCTCCAATTATTAAATCTACTAAACTCGTTATGCAACCTACTGGGCAAACCGATAACTAGATATAGTGTTAGTTTTATTTGAAAAGGGCACCTATGATTAGTACTTCATATTTATTTATCGGTAGTTGTGGAACTGTTTGTGAGAAAAAAAATTATATATTCATAAATAACGACAAAAAAGGGAAATATTTGCTAGTAACAGCAGAAAATATCAACAGAGTCAGACTCTCACAGAATATAGTAAGTGTAACAAATACGAAGATAAAATAGCAAGATTCAAGCTTTCTGAAACTACTGTTCAAGACAGGTAGCTGTGAAAATAGAAATATGAAAAATGGCGTTCTCTCTGAAACAGTATGTGGGCGATATCTGCCTCATCCACCCTTAACCTTAATATTGTCTGTAAAACTTAAAAATATTCAGAAAAGCTAAAGCGATTGTTAATAGATGCAGACAGATTAATTCTCACAATCACACGAAACAGAGAAAGAACGAACAAGGCCTGGCATGGCCAGGTGGGTTAATACGTTCGACTCGTAATCTGAGGGTTGCGAGTTCGAATTCCCGTTGCACCAAACATGCTCGCTCTTTCAGTCGTGAGGCATTATAATGTTACGGTCATTAACACTGTTTGTTAGTAAAAGAGTAGTCCAAGAGTTAGTGGGGGGTGATGACTAGCTGTCTTTCCTCTAGTCTTACACTGCTAAATTAGGAACGGCTAGCACAGATAGCCCTTGTGCAGTTTTGCGCGAAATTCTAACTAAACCAGGAATGAACAATACCTGCCTTGTGACTTGAATAACCAAAACAAAATCTGGTTATTATTGATATTGTATGCAGCAATCTTAAAAATGACTAAGGACGACAAAAACTTACCAGTGTTGTTTTTTTTTAAATATAACTATATCTCTGATAAATAATGTTCAAGTGATGCATTACACCAGAAACATGTTGTCATATATTGCCGAATTAGAAGGATGCGCGATTAATGTTTTAGCGTTTTGCGTGTGTGTTTTCTTATAGCAAAGCCACATCGGGCTATCTGCTGAGCCCATCGAGGGGAATCGAACCCCTGACTTTAGCGTTGTAAATCCGTAGACTTACCGCTGTATTGGCAGGGAGCCCATCGTGTCAAAACATCTGTTGATGTTCTCAAAACTTGTCGCTTGTTGAGGTTGAAATTCAAAGTTATGTGATCCCCATTACATGGTATCATATCATTGTTTAAAAGTCTCCAAATTTGGAATTGGGGGTGCGTTTTAAAAGTGACGGTCGAACCTCGCTATTCTTCCTAAGTAGCATAAAAGTTGTTGATGGGTGCTGTTGACTAAACTGCATTCCCTTTAGTTTATCAGTTCAAAATTAGGAGCGGGCAATGTGCAACCTTTGTTTACTCTGAAACAATATTTTTTTGAAGAAGAATAAACAATAAACAAATGATCCAAACCTGGTTATTAGTGTAACTCTTTTTCAGGCGCATTGTGCTAATATATTAGAAGTAAAAACACGTTTCACTGTCCAAAAAGTGTCGTTTTCTCTCTTTTTTATTCTTTACCAATTTATTGGTGTGGAAAGAAACAATAGAAACAATGTGTGTCGCTAGAAGAGAGATAGATAAGTGTAATAATATATACTATTACACAAAGATACTATTATTGAAATATATTCTTAGTTAGGCCGATTCCTTTAGTTTTAGATTATTTTGCAAAAATAAAACAAACTTCAGTCCACGTAAAGATAACGAATTAATTTATTTCTTCAATAATGTTTGCTACGGGCTACATTCACTTCTAAGCTTAGCTAACTTATATAATTATCTAAACATGCTAACTAATTCATTGTTAACTAAAGCCCAGATAAATTGATACAGTAACTCTCAGTGAACTTATAAACTCACTAAATACTTATTGATTACACATATTTATATCGCACTCTAGTTTCTATATATTACACGAAGCTTTACGATTCTTAATTTTCATGAATATATTGAATCATTGTCTTAATCAGTTCTTTTTAGAACGAAACTAAATTAAAACATTGAAAAACTAGCTTACAACAATTTTTTTGACTTTAAAATATAATAAAGCTTATTGTTTTTGAATTTCGCGCAAAGCTACTCGAGTGCTATCTACGCTAGCCGTCCCTAATTTAGCAGTGTAAGACTAGAGGGAAGGCACCCATCGACAACTCTTAGATTACTCTTTTACCAACGAATAGTGGGGTTGACCGTAATATTATAACGTCTCCACTGCTAAAAGGGGCGACCATGTTTGGCGCGACGTGGGATGCGAACCCGCGACCCTCGGATTACGAGTCGCACGCCTTAACCCACTTGGCCATGCCGGGCCATAATAAAGCTTAAACACTTTTATTGGGAACGTCTACTGAGAAATACCAGCTACATACGATACTTACTTCGTAAATACACCAGATTTTTAAGACTTGGAACTCACAAATTTACGCACTATTAACACTTGCCACGTGAACCAGTTCAACATTTTTTAGTAATATTGATATTCATGATGCTTTTTTATATAAAAAAATATTATGTGGTTTATTTAACCTTAGGAATTAAAAGGTTGTAAAAATAACTATTTTTGTACATAAAAAGATCAAAAAGAAACATCCGATATTAATGTATTCAATACAAATTCTAACAAGCTTTATAGCATATTTAATCTTCCATCGCATCTAGAGTTTAGGTGTTTGAAGAATGTTGGATTTGCAACGACGTAATTATATGCCCTTTATGTATGAATTGTTCGTGCTTGAAGCATAAAACACCTTAAATCCAATGGGTGTTGAACCTGGGAAAAGCAGCAACAACAACAACAAAAAAGGCCAGAGAAGGGTTTAAAATGGAAATATATTATGTAATGTGAAAAAAATTGTTTCCTCTCGGTTCATGTGAGTCACCCACCTGCTTAAAGGTGTATGAGTTAACCGTGAATTTCCCCCACTCTCTATTTTTTTCTTTTCTTTTTAAACAAACGATCATTAGACTTTTGTATTGTTAAGCTGGAAACTTGCTTTCAGGCACTTCGACACGATATAACGATAGGAGAATCTTGTAGCAGGAAATTCAAAAAGCCTGTTGAGCGATAAATACGTTAAAGTAAACTCAAATACACAGGAATTTGCAGCAAGCACGATAATAACTCTAGTCAGCAAAACATCAGAACAAAGCAAAATATGTTGGTTAAAAAAATTAAATAAGACAAGCATCATTCATTCCTAATACACTAAATTACAAAAATCATGTATTATAACCACGGATATGTATACATGTGCGATTTTCCTACATTGAATATTGTGTTTGAATTTCACGCAAAGCTACCGGACAGCTATTTGCGAGAGCTGTCCCTAATTTAGCAGTGTAAAACCAGAGGGAAGGCACATAGTCATCACCATATACCACTAATTCTTTTACCAACGAATAGTGGGATTGACCGTTAACTTATAACGTCCCCACAGCTGAAAGGGCGAGCATGTTTGGTGTGACGGGAATTTGAAAGGTGAGAAAAAATTTGTACTGTATCTTCACAAAAGTAAAAAAATAGAGAAGTTGTACGTTTATTATTTTTCACGTAGTCCTAATAAACATACTGTCTCACTTTGCATGGGCCCAGCATGGCCAAGTGGGTTAAGACTCGTAATTTGAGGGTCGCGGGTTTGAATCCCTTTAGCACCAAACATGCTCGCTCTTTCATCCGTGGGGGCGTTTTTATGTGACGGTCAATCCCACTATTCGTTGGTAAAAGAGTAACCCAAGGGTTGTCAGTGGGTGGTGATGACTAGCTGCATTCCCTCCAGACTTACACTGCTAAATTAGGGACACCTAGCACAGATAGCTCTCTTGTAGCTTTGCATGAAATTTAAAAAAACAAACAACTACAAATGAAGTTTGAAACACTGATGAAAACAAAGGAATAACAATCATAAGCAAACACGTAGCATTTACACATTCATATTACAAAAGTTTTAGTTACATAGATACCACAATTTTTGATTTATAGTTTATTAACTTTTATATTACTGTTACAATGTTGTTTCTTCATTGGGCGGATTTTTCGAAATTATCTGGTGAAAATAATTCAAATAATAAAAAAAATTAGTTTATTTTCTACTTAACGTTTCTCTTCAGGTTTATACACTTTAAAACGTGTTTAACGCTAATGTCTACTGTTGTGCTATCTGCACTACACTAACATAAAACCAACCTAACTGTACAAAATAACTAAACATTTGCGATAGTTAAAACATATTCGAAAACTGAATGATTCACCGTACCTTACCTAATAAAATTGACCAATTCATCCTTATTCATAATCCAATTTTTGTTCTAAATAATTTAAAAACCTCTCGTTTATTTATATTAGAGAATATTCTAGAACAAACATTATTTTCACGTGATACGCTCTCTAACATCCGAATGAAAAATTGAAAATATGGTGTGTTTTTTTCTCTCTCTCTTTCGATCCTACGTGTGCACGAATCTAAGCTAGTAAATCAGACAGGAATGTAAACTGCTAATTCAACTAAGGAGAAGAAAATGTTTTTCGTAACGTGAGTAATACTTAATTACTCTTGTAATGTTAGCATACGTGTGCAAATTACGCGAGATCAGTCTCTTCTGCACCTCTATTCCCAAACCTTTGGTGAAATGGCGCTCCTGATCATCATCAGTGGTACGTAGGCTCTTATTTCTTTCCTAATTTTCTGATAAAATATTTATACATTTTCACACTTGTGCTTCTGTTGTCGTCTGGAAAATCAAAGTACTAATATAAAAATTAAAGAAAACGAAACGGAAAGGTAATGATAAACATACGGATTACGGCATATAAATAAAAAAGACGAATCAAACTCACATAACAAACACAAGAACTGAGAGGAAATCAGTTTCTGATTGAGAACTGTTTCAAAATCAACATGCATTAGCACTTCACGAATTTGTTGGCCAACAAAATTACCTCCTTTTATTTTTGCTTCACTGATTTTTGGAAACTTGTCATACAGATATTTGAAACTATTACGATCTTTGTTCATTGCTTTTATAAAATTCTTCATGAGTCCCAGCTTAATATGAAGTTAGAACAGAAACACATTTTGAGGATTCACTAAAGGTTAATACTTGATATTCTGTTTCCCACGTATGTAATTCCTTCTCACTGGTCATTCCACCTTTTTGAAATAATTTTATCATTTGGGCTGTCACAAAGGCACAAAATGCAACAGTATTTGCAGGTCCAGCAGTGGTGTTGTAACTTTTAGATCGCCACATATGTTCCACATATGGTAATCATATTTGATGGCCTCAAGTATAAGCTACATGCTTTCATAAGTTTCTTTCATGTTCATAGCATAACCAACAGGAACAAATGGCTTAGTGTTCCCATTAAGCAAAAATACAGCTTTCAAACTGATTTTAGATGAGTCGATAAAGAATCTTCATTTTAAAAGTTGATGTTCAGTATCTAATTCTTCTATTAATGCGTCAATATTTATACAGAAACACAAAGTATCTTACACGCTCTAGCGAGAAAAATAAGTTTTTGATGGGAACTTCGGTAAACTGAAGCTCTTGTTCTTGGAGCTAATAAATACCATTGCTGGAAAGGAGAGTTAAGAGGTTCTTCATGCTGTTTTAATAAAGATAAGACACGAATCAGATCATTCAAATCTTCTTGTGTGATCATATGAGACAGTTCATGTTGAGGTACAACAGGAAAAGATTTCTGTTTCCTAATTCGTTGGTGGATGCGGCACTGGAAGGCAATGTCATTGAAGTCATGGTTTCTTTGCAGATGCAATATCTGGGTATTTAATGTATTGTTTAGTTTTGTCTGAATATTCATCCAGTCACGCAAAAATAATAGTCAGTGAGATAATATTTGGGCTCTCACCATATCATGGAAACTGCAAATGGCATACTTGCTCTTTTCTTATTCAACCACTGTATCAAGCCAGATGTGCAAACTGTATAACTCACATGTGGCACATAATACTTTTCTTGGTCACCATTTTTACACACAAAATAGTAGTAATAATCTACCTTTAACTTGTATGTGATGTTTTCCTTCATTAAACTGTACTATATTTTCTACAAATGTAGAAAAAAATATTTGGGTGATTTTTGCACGCTCGGACTTTACTTGAGCTAGAGGCAGCCAGCATTTTAAACAATTTTGTAAAAAAATATAAAATAATTTATGTATACAGAACTAGAGTTTGAAATATAAAAAAAAAAAGCTCTGCAGAATTTAATTATATCACGGGTATGATGTGAGGAAGAAGATCGGACTTTGTTTTAATTGTACGCAGAGTGAGGTGAAGTGATCAACTGAATGAGTAAGAAGAAACTAAGAAAGAGACGTCTGACTATGCAGCTTTTATACTCAGTCAAGAGAATTTTCTAGTGTTCTATCAAACTAAACACATAAGTGTTTGATGATTCCTGGGCGGAGCAAATGAGCGTAGGAATGAAGCAAGAGTGATGCAATTAACTGCAATTATGTCGAGAAGAAATGACATATATAAAAATATACTCTAAATTTTACGTGAATAAAATACAGCAAATATTTGAAATTATTAAATTTTTTTTTTTTTTTATATATATTACACTATTCAAGTAAGTTTAATTTTCACAGCATAAATACATTTTACTGAGTTGATTGCATGGTATTCCACATACTGTTGATAAAATATTGAGATACTATATAGCTCAAATTCTAGAGGCGATTGATAAATTCTGACTACATTTTTTATACCAGCAACATTACTTGAGTTTTATCCAGTAGCAAATCTTTTGTTGTCTAATATAATCAAACGATCTTATATCACCAGAAAATTTTCGAGTGTTACGAGGTTTACTAAAGTACATTTAAAATTATAAAGTTGACTTTCAAGTTTTTTTTTTAAAGATTGCAGGTTGAAAACACCGTTGAAGACGAAACTTCATTGAATTCGTTTTAAATTTCCGAGAACACTTAGGCAGAGAAAACTGTCTTTTAATCTTGATTGCAGGGTTCTGTGTGCTACATCTGCTTAAGATGTCTTTGGTTGACATTTTGAGCTCTTATCAAGGACCTTCTGAATCAGATCTGTGCAAGCAGTTCAAAACTTCGCCAAGAGCCTTTTAAGACATATTTTGTCAACAAATGTTTACAATCGAACACTTTTATTTTGTGGTCAGTTTATGTAGCTTGTCCATGTTTATGAGACCTGCTTTATCGTCATTATTACGTCAATATTCGGGTGCTACTTCAATTTTTTCTTTATTTTAGATTAATATGAATATATATATATATATAATCGTTAAATGAATTAAGATTTGCATTCAACTAGTGTTTAGTTTTGTGAAGGCTTCGTTCGAAAACTATTTCTGAATAAACGTTTGGTTATGTATTTGTGATATTTATTATTATTTATTTTTACCCATTTCTTCTTTGATAAATAATAATGATAATCTAGATACAAGTGGCTTAATGGTAAGTTTGAGAGTTTATAACGCTAAAATTCGGGTTTTGCTCTTTGCGATGGACACAGCTCCGAAAATCCATTATTTATCTTTGTACTTGAACGATTATTACCAAGAACACAATACAGCTGTTGACAATCATTACATAGTGTTTGTTGATGCATCCCACTGTTTGATACAAGTAACATTTTCAGGCTTTTGATAATTAACACAATAAGAAACATATTCAAAATGACTGTGTGATAATAATTCAAAAATACCTTTTTCGCACTGCAGTTTGTACGTGTGTGTGTTTTTCAAACACATAAGTTTCTCATATAAACTAATAAAATAATTTTGAAAATAAATTAATGAGTCTTTACGAAACGAAGAAATTGTGATCATAAATAATCTTTTACATTAAGTATATTGAACCTAATTGAGAAAGACTTAATAATATTTATATATTAAATAATGCTTTCGAGTAAAAAAACAAAACAAACAAAAAAAAAACTTTTAATGATTACAGAAAAATACTTGCTTCTGATAGCATCTTTAATTATTTTGTAATGTGCTATACGCGTAAACCGAATAGAATGTGACAGCGAACCAGCTTGTACTTCGTTCAGTACGATATAGACCCGTTTAGACACATTCCTAAATAATGCTGGGAGAACAATCTTGTAAAATTAACATGCTATAATGAGTATCTATTTTTTTAATATTATAACATGTCTACCTTTTGTTTCTGGCTGTGTTAACTTATTTTAAATTCTAAAATAGGTAAGAGAAAAAAGAATGTATAAAAATTCTGGATTCGCCATTATATATTATGCATTTTCGTTTGGAAAAAGTTAACTACTTGTATAAGAAACAATAAACTAAACAAAGCACTGATATAAATAGATAGCTTCAATAACCGATAACTTCTAAGACAGTAGCATGTGTCTCACCTAAGATATTCCTGCAAGCATGTGTCACAAAAACGATGCTTTCACGTAGTAACTTTAACAGGATTTTTCATTGGTAGATGACATAATGTACAAACGAGTCTCCGCTTAACAGAGCCGCGGAACTTAAAAGTTAAATCCTGACATATTCCGGATCTACTCGCCACTGGAGTTCAGATGCCCGTCCTCCCATTGCAGCTGATTTCAGCTGCTCTACAGCACTCTTGTTTACTGACAAATGATTCTTTAGCCTGAGGTCTTATAAGAACTCTGGTAGGGATAACTGAAAACAAACGTCTCTCTCTTTCTTTTATGAATACATATAAATTGAATATTTCACACAGTTTTAAAAAATCCTGCGACTGGTAATTGCAGTTTATTATTCTGGAGTCCAGTAACATTTATGTCCCTTGTTATTAAAACATCTTGAGACAGTCTTTCTTCTCTTTACCTAATTTAAAATGTATCACTTTTAACGTTGCTTCCATATTGGAATATGCTTGATGTATTATAACATGAATTTTATGTGTAAAAGGAAAAAATATATACAACCTTAAATACAATAGACAACTAAAATCGTTGAAAACTTGAATTATTCTGTACGACCAGCTACGTTATTCCTTTCGTTTTCTTTTACGTCATATGTCTTACAGGTGGTAGAAAAGTTTCATATGGGTTCGGTTTTAATTTTCAAACCGTCTTTCTGTATTGTTACTGAAGGATATATATATGTACAGAGTATAATAAATATTTATGGTAGAACAAACAACATAATTTATTATGATTTAATTAATTTTTTGCCACCAAATTTGGCGTAATCTAACGAACAACAACAAAATACATAATGGTATACTATTTTTACATAATATGTCAAACACTATTAACACTTATTTGATAAAGCTAGCAAAGCTTTCGGTTTTGGATATCAGTTGGGAGTTTGATAGAGTTTCAAGAAAAAGATCGTTACAAGAACCTTAGATGAATAATAACGTATTCATATGAGTTCGTTACGCTATAACAATTAACTTGATAAGATTTAAAGTGTTTTACAATTACATAAGCACATGCATCTGCAATGTTTACAAAACATTGGTTTGAATTTCGTGCTAATCTACAAGAGGACTATCTGCGCTAGCCGTAAGAGACTAAAGAAAAGTCATCTAATCATCACCACTAACTCTTGAGCTATTCTTTTTTCAACGAATGGAGGAGTATTGTCCGGCCCATTATAACACTCTCACGGCTGAAAGAGAAAACATGTTCGGTGACAGGGATTCGAACCCGCGACCTTCTAGATTACAAGTCGAGAACTCTTTCTACGAAGCCAGATAAATCCTGTGCATTTAGAATATTTAAACTAAAAAAAACTTGAGCATGAGTGAAAACGTGGTCATATTTTCAGCTCTCCCGGATGTCTTTATTTAAGAAAATAACAGCCTTTGGTCGAAACAATGACAAACTATTAATGCTCATAACATTAAGAAAATGACTGTATTTTTAGTGGATATCAATCTAATATTTGAAACATTCTTTTATATTACTATAGTTCTCTGCTAAAAGTCGTTTTAGATCCTCCAGCGGCTCAGCTGTAATTCGGAGAGCTTATACTGCTAAAATTCTGGTTTCGATATCTGCACGAGATGAGTATCTTTATACGTAACAACTGAACCTTTTAAGATTTCCCCTTGAATATCAGTACCGATGATATATCATTAATAACATAAAAATCTTTAAATATTGTATTTTAAAGTCGTCTCTTTACTCCAAACCGTAATATACTCCTTAACCTATAAAGAAGAAAAGGTTAACGAATAGTTCTGACAAAACTGTATCTTTCTTATAATGGGCTTTATTGCATACTATAACAGAAACTAATACAACATATATTCTGTTCTCTTGGGTATTGTATATTGACCAATGTTTGTTTTCGAATATTCTTGAGGATATCTTCTTTAGGTGGTGTCTCTTTCTTTGAGGCATTAACTCAAGGGTTAATTATCTGAGTTAATCGTTCCTAACTTTGAACTTATAAGCTAGAGAGAAAGCAACTATTCAACAGCACCCATATCCATCTTTTGTCTGATCGAATAGTGGGAATTGAAAGCCACCTTTATAACGCACCCATGATCTCAAAGTGCAGAACCTAATTATTTATTTAATTTTCAGTAATGGAACACGAAGGATAGACCACAAGATAACAAGTCCAACACGTTCAACGCTTAGCCCAGATCGGCTAGAGGAAGATTGAATAATACAAATTGGTCTAAAATTATATTTTCTACTTTAAAATTAAATAATTAAATGACTAAAGAAAGACGAATGTGCACTTTTTAATATCTTGTAGCCAAGTACAAACAGTTTTTATTATCACGTTTTACTTGTTTGTTTTTCACTGCAGTGAGTAGTGTCACTTCTTAAAATGGCCCAGTTTTCACCAGACATCACTCCACTAGGAAGTCGTTCTTTGAGAGTATGTTAAAGACATCATGTATCGCACACCTATAGCAAACATCACGCAGCTAAAGACTATGTATGTCCGTTAACTCTCTCTCAGGTTTGAAGCTAGCAGGACCAAACATGGCAAGTGGACTCGGGATGTCCTTATTTATATTGTTTAGACCCCTCTACTCTTATTACTTTGTGGTATCAAGTAATAAGTAGTAAAGACACTCAGATTTGTTGAGGGTCTAAGAATAAGACTGCAGTGTAGCTGAACTACAATCACACGTCAAACTTTTATGTCCCCATCCCCGGGAGCCACTCACATATGTCGGGTACAAACCATCATCACCTCTAGCTTAAAATTAGAAAAGACATAAAACAGGTGTTATTGAGCAGCATTATATTTTTGTTTTTTACTGTGATTTTAGACTCGACATGGCAAGGTAGTTAGGGCATTCGACTCGTAATCTGAGGATCGTGGATTCGAATCCACGTCACACCAAACATGCTCGCTCTTTCAGTCGTAGGGGCGTTATAATGTCACGGTAAATCGGACTGTTCATTGGTAAAAGAGTGGCGGTGGGTGGTAATGACTAGCTGCCTTCCAAGTAGTCTTACAATGCTAAATTAGGGACGGATTGCGCATATAGCCCTCATGTAGCTTTGCGTGAAATTCAAAAACAAACAAACAATACTATGATTTTATTACTTATTCTACTTGGGATTAACCGTGGTCCAATGATTTGGGTGCTGTACTCTGGATCCTCGATACCATGTAAGTAAAACTGCTCCGCACTTTAAGGCCATAGATGAGTTATAATAGTAACGGTCAAATACTACTATTCTATTAAGATAGTCTAATAATTGGCGGTTGGTGATGTTGTCTAGCTCTCTTTCCTCTAGTCCATCCCTTTAAAATTAAGGAAGGCTAGAGCTGTACGAAGGCCGACCCGTGGGAAGCGTGAATTTGTATATTTGGGTGCAAAGATACTTCTTTTAAAGAGAGGCACACAATTTGTACCTCGCATAGGATGCCAACAACGATCGGTACGAACCGAGAAAAGACTAGCGAATATAGTCTTCAAGCATCTGCGCAATATTAAACAACAAAATCTTCTCTATAGTCTATACTATACAATGCCCTTCCGATATTTGACGGCGCCCTCTGTGCGAACGTACCACTCGCGCTTCCCTCGGTACAATCATGACATTACAGTTTATTTTATTACGCTTAATTGTAACCCAAATAATACAGTCGTTATTTTTCGCCTATCTCCAAACACTACATTTATCGACCTTAAAGAGACAAATGGCGCTAATTCCTTCTTCTTCTTTCCTGATTGTTGTATCGCTGCATAGGTGCAGGAACGGCTGAAAACGACATGAACATATTATTGCTCGGATTAGGTACTTATTAGCAGTAAATATATTGTTATCATTCAATTAATCAATTCTCCTCTGCAATAATCAAAAGGAGGTATAAGCAAATAAATTTCAGTTTTCCCGTAACGTCACAAACAAGCAAAATATAATCTTCCCTCTACGAGGTTATTATTTAAAACTCTATGACATTTCACATGACACTCGATTATACCTTTTTTTTTCAGTTTACTTTAAGTGACAATATTGGTTAAATCTATACTAATAAAATAGTGTGTGTGTGTGTGTCAGTCATTCAAGCGTAAAGACCCTAGAGCCTTGAAACTTTTTACGCATGCAAAGTGAATTCTGAGGATGTGCATCTGAGAGAAAAAGATATGTCATCTGTCGTTTGGTACACCAAATTGTTAAGGAATAAGTATTTAATAATAATAATAATAACAGTTTTGGAGCAACGGTTAGAAAAAGTATATAAGCGTTTAAATTCATACTACTGGCGAAAGTGATTATATTTAGATATTTGTTCATTTGTATTTCTGATTTTGAAAATGGTAAAAACTCGTTTAAATAATGAAATAAGATCTAATTTGATTTTTTGTTGCATGGGTAATAACGAAAGTTATATTAAGTAATATACAGAATTATGCATAGACTTTTATCTATATTAAAGTATTCTTATTTGCGCGCTTTCGGTCCTCATTGGGCAACAATGTACTGAGCGATAAAAATTCGTTAATTGTGGAACGGTACTGTTTTTAAAAGGTATCTACTCAACAGTTGTAACAATAATTGGTATCTGGTGTTCCCCGGTCGGACAACAGCAAGTCTTCAGATTTACAACGCTGAAACCAGGGGGTCGATTTCCCTCTGTAGACATAGCAGATAGTCCCATGTGACTTTGCTATAGGAAAACACATACACACATTACATCTGGTATTAAATTTATTAAATACGTGGTATTATGATGAATAGTACTGTCTGTTGACTGTCCATGTAAGTACTTCGCAAGGTGTGGATGGATCCTCACCAAAATTGGTATGGAGGTTCATTAGGCCATAGCATGGATACATACAAATATTTAATTTCATGGCTTGTATGGAGGTTCATTAAGTCATAGCAGGGATACATACAAATATTTAGTTTCATGGCTATGGGCATTTGTTGCGTTTTTTATCACTACTTTGTTCCCTGTAGATGGATCTCCACCAAATTTGGTATGGAGATTTAATGGATCCATGGGAAGATACACACAAATTTTCAGTTTTGCATACTGTGGTTTTATAGGTGTTTTTACTGTCACTATTTCGCCCTCTGTTGATGGATCTTCATCACATTTGACATGGCTTGTTGGTTCAATGGGGTACATGCAAATTTGTGGTTTCCCATTTTGTCCTTTGCTGTTTTTATGGGCTTTTTTTTTTTTATAATTACATATACCTAAAGCAACTTCTCATGTCCTTAGGTTTAAAAAACAAACTTACAAAAGTATTATAACTCATATTATTGGCGGAAATGATTATATTAAAACATTTGTTCGCACTAACTTTTCTCATTTATTTTCATTATTAGTACCTCTATGTATATGACATGTTTACATGAAAAGTGAAATCTTGATTCTTTCTGTTTATAACTGTATATATAATTATGAATTAAACGACCGTGAATTTCCGAGAATCTTTCAACGTGGAAATTTGGTTGAATAAGCGGCAACTACTTGTTGAAGAAACAGGTATAGAGGACTTGTGTTTCTAAACAGACAAGTTTCATCATGAATACCCTGCCTAAACAATCTATCAAAGAATATTTTAATGTTATTTTATTTACTTGTAAATAAATTAACAACTTCATTAAACATTACCTACTCAGTTTATCTCACTCTGTTGTACTTTCCTTTTACTGTCTAAATTATTCTTTCTTTGTGCAACAACAACGTTTATAAAAGAAATATACAAACTAATAATGACCAAATGTGACTGATGATTCCTTTCTTTAATGTTACTTAATATATTTTATACACCTTAAACATTACCTTTTTCCCTTCATTCCATCTAACTTTTCGGTATATACTTTCATTTAACTATACAAGAAATTCTTTAGTTATATACACTGTTATAAATGTCGTTTATACTATACCGTTTACACGTGCCATTGGATTTCCAATACTTATAAGATAATATATTTTTGTGCGTGATTCAGAATACAATGGTCTTAGCTTAAACAGTTCATTACAGAAAATTTACACTCCTGATAAAGGCGCAAAGCAGCCGAAATTATGAACTAATTAAAAAAACCTTTAAAGGTTTTCTGATATTTACGGTAGTTTCATTTATTCATAATTATATATTATTATAATTTTTCCACAAAGACCATCACCATCAAATTAGGGTTTAAAGTGTCATCGAGTTCATGGCAAAAGTTGAATACGTTTGTTTGTTCAGAATTGTGCACAAAGCTTCACAATGGGGCTATATGTGCTCTGCCCACCAGGGGTATTGAAACCCAGTGTTTTAGCGGTGCGAGTCCGCAGACGTACCCGCTGTGCCTCTGGGAGCTGAATATATGTCATCTGCAAGTTATAGCGATAAGTGCATAAGAATATGAAATTTATACCAATTATTTTATACTACTACTTCCGTAATCTTAAGTATTGCCATAATACTTATTAGGCATTTGATGCCAGGAATACATCACAACCACTGAATAACCATTGTTATAATTCTGCTATGGGTTGACAGGTTATTGATATGTATTTCAATGATACGATTTTATCAAAATTGTTTTAGCATAATAATATTTAGGGTCAACAAAAGAAAAAGATCAAAATTAGTTAATCAGCTGGGTTCCAAATACCTCAAGTTGTAAAAATGAAATAGTTACTGAAAGAAAACTTGTGATTTTTAATAAGTAACTTTTTAAAAAACATTCTTGAATAAGATTAATTTACTCAGAAATGAGTGATATTTAAACCACTACATCAAATCATGACACAAAGAACATTTTATATGTTTTCAGATAGTCTTCTATTATTTGTAACAAGATCAACTGAAAATATGCAAAACCGAGTGTATACTCAGATATTCACATTACAGTACAGATCAAGATCACATCCTTGTGGAAAATGAGAAACAATCCTTTTTTTTTTCTTCATTCAGCACACGTATACAAATTATTTTTATTCACACGCTACACTTCTCCTCTCATCTCACTTAAAAACATTTCTGCAGACATCCATGGTACTAACAACACTTTCTACATATTTTTTCTGTGTTTTAAAAGTTTCAGTAAATAACAAGAAGAAATAACCTGATTTAGAGTTAATACAAAATTAAATAATTTTTTTCACAGGTAGAAACATGATTGGAACCTTTAATGATAAAACTAAAATACTGGTTGCTTTTGAAACAGATAACATTTTATACAGGTTGGTGAATTTCTATAATAATGAAAGTATCTACACATTTTTGGAAAGGTAGAAAGGATTATGTAAAACCTGTTTCAAATATTTCAAATGAACAATAACTCAACACTGAACAAGAGCTGATGTAGGGAGATGTAGTGAAACTGTTAAAGTAGCCCTGCAATTGTTGATTAGTTCTCAGCATGAATAAAATGGCTAATTTGAAGGAAATTAGAGAAGCCTTTCTCAATATTGTAAAGAATACACACCTATGAAATTATAAAAACTGATTCAGATATTGTGCTCAAATTTGTTTCACCTTGTACTGAAGAGTAGAGGTTTGATTTAACACTAGTTAAAACAAACACTGAATGTCCTATTGATACAAACACAGCATAAGCATTAATCTACCATAGTTCCTAAAATGTACAAATAATTAATTGTGGGGTACTATTAGAAAATATTTTTCTCTTTGGAAATCACAAATGCTAATTTTAAATCAAAACATTATACTGATTAGTCTTATGACAGTAAGTCAGTATTTTGTTTTTATTTTAATAGCATTCAAAGAATTGTGTACAAATAAATGTCATCTTTTAAATTAACAACAGCAAGTCCAATTTTATGTCACAAATAATATTTTTATTAAACATCTAGATATATGCTTGTAAGGTTTAAATATACAAAAGTTTAAAATGATCTGAGCAACTCTCAATTTTATGACACATTTGCAATGAAAACTAGACACTTGTGTAATAACTCAATTGTTTCCTAAGGTGTTTTCCATTAATAGAAAACTTAGTTTAATTTAGGTATTAACCATTAAATATGCAATTTGGTGCATGTAAAACTACAGATATATGAAGAGTTATTCTCCTATTCAATGGGTTTCTCCCCATGCTCTTTATTATTATTATTCCATCTACTTCACTTTATAAGCATTTTCTAATAACACCCTTTCGAATACAATACTTTAAACACAAATCTAAATATCTCATATCTATTTCTCTTCATAAACAACAATTTAAACACCTATTTAAATATTATCCTATACTTATTTCACTTCATAAATATTCTCTACAATACCTTTTATGAAACAATGGTTTAAACACTCATCTTAATATTATCCCATCACTTTGAAATGTTCTTAAAAAACAAATAATAATAAGAAAGAGCAAGTATTACCATACAACTGATGTACACTGAAAAGTTTCTACAGCAGGGTTGTTAAGTCCACATATTTCCTGCAGATTTAGATTTCAGTCTTATTGCAAATAGTTCCTGTTACTTTGTGCTATTATACCTTTCTTTAAGCATTGCATTGCTTAATGTTGGTTGGTTAAGTAGTGACTTGCTTTGAGAAACCATAGGACTTGTTTTTATTGCAAATTCTTGCAAGCCTGCTTTAACTGGCAGCACTACAGAGAAGCAAAGGAGAATTTACCCACATAAGATTTCTCTTTATGAGTATAACATATTTTTGCCTCCAAAAATTTTGGCTTGCCCCAAAATATTTTGAGTGCTGGCATTGCCTGCTTTATAATTATTCAACATATTAGGATTGACGATTGTCTTCTCAACTCAAATAATTAGTGTGTGTGTGTGTGTGTGTGTATGTGGTAAGGACTGTAAATTTTCTCACATAACTTTTCAAAATATATTCTTCCAGTCTAATCACTGTTAGCACCTTCATGATATTAACATTAAACATGCTTTCCATCACAAAATATAGCATAATGATTTCACACCACAATATAGTGGTAATTAAGGTAGCAATTTTGGCAGTGCTCAAGATCATTAAATGACAATAGTGTTTAATTTCTAGTTTCCACTGTCTATCATATTTAAAACTCAGTAATGACCAAGACTACTAACAATATTTTTCTAATTATTCTGTGTATTGTTTTGAGATATATATTAGAATTTAAAAAGTTTAAATGTTTTGAAGATTCACAATATGAAAAATATAATTTTGGTAGTTATGATTGATAGAAAAATACTCCCCAGAAACTTGAATATAAATTTTAAATGTTTTGTAAATCAAATTTTAGCAATGTAATAATGTTAACAAAAATTTTGAACTTAATTCTAACATACTCTTTTTTAAGAAGTTAAAATGGAATCTTTATTTAACTATGGATTGTTGCTAAAATTCCAACTTTACAACAGTTTGTGACAAAAATAAATGAAACAGTATAATACAGGTGAGAAAATTTAACATTTTTTTAGTAAATTACTAAAGGTTGCACACAAAAAAACAAGGTCACTAAAAAATAAACATAACTGGGCCAGTTCTTTTATCTTAACCCATATTCCTGAAAATAATGAGCAGTAATGCTGTATGACTTGTATTATTTTACAATGAGTTTCTTACCTTTCTCACAGCAAGCACCCAATGGTCCCTTACATGCATATATGCACAACCACATAGCTTAAAACAAGTTCTGAAAATTTTCATGACGGATTGAATGGGTGTGCATATTAGTTGACTTGTATGACTTATCTTGTGTGCACAAAACTGACAATGTCAGTTGTGCAAAAGAAATATTATAGTAATTTATATTCAAAAAGTAAGACTCCACTGAAATGTTCACAACATGATCTAACCATAATAATTTCAATTAATTCAGATGAATGAAATGAAAAAAATAGTTGTTTGCTCAAACACACATATGCACACATAGATAAACAAACAACAGTTTAATCTCCCTATCTCTATCACACTAGAGAGAAAGAGAGAGAGAGAGAGAGAGAGAGAGAGAGAGAAAAAAAAAGTTCATTGATGCCCAATTTTTTCTGATGACAAGGACAAAGTGCATGATTTCTCCAATTTTCTGGAATATCAATAAAAGTGTCTGATGTTCAGGTCCCAGAGAGGTACAGAATTTATACTCATCATACTGTGGCCTTGGATATCATGTAATGACAGTTTTTTTCTTTTCTTATCCTGAAAAACATAATTACTCTTTATTCCAGTTACTCAACATTCAGTTTATGTTTAACATTAAGCTATTTCCCAGTAAAATGGCTTTTCTACATGTAGCTATCTTAAAAAAATAATTTTCAGTGAAATTTGCTGGAAAAGTAGCACTAACAAAAAAATTGGACAAAAACAATTTCTGACAAGTGTTAAATTAAAAAAAAATAAGCTCAAATGAAATAAAATCAATAAAATCTTGAATATTTCAATGGGTATTTTGTTTTAACCAGCTTGATATACAAGTTCAATAGCCAAGCATAATAACAACATAAATTAAAAGAGCAAAATAACGAAAAAAGTATAGCTTAACAACTTTAAATTTAGAAATTTTCTTCATTCTTTTGTGAATGTTTTTCAAATCTTTAATGGGAAAAAATGAATAATTTCAGCACTCAAAGTGAAGCCAAAATTGGCTATTTTACAATCGCAGTTCTGACTTCACAAACCTGACACTCTTTGACTGATCCACCCACAAAACATGCATTTTTTTTAACTCTTAGTTTTACAGCAACAATTCACTTAACAAGTGTCACAATTCAACCTAAGGTGTAAATGTTTTATCATAGCTCTTTATCAGAGAAATTATCTAAATTATAATACAATAAATGAGCACAACCAGTGAGGAAAGTTTGCACATATATCTGAGTATGAAAGTCTGAATAATAACATCTGAAACATTGGATGAAACATACAATATTATTTCACTTCAGCAAAAGATGTGAGCAAACTGATATTCTACACAACACCTAATGTTTACTAATCATTTATTTATTTCTTAATATATCATCTGACACATATATTTCTCAAAACTTGCACAAAAGTATTCTGACTATCATAACTTGTTCAATTATTAAGGACCTAAGGTCATTCTTTCCATACATTTTGAAGTAGGAAATATTAAATGCATAATCCCTTAACTCCTTAAATCCAAATGGACACTGCAAGCATCTGGTCGAAAATCCCAATTTATCCATGAGACAGCAACAGTGTCCAATAATATTTGTCTTTTTGGTTGAAAACTAATCCAAGACATGTTATTATTCCACATTGTATAAATATACTGGAAATTTTATAAGGTATGGTGATAATTATTAGGACATCATGAAAATAATTCTAGCAGAATGTGCAAAAAAGTTAATATGTTATGATCTTAGATGTAATGAACATGCATTATTGAATCACTGACAAGTCAGTAGCAAAAGAACACATTCCAATTAAAAGAAAACACAACACTGAGAGTGTATTTGTTTTGCATTTACTCTAGTTATAGTACTGTTATAAATATACCCTAACCTTCTTGATGATGAGAAACCCATTTGAAACAGAAATATATCTTAAAACTGCTTGTATTGGTATTAACACTTTTATTGATAAGCAGAGAACAATGTTTTGACCTTCCTAAGTAATCTTCAGGTTAACAAAAAGAGATTGCAACTGACCATTGCTGAACATCTTAGGGACAAGAGTCTAAATGGGTATGGGATTATTGGGGCATTGTAGTTGGATTTGAGGTTATTAATTAGTATAGGTATAAAGGTGTTCTTTTATATTGGTTTAATTTTGGTTTTAGTTGCTGTATAAGTAGGGCTTCTTTGATTTTGCATTTGTTTATATTTGTTTCCCTAGTTAGTATCTGAAAGTTTTCTATAGTTATGTTGTGTTTATTTGATTTGCAGTGTTCAAAAATGTGTGAATATGTTTTTTGTTGTTTTTTTGTTATTTGAATCTAGTTTCCATTTTTCTGCTTGTTTCCCCAACATAAAAGTTGTGACAATTGTTGCGTTGTATTTTGCAAACTCTCTTTGTTAACCTGAAGACGATCTAGGGAGGCTGAAATGTTCTCTGCTTATCAATAAAAGTGTTAATACCCATATCAGCCATTCTGAGATACACAATAACCTTCTTGTTTTAGTTGCATATTTTCAATACAACAAAAAATGTAATGCAGATAATATAATAAGTAAAGAAAAACTTCTCAAAAAAGGACTTACTTGTAGGAACATCTTATACAAATCTATGGTACTTGCATCATCCCTAAGTAATAACACAGGCAAGATGATGAAAATACCATTCCAGAGACATAGGAAGGTTGTATTTATAACCAAGTTCTAAATATAATGGATTTCCACTAATATTTATTGTTAATCTGGCATTAGTTGGTAATTCCTATTTTACTCTGTATTAAGCTTTTCAAAAGAACACAATGTTTGTAAGAATGCTAACTTCAAGGGGTAATGATAACATAATTTAAAGTGGAATTATGATTTAAAAAAAAAAGTACTTAATAATAATACTAGTTAATAATATTTATACAAGTAGATACTCTGTTTGAAAATATGTCACCTCAGTGAAACTGGTTAACACCATTCATTTGGTTATTGAGTTATGTAATAAAAAGCAGCAGAAGAAAGATCAGGAAATTTAAATTTTTGCTTGATATTTACAGACATTCACAGAACTTGTGACTTAGTCAGTACATTGATATTGTTATAAAATGAAATACTCTATAGTATTGTAAAGTTATGATGTTCTATTGATGAGATATTTAAAATACCATTTCAATAAACATTCTGAGCAATCCCTACATAGACAGTGCTACTTCCTGCCTGATAAAATTCAAAGAAATGGTCAAACTCACTGTGAAAGATAAAATGGTCAATATTTTGGCCAAATAAATCTTCATTAAGGATCTTATGTCATATTAATTGTATACGTTATTGAATCAAAGTATATGCACTCTCACCACTTGTAAAAAGTGAATTTATTCTTTGATTGTTTTTAATTCTCCATAGTGCCACATATTTTCTTATCAAATAGTATTATGCTCATAAAACTTATTAATTCAAAATTACATTTTTCAAGTCAGTCTAATCATTCGTAATAGTAATTTTATTTTCAACAGAAAGACACAAACTATAATATTTCACACAAAAAACTAAGTCGTAATCATCTAATGCTATCACACAATAACAATCTGTTCAGTGTAGATGGTGATGATAAAATTGTGAAATGGTACCAAAAACATGTTGGAGTGAAATTTAAATTGTGACAACCCCTCCCCAAACTTGTCTTATTTCTTTTAAACTTCCATATAAAAAAAGCAAAATACAAAGCATAGTTTACTTGGTTGTGATCTAAACACACCTCAGAATCTTATATCTAACATAAAATATGTTTAAACAATAAGAAAACTGACATTTGTAATGAAAAAGGCAATTGCAATTTATTCAGGGGAAAAATTATTTTCTTCTGGCTGATAGAATGAAGTGTAAAAGCAGAAAACTCCCAGTCTATTGATATACAGATTTAAATTATATTTCTAATACAGAGGTCCAAGTATATTCTGGTGCTGATGCATATGAACTATTATAAATCACATACTTACTCATCTATTTTCAGATTGGGAGATAATCAAATGTGCCTACAATAAATTCAATATTTGTAGTTCCACAGACTATACAACGCATCAGATTTGGAATATCTTTAGATCCTTATTAAGATGAGTTTAAAACATCCTGAAAATACTAAAACTAAAGCAACTACCAAACAAACAAAAACACACACTTATTTATTACTGATTAAAGCCCTATACAATTTTAAGAGCTAAAATATCCAAGTGAGGATTCAACATATTTTGATCATTCTACATTTCAGTTTTCTTGTGTACAACTGATCTACAACATTTGAAAACTTCTAGTCAGCTACTTATACAAGATTGTCTTCACTAATTTAAGTGTTAATTTTTTGATTCATTTTAATTCTAAATTTTCATCAAAAGTCTAATAGTGAGTATTCCTGCTTAATACTACAGATAATTAAATAGTTAATTGCATGTAAGCTCAGTCCAACAACTGGTTATCTAAGCTTATAAGTATGTTAATTTGCTGTAAAATGCAAATATACACAATAGGCTGCATTCTACCCACTGCAGATATCAAAACTCTCACAAATACAGCTAAGCAAATATGGAATGTAGACAAGTATATTAATATAAATTATGATGAATGCCTTATCACAATTCAAACACCTGAGTTACTTGTTATTGGACTATCCTAACATCTAATGATCACTAGAGAAAGTAATTACACATTATTATGACTATGCATTTAAAAACTATACTTTTTTAAATAAATATGTTTGTATTTGTACCTTTAATAAAAAAACTATTAACAACATTTTTTTTTCCCTCGTTGTGATCCTCGTTGAAGTTTGACAGTAATCTCTCTGGTCTGTTGTTGACGCTCCTTTTGTTCTTTTTTTGTCTTCAAAACCATTTTTGTGATGGCATTAAACATCTGAAACATTATTAGGCATTGAAAAAAGACAATGTTTCTAGTACAGTTAATTAATTACAAAGGAGAAAAATATATTTACAAAAACTTCATGTATAGTACCAATAAGAACTCAAACAGGCCTGAAAAACAGGTAGCATGGTAATCAAAAAGTACACTTAGGAAATTTAATGTTTAAGGTTACCTACAAGTAAATAGAAAATAATTTTAAACACTGAGTGAGTGAGAGAAATACATTAATCATTTGAGTCAGAAATAGAAAGAAGAAAGAACAAAATAAAAGCGCAAGTTTCAACTTATACGAAAGTTTTGAAATACCAAAAACAGATAAAATAAATCCAAGTCACCAGTCCATGTAAATTACAACATTTTACACAACCAAGATTTATCCAATGGTTTATCTGCTGAAAATGTATTTAAGGGATCTATCACTTTGAAATGTTCATTTTATTGAAAATTTTCTCATTATCAAAACTTTTCCACAGTGTTCTTTCAATATGAGTTACATTTAAAAGCTACATGGTATCTACCATTTAAAGCTAATTTTACCATCAAGAAATTTAAAAGATTTCAAGTGTCTTGAACTTAATAATACATAGACATAAAAGACATTTTATTTCTTCAAAATTTCCAAAAAGGGATCAAAACAAGCTAAAAAAAATTTCATTTTAGCTACCATGTTCAACTGCTTGTTTAAATTTTGCTCAAAGCTATCTGTGCTATCCATTCCAGCTTTGAAGTGATAAATCAAGATAGAATCCCACACGCTATCAATTTTTAGGTTATTATTTACCAACAAATAGTAGAATTGACCATCACACTAAATTTTCTCCACAGATGAAAGGGCAACCATTTTCTGTGATGGATTGCTATTAAAAAAGATTCAGGTTACATGCTGAGCACTCTAACCAACAGACCATTCCAGGTTCATCTTCCATCAACTGGCATAACTAATACACTTACTTGAAGTCTTTTCATTTACAAGGGCCAATGAACACAAAGTACAAGTACTTTTCACCATAAATAGAAAAATTAATTAAAGATATTTATAGTTTGTGCTTATACCTTCTTAGCTTTCAATGTTTTCTCAATAGATAAGAATAAGATGATATTCATTTGCTCTTAGATATGAAATTATAACAAAAAATATTTAAAGAACTTGTCCGATAAGCAGTGATGTCGAGAAAACCCACTTGTAGAGAAATATATATGCAAAAACGGCTCGTTTGGGTTGAGAAAATAGTTTACATAGTTTGGACGATGACCAAAGAAGGTCGAAACGTTGTTCGCTCTTCTATGTAAACTATTTTCTCAACCCAAAAGAGCCGTTTTTGCATATATATTTGTCCAATGAGCATTTATTATTTTAGTTTTTATATCCCACATGTCAATCACAGAAATTTTATTGTCAGGAAATAAAACAAATAATAACAAGCTGTAAAGGGATTGTAAAGTAAGTTTACATGTATAATTAAAATCAAAAAGTGTAACTTTAGAAAATAGCCCTCTGGTGAATGTTATTCATATAACAAAAATTCTCTAAAATGTTGAACATTTTGCAGAAATTAGTTTACAGTGGAAAATATAAAAAAATACAAACACAATAGCTTTTTTATCTTCAGCAAAAGCAAAAATGCTCAATAATATGTGTGTGGGTGTATTGAAATTCAATTTAATAAATTAAAAGTGCAGCAAAATAAAATTCATACTAATTATGAACATGTTACATATATTATGTCTTCAATAACATTACTTATTCACAAAAGCTATTACATTAATATGGTTACCCACAGAAATATTCATGTGTAGGCAAGTAATTTACAATTTCAAAATGTAAAACTTCAGTTTAATGATATTAATTCTTAATGATCTTACTACAGATACATGTCAGGAAAACATTTCACAGATGTGAAAACTTCTGCCCTATTTCAAGTGCACTTTAATTTACATGCACAATTTTAAGCTTGTATCACCCTAAAACATTTATTGCTTCTTTCACAATCTGTCAATATGATAGCCAGTTGATGAAGAACTCATGGCATGGTCTGCATAAACGCATGCTTTAATATAACAGTAATAATCATGATGCTACCACTTGTAGGTGCTATCACACCTAGAATAATGCTAGGCTTAAAAAAAGGATCACAATTCTAAGAGTTTAAATATACAATTCATAAATTTCTCTCTTTAGATTGCACTGTAATAGTAACACAGTTTATTTTAAATACTTACAAAGAAAACCTCCCATTTTGGATAATAATATAATTTAAGTTCTTACTTCTTCAACGTTGATATTCTCTTTGGCACTTGTCTCAAACAGCTGAATTTCCATCTGGTCAGCAAATCTTTGAGAATCTTCAGTTAACACAACCTTTCTATCAGGGTCATCATTCTTGTTTCCAACTACAAGTTACAGTAAATTTTTTAAAATGACTTTGAATGTCAAAATTTAAATCAAACAAATTTAAAATATAAATTGGAATTATTTTACTTTTCTTAAATACTTTTACACTTAAAAAAAAAGACATAACAGTGGACTTTAAATTCTTATTCATATCCAATACGATGAACACAGTGATTGCTGTAATTTAAGAGTTGACAATCTAGAACAGGTGTGCTCTTTACCTAGAACCTAAATCATGCACTTCAGGTGAAATTTGATATGATTTGTCATCATCATTAACCAGGTCCAACCAGACAATCAAAGTCCTGCTGCTTAGGATTGGAATTACTGGGCAATGACCCATAAAATCTCACATTGGTGGCTATGGCATTTGGACTGCTGTATATATATTTGTGAGTGGACCTGTAGCTACAGAATGATGCATTCGTAGCCATCGGAATCGGGACAAGAAAGTAAGCAACACAGAAGTGGACAAACCCTCTCTTCAACTTCAAGAAGTTGAAAAGACAACACTACCAACTCACTATAATGAAATTGTGTACTATACTTAACGTGAGGAAGCAGAACTTATCCAGTCTGGAATTATAAACACTCATCCTCACTCCCCAACCATATGGGCAAGGAAAATTTTAAATGCACCTGGAGGACATGGATTTGTCGGTTGGTTTGGTATTTTATGGCACAAAACAGCTAGGCTAGTTTTTTATCATAACTTAAAAAGTATCGTGATTAGGCTAATAAACATAATATATTATAAATAGTATACTAACACACATCTACCTAAAATTTTATTTAAATTAAACGACAAATAAACTGTTTATAAAGAATCAACCAAAAATAGGAGGAGCAGAAAGTGTTTGTACATTTCAGAACGTGTGAAAAACTGATATTCCCGTAAAATATTTTTAGTTTGGTGAATAAACTACGTTATACCATTCCAGAACTAGACACTGGGTTCATAATTATTGGAATTTAGCCAGCAAAAAATTTACTTCCAGCAATTTAGCGCCATCTCCGTCATTATCTGCTTGGTCATCATGGTGAACATGAAACAACTGTCCAGTGATTTACAAAAACTGAATTATTGTAAAATACAAGTCTCGTGTCTCTCTTTCCGGTATTGCTACACAACTAATGTGTCGAAATCTACTGTACAAAGCATAATTGCCAAGTTTAAGCTTACAGGATCAACTGCTAACCTCCCTTGTTCCAGATGCCCCACCAAAATTCCAGAGAGAACCAAGAGGAAGGTTCTCAGAGACATTAGTAGGAACTCTCATTTAACACATAATGACATACAGAAACTGGTAAGGGGAAACTGGGGTTGAAGTAAGCACCAGTTACAAACATGTTACGCTCTTCTGGGTTCAAAGCATGCCACCCTCGTAGAACTCCATAATTAAAGCCTGTTCATTTAGAAGCACAATTGAGACATACAAGAAAGCATGTAGATAAGCCATTTATTTAATTGAAGAGTATTCTTTGGTCAGACGAGACTAAAATCGAGCTTTTCGGCCACAATGATGTTTGCAATATTTTCCGTAAGAAGGGGTGAATGAAATCTTTCAAAGAGCACCATCCCTACAGTTAAACACGGAGGTAGCTTGATTATGCTATGGGGTTCCTTCAGCTTTTGTGGTGTAGGCAGCCTTCAATGCATCAACTGAATCATGAAAAAAGAAAAGTACGTTGATATATTAGGCACTTATATCAAGAATGATGCTCAGAACTCGTGGCTTGGGAGTTGTTGGATCTTCCAGCACGACAATGACCCTAAGCACAGATCGAAATATGTGCAATTCTGGTTGCAGAGAAACCATATAAGAGTTCTTGAGTGGCCATTGCAGTCACCCGATCTCAACCCAATTGAAAACGTTTGGCATGAGTTGTAGACCAGGGTTCATCAGCGTTATCTGAAAAAATTGCAAGAGTTGGAGGCCTTCTGTAAAGAAGAATGGAAGAAAATACGGATTGAGTACTGTCAAATTATCATGGAGAACTATGAGGAGAGATTGGGCTAAGTAATTCATCTGAAAGATTACACAACTGACCATTAACGTGGATGCAGGAACACTTTCTGCCCCTCCTATGTTTGGTTATTTGTTTATAAACAGTTTATTTGTTGTTCAATTTACATAAATATTTAAGTAGATGTGTGTTAGTATAATATTTATAATACACTACATTTTCATTATCCTAATCATGATACTTTTTAAGTTATGAGTAAAAAACTACTGACAGCACAGGGGTACAAACACTTTCTGTCATAACTGTATAAAATAAAAAACTTAAATGGCATTAAAAAGATTAATGGCCTTTAAAAAACTAAAAACATTTCCAAGGTGCACAGTGTCTCCATCACCAATAACAGTGTGTAACATTATGGACAAACCTTGGGACAGAACATTTGAAATGGTGCCATTGTTGAGAATTGTAACGATGGAAAGAAAGTAAAATGTGGCTTATTGTGACCTGAGTGTTACACAGACTAAAGGTTAAAAGGAGCAATGGCAAATCATCTATTCTGAAAAAGTATGGCTCAACAAGGAAGGAAAACACAATCCCAGATAGGATGTTTTGGTAAGGAATGAAGTTTCGAAGCATATAGTAAAGACAGTTGCAAGCGATAGAGGTGCAAAGAAGGTTCATGAGACTACTTATAAGCTCTGAATTGTGGAAGTGCAGAAAGTCCCACTGCAGAGCCGAGGTCTTTGATGATGAAAGGGGTCCAGCATCTTTAAGGCCAAGGTCTTGGCAGAGCCATAGACCAGTGATCCATAGTAGTTTCAATCGAATAAGAGCACGATATATCTTTAGCATAGAACATCAATCCACTCCCTAAGTGGTGGAAGAGAGGACATGGAGGATGTTCAGTGCTCTTGTACATTTGACCCGTAGCTGTTTGATGTGTGGTATAAAGGTCAGCTTACAGTCAAAGATAAGCTCCAAGAACTTCTTCTGAAGGACCACAGGCAGTAAACTTCACCAATATGGAGTTCAGAATCAGGGTGAATACCCTGTTGGTGCAAAAGTGCAAAACAGTTTTAGAGTGAGAGAAGTTAAAGCCATTTGCTGTGGGCCACTGTGATTGAGGGTAGTCTGTAGCTGCTGCTCAATATACATCATGTTTCACAGCTGACATGAGATGTGAAAGTCGTCAATATAGAGCCTGTTTGTAACAGTAAGAAAGAGTTGTTCAGTGATGGCATTAATTTTTATACTGAAAAGTGTGACACTCAGAACACAGCCCTGAGGGACTCCAAGTTCCTGTAGAAAAGAAAGGAAAAGTGTCAAATCCACATGAACTTGGAATCTCCTTTCCATTAAAATATTTTTAATAAAAATGGGCAAATGGCCATTTAATCTAAAAATATGGAGGTCTCGCAAAATGCCATATCTCCATGTTGTATCATAAGCCTTCTTAATGTCAAAGAATATTAATACAAGATGTTGTCATTTGAGAAAGATTTCTCTGACTGATGTTTCAAGTCAGATCAAGTGATCCATGGTAGAGCGCGCTGTCTTTGAAACCCATATTCGGTGGGTGAGAGGAGGTTGTTTGATTTGAGAAATCAATGAAGACGAGCATTAACCATCCTCTCTAAGGTCTTACAGAGACAACTCGTAAAAGCAATTGGACAGTAGTTCGAAGGAATCTTGGGATCCTTCCCAGGTTCAGAGAAAGGTAGGACAATAGCCTGGCACCAGGTATCGAGAGGGGGACAGAATTATATTGCCCACTGACCTTTTGAATCTTGTCCATTATGTCTTTGGAATTGGTGGAAGAAGATATGCTGGTTGTGAACTTAATCCAATATTCTTTCTGGCTTTGACGTCTTACTCACTGAGTGTGTGCACAGGTCTGCTGGAAAGTGATACGGTTCGAGAGTGTGGGATATCTACGGAAAGTATTCCAGGCCTGTTTTTTAACCTTCTGTGCCATGTGGCAGGCAAAATTTTACAACGGACAAGGATATCGTGGAAAACGTGTCAAGGTTTTAGGAATACATTGAACAGCTGCTTGTGCAGTACAGTCAGTTACTGCTGTCACACAGTCATCTATTGATGGCTTACAGAGGATGGCAGGATCAAGTTCTGCGAGAGCAGTGAAAGAGGGCCAAGTTGCATAATCCAGCTTTTACCAGGGCATGCGGGTCGAGTGGTATAGACCACAGCCAGTCTCTCTCGAAATTATAGGAAAATGTTCACTGCCTCGTAGGTTATTGTCAATCCTCCATGAAAAATTGGAGAATAGTGAAGGGGAACAAATTGAGATGTCAATAGCAGTAAAGAACTGACTAGGTGTATGGAAGTAAGTAGAAGAACCAGTATTGAAAAGAGAAAGGTTGTGATCAGAGAGCACACGCTCCACAGAGCAACTCCTCCTATCAATATCAGCACTTCCTCAGAGGGGATGATGTCCATTAAAGTCTCCCAGGATTACAAGGGGAGAAAGCAATTGTTCAATGAGAGCATCAAGGTCTGATTGATCATAGGTCTCTTCAGGCAATAGGTAGAGAGAACAAACAGTGATGGTATGACGTAAGGAAACACTGATGGCTACGGCCTTCATGGGTGTGTCTAGTGGCAAAGACAGGGTGAGCACATGCTGATCAACCACTTGTCCATCACACAGCCTGTCATTTTTGTACAAAGAAAACTGCAGAAAGGTGACTATATCAGCAGGTTTCAGAAATGTTTCCTGTAAGAAAAAACATACAGGATGGTAGGAAGCAATCAGTGTTTTGATGTCATCCAGATTAAAATGTAAATCTTGACAGTTCCATTGTATTAAGGTGGCCATTTTTTATTTGTGTAGGCAAATTGGCAGAACCCTTCTGTTTTACGACCACTTCTTTTTTCTTTACTGTCTTGATTTGAGGGAGGTCCATTGAACTTATGGATCCTGCCCTGGGTCGATTGAGCAGGCCTTTGGTGTTGGAAGAGGATTCCAGTGAATGAGAACGTGAATGATTGATCATTTTGCATCATGGGGTGGGAGAATATGTATCTGAGGAAATGCCTCTACCTGGAACATTAGAAAGTTGATCTTGGGATTTGTTGGAATGTGTGTAAGGGACAGAGATAGGTGTTGAAGTTGAATCATCAACTTTTTTAACCATGGAGATGAAAAAACTTTTCATTTGTTTTGAGAACGATTCTTTTGGAGATACAGAGAGATCCGTCTGCACTCCCACTGTAGTAGTGGAATGAAGTGCAGCAGCACATGTCCGAGATGAAGTGGTGGATAGGAACTTAAACCTCAGGGTAAGTAATGTTTTGAATTATTTTCAAATGTTGCACTTATTTTTCTTCCAACTATATAGGGCAAGAATGAAAGTAGGATGGGTGAGAGCCATTGCAATTGAAGCAATGAGGGTCTGTTTCACACTCACAGGCATTGTGGTCCTTGCCACTGCAACGAGCACATGTCAAGGAACCACGACATGGTCTTCAAGTGACCAAACCGCTGGAAATATCGGAGAGGGTTTGGAATGTATGGCCATACTCTGCAATTAAGATAACCTGCCTTGATGGTTGCAGGTTGATGTGGTGATGTAAGTGTCAGAATGAGGACATTGGTCAGCATTTTAATTCCATCTTTGTGAGTGGAGATATGTCTCACTGTAGAAACTCCTTGGGTGGAGAAACCAGTGAGAATCTCTGACTCGAAGATGTTCTTCAAATATCTCTCAATAATAAATCCTTGTGATGAATTCAAAGTAGCATGAGGTGTAACCTCAATAGGTATATCCCCAATTACTTTTGAATGCAAGAGGAGTTCACTGTTGAGATGTGGATGTTTCCACCAATATGTCACCAGATCAAAGCTTCCTTACTGATTCTGGAGAGCCAGCAAGTCCCTCTAGTCCCTTCTGAATGAAAAATGGAGACACAAATCCTAAAGGTTTCTCTGAAAGAGAATGTAGTATGAGAAAATAAGGTACAACAGGTGTTACAGAATTTGAAAATTGCTGCTCATAATCTTCAAGACGTGGTCATTTACCTATGGACTGCTTTTTCACTATTTTATTTAAGTTATTTGGAGGATCCATAATGAAAAAAGGAATATTTCGGTGCCCACTGACTCCACCCACCATGGAGCCTTACGAGGGGATGTACTACAATGCTGAACAACGACACTGTAGAAACATCAGGGTTTTGTGAGCACTATACCCATAAACCAACATCAGATACAATGCCCACAATTCCCCACATCCCAGAAGAGGTAAACTGAAAGAACAGAACCTTCCTTGGGAGGTACCCTCACCACGTGCAGGAATCCACACCAATGCTTAACAGTGCTTAATGAAGGACCCAGGATTCCCATCCTCACTGTACTCATAATTACAAGGAAAGAATAGTCTCTTCCATGAACACTTTACTGAATCAATACTGATCAAAAAGAAGGGCTATGCTCAACCCAAATGGACAGCTCAAGATCAAATCTAAACCAGTAGTGCATGATTTCAATTCTTGGTGATAAGCATACTTATACTGGATGTTACATAGTTCTCCACACTAGGGTGCTAATTTTCTATTGCCAGGACAATTATCTATGCAAATCCATTCTATGTGGATAATGCCCTTAAAAGTCCCTCCAACTTATCAATGTGGGATTCTAGCTGTAGAGTAAGTTTGTTAATAATAATAATAATAATTCACCTTCTCTCCCACTAAGAGCCAATAATAGAGACTGCAGATTGGGTCAGTCTTAAAAAAGAGACTACATTATCTGAAGGAGGGTGCTTGTATACATTACCAAGATAAAGAGCACAGTGTCATAGATAGTGTGTGTCACAAGATAGATATCACCAAGAGCAGTTTAAGTGGGGAATAAGAGCATGTAAGAAAATATTCGTACCAATGTTTAGATGAGCAAAGGTAAAGAAAGCCTAACAGTTGCATAATAGCTGTAGTGTGAAAAAGAGGCAAGTATGTTTTGAAAATATACATTTCAGTTACTTGTATTGCAAGATTCTGAGTACAGAAGATTACTAAAATTTAATAAATCAAACTGTTTCACTTGCTGGTTTTGCAATTGGCATTGTAGCTGTAAGACATACCCAGACTAAACACAAGGCAATATAAAGGAGGGGATGGGGGGTGGATGTTTGTATTTGAATTTTGCTCAAAGCTACACGAGGGCTTTTTGTGCTAGATGTCCCTAAGTTAAAAGTGTAAGACTAAAGGGAAGGCAAATAGTCATCACTACCTGCTGCCAATGCTTGGACTACTCTTTTAGCAATGAATAGTGGGATTGACCATCACATTATAACTCTCCCACAGCTGAAAGGGTGAGCATGTTTGGTGTGATGGGGTTTCGAACCTAACACCCTTGGATTATGAGTTGAGCACCTTAACTACCTGGCCACGCTGGACAATGGGGGGGAGATAGTTAGACTGTAGTTTCAACTTGTTTAGAAATAGTTAGTTGAAGTTTGCTTATGTTGCAGTTATAAAATAAAAAACAAACTGTAGGTGCTTCTTTCCACATTCCTCTCAATTTCCCCAAGCTTACTGCAAATATTAAACTTATTAGCTTTTAACTTTTAATATTTCATTCATAATGAACCATTTTGTGTATTAAATGTTAATAAATATGTATATATATATTAATATTTATAAATATCTGTGTCATGTTTCCTTTTCAAATAATTTGTATGTAACACACTGTTTATCTTAATAAATGAAATAAAGGTTAATTTTAGAAAACAATGTTATTAGCAGAATCAGTCCCAAACCTTCAAATGTTAAGGGTGAAGCTTACAAAGTATTTTAATATAATAACTGATATTGAATTGATTTCCATTTGATATGATTGCATATCATTGCAAACATTTAACATAAACATGAAATTTAAGGAGAAAGAAAAAAAGAGAGTCCATCTAGATCAACCTGTTCACTAAATATTAAAAAAAAGTAAAACAACTGAAAGCAAGCTTTTATTATTTAAATATCTATCAATAACTTTCTTAAACCCACTTAAAATTAATGCATCAACCACAACTGAAGGCAACCCATTCAAAGAGCTATTTACCCTCTTAGGAAATAAAATTGTATTAGCTGGAAAAAAAACTCTTACCCTGCCAACATTTATATTTGTGTTTCCTTGCCCATCATTATTTAGTATAAAAAATAAAAATTTCATCAACAGTATCAATTCTCTTAACAATCTTAAACTGGATCCCTTACATCTCTTATTTTTGTTGAAAAGAAAATTTAAGGGATCTTTATCTTGTCCTCACATGACAACCTTTCCATCCCTGGCATTATTCTTAAAACTCTAACTATTCAATGGTCTTTGTAAGGTAAGGAGTCCAAGACAGAATAATACTCCAAAAATGGTTTAACCAGTTACCTATACAATGAAATTATAACATAATCTCTTTGGACTTGTATTCAGTACTTCTGAAATACAACTTAAAATCCCACTTGTATTACTGCTGCTTGGATGGCTTAAGAGACTGAGTAATCACAACACTATGTTCCTTTCTTCCATATCACTTCTAATAGTATTCCTATCAAACTTATAACACATATTATGACAATTCACATGCATTTTCTTGCATTTATTATAATTCAATCTCATTTATTCGCCCAACTCACTAAATGATCTAAATCCTTTTGTAAAGCAGCAGCATCCTCATGAAAGACAGAAATACCCAAGACTTCATCATCAAATTTAAGTAATCTACTGCCCATTCCTTCATCTATCTTACTTGTGTAAATCCAAAGAGAACAAAATTCCTAACACCAAGCTATGAGGTATCCCACTTGTAACATTAATCCAGTTTTACTGAGCTCCATTTATAACTCTCTGCTTTCTTCCATTTGTCATTTTTCCACCTAATGAGTCAACCTTACCCCAACACCTATAGTGTTCATTTTTTTAGCATGCCTTCTATGCAGCCAAATGGTTTCTATAACACTTGTACCCTCACATACATAAGCAATACATCTTTAAAAAAGATCAAAAGGTTAAGGCAAAATCTTCATTTAGTGAAACCATGCTAATTATCAAAGAAAAGTTTAAAGATACAATAAAATAAACTATTAAATGGACAAAAACTTAGTACACTAGTACACTATCAAAGAAAAGTTTAAAGATTCAATAAAATAAACTATTAAATGGACAAAAACTTAGTACACTAGTACACTATCAAAGAAAATGTGAATTATTTGATATGTTAGATCTGTACAATTATTTTGAAACAAGCCATGTCAATTCATGTTTTTTTTCTTCTATTTTTGCACCAAACACAAAACAGTAAAGAATTTAAAATTATTTTCATCATTAAATTCTCTTAAAACTTGTGCACAAAACAAAGCAAGAATCAATTATAAAATTATTCACTTATAAACTAAATAAAAGGAAAATATGTGAACTAAATGGAAATTTAAAAATGACAACTTAGTTTTTCTAGTTTATTCAACAATAGTATTAAGAGAAATTTGTCCATAAGCTTACAACCATAAAAAAATGCCACTGCTGAAAAGTGTATTTTCAAATTTATGGGTTATGACAAGTCTAGAAATACTAATTTGTTTAAATATAGCCAAAGTACTACACATTTTAATTATATTAAATAATACATTTATATGATAAAATATTTGTGGTTTTTCACATTTCTTTACCCCAATGAAACACCTATTCTTTACTTTCTGCAAATATTGACAAAAGGGTAATAGGTTTATCTTATTTTTACAAACATGATCATAGCTCAGGGTTTTTCAATACTTGTAAAATTACAAATTCACAGTGAAATAAAAGGTTTAAGAACAAAAACCCAAGAAAACAGGTGTGCAGGACACTCCCAAGCTTATGTTTTACGTGGTACATTAGAACTACTTTTTTTCTTCTATGTACCATACAATTATATATATACAATATATTTAAAAAAAAAAGCTTACCTAAGATTCTATTAACTACATCACAGTTTTGTTCAATCTCATGTAACCATCTCTTTACATTAGCAAAAGATTCTCCATTAGTGACATCATAAACAACAATAACACCATGGGTCCCTCGATAGTATCTGGAACACACACAATAATTGTTTTTTTTACCTTTACACTGAAATTACATTTCAGTAAAAAAAATAACATTTTATGTGACATAGCTGAGGGATATACAAACAACAAACACAAAAAATAACAACTGAAAAGTTCATGACATTCTTAAATAATCTACAGATATGTTGATGCTTCACTAGTATTGTTTGTTTTCTTTTTATGAATAATAGCACACAAAAATGTAATTTTTTTTCTTCAAATGCCTTTCCTCATAATTTTTAAGATCTTGTGTGTTAACTATAAAAGTCAAAGTTATGGACATATTACTAGAAAATGCTTCTAGGCTAACATTTATTATACAAAAGGTCTACCTTTAGCCAGATGTACAGATGTATTTTAAATTAAAAAAAAAACAATTATCAAAATTTATGTTAAATATTTCATACTGAATGTTTGTTTATCATTAAAATAAGTTTAATAGGTTGGTAGTAACAAATGATATAAATAGGGTTTCAACCACTATTATGATTGTCACATTCCAGCCAAACTGAAAAGCCTTTGAGTTGAGTGAAAGGTTGATTGGTTGGTTGATTTGGTGTTTTATGGCACAAAGCAGCCAGGCTATCTGTGCCAGACATCTGGTAAAAAGTTAAAATTAAAGGAAATTTAGTAAAATTCATAAAAGGAAATTAAGGTAAAACAAAACAAAGTTTAAATAAAAACATAAATTGCATAAAACCAATGCATACATCTAGTCTACAATGTTAAGAGAAAAACTACAGTAATACAAGTTGTAAAGGACTTTCTATAGCATAATTGTAATTATCATAACTTGCCAGGAGGACTAACAGTTAAGTACAAAAACCACCATTAGTCACCTGAAGTTGGCTTTTCCAGTCCTGGTTCTAAGTTATTTTATGTCATGGGCATTTTCAAAAAGTAAAGTAATTACAGTTTTAAAAGACTTATAGTAAAAATTTAATAGTAACTCGCCAGAATGACTAACAGGTAGTTCAAACAACAGCGTTAGTCACCTGAAGTTGGGCTTTCCAGTCCTGGTTTTCAAGTATTTTGATGATAGAGTCATTTTCTAATTTCAAATTGAACTACATGGACTGTGATTCTTAAAAGGGAATTACATTAAAAAAGGTCTAATGTGTAAAATAAAAAAACTTAAATGGGATTAAAAAGATTAATGGCCTTTAAAAAACTAAAACCATTTCCAAAGTGGATAGTGTCTCCATCACCAATAACACTGTGTAACATTATGGGCAAACCTTGGAACAGAACATGTTTAAAATAGTGCCGTTGTTCAGAAGTCATAACGATGGCAAGAAAGTATAATGTAGCTTATTGTGACCTGAGTGTTAAACAGATTAGGCACTGGTGCACAAGTTACAGAAAAAAGAAAACAATGAGTTAACAAACTGTGAGAAATGCATAGTCTAGTTAGAACAATTTCCTCTTTCCGATCCTTATGGAAGCAAGACAGCCAAAGTCCAATATAGGGTTTTATTTGAAAAAGCTTGTTTTCATGTTGCTCACTTCAAGTCGACTGCCAAGTGGCATGGAGCCGAGCCTTGAATACAGGCCCATAGTCCAAGTATGAAACAGGCACAGTGGTGATAGTGCCAGGGAAGATAGATTTAGCTGCATTGTTGGTGAACTCACTCACACAAATACCAATGTGGCCCAGTATCCAGAAAAACTTCATAGAAGTAGATGTTAAAGAGAAATGGGCTAGTTGGTTTTGAATATCAGCAAGAACAGAGTGTGAACTGATTCCAGGGCCAGTAGAGAACGAAGCGAGTCAGTATTAGTAGTGCAGTTTGAGTACTGCTTAGCTTCTAATCTCTGTGATCCAGGGCAAGAGAAATGGCGTACAGTTCAGCAGTGAACCCAGAAGCTGTAGAAGGGATTATGTGCACAACCACGGAACCACAACAAACCATGGCAGAGCCCACACAGTTATCTGATTTTGAATCATCTGTATACATATGAATGGAAGATTGGTTCAAAAGATGTTCAGCAAATAACAGACAGTATTTCCTATCAGGAGTTCTGCTTTTCTCAGATGACTTAAAGATAGGTCACTTTTGGGGACTGTAAGAAGCCATGGTGGGATGGGCTGACCAGTGGACACATCAGTGTTATCCAAGGACAAGTGTTGAATTTACACAAACTTGGAATCTCCTGTCCATTAAAAATTTTTAAATAAAAATGGGCAAATAAGCCATATATATGGAGGTCTTGCAAAATGCTATACCTCCATGTTGTATCATAAGCCTTCTCAATGTCAAAGAATATTGATACAAGATGTGGTCATTTGAGAAAGACTTCTCTGATTGACGTTTCAAGTCAAATGAGGTGGTCCATGGTGGAGCTCTGTCTTTGAAACCCATATTCAGTGGGTGAGAGGAGGTTGTTTGATTTGAGAAATCAATGAAGACGAGCATTAACCATCCTCTCTAAGGTCTTACAGAGACAACTCGTAAAAGCAATTGGACAGTAGTTCGAAGGAATCTTGGGATCCTTCCCAGGTTCAGAGAAAGGTAGGACAATAGCCTGGCACCAGGTATCAGGATAAACATTCTCCCACCAGATCTGGTTAAAAACAATCAGAAGAACAGCAAGAGAAGCAGGAGATAGACTGTTCAGCATTTCATAGTGTACATCATCAGGTCCAACAGATGTACCGCCAAACCAATGAAGGGCCAGTCTGAATTCTACTAGTGTAAAGGGATGATTATAATCATGGAGATAATTAGCTCAAAAGGAAAGAGGTGATCCCTCTGTCTGAGTCTTGATGGCTAAGAAGGTGGAAGAAAAAGCAGAAGTGCTAGATACCGGTCAAAAGCTTTCACCTAGAGTATCGGCGATGCCCCCGAGAACAAGATCGAGAGGGGGACAGAATTATATTGCCCACTGACCTTTTGAATCTTGTCCATTATGTCTTTGGAATTGGTGGAAGAAGATATGCTGGTTGTGAACTTAATCCAATATTCTTTCTGGCTTTGACGTCTTACTCACTGAGTGTGTGCACAGGTCTGCTGGAAAGTGATACGGTTCGAGAGTGTGGGATATCTACGGAAAGTATTCCAGGCCTGTTTTTAACCTTCTGTGCCATGTGGCAGGCAAAATTTTACAACGGACAAGGATATCGTGGAAAACGTGTCAAGGTTTTAGGAATACATTGAACAGCTGCTTGTACAGTACAGTCAGTTACTGCTGTCACACAGTCATCTATTGATGGCTTACAGAGGATGGCAGGATCAAGTTCTGCGAGAGCAGTGAAAGAGGGCCAAGTTGCATAATCCAGCTTTTACCAGGGCATGCGGGTCGAGTGGTATAGACCACAGCCAGTCTCTCTCGAAATTATAGGAAAATGTTCACTGCCTCGTAGGTTATTGTCAATCCTCCATGAAAAATTGGAGAATAGTGAAGGGGAACAAATTGAGATGTCAATAGCAGTAAAGAACTGACTAGGTGTATGGAAGTAAGTAGAAGAACCAGTATTGAAAAGAGAAAGGTTGTGATCAGAGAGCACACGCTCCACAGAGCAACTCCTATCAATATCAGCACTTCCTCAGAGGGGATGATGTCCATTAAAGTCTCCCAGGATTACAAGGGGAGAAAGCAATTGTTCAATGAGAGCATCAAGGTCTGATTGATCATAGGTCTCTTCAGGCAATAGGTAGAGAGAACAAACAGTGATGGTATGACGTAAGGAAACACTGATGGCTACGGCCTTCATGGGTGTGTCTAGTGGCAAAGACAGGGTGAGCACATGCTGATCAACCACTTGTCCATCACACAGCCTGTCATTTTTGTACAAAGAAAACTGCAGAAAGGTGACTATATCAGCAGGTTTCAGAAATGTTTCCTGTAAGAAAAAACATACAGGATGGTAGGAAGCAATCAGTGTTTTGATGTCATCCAGATTAGAATGTAAATCTTGACAGTTCCATTGTATTAAGGTGGCCATTTTTATTTGTGTAGGCAAATTGGCAGAACCCTTCTGTTTTACGACCACTTCTTTTTTCTTTACTGTCTTGATTTGAGGGAGGTCCATTGAACTTATGGATCCTGCCCTGGGTCGATTGAGCAGGCCTTTGGTGTTGGAAGAGGATTCCAGTGAATGAGAACGTGAATGATTGATCATTTTGCATCATGGGGTGGGAGAATATGTATCTGAGGAAATGCCTCTACCTGGAACATTAGAAAGTTGATCTTGGGATTTGTTGGAATGTGTGTAAGGGACAGAGATAGGTGTTGAAGTTGAATCATCAACTTTTTTAACCACGGAGATGAAAAACTTTTCATTTGTTTTGAGAACGATTCTTTTGGAGACACAGAGAGATCTGTCTGCACTCCCACTGTAGTAGTGGAACGAAGCGTAGCAGCATATGTCTGAGCCTCATGATAAGTAACGTTATAAATCATTTTCAAATGCTGCACCTATTTTTCTTCCTACCATTTAGGGCAAGAACAAAAGTAGGATGAGTAAGAGCCATTGTAACTGACGCAATGAGGGTCCGTTTCTCACTCATTGGCACTGTGGTCCTTGCCACTGCAACAAGCAATTCAAGGAACCATGACATGACATCTTTGAGTGACCTAACAGATGACACTGGAAACATCAGAGAAGGTTTGGAATGTATGGCCATTCGCTGCAAGTAAGATAACGTGCCTTGATGGTGGCAGGTGGATGTGGTGATGTAAATGTCAGAATGAGGATATTGGTTAGCATAGTAATTCCATCTTTGCGAGTGGAGATATGCCTCAATGCAGAAACTCCTTGGGTGGAGAAACCAGCAAGAATCTCTGACTTGAGGATGTTCTTCAAATCCCTCTCAAGAATAATTCTTCATGACAAATTCAAAGTAGCATGAGATGTAACCTCAATAGGTATATCCCATATTGCCTTTGAATGCAAGAGGAGTTCACTGTGTTGAGATGTGGATGTTTCCACCAATATGTCATCAGAATGAAGCTTCTTTACTGACTTTGAAGAGCCAGAAAGTCCCTCTAGTTCATTCTGAATGAAAAAGGGAGACATTTGCTCTAAAGGTTTGTCTGAAAGAGAATGTAGGTTAAGAAAATGAGGCACAACAAGTGTTACAGATGTTTAAGATTGCTGCTTAGAATCATCAAGATGTGGTTGTTTACCTATGGACTGTTTTTTACTATGTTTTTATTTGGAGGATCCATAATAAAAAAGGAATATTTCAGTGCCCACTGTACCCACCCACCACGGAGCCCTATGAAGGGATGCACTACAGTGTCAAACAAGGACACTGCAGCAATGTCAGGGTTTTGTGAGCACTATACCCAAATACCAGCATCAGATACAATGTCCACAATACCTATAGAGAACATCCAGCACTGGTATTTGGTTGACCCCAGTCCAAGCTGACCAGCTGATTGATCCAAAGGGAGCCACCCCAAGGCTGCCTGTCTCCAGGAATTCAAGGCTAAAGTTGTGTGTTAGGGTTGCACCCTTCAACCACCAGGATCCTCTCTTCTCCTTCACAGGTTGCCATGCATGGCTAATACGTGGGTAGATGTTTAAATCCCAGGGAAGGTTTGTTCTGTTGGGGGTGGGCAAAACGACTCATCAGCAATGGATATAGCAGATAGTGTGGTTGATATATCACATACACTTGTTTCCTTTCATTCAGAAGACTATTAATAATTACTGATACACTCTTCTCCTGTTGATATTGTGATCATTTGACTATCTTTGGTATCAAGAAGACTAGCTTGCTGGCTTAACAGCTCTTCTTAATAACAAACAGGTTATTTCAAAACAATAACAACCAATAACATAAAATTAACTAATATATATGCTAAAATAAATTTATAATATAGTATTATATAATCATTTCTATAATTCTGTTATCTTGTGACATAAATAGATGAAACAATTACTCAACTTAATTCAGTTCATACCATCACGGTTGCTGTTAAGCATTTTGCTTATATTAAAAGCTTTTTAACCACTATTGTATCTATCATCTCTATGTAAGTCTAGAGAGCTTCAATATTGAGCAAAAGATCTCATCCGTACTAGAGCTATGGAATATAATATGGTTTACATCTTATTAACACTGCTTTTACACAGAAGTTTATAATGATGATGATATAACCTAAAACATTCTACAGTACATTTATGCTGATACAGTTGAAAGGGATACTTATTGTTAATAAAAAGAAGAAATTCTGGAAATAATTACTTGTAAACAGTATTGTTAGTAAATATTTGTTGAGACAATTTTCATAAATTAGGAGTAGTGAAAGCTTTTAAGAGACAGCTACGTGTATAATATCAGCATATGTCTTAAAATTACACATTAGAGAAACACTGAAATTTGTAATGAGATAGAGGTGTGACAATCAGATATTCTGATGTCTGACACACAAAAATGTCTAAGAATCTGCAAAATTCACATTCTGGACTGTTTAGCAAAAAATAAATTAAATAAAGCATGAGAATGTTATTAAAGAAAAGTAAACTTTAACAAATAAAATGTTTATTTATGCTGTAGTGTTTCTTTTATCACACTGTCAGGCTTCTTATTCTCTATGACCACTGTCTGGCTGTTGGAGTCAGTCAGAAACATATGAATTGAAGAATCCCAGGAAAAAGAAACGAAAAAGAGAGACAAGTAAAATTAAGAAACAGAATAATGGCAGTTTTATACTTCTGTGCTCGCACTGAAGCCTCAGTGCAGTATCCCACATTTCAAACAATAGCCTATACACAATAACTTAAGAAATATCTATATTTTGTAGTTTTAGATATTTCAAATAGGTTATAAAAATAAATAAATCTAAGTTCAAGGAGAGATACCATATTAAACAGTATTAGCTATGTATTAAGTTTAAAGTATATAAACAACTATTTCTTTACTGAAGCAAAAGGATGCTGAATTAAATCAAACCTCTCAGAAAGGCTTGTTTTCTGGAGATAAGAAACTTTATTTTAAATTCTCTGAAAATATAGGAAAACAAAAATACATTAAAAAGTACAAAACTCACTAAAACCATGCAAGCTTGAAATAAGATAAAACTGCCAAAGAAATATTTATCAATATGCAAATTCTGATTCAAGAAAGAATGTAACAGTATCATAAAGTAAACAACAAAATCACCTTTCTGTTAACAGTAGATGACTGGTTTTATTTAACATTTATTTTTTTGTCATAAAAGATTCAGAGTATTGAAATTTACTTACGTTGATGTTATAGTTCGAAAACGTTCTTGACCTGCTGTGTCCCAGATCTGGAGTTTTACCCTCTGTCCTTCTACTTCAATGGTTCTAATTTTGAAATCTACTCCAATAGTTGTAATATAATTTCCTAAAAGATATGTTAACAGAAGATGTTATAAAACAAAATCACTGTAAAACATTAAGGTGCAAAATTTATCTACTCATCTACCTATATTTAACACATTTCACAAAACAAAATATATTTCTGATCAATTCTGTTTCAATGTAAGTTTCTCAAATGGAATAATTACCACTCATGAGATAAAATATAATAAATGAAATACATATGATTGCATAATGGTAACTTTAATTACTCTTTTTATTTGATTTTTGTTAATTCTCCTTCCATTGGTCACATTACTAGTATTAGCTTACTAGCATTTTGATATATACCACAAGTCAAAAGTATCAACAGTCAAGGAAAATAAGTATTGTTATTGGTTTATATGTTCTATAAGCTATTTATTATAAGGTTGGGCATATAATATTTATTTTTATACATAACAAATTGAATAACCAATATTTAGTGCCTATTGCACAAGAACTAAAGAACACTAGCAAAAAAGAAACAAAAATCAAGACACAGAATAATGGTACTTTCATACTTCCATACTCACACTAAAGCCTTAGTGTGGTATTCCACACTTCAAACAATAGTATATATACAACTTAAGAAATATACTTACATTTTTGTAGTTTTACCTGATTCAGTTCGGTATTTCCTTGTATACTCACTGTACAGTCTCTCATAATTGACACAAATTAATCAATTTCTTTCTAACGTTACTTTCAATTGAATTAGCACTGGTATTCTGAAGTGGCCATTTCATATCACTAGCTCTTTCTGAAAGCACCTCTTATCAAACAGGAAAGCATGCTTTGGGTTGCTACAATATATAAATTAAAAGCCAGGGCCACACAAGCATTCTCCACAGGGTACTGCATGATTAACCATAATGCTGTGATACTGTTTTTCTTTATAATACTATAGAATCTGACAAAACCTACTAAACCACAGCACAAAAAAAAAATCACACTATGTCACACACCAGCCACACCAGATTACAATACTATACTTACTTTAACTTAAACCTCTCATGATCATGTTTCTGTAGAAAAATTATTCTAGTTGTTTAAAAACTGAATATTTGTTTTATGAAATTATAGTACATAATTGCAACTTCTTTATCTTTTGCAATTTTAAATGTTTTAACATGTGTATATGTGAAGTATTAGGTTTTTGGTGATAACATTTCCATGTAGAAAACTTTTGAGCAACCCTGGATGAAAGTCATGTAAATTAATGATTAATGAAAGATTATCTTAAAATATGAAAGTTGTTTCCTTTATACATAATTTAAAAAATCCAGAATACCCATAAAAACAGCAAAACACAAAATGTGAAACCATACACTTGCATGTTTTCCTCATGGACTCAAAAAACCTTCATGTCAAAACTGCTGAAGATCCATCAACAGGGGTGAAGTAGTGGTAAAAATGCTCATAAAAGCCAAACAATGCAAAATTAAACATTTTTGTGTACTTCCCCATGGACCTAATGAACTTCCACATCAATTTCACATCCTGTGAAGTATTTACTCATGCATACAGACAGTACTATTATATTTATATAGATTGTGCCAGTGCATTAGATCTGCATGCGACTTATTCATGACATCATATCTGCAACCTGAGAATGTAGAAAAATAAAGTTCTCTGTCATGGGGAAAATGGAGGCAAAATGAGAAAAACATGACTCCTATTGCAAATCTACATGCATAGAGGATAAAAAGTTTGCAAAGTTGGGGGTTGCACATCACATAATAAAATTTTTCCAGTATTATATAAGCAAGAGTTCCATTATAGTATGATACTGTGTACTTTTGAGAATATTAAGAAATTATTTCATGTTCAAATCTTTTGAATGAGACTTCTCCCAATCAATTTTTCTTGAAATTCCCTTTCTGTTAGACTTTACTCTTCCCAGTTATAGCAAAATACTCGAATGTACTTTGAACTGTACCCTCAGAAACAGGAAATGTTTGACCTACACATCAGACTTTTATTTTTTTTATGGAAAGAAATAATTTGAACTCATTTTTCTCTGCTCATTCCCAATCTTTTCCCCAGTTTAACTGTGTTAAAACTTGCAAAATTTCCCTTTGAAGTTGGCATCTTACTGGACCATAATTAACTGAATTAATGTGAGTGAGTGTGAAAAACAATGTATCATTATGAAATCATATATACTCAAAAAGGAATTAATATTGATGTGCCATCATGTTAAAATACTATAGTATTAATTAAATAAAATGGATAAAATTTTTTAAATTTAATACATTCACACAAAACAACAGTTGTTCAAGAAATTTAATAATTTAAGTAGCATTTCAGCCAGCCTGAACAGTCCTACTACTGAGCAGGTATGGTTTATATATTATTATGCAATCTTTTATTTATTTTCACTCACAAATTTCTTACAATTTAAGAAGTAAATTTTAGTTGTAGCTACAACATATGTGAATGTAATACTATGAGACACTTAATTTTTTGTTAAGAGTGGTTCTATTTTTACAGTTTTTAGAGATATATACCTCCTTTGCTTCAGTCTAGTTCTCATATCCTTGTCTGTTATGACTTTATAAATTGATCACATGCTAACAAATCCATCACTCCACTTGACACATTTGGGTAAGATAACTGAAAAACCCTTTCCAAATCTTCTGCAAGTTTAGCTAAGATCCTGTTTCTTTCATGTCCTGTTCTGAAACTTTGCTCTAAATATTTCTTCCTGGAGTTTCACTCTGAAGTTCTTGATAGTTTAGGCTTTTACCTGGAAGGCTACTTAATGTCATTAAAAATGGTCTTTTTAAATAGGTAGTAAGATAAATAAATAGTTAGTTAAAATTTTTTTATATTAAAAATATATTTCCAACAGTATTTATCTCCTCTTACACATGTAGCTATTAATTGACTGCCAGGGTTTCTTTTGCCCATCTTAGCACTGGTCCTATTTTTTCTTATATCTCAACTCAGTTGCTCTTAGGAATATTTATCTTGTGATACTCTCCACCTACTTCAATGTGCACTCTATCCTGGTACTGTTTATAAACACCTCATTCAAATAATGTTAGCACTTTTTGTTTTGTTTTTTTGAGACTTACTCAATCTCAGGCTATAAAATCTGCTTGTAGTGGGAAGGAAAGGAGGGAGTGTCAGCAGAGGTAAGTATTATTAGAAATACATTTTCAATTTAGGAAAATGTTAACTTCCAAAACATACATACTTCCACTCTCACTTATAGCAAGAATCCAACACTGACAAGATGGGTGGTCAGCAAGGGTATTATCCATAGAGAAAGTATTCTAGATTAGCACTACATCAAGGACAGGTACGCTGTTTATACAGAACTGAATTCCTGTATCATGGGTGGAATGGTACATGAGTTATCTTTATAAGTCAGACCCAACCAGATAGCTGATGTTCCACTACTCAGAATTAGAATTAAGGGGCTTTGGTTCCTATATCCTCCATTAGTGGCTGGAAAATTGGACTGCAATGCTATCTTGATGTACATAAACTTATAAGTAGATCCCAACCTGTAACCAGAGAGTGATGCATTCCAAGCCGCTGGAAGGAATCATGATGAGAAGGTAATGAACACAGAGGTGGACAAACCCTCTCTTAAACTTGAAGAAGTTGGAAAGACAACATCCCAAATTCAGAATAATAAGATTATGTACCATACTGAATCAAAGGAAACAGAATCTATTCAGTCTGGAATTATGAATATTCAACTTCACTACCCAATGACTTGGGCAATGGTGCATTCAACTTGCTTCCAGAATTACAGGGAATATGTGAAACAATTGTGCTCAACCAAGGACTCAGGATGGGACCATTCTGTTTTTAAAATTACTAGGAGATATTGGACCATATTCCATGAACAATGTACTGAAACAATATTGATCAAAAGGAAGGGTCATGTACACACCCCAACCAGATAACTGAGCATCAAATATGTACTAGTATTTGAACTGGAGTTATAAGTACATAAAACTTGCTTTGTCCCATCATGGGACATTGAACTATTCAAGTGAACTACAAATTCTACCTTACAACTTTTAAATTCAAGGAGCAGATGTGTTATTTGAGAGTCAGAAAATGCTTCAATCTGGCTGTGGTAGACAAAATCAAAGTTTTAATAACATCTCAGATAAAGCCTAATTATCCCTCCACATAACTGAGAAGTAAACCTTCCCACGTGAACATATTTGTGTATGAAATAAAAACTAAAAATTCCCTCCAAACCTTTCAGCCATTGAATGCAACTGGGAAAAATACCAAAACATCACACATTGAAGAAACAATAGAAGAAAAACAAATGCAGCTTATCTCAAAGTGTCCTCCTTTTCATTTTTCAAGTCATTTAAAAACTGTTGATTGGAATGGCATTTTGTGAGGTGAAGTTGTTTTATTAAAGCAGAGTAACTAGGCCATCTGTTCAATCCACCCTAAGGAATAGTGCTCCAGACTCCAGTACTTATTGTTTATAAAACTACTACCATCCCAAATGGGGACTAAAAGAAGGCATGAAATAAAAAGTGAATCTAAAGTCTTTTCAAAATATGTCAATGATCACCCTCAATTACAGCCTCCTGGAGAATGACTGTAAATTTGAATTTCTCCATTTCACTACCAATAAAATCACTGACAGTCTCAAATGAGGGTGACATATGCATACCCTGCCCCAACTGTTGTGCAACACTATATATCAGAGGTAGCATAGAAGAGACCCAATTTACTTCTGTGCTAGAAGTAGTAATCTAGGAATTCATAATGTAAATCAGCTAGCCAATTGGAAGAGTTTTTAAAAAATTACTATACTATTATTATGAAAATGAACTAAATAAAACAATAATGTTTAAAGTATTTCTGAATGGTTGTAATACTGAGAAACCAATTAGTGATGCTTTGACAAGAAAATGTGATAACATTATCTGAATGAGGTGCTTATATATAGTACCAGGCTAGAGGGTGCATTGACACACTATAAAAGATTATAAAAGACTAGAGTAAGAGAAAAAAATCAGACCAATGCTTAGATAGACAAAAAACCCTGACAGTTGAGTAATAGCTATAAATGTGATAGGTAGTAAGAATATTCTGAACTTGCTATTCCATCTGTTCATTTTCAAAATTATTTCAAATCAAGCCTGATATGCCTCCTATGGTATCTTTCCATCACAATCCATTGATTTCTTAGTTAAGTGATTTGCTGAATTGCCCATCTAAATTCTGCAAGTGGGCTTGATAGCAACAAGGTCAGATTGATTCAGGAAGGTATAAGTATTAGAAAATGTGTTCATTTAAATACGTTCTCCTATTCCATTTCTTGTATTAAAAGATATTTTATATTGGAATTCTTGAGCAGATGCAGAAAAAGTTTTGTTTTGCTTGCTCTTCAGATTTACCAGTTCTTTTCCATGTGTTTTATTCTTTCATTGACTTCTTTTGCATATCTTTGATTTTACCATTATAGCCTTTCTATATTTCTTCAATCCTCTTGTAGTAATCTTTCTACACATCTCCAACAAAATCACTGGTCTATTTCTTTATTTTTGTTCTCCTTTTAATTTTCCTTTTTTTCTTGATATTCTTTTCATGCTTTGTTTGTTGTTCTTTTCAGTGTTTTCAATTCTAGCTGTGTGATCACCTTGAATGTTGATGTTTTAGTAACAGTTATATTTTATTTTCACCAAAATAATCTAACTTTTTATACCAGTTTTCATTAGTGTTTTATCACTGGCCAGGTTATATAAAATTATTTGGAGAAAATAATGCAAAGTCCAACCTACATAATAAAACAATTAAATCTTTTCCTTTAGTACCTTTGCTACAATCTTTACACAAGTTGTAGGTCTAAGTTCAGAAGCATTTTAACTTTCAACAGAAATTGTGATACTAATGCTCTCTATGTTGAACTGACAAATATAAGACTTACAGAACTTCCTTCCAAATCTTAACAATTTCCATATTATAATTTCATGATTCATACCATAAGCACTTCAAAGATCAGGAATAACCACTTAAGGAATTTTGTCTAGCTGCTCTTGAAAATGGAAAATATGAAGCATAATTTAGGCACAGTACTTCTCTGCATATTTTTAAGTACTTGCCAAAATTTAATGTACTATTATCATGCATCACAATAAGCTATAAAAAAAAAACAAATAAAATCTACCTGGTTTTGAACTCTATAAAAGAACAACAAAACTGACACAAAAGGAGCTAAGGTCTAATAATATGATTTGTACCAATTACTCAACTGGGAAAAAATGAGGTAGTTTTCTAAATTACTCTTATTTCTATTTCTGAGGTTTAGCATAATGATATACATTTTCATAAAAAAAGTATTTATATTTTTCTACACAGTACAGGTCTAAGTATAAAAAAAGGATATAAAGCAAGATTAATTTACATTTTTCAGTTACTTTACCATGTTTTAAGATATATAAGATATCAAATGTGTAGCCCTTTTTTATATTTTATATTCTTTTGTCTTGTTTTAAATATCTGTTATTCATCTTAATACAAATAAACTGTCCATTTGTGTCATATTAATATATTACTTTCATGTAATCAAATAAGAAAACTTTATAGAGAATATTCCCTAGACTTGTTGTAATCTTATGTTTTCATAAAATTCTTTGCAAGGGCCAATTCCAAAAACTGTATAATAAGCTTTTCCCTAAAATGAGAAGAGTAAATAAATATGATAAAAGACAAAAAAATGTTTTACATTTCATACTTCTCTTATAAGAAGGTCTTATTCTATTACATCACACTGTTGCCACAGCAGTTACAAATTTTCCTATTATATGAATATAGTTCTAAACAAATGAAAAGAAACAAAGATATATATATACTATCCTATTTCTGAAAAATCATACTAAAACTGCTTATTTCTGCAAACTATGAAGTAAAAACAAAACTACACTTATTGACAGAAGCTGTAGTGACAAGTTCTTTACAAACTTCATATTTATGTATCAATGGATGCATTTAAAAACAAATTAAGAAAGGAAAACTAAAACAATAGTTTTATATATATTTATTAATTAGGTAAGACAACTTTCTTTTGAATTTCCTCACCAATATAACTAATATTTACATTAAAGATTTCATGATTCATAGTATAAACACTTCATGAACAAAAATAATACCAAAGCCATATTGTCAAGAAGCTTTTGAAAATGGAATATAAAAAAGATAAAAACTTCAGTTGGTATTGAGTTTTAAAGGTTTAAAACAATTTGAAACCTAAAAAAACTATGATTTGGTAAATAAAACATTATTTTGTATTTCAAGATGGCTGGTATGGGTATAGAAACTTTTATTAAAATAGAGAACAAAATTGTGACCTTAGGTCATGTTCAGGTTAACAAATGTAAACCAAAACACAAAATCCAACAAAAACACAAAAACTAACTAAACAAAATACTATTACAAATGAAAAACCAACACAATCTAAAAAAAACCTTTGTTCTTACCTATGCAACCTCACACCACACAACTATACAGCACCCCCATACCTCACAAACCAATTGCCCACTCTGACCCATAATATCAATCTAGGAATCATTCAACTACAACCTTAATAAATACACAGTGTGGGTATTTTATAAATACATAAAATCAGTGAACTCCTTTTTCAAAGATTTGTTTAACTTCAAATCTATTCTTGACCAACTAAACCATAAAGCCTTAATGAGCAGTTCTGATTTTATCTCCCTCTTTATAGAAGTTTCAACTACCAAAGCCTGCAAAATAGTTTTAGAATTTCATATCTAAGACCCCAACCCATTGATACACATCCCCAGCAACCAATTAGGAACCCTTATACCCTACTACCAAAACTAACTTTATGTTCAATGACCAAAATTACCCACAAATAAATGGCTTAAGTATGAGCAATTCCATGCCACCAGTTCAAGCCAACATTTTCATGACACAGATTGAATCTTGAGTAATCATTTCAGCCTTACACACACCACCATACTAGTACAGGTATGTTGACAATACAATTGCTAGATTCACATCTACAGAATACACACTTAATTTTTCCAACCACGTTAACTCCATACACACCAACATTAAGTTCACCTGTAAGCAGTAAAAACTAACCAGATAGCATTTCTCAACCTCAAGATTACAAGAACTGATATACACTTCAAAATAGAAATCCACAGGAAAAAATCACTCATTCTGGACTATACATTCCCTGACTGAAACAAAAAACTCAAAATACTAAGAAACCAAATAAAAACAGCCACAAAACTATGCTCACCTGATAAAATTATGATGAAATCAACAAAAACAACACTACATGAACATTAACAATTTTCCTCCAAAAACTGTTGAAAAAATTATACACACACACACACCTAGATCAACAACAAACAAACAATAATAAATTCCAAGAAACAACAAATTATAAACTGTTACACTACTTCATACCAAATATTCCAGATATCAGCAAAACATAACCAACATTTGGAAAAAAACTCAAGAAAACACAACAAGTAAACACCAAATTTATTCAAAATCCAGATACAAAACCAAAGTCCATACAATGTAAAAAACTACATTGACAAACACAGCACCAACATTATTTATAAAATACAATGCAACAACTGCCATGACATATATTGGAAAAAGAAGCAGAAAAATGGAAACCAGATTCAGAGAACACACACATATGCAAAAAACATCTTCACACATTTTTAAACACTGCAAATCAAATAAATACAACATAACCATAATGAACACCCAGATATTAAGTAGGAAAGCAAACAAATGCAAACTCAAAGAAACCCTATTTATACAACTCAAATTAAAATTAAACCAATATAAAGGAACAACTTTATACCTAAACTAATTAATAACATCCAACTGCAACACTTCTTGCAATCCCACACCCATTTACACTCTCATCTCTAATACATGTGCCTAGCAATAGTAAGCTGCAAATTCTCTTTGTTAACCTGAAGATGACCTGAGAAGGTCAAAACATTGTTCTCTATTTTTTATAATAAAAATTTTAATACCAATACCAATCATCTTGAGATACATTTTTACTTCAAACAGGTTACTTGTCATCACAATTTTTTTTTGGCAAATAACTTTTTCATATAATACTCACCTGAAAATGTGTTGTCAGCAAATCTAAGGAGAAGACTGCTTTTTCCAACTCCTGCAAAATACATGTATACATGTATACCAGAGAATGGTTTAATGTTGATAAAAAATAAGTACCACAGTTTCTATCCTGCACTGTCTTAATTTAATACTTTTGTCTTCAGTCACATATACTTAAAACTAAAGAAGCTTTTATAACTCTAAACAATGCAAAATAAAAGATTTTTCTCTATAAACATGTTCAGCATTGAATGTAGGGAAAAACTATGCACTTTTCTCCATTTAATACATTCTTTTTTAAAGTTTAAAATTTATATTTTATAAACTATATATTATAATGCAGAAGTGCAAGTTTGTCACCATTCTCTACCATTCAAAGCATATTCTTCTGTTATGATTGACATTCCTAATAGTAAATCCATTCACTTGGAACCAAAAACAAAAAAAAAGATAGCACAAAAATTTCCCAGAGGTTTTCTTTCATTACTCAATAGGCTTGTAACTCTTACAGTCAATGACTGGTTCATTTATGCAGAAATTCATCTGTTCTTCTACATTATCATATAAATTATGGTCTGTTTGTTAAATCTGACCTCTCTGTGTCTCTATAATGGTATTTGAGGAGGCTGTGCTTTATGCATCTGGGGCTTTAAATCAAGCAGACTTAGCTATGTTAGCTGGTTCTTCCATATGCCAGGTTGAAGCTGAAAAAAATTACATCATTCATGCTGGGAGTCAAGCAAAGCATACATAAACAATAGATTTGGTATGTTCATTTTCAGAAAATCTGCTCATTCTTAAGCTCCTTTTCTTAGAAAGGATATTAAATTATTCTTAAGCTCCTTTTCTTAGAAAGGATATTAAATTATTAGGAAGGGTTCAGAGAAAGTCTAGTAGGAAGTTATCTGAGATAGAAAGGCTGTCAATATGAAGATAGGTTAAGAGTTCTTAAAATTGTTCTCAGCAATGGGTCAGTTGCAAAATCACTTTGTTAATCTGAGGATGACCTAAGAAGGTCGAAACATCATTCTCTACTTTATTTTAATAAAAGTTTTAATATCCATACCAACTATCTTGAGATACAAAATTATTTTCTCCTTAAAAAGAGCTAGAGGGGATTTATTCAGGCACTTAAGATTGTAATGGGAAATGATATTGTTGATATATCTTTTCTTTTTGTATTTAAGAATGAGAATGGAAAGTATACCAAACATAAATATCAATTTTGGAAGGGAAGAAGTCATCGACATCTAATGTTTATTTTTTGAACAGGGTATCTGGCCTTGGAATGAGTTGCTTTCAGATGAGGTAGATGCTGCAGTTAACTTAAGGGACTTTAAAGGTAGACTTGATAAGTATTTGATTGATAAAGTTGGCTTTGAGTGTTTTATTTTAGAGTTCAGTGTAGTGGTATGGATAGCCTAGAAGGATGAACAAGTCCATTGTTAACTTAAAGGTTGTTTCTTGGTCATTGTTTAGGTTTTTAAACATCTGAAACCACAAAGAAAAATCATTTTGTGTAATCAGTGCACTAGATTATGTGACAAAATTTAAAGGATAAATAAGGGAGTGCAAAGATTGTTTTTACAGAATAATTTTGCATTCAGTAAAGCACAAATTCCTTAAAACTCAGTAAAATTTAAATCTTGCTTCTCAATTTCAATTTCCAAAATCTTAAACTGCAAATAGTAGAGTTATTAGATAAAATTTTACTCAGAATTAAATGAAGAACAATGGTAAGATTAATGCATTGTGAAATTTCTTATTACCGAATGATTTTGCACTCAGTAAAATTTTTAACTTTAATAAGTGCAATAAATAATATAGTGTGAAGTTTTTTGTTACCACAAAGCTCCACACTGCTCCATTCAGTAATAATTTAAACTCATTTTTTGGTTCTTATTGCATTTTTTTAATGTCAAGATTTTAATGGGCTCACTTTTGGTGGTCGAATTTTAACAAGTGGTGAATTGGTTTGGAAATAGCATACCTCATCTCTTCCCTTTCACAATACCACTACTTTAAAGTAATAAGAACAAGGACCGCTGGTTAATGTGTTTTCTTACAGCAAAGCCACATCGGACTATCGACTGAGCCCACCGAGGGGAATCGAACCCCTGATTTTATAGTTGTAAATGCATAGACATACCGCTGTACTACTGGGGGCAGGTTACTGTTAATAGTTCTATTAATAACTACACACTTTACAAACTAACTAGCATGATTAAACTCTTAACAATCACATTTAATGATGCATTACTTAGTAGTTGTGTAAGACTACTTTTGATTTACAGTTACAACTTGTGGTACAAATTACAATAAAAATTTAAATTGTAGAATTTTAAATACAGCCTAGAGTACAATGATGAATAAGTTATATTACAATATCTTAAGTTTACAAAAATTAAATATGATACTTATAATAATACATGTATTTCACAAAACGTTAGTTATTATAATAATAAAAGAAAACTCACCACTATCCCCGATTATAAGAAGTTTAAATAAATGATCATACTCTCTTGACATAGCTTAGGATAATAAATATAAATCTGTTGTTTCTATTATTAATATTTTGCTAAAACTCAGTATAACTATAAGTTTTAATAACTTTTTTCTTACAAAAGTAATACTATTGTCAATGTACAACTTATACTACATGGGCGTTATATTGCAACTCAGATTTGCGTTTCCGTCTGTAGCTTAGGCATTCTGGTGACGAACATTCGCTTCACACCAATGAAATAAAAACTATTCAATATTAAAATTTAAATAAATAATTTTGATATTTGTTTCTGTGTTTTTGAATTTCGTGCAAAGCTACTCGAGGGCTATCTGCGCTAGCCTTCCCTAATTTTGCAGTGGACTAACTAGTCATCACCACCCACCGCCAACTCTTGGGCTACTCTTTTACCAACGAATAGTGGGATTGACCGACCATTATAACGCCCCCACAGCTGAAAGGGCGAGCATGTTTGGCGCGACGGGGATGCGAACCTGCGACCCCCAGATTACGAGTCTCATGCCTTAACCCACCTGGCCATGCCGGGCTTGAAATAATTTTGAAACATTTGTCATGTTTAATACTGGTACAATTATTAAAATATAATTTTTTCAATAAACTGAACTAATTTTAATCACACATCATCAGCTTTACATCAAATGTATTTTTTTATTATGATCACGATTATTATTGCAAGTTGTTCAGTCGACATAAATGGGTTAATATTTTGAAAATACCTTGTATTTCCAGCGTGATCTGCACTTATGCAACAAATGGACTAAACAACGACTTCAGATACCTTAATGTTCAGAACATCCATCCTTAATTTAGAACTGCAAATTAGAAATAGAGAGATCAGTCAACGACATTTTGTGGCTAGATAGTTGCTCTTAACCGAATAGCAAAATTAATTGCTGCGGCTATAATATTTCCATAACTGAAGTAAAGAGCGTGTTCAATGGCACATCATAACTCAAACCTTAGACTTGATAATGCACGACAAAGCACACTAAACGCAATGCCTCGCCCAACTCTGCATTTTGAAAGAAGCAATTAAATACTTTAAGTTTCAATCCGTTGTTAAAGTGCACAAAATATTAAACGTAATAAGTAACTAGTGATCACTAAATTTTAATCACATTTCATTTCTATTAATGTTAATAAAATAATAACATAAAGCCCCCATAATCAGTCTTTATGAGTTTAATTAATATTTCATTATTATAGTTTTGTTTGGAGATGTTGATAGCCTACAAGATCGCTAATCTAGTTAAAACATAAAGTCATTACAATACGTAACATTTATCCATGCAAAAAGATAAATATATGTTTGTGATATTTTGACACCTTGTTTTACGAAAATGTCATCACATATTAGGAGGACATTTACATGAAAATTTAGAGAAAAAAGCTCAATATATTTTAAAATAGAGATGCTTTTCTTCCAGATAACTGCTAAGTAGTTAACACGTTGACAATGCTTGAACAAACAATCTGAACAAGGAGGCAGTTTGTAAGTTTTCAGTCCACAGGTCGTTTATTTTTGGATCTGTTAGTTTCCACCTCTAAAGTTGGTAGGTAAATATTTACAAATTGTTGAGCAAATTCGAAGATAACTCCCATTATTTTCTAAGCTACTTCAATGTTTGCTGTTTTCCTTGGTCCTTACTCAGAAGATTAAGCGCTGACAATTTACCTTTATCTGCGAATGAACTGATAATGTCACATCCTGTGAATGAGTACAACCCAAATGGGCCACTGCAAACGCCTGCATCCCATGTGGTAGCACCATTTCCAACATCAACGTAAGTTATGTGTGTTTGGAGTCCAGATTGAACAAATATCTTTGCCATATATTTCTTCATAGAAAGTTACTGCTAGCAGATAGTACTTATGTACTACATGTAGTTCGATTCTGGTATCTGGTTTTTCTTGATTTGACTCGAGCTGCTGTACTTCTTGACTTTTCTTTCCATCAAGTTTGTAACATTTAGCACCACATATATCACCCTGTTGTCTAATGACGTTAGACACTGTGGCCGCATCCATCCACGAAGTAGAAACTTAATTAGGCTTGCTTTGATTTTAGAGTTGGCGAGAAATTTTATTCATTAGCTTACACTCTATCTAGAACATATATTATTGAACTTCATAATGAATTCTGTACACCTAGAACTCTCTATATTCTTTATGCTGTTTCTTGTAAACAATGTTAGTTCTCTAGCTTTGGTTTCTCACATGCAGAGCGATTCTCAGTATGGATGAGGAAACTTGTCCAAATTATTTTTGGTCACCTTTTGTTTGATGAATGAGCACCATCTCATTTATTATGGTTGCAGAAGGCTGAAGAATTATTTCTGCCACAGACAAGTTTTTCTGCAACTTTTTGCCAGAGAGGATTTATTGGTCTTCCGTGGTTTGCCATCTAGTGTTGCAAAAGACCAGGACATAGGTCCAAGAAGAAAACATAACACATATTTCATGTTTAGTTCCTTTCTTGTTAAAGTAATCAAAATAATATTTCCAAAGAGCACTCGATTACATTTTAATATCATTTTTCTTTTGAATTTTTTTTAGTTTTCTTGACACTTTTTTGAAAATTAGAAAAAATTTTCAGTTTTTTTTTTTTGCTGATGAGATAATGAAAGGCGACTTTTGATGAATGAACTTCCAGGAATTATTTCTTAAACTTGTCATATGCAGTGGGTTCTTTGGTTTGTGCTTTTCGTAAGTCATTGACAATGTTTTTTGGGGCAGTTTTTGAAGTGGACAGACTAACAAGGTCGTAGTTAGTTTCGAAAGGATATATCCAATTATCTAACTGTTGACAACAGATGTAACTGCTGCTTCATCCTTTTTTGTTTATTCTTGGGACCTGCAGTTCTACGTGGTAAATATTTGATTTTACTGAATTTACCATTTCACAGGACTGAAGCAGAAGACCTGAGCAGTATTCACATGATAGGTAATATCAAAAGATAGTCCTTGTTTCGAGATGTATTTTGACACGTTACCTGGGGTTTAGGTATCTTTATTTTCAGATTCATCTGTGACTTGATCTACAGGTATCCTTTCAAAAGGGTTGTGAGCTTCTAATTGGACAGCGGATACATCTTTCATGAAATGCTCAAATATCGTAGGAAGTGTAGTTGCCAAGTTTGATATGGTGTCATAGTACACAAGAAGATGTGTGTGTGTTTTCTTAGGCTATCTGCTGAGTCCACCGAGGGGAATCGAATCCCTGATTTTACACAGGAAGATAACGGACGTAGTTTGTTTTATAGTAGACAAAACACCACAGAACCATACGGTGGTTTTATAACCAATTGCTTTCTCGTGATACACGAACGAGTTGAAGAAGTAAGTGCTTCGATGAGAGACAACCAAAACGCAGTGAGTGTTCCATTGTTTTTATCGTCGGAAGAAACTCAGATATTCTTAAAATAGGCTAATGATAGAGACAACCGCCTATTAGTGAGGGTTGAGAGGCGTGTTTGGATTGTTATTGCTTTGCTTATATCATTGCAGGTATGAGCTAGGGATATAAACAGAAGAAGGTAGGCGTATTGTTTTTAGCTGGGAAGATTCCAGTTTCTTTTAAATATGTTACGCCATTCTAAATGTTACTGGACAACTGTATTCGTATAACTGTATGCATTGTATATTGTCAATATAATGTTGGCGTTGCAACCTTTGGAGTAACCGCTGATCTTTTTTAAGATTGGGGTTATCCCCTGTTGTGCTTTGCTAATTATTTCTGCAAAATGTGTGTCTGTTCTGTGTTAATTTTCTATTGAAGGTTAGTCCAAAAAACTTGATACTATTTGTTAATTTAATTTGTGTGTGGTAGAGCTCTAATTTAACAGTCGAATTGTTTTTTATTTTTCTTTAACCTGCGCTAAAAGATAATGGCTTGAGTTTTCGAGGGATTTAGCGGCTCAAGGTGTTGCACCACGTGACTATGTGGTTGAGAGTAGCTTTTAGGCTGTCTCATGCCGGTAGAGCAGGGGCTCGCAAACGTTTTAAATCTGCCGAGCTTCACATCAAAAAGAAATTCCTGAGCCTTAATTAGAAAAATACACTAAAAATAAAAAGAATCGATTACTAGTACCAGATAAAGTTTACTTCAAGCTTTTAGAATATAAGTTTATTAAAAATATCAATATTAAAAAACTTTCTACTTTTATCTACTTGTTCAAAAATTTCTGCTTGTAAAATTTATATCAGCAAACGTACAGTGTACTGATTTATTTATTAGTGGCTCGGATGGACTTGCTTTCGTTCACAAAGTTGTTCAATATTTGGAGTTATGGTTGTTACCTGTAAGCGCAAATCATCTTCAATATTTAGTCTGTTTCTAAATTTGGTCTTTGTAGCTGTATAGAGCAAAAATGTTTGTTCACAAAGATATGCTGTTGGAAAACGCATCAAATTTTCCAAAGCTCTGTTACTTATTTCAAGGTATTCCATGGCCATCTGAATCCAAAATTGTGTAGTTTCTTCCTGCTGAAATTTTGTTTTTAGGGTGAAATCAGTTGAAATTTCTATAAACTGTTCTTTCTCTTTGAAAGGTAAATCGTTGGTATTTGCAGAGTCAACAAAAAGATTTTGAATCCATAATAATTTTTCTAAATGAAAGAGAAAGAATCTCCAGTAATTGTACACAAATCAGATATGTGCTGCAAGACTGAAACTTTTGCATCTTCACTTAAGGAAATTTCATTTAAAAGTAAAAAAAAACTACTGAGATTTTCGAAACAATCAAGTTCTTCATAAGTATACTTTCATTTCAAAGTTTTAGCTTATGTTGAAGTGCTTCCATTTTACTCTGAGCTTTGAAGTACATTATCTAGTACTCTGCATTGTAGCATTTACTTCATTTAGATAGGCAAATACGTCCGAAAGGTAAGCCACTTTCTGTATCCAGCATTTGTACTTTAATCTGTCTGCAAGTTCAAAATGGCATTCAGATAAAAAGAAACCTATCTCCTCACGTAGTTCATAAAACCGAGCGAGCACTTTTCCCCGAGAAAGACATCGGACTTCAGTAAAAAGCAGCAAATTTCTATGCAAACTTCTCATATCCTCACAGAGTGAATTGAAGATCCTCGCATTGAATGGTCTTGATTTTATAAAATTAACTATTTTTAAGTATTCTGGTATTCGTTTCATTGCAAGTGCATGACGATGAAGACAGCAGTGGATATTTTCGAAGTCCGTATTTTTCTTTTTTTATGCGTGCCACTGCACCTGAAATTTTTCAAATCATAGTTGTAGCCACATCAGTGCAAATACTTGAGCAAAGCTGCCATTAGATCTCATGTTCTTCCATAAATAAATCGATCAGTTTAAATATTTCTTTGTCTGTTGTTTGAGTAGGCAAAGGTTTGTTAATTAGAATTTCTTCTTCAAAACTAACTTTGTGAATGTAACGAAGAAACAAAAACAACATCGCATAGCCTGCAACATATGTTGATTCATTTATCTAAAGCAAAACCATTGCACTCGCTTTTACTCGCCTTATTAACTCCGTTAAGCAATTTGCTGACATATCCTTGATTCTTCGAGAAACAAGTAGACAGAAAGAGGCACAAGGCTAATGTTTTTAAGAATTTTTTCATCAATCGTACACTCTACCAAACCTTTTGCAGATGGTTTTATCAAATCTTCTGAAATTGTATGAGCTTCACCTACTTTTGCAATACGGTAACTAACACGATATGAAGCAATAAGTGCACTTTTGTTGTCCTGATGAACAAACGAACGAAATGTAGCTTTTCTTGCATTTAAATGTAAACACTTTCTTTTAAACTACTCGGAAGTTGGATTTTTTAACTGGGAGTGTTTGGTCTCTAAATTCTGTTTTAACTTCGCTAAATGCAAACTACTGTTACTCAACACACAACCCACTAGGTCCATCTTCATTATTTGTCCATGTTAAATAATATTCAATAAAACTTTCATCATACTTTATTTTCTTTCTTGCTTCATCATGTGGTGACGTGCTTGCACACGACGATAACGCTGACGAGTTTGTATTAGGTATACGCATAGAAAGATTTTTACTCGTATCTTATCAATTACTGATATTCAGCCACTTATCCATTATAAGGGTGACAACTAATTATTAATTTGTTTAAAAACGTATTATTATATCTTTGGCACTTCAAAAGTATTTTCACAAACACAAAATAGCTTCTTAATGAAAACTCGTTCAAGCACTCGAGTTTTGTCATCATACAATGACATGCTGACCTGCACTAGTGGTTAGAAGAGTCGAGGTTAACTCACACAATTTTGTAAGTCGTTGCAAAGCTGCATCTAACTTGACATTTGAAAACAATAAAGTAATTAATTCACTGTTGTTTTTTTTAAATCAACGTTAGCATATAAAACCGAAAGTTAACTTTTCAAATGATGAATATCAAGTTACTCTCCATAATTATCTTGCAACGATTTTAATTATAATTCAGGAAATATTATTTGTTCTCTTTCTGTTTTTTAGTCAAGCTTTAAAGCATAATTTCAATTTGGCAGGAAATTGCATCTAAAATTTCTAAAGATAAATTTCTGCATGTTATTTTAATATTTTCTCCGAGATCATTTTCTCAGTAGGCGTCCTTCGCTGGGACAGTGGTACGTTTTCGGATTTACAACACTAAAATTAGAGTCCTTTCAGTGGACATAGTAGATAGCTCCATGTGGCTTTGTTGTAATAAAAATACACACAAACACACTCGCTTAGTGGAGGGGTGTAATCCATCAACCACTGTCCAAAATTCATCGAAATTGTAACTTTTTGTTGTTTTTTGCAGAACAGCTACCAGTTCATTCACTTTATCCGTACAGTAGGATACGTCAAATATCCTATTCTATATAATATCAATTATAACATTTATATATGGAAAAAAATACTCGCAATTATATTCAACAAGAAATTAAATTCAAAATCTCTGAGATTCGATGAAAGTGCTTGGCCACAGGTAAAGGTTTAAGTATCTCAGTTGCCAAAGTGATCAACAATATTTTGAAATAAGTCAATGAGTTCTTCCTTGTATTCAAAAACAGTTTCAACAAGACAGCGATTATAATTCCAGTAAATCGAGTCACATTCGAGAATCTTTTCTTCAGTTTAGTATCTAATAGGTGCACACGTTTTGTTGATTTCGCAAAAAAAAACAACACACAAGAGATTGATTTAACTTTTCCGTGATGACGAGAAAACCCATTTGTAGAGAAAATTATATATTTCAAAACGGCTGGTATGGATAGAGAAAGCACTAGTAGAGGAGCGAACAAATTTCGACCTTCTTCGGTCATCGTCAGGTTCACAAAGAAAGAAACAAGTAAATGACCGATAACTGACCACACGTTTAAAGGCAGCTGTGTAATTGAGTGCAGAAATGTAGAGGGCGTTCTTAGATGTTGGAGATATTTATTAATATAGGTATAAAGGTGTTCCTTTATATTGGTTTATTGTGGGCTTGAGTTGTTGTATAAGTAAGGCTTCTTTAATTTTAGGTTTGTTTACGTTTGTTTCTTTATTTAGTATTTGGGTGTTTTTTTGTGGTTATGATGTGTTTATTTGATTTGCAGTGTTCGAAAACGTGTGAAGGTGACTTTTTGTGTTCTTTGAATCTGGTTTCCATTCTTCTACTTGTTTCTCCAATATACCTATATACCTATATTAATAAATACACCAAACATCTAAGCACGCCCTCTACATTCCTACACTTGATAACACAACCGCCTTCAGCTACCCTTTCATTCTTTCCTTGTGAACCTGACGATGACCAAAGAAGGTCGAAACGTTGTTCGCTCTTCTACTAGTGCTTTCTCTATCCATACCAGCCGTTTTTAAATATATGATTTAAGTTTTGCATAGATTGTGACAACACTAACTTCGATCTATGAAGCCCATTCAGCTTATTGAACTTCATGCTTGCCTCATCATAGTTTACACAACAAATGTTGACCGAATATTTAATTCATTGACTAAATTAAATACTATCTTGAATAAACCCACAGCTGTTCCATCTGCACTAAGATCTGTAAATCACAGAAATTTATCGCATATTTCGCCATCTTTAGTCACATTACACAACACCAGAAAGCTGAGAAATGGTTCTTGTTTCAGTAGTTTCATCTAAGAGAAGAGCCACAAATGGAGAATCACTTATTTTGCTTTTAATTTTATTCAACAATACTTACCCTTTACAATTAATGAGGTCATTCTGGATTCTGTTTGACAGGCCAGAAAAAAAAACACACGATTTCTCTAAATGGGAGATCAATATTGGATCATATTTCTTGCACAAATTTACCATTTCTACATAATTGTCTCGGTTAGCAGACTCCAGTAATTCATCATGACCTTTAAATGCTAACTGTTGTTCACCCAAACATCATACTATGTCGATTAATCTTTTTAAAATGTCTCTGTTCCTCTTCATCGTTTCTTTGTGCATTTGCACAATTATTTTATGTTGGAATTCAATCCATCATTTTTCAATTCTAGCTAGGCCTGGAGCTGAAAATATATGACTGGAGAAGTTTTCATGTCTTTTAACATAAATTATTTAAACATCATTATTTAAATTATGATATTATTTAAATAATCAAATCCGCTAGAATTCCATGTACCAAATTCACTATTAAATAATAAACACGGCCACCAGAAACGTTTCTGCAAGTTATAACAAACAATTAACCAAGTTATCCTGATATATTGGTTTACATTGAATTTTTGAGTGCACTGTTTTGTTTTTCTAGTCAAGCTTGGAGCTGCCATTGGTCTACCATTTCTGATGATGCTTTTTTATCACGAAAACTCTTTGTACCAAACTTGTTTACTAATAAACTTTCAATAGTACAGTTACAATTTTTCGTATTATCTTTTGAACCACATTCAAATCTGAAAGCACCTGCACATCACATGACAGCAGACCACCAGTGCAAGGTGCAGTTCATGGAAAAACAAAAAGTTTTCAAATATTGCAAGAAAATTAACTACACATTATTATTTTTTCTTATTGTATTTGATTTGTATTTTGTACATTTTAATTTATAAAACAGTAATTGTAAAACGCTATTTATAACTTATATACTTCGCTTAAATTTTTTAGTGATTTAACTAATTTAATACTTAGACTATAAATTGTTAGTAAGTTCCAAATTTGCATTATTTTACTTGTAATTGCTTCCTTTATGATACAGATGAGGCCAATATAACATTTAAATATGTTTTTTAAATACAAGTATGAATTTAAATTTTTTACTCAGAAAATTATTCATGTAAGAGGCATTTATAGTTTTAAAATATGTTATGTAACAAAAATGTTTTTAGTTAGAAATAAAGCCTTTTCTAGTATGAAAAAGAGCTAAAATCAACTCAAAAATTGAAGCATTTTGCAAGTTGTAATCGAGATTCTTCCCAGCAGTGCTTTCGCTCGCACAAGGTGATTCCTGATTATGTACGATATAGTAAAGTGTTTTCGTATGAATCAGTTGCAAGTTCATAACGTCATATTTAGCTGACATTTAAAAATTAATTTTCTTAACATATATTGGGGAAGCACTGTTTCCCTTGCTTTCTTTGGTTATTGGTTAACTACAGTTGGTATACTATAAACCTCGGAACTGTGATTAATACTTGTTAATGGGGAACTTCAGATATATTGATCAGGACCATTTATATATTTCGAAAATTACAAGCCATTTAACTTCAGTGGATTCACATCGCACATTATAATTTGTGTGTGTGTGTGGAAACGTTATTTAACTTTATCGGTGGAAACTGGACAAAGAAAACAGAGCTAGCTAGCTTTCCGTTTAGTGAACTGTACTTATATCAACTCAAAATTAATTCGCTCATCGTAAACTCTCAATAAGATATCGAGTTTTAGACCAAATAGAAGACTGAATATTGTTTGTAAGTTTGTAAAACTTTGGTGTGTAAATTATATTTGTAATAATCGTTATTATAAATTGTATTGTTGTTTGTGTATTGTCACTTGCTAGTACAGCGGTAAGTCTACAAATTTAAACGCTAAAATCAGGAGGTTCGAATCCCCTCGGTGGGCTCAGCAGATAGCCCATTGTGGCTGTGCTATAAGAAAAGCCCCCAGTGGCTCACCAGTATGTCTGCGGACTTACAACGCTACAATTCGGGTTTTGATACCCGTGGTGGGCACAGTACAGATAGCCCATTGTGTTGCTTTGTGCTTAATTCAAACAACAACAGCTTTAAGAAAAACACACACAGTTTGTGTGTTAAATATATATTAAAATATATTTGTATTAAGAAAGAAAACAGCGTGTATCAATCTTGTTAGCAATTATGATAAATTGGATATATATATTGACATGTATTTAACTTCTAAATTACAATTTACAGTCACGTGAAAAAGTTAGGACACCCTATGTATTTGTGTAACATTTTTGGATATATAGATATTTATCTCAATTTCAACAATATTGAGAGATTATAGGAATATAACTAAACAATTTAAGCTGAAGAAAAGGCTTTTCAAGATCTTCTGTAAATGTAATTCTACAAAAATGCATATTCTAACTGAGGAAATAGTTAGGACACCCTACCACGTAATAGCTAATATTACCCCCTTTGGCTGAAATAACTGCAGTGAGACGCTTCTTGTAGCCATCTACCAGTCTCTGACATCGGTCTGAAGAAAGTTTGTTCCACTCCTCAATGCAGAATTCTTTCAGCTGTGAGATGTTTGAGGGGTTTCTTGCATGTACAGCCCGTTTCAAATCACCCCACAGCATCTCAATGGGATTAAGATCTGGGCTTTGACTCAGCCATTCCAGGATTCTGCATTTCTTAGTTTTCAGCCAGTCCTTGGGGGATTTAGTGGTATGTTTTGGGTCATTGTTGTGTTGCATGGTCCATTTCCGCTCCAGCTTTAATTTTCGTACAGATGGTCTCACATGATCCTCAAGTACCCTTTGATACACAGTAGAATTTACACTCATAGAGATTGTGAGCTGTCCAGATTCTACTGCAGCAAAGCAGCCCCAAACCATGACACTTGCACCGCCATGCTTCACAATTGGTATGAGGTTCTTTTCCTGGAATGCTGTATTTGGTTTATGCCAAACATGTCCGCAGTTCTGGTGTCCAAATAATTCAAGTTTGGACTAATCTGTCCAAAGAACATTATTCCAGAAGTCCTGGTCTTTGTCTACATTCTCTCTGACAAACTTCAGTCTGGCCTTGATGTTTCTCTTAGAGAGCGAAGGTTTCCTCCTTGCACACCTCCCATGCAAGTTAAACTTGTGCAGTCTCTTTCTGATTGTAGAGGCATGCACTTTCACATCAACAGTAGCCAGAGCCTGCTGTAGGTCCCGTGATGACATGTTAGGGTGTTTGGAGACCTCTTTTTAGCATCTTGCGGTCTGCTCTCGAGGTAAACCTGCTTAAATGACAAAACCTAGGCATGTTGGCAGTTGTTTTGAAAGCCCTCCACTTGTTAACTATTTTCCGGACAGTGAAATGGCTGATTTCAAAATCTTTTGGGATCTTTTTAAATCCCTTACCAGACTCATAAGCTGCTACAATTTTCTTTCTGAAGGCCTCAGACAGCTCTTTTGCTCTCACCATGGTGCTCACTTTCACTTCAACAGTCAGGAGCACATCAAACTAAATGTCTGAGGTTTATATAGAGCAAGCCTCATTCAGAATGCTGAGTAACGATCTTCTAATCATGTGCACCTGGTGTGATACACCTGTGTGCGAGTTGAGCCATTTTAAGTGGGAATAAATGTGGGGGTGTCATAACGTTTTCCTCAGTTGTCTCCCGCTAGTACAGCGGCATGTCTCCGGATTTACAACGCTAAAATCAGGGGTTCGATTCCCTCCGGTGGGCTGAACAGATTGCTCTTTGTGGCTTTGCTATACGAAAAACACACACACACATTTTCCTCAGTTAGAATATGCATTTTTTGTAGAATAACATTTAGAGAAGATCTTGAAAAGTCTTTTTTTCAGTTTTAATTGTTTAGTTATATTCCTATAATCTCTCACTATTGTTAAAATTGAGATTAAATATCTATATATCCAAAAATGTTACAAAAATACAGAGGCTTTCATAGGGTGTCCTAACTTTTTCACATGACTGTAACTCAGCTGTAGGATATTTGAAATTGTAATATCTAGTATAATAAACTGAAATCTCGTGTCCCATATCCGAATCAGAGAAAATCCGAAAGAAATTCAAATCATTATACAATTTATATTTTTCAGTTCCAACAATATTTGAACAAGTTTAATCATTGAGGCTTTCTTGAATTATCCTCCCTCGAATAATATTACAGGTAGCCCGGAATAGTCAGGTGGGTTAAGGCGTTGGACTCGTAATCTGAGGATCGAGGGTTCGAATACCCGTCGCACCAAACATGCTTGCCCTTTTAGCCGTAGGGGCGTTATAATGTGACGCTCAATCCCACTATTCGTTGGTAAAAGAGTAGCTCAAGAGTTGGCGGTGGATGGTGATGACTAGCTGCCTTTTCTCTAGTTTTACACTGCAAAATTGGGGACGGCTAGCGCAGATAGCCCTCGTGTAGCTTTGCGCGAAATTAAAAAAACAAAACCCTCGAACAATTAGAAAAATATAACAAAAGTGAATTGTTTGAAGTTGTCAAAATTTTGTAATTGGAGGTTAAAAAAAAACAATGAGTAAAAATGAACTGAAAAGCATTTTGTTGAAATATTAGTCGATGATGGTTTGTTGTTTGAGGAAGCATTAGAGGAATACTCTAGTGTCTCCACTAGCCGATCAGAGTTGTGTGATAAAGATAAGTTAGAAATTCAGTTAAAACTCAAACAAATCGAACTTTACGAAGCCCGTATCAAAGTGGAAAGAGAAAGTAAGCACTCTCGAGGCCGAAAAATTCCGTATTGTTGTGGAAAGAGAGAGTAAACGTCTCGAGGCCGAACAAGCCCGTATCGAAGCTGAAAAAATGGAAATTAGACTAATTTCAATCGATCAAAGCAAAATGATAACTTTGAACCCAATCGATATATTAAAGTACCATCATTTAATAAAAATGAAGTTGATAAATACTTCCAATATTTTATGAAAGTTGCCCAAACCATGGAGTGGACTACTGAAAAATAGTCGTTATTATTACAGATTACAGAGTGTTTTGGCTGTTAAAACCCAAGAAGCTTATGCTGCCCTTTCTTTAGAAGATTACACCAATTATGGTAAGTTTAAAGCATCTATTCTCAATTAATACGAGTTCGTACTAGAGGATTATTGCCTAAAGTTTCGAAATTATCGCACGCAAGGTAGTGTGTGTGTGTGTTTTTCGTATAGCAAAGCCACAAAGGGCTATCTGCTCAGCCCACCGAGGGGAATTGAACCCCTGATTTTAGCGTTGTAATTCCGGAGACATACCGCTGTACTAGCGGAGGGCCGCAAGGTAGTAAAATTTATGTATAGAATTCACTTAACGAAAAAGAGGTTTATTTTGATCGAGAGTATAATTCAAAATATATTGACAATAGTTTCCACAAACTAAGAAAATTATGTATAATTGAGGAGTTTAAACGTTGTGCACGTGATGATCTTAACTCTTATATGGATGGAAAGAAAATTGAAACACTACAGGAAGCAGCTGCTCTTTCCGATGATTACATTTTAACACATAAAATCACTTTTAATTAAAATAACTTCCTTCTATATCAACAAAATCCTGTACCTGTTCAATCCATTAAAGTCAACTACTTTTCTTGTTCGACATCTTCTGACAGTCAGGATGAAGCTTCATCAAAAAAATCAAGGCCTGTCTGCCATTTTTGTAAAAAATGTGGTCATGTTATGTTTCAGGGCTGGTTTTTGGAAAAAAAAAACAGAAAAAGAAAAGGAGGCAATACTCGATATATTCGCGTTAACACATGGACGTAGTTTCATCAGATCATCCGAGGTTGTTGATTTGGTCACTGATAATAAGGCTGATGTAGTTAGGAAGAAATTTAGACCTTTTGTGTCTATCGGTTCTGTGTCTTTAATCACCAACTCTTGGGCTACTCTTTTACTAACGAATAGTTAGATTGACCACACATTACAGCGCCCCCGTAGCTGAAAGGGTGAGCATGTTTTGATGTGACGGGGATTCAAGCTCGTGACCCTCAGATTACCAGTCGTGCGTACTAATCTCCTGACCATCCTAGATTCGAAATGGAAAAAGTTCCAAACTGTGCTTATGAGGGAATGTAGACTAGGTTCAGTAGACTGGGTGGTAGTTTATCAGATTATTATTTCCAAAGCATATTATTATAAAATATTGAAAGTTGCTCATGAACATTCCATGGGAGGTCACATAGATATGTGACAAAATTATGAGACATTTGTTTTCACCAAAAATTAGGCAAGATGGTTCTCAGTTGTGGAAAACTTGTCATATCTGTCACTTGTTCGGGGAACCTAACTAGAAAATTTCTGTTGCTTCGTTGAAAACTGTCCCAATTTTCAAAGAACCCTACAGTCGTGTGGTTGTAAATTGCATTGGACCTTTACGGAAAACTCATTCAGGGAACTAGTATTTGTTAACTATCATGTTCATATTCACTCGACTCCCTTTGAGGAAGATTTCACCTAAAAAAAGCTCGAAGACTTTGATTAATTTCTTTACTTGTGTTAGCTTATCCACGAAGTTCAATCTGAACAGAGATCAAAGTTTATGTAGAGATTGTTTCAACAAGTTGTTTATCAGTATGGTGCTAAAGAAATAAAATCTATTGTGTATCTCCAGAATTGCAAGGTGCCCTTCAAATATTCCATTCTACCTAGAAGAATAAGATGCAGAGTTACTGTCTCGATATTTAGAAGGATTGGATGAAGGAGCTAATTTATTTATTATTTTCGGTTCTGGAGTTGTTATAGTTTAGTTCGTTTCAGTTGATGCTTGGTCATTTTATGCATGGTCTTTTGAAGTAGGCTGAAAAGTATAGTTCCAATCTTGGTGACATGATGTTAGTACTGTATGTACTATGTATATAGTATGTATTATGGTACATGCACTCAAAATATCACGAATCTTTAGAAGTTGTTTGGACAGTTAATGATACGAACTACGTTGTAGAAATATCTGATTATCAGAAGATTATTCAGAAGTGTGATATTAATATGTTGAAGCCCTATCACATTCAAGATTCACCCGAAAATACTTTAGCCATTGAGTGTTCTTCTAATACTGATGAGAGAGCTTTGGCAGAAAAAACCTGTAAATGTGAAAATATCAGAGATGAATGTTACATCAAACTGAGTAATTCTGGCATTCTGGGCAATCTTGATTCAAACCTCGACTACTTGCTTCCTGAAGTAAAGAATCAAGTTGCTAGTTTATTGATTGAATCCGATTGTATATTTCTGGACGTTATTAATCAAACGAACATCGCTGTTAATGATATAAATATAGGTGATGATTTTCCTTTGAAACAACATCCTTATCGTATAAATGCAGTTAAGGACGACAAAATTTGTAAATATCTTATATGCTGGAAAACGGCATAATATAGCACAGTAAATCTGATTGGTCTTCACCTTGTGTACTGTTTTCTAAATCTGAGGTACAGACTTATAAAAGTAAGTGCTTTGATAACAGATTCCTGTCCCACTCCAAGAATGGAGGATCGTATTGATAAAATTGGGAAAGCCAAATATATCACAAAGTGTGAACTATTAAAGGCGTAGTTGGCTGTTGCTCTAACTGATAGGGCAAAAGAAATCTCTGTTTTTTTTACTCCTGGTGTATTATACCAGTACAATGTAATGCTGTTTGGGATTGAAAATTCTCAAGCAACTTTTCATCGAATGATAAGTCAGTGCCTCAACAATCTGTCAGATTTTGCTGTTTATGTTAAACATATTGTTATTCATAGTAACAACTGAGAAAAACACTTATTACGAGGTGTTTTTAGAGGCTTAAGAAAGCCAGTTTCTCTGTATGTTTGTTGAAAAGTGATTTTTGTATAACCAAAGGTGCTTACTTAGGTCATGTGGTAGGTCAAGGCTACGTTTCTCCAATTCAAGCCAAGGTTGATTGTACTCTCAATTATCCAACTCCTACCAACAAGAAACGTTTGATGAGAATTTTGGGAATGGCTCGGTATAACAGAAAGTTTTGTAAACATTTTGCTGACATCATTGTACCACTAACAAACATACTGAAGAAAAATCAAAAGTTTAAATGGTCTGAAACATGTCAGTTTGCTTTGACGTTTATTGTGCACTTATCCTGTATTGATGACACATGACCATGATACATTTGCATTAATTATTGACGTCAGCTATTGTAGTGCTGGTGCTATTCTATTGGTATCAGAGGACAAAGGTATCGTTATTTCTCATGTCATTATTCTAAAAAACAAATAATTGTCACAAAAAGAAGTATTCTAGATTCTAGTGTGGAGAAAAAGAAACATCAGCTTTAGTGTTAATTTTAGAGCATTTCAACGTATACATATCTGCATTACAAAAACCAAATGATGCTTGCACTGATCATAACCCGTTGACATTTTTAACTAAATTAAGATAAAAAACAGAATACTGTTAAATTGGAGTTTATCATTACAAGAGCATGATTTGAAGATAATCCATGTTAAAGGAGTTGATAACTGTTTTACTGAAGCGCGTTCACGCGCTATATAGTTTTATGATCATAAGGTTACTTGTATTGAATGTGTTGTGTACTGTCATGGTTATTGAAGTTTTATATTTGTTTGAAAATTTATTATATATATATATATATAATATCTTAGTTAAAAATTGTCTAATGCATTTTTTTATTCTATAAGGAGGGATTGTTTGTTTGTTTTTGAATTTCGCTCAAAGCTACACAAGGGCTATCTGCGATAGCCGCCCTTCATTTAGCAGTATAAGACTAGAGGGAAGGCAGCTAGTTATCATTAACCAGCGCCAACTCTTGGGCTATTCTTTTAACAACTAATGGTATTGACCGTTACATTTTAATGCCTCCACAACTACGAGTTGAATGCCTTAATCACCTGGCCATGTCAGGCCTCTTTAAGGAGGACGATGTGACAGATTTACTATTATATATATCTTTCTAATATCAATGTTTGTTGAAATTTATAGTGAGAAATGTATCTTACTTACAGTCATGTGAACAAGTTAGGACACCCAATGAAAGCCTGTGTATTTTTGTAACATTTTTGGATATATAGATATTTAATCTCAATTTTAACAATACCGAGAGATTATATGAATATAACTAAATAATTAAAACTGAAAAAAGACTTTTCAAGATCTTCTGTAAGTGTAATTCTACAAAAATGCATATTCTAGCTGAGGAAAAAATTTATGACACCCCCACATTTATTCCCACTTAAAATGGCTCAACTCACACACAGGTGCACATGATTAGAAGATCGTTACTCAGCATTTTGAATGAGGCTTTCTCCATTTAAACCTCAGACATTTAGTTTGGTGTGCTCCTGACTGTTGAAGTCTCACCATGGTGAGAGCAAAAGAGCTGTTTGGGGCCTTCAGAAAGAAAATTGTAGCAGCTTATGAGTCTGGTAAGGTATTTAAAAAGATCCCAAAAGATTTTGAAATCAGCCATTTCACTGTCCGGAAAATAGTTAACAAGTGGAGGGCTTTCAAAACAACTGCCAACATTCCCAGGTCTGGTCGTCCAAGCAAGTTTACCTCGAGAGCAGACCGCAAGATGCTAAAAGAGGTCTCCAAACGCCCTAACATGTCATCACGGGACCTACAGCAGGCTCTGGCTACTGTTGATGTGAAAGTGCATGCCTCTACAATCAGAAAGAGACTGCACAAGTTTAACTTGCATGGGAGGTGTGCATAGAGATTTAATTAACTTCTAAATTATACCCTAATTACACAGCCATATGTTTACGACTTTCCACACTAGAAAGCGGATTTTGATACTCGTGGTGGGCATAGCTTAGGTAATACATTGTGTAGCTTTTTTGCCTAATCACAACAAAATTTTAAAATGAATTATAATTTAACTCAGTTTCAGGCTCTTTCAGATTGTAATATGTAACAGATATGACAATGTCATAACTGAGCATGTTGCATTGAAATCTCAGGTGTGGAGCTATTGTCAAGATGCACATTTGTTGAATAAAGCTTGAACAAACGTGGCAACACACACACATAGTGATGTGGTGAGGTTCCAAAATTGTTTTAATTTAACTTACTTGGCCCTTTGTGTTTGATATTAATTATTGGCACTTGTTTTTAAAGTTTCTTATTTGACAAGATATTTTGTTAAATACGCTTTATTAAATATTACAAGTCTCATTTTTTATTGTATTTTTAAAAACAAAGGTGGAAGAGGGAAGGTTGTTTATTTATATTGGTCATAACAAGAAATTAAAAAAGTATGTGTACGAAACCACAAGCTCAATAAACGAGGAAAATCGACACGAAATAAGCTACACAGCCACCATTTATTTACAGAGAACACTCAGTTTATTTTTATGGAAGTAAACAAACAAACACGTCCTTCTAGATCATCACTTATAAACTAAGAACGGCTAACAAAGATAGCACTAGAGTAGCTTTTCGTGAAATTCAACAAACAAAAGTCTTTATTAGATGCTTTAATATTTATTTAAGTAATATTGTGATTTTCTAATAAAACGAATGAAGTTTCAACACTACCTCAAAAATTATATTTTACTTCTTACTTCACTATGTTTCAAATATTGCTAGACTTGTGAAGCCATATTCTGTTTCTTGCCATAAATGACTTGTTTATTACTTGTAAATGTTTATCTACATACTTCTAAACATAACTATTATAATCGAGGTTAATAAAATTAAATACTTTAAACTTTAAAAATGTTGGACTGAAAGAAATAAAGTTCTTTTGTAACAAGAATTGGAAACTTGTTTCTTAACATAATAAATATCAACAATGGAATAAAAGACACACTATTTTCAATAATTGTATCAATATAAAATTAGATGGGAGATTCAACCTTCCTCATGACTGTCCTCATGCCATTCTGTATCACTGTGTCAAATTAGGTGCTGACTGTTCAATAAATGTGAAACGCATAAGGAACAGATACACAAACATATTGATGTTTATTTATATAGAAGATGGGGGGTCCAACACCGACTCTTTCTTGGCTTTCCTTATATAATTCTATATCACTGTGTCAAATTTGGAGCTGATTGATCAAGAAATGTGAGACGTATATGGAACAGATGGATGAAAGGTGCGGACAAACAGACACAAATTTAGCTTTATACAATATAAAAGAATAAAATGAATCATAGAATCTTTAAAATTACATAGATTTATAGAGTAGGATATTCTATGATTTACTTAAACTCATAGAAGTAGTTGCTCTATTTAAAGAGTCTATACATTGAAACACATAATCACAAATAGGTTGGTATTTAATAAACACAGAGAGTGTTTTTACAACTAAGGTCTCTGTAAAAACTCTATATTTTGTGATCGCATTTGGCTACTTAACTTAGTTCATCATGCAGTAATGCTAATAGTGTTTTTTTCTTCACCGTTTATTGCGTTTTCTTAGGTCTTTATATATATCTAGTGATATGTAGTTGTAATACATATACATATATATATATATATATATATAATCAATGGAAAACTCAAACAAAGATGCTAAAGTTTCGTATGGAAAAGTAAATTAAACTTATTTAGAAATTGGAAAATATTTCTAGCAGACTATCAGCCAGCTGTGACAGTATTATAATATTATAATAATATCAAAAAAAGAAGTTAAAAATTAAAGCTGTTCGTCAAATATTTACGTTAATTTTTATTTGTAATTTTGTGATTACAGAGAGAGACAGTGACACAAAATATTTGTAGGCAGGATGTCCGTAGAAGTCTTAGAGAACAATAACTATTATTTTTACAGTTTTAGGTAATGGAACGAGTGCACTGGTAATGGAATGATGGGCGAATCAGTTATCGTGTACCAAGTAGAACAAGGCTATTTCCTTGAGATGGATTTAATACTCATGTTGATTCTCATGCATCCAATTTCGACATCTCTCTGCATGTTACGTACTTTCGTTTCTAAATGATAGTCTCCCTGAAATTCGAGAAGTTGAAAAACGTACGCATATTTTTGTTTTGTTTTCAGGTTCCAGTAACATAATAATTTTCAAACTGTTTAATAAGGTTACATTTAAATTGTAGTCTAGAATGAGCTGAGGTGAAATATTACATGATTGGTATTAATAAAACATCTATAAATAAATAACAGTTTAACCTTTTTATTTAAATTAGTGTTGAAAGTGAATACATTAATCCAGTGTTTGCAAATTGGTGTGTGTACTCCTGTAAAAAAGATAGAGTATTATCAATGGCAAACATTATGGTTTACGGTGCGAAGACACGATAACTTTTCCACAAACTGAAAAGGAGTTCTTGAGTTAAAGTTTCAAACCACTACTAGAGCATGTAATAGCGTTTTTGTTTATATCCGTTCACCGTAATTTTTCAAGCAATATTAATATAAACAAATATATCTTAATTTAAAAAAGTTTTCTTTTAACGCATAAGTTTTAAGATATAATTAATGTGGTAAAATTAAACTGCAAACTTGATCAACTATTTTGTGAAAGATTTAAATGTTAAAATGAGCCCAAATTCGAATTTTTACATCTCTTTGTCCTCGTGACATTTCACTTAATTAACATAAAAATAACTAATATTCACTGATTTAAATTTCTTTGCATTTCTATACAATAAAGACAATTACTTATGGTGTCAAATTATCCCAAAGACAAAAATCAATATTTACCTCAGTATTTCCACGTGCGTACCATAAAATGCTTTAACATAATCATTATTAAATATCTCATCGTCTTTACACTGGTTTATTTATTTAGCCTGAGCTCCGTTCTTCCAATAAAACTTCTTGAATCTTAATATTAACACATTGTTTACGAAATTACTGTATATTGTTAATATACTGCCACATTGACATTCAATCGATATTATTTATGTGATTTGAACATTGTAATGGACTATATCTACCTCACTATTATCTATTAATACTTATTAGAGCTAACTCGTACTACTATTTTAAGAGTAAAAACGAAACCGACGTTCTTTTTGGCATAGTGAAATATAAAATCTTCATTGGATATTTCAGCCGACTACTTTCGGCAACATAGTTCCTGTCATCAGGAGTAGAATGTCCTGAAAATAAATTATAATTTTCTGGAAACTATGTTTAAATAAAGGAAATTAATATATATTTCACACAAACACGTTTAGTGGACTAAAGTGATAGGATATCAAGGAAGTACCGGATCAGATAGAAAGCTCAATATTATTTGTAAGTTTATAAAATTTTTGTATATGAATTATAATTTGTAATACAGTTGTTTTCTAATAACTGTTATTATAAATTGTATTATTGTTTGTAAATTAAAACATATTTGGGCTTAGAAACAAAACTACGTATCAATCTTTTTTGGCAAATGTAATAAATTTGATACACCTCGACATTAAATTAACTTATAACTCTAAATTACAATTTAACTCAGTTTCAGACTATTTCAAATTGTAATACGTAACGTAATGAGTTGGAGACTCGTCCGAGATAAATCGTAATATGTAACACCTGTAATGTAATGTATTATAAAAATTAATAATAATAATAACTCCGTCAGTGAGTTATGTAAATCCTCATAGAGAAAGACCATTTATGCATATATATACAAGTTTCCATATGATAAAGAATATAACATTATTTTATTTATTTTCTAGTACTTTCTTAGATGCATGAGTAAAGGAAAAATAAATAAATCCACAAAAAGTTAAAAAAAAATTAACTCAGTTTCAGATTATTTGAAATCGTAATATGTAACATATGAAATAACTGTCATGCTACCCCACGAATTGTCTTAACTGTACAGAAAGAAGATAGCAGTACATGGTACCAATATATTCTAGAAGGAATCAATTTTACAGCACTACAAAAATAAATCTTGACAAAAACACTACATACATCAAGATCTGTTGTTATGTCGCGGTCCAAAAACGCGTATAAAATTGTCAGCAGAATAAAGTTGTCGCATAAAAGCTTTACGTGATGTTGGTGGGACTCTCCAACAAACTGCTGTAGACTTGAAATGCTCCTCAAACACTGTTAAGTACACATTATATCGTAAAACCGAGACAGACGTAAGTTTGAAAATGGGAAAGAAAGAGACAGAACACCTAAACTCAATAATACTGATGTTAAGTATCTGTAGTTTATGCAACCTTCGGATCAGAAGGAAGACTGTCACTGATAAAGAACCATGTACCAAATGACTGAAAAGTATCCAGATCTTCAATATTAAGAAGACTTGTCGTGTAGCAGTTAAAAAAACAAAACACTTTTACTTCGATCTCCAGATATTATCAAGAGACTAAAAAGTTCAAAAATTGGACTGTTGATAATTAGAAAAGGATATTATGGGCAGATGAGTCTAAGTTTGAAATATTTGACACAAAGCGTATGTTGTATGTTCAGTGGAAGACAAAAACACTTACTTCAACGCAAAGCACCTACTATGAAGCATAAGGAAGGCAGTGTTTTTTCTGCTGAGACAACAGGAGATATTTGCAAAACAGATAGAATAATAGACCAGCACAAGCACCATCAGATGCTGATCCATCATAATATACCCAGTGGTAAGCGTATTATTGGTAAAATATTATACTACCAAGAATATAATGATCCCAAACACTCTTCCAACCTATGCAGAAATTACTTAGCTAATAAAAAACTACTAGAGTCATTCAAATGATGTAATGACCCCCACATAACCCTGATCTCAACCCAACTAAGCATATCCTGGATTTGATAGATCAAAAACTTAAAAAAAAACCAAAAGTTACTTCCAAAGAGTCTGGGAGTCTGTTAGAGACACTTGGCGTAAGATTCCAAAGAACACTTTGATTAAATATGTTGAAACAATACTTAAAAGACGGTCTGTAGTTATTAAAGCAAAAAGGGGGCACACAAAATATTAACTGTTTGCCAATTCATAAATAATAAAAAATAATTAAATAATAAAAAGAAACAGAAATTAGGAGAGCAAGACGTCGGTACTTAAGCCTATAGCGTCCCACATGTGTATCACCCTTCACTGCCTGCAGAAAGTTATGGGAAGGTGACTGCTTTCTAAAGAAAAGAAGAGGAAAAACGAAGTAATAATAATAATAATAATAATAATGAGGTACTACACTTGGAGGTAAGTAAGATAAACTTACCTTCTAAAGTTGGCATTCCAGCCTTCATTATGGTGGTAAGGCACTAATTAGTAGCCCAGTAGACAAAATGCACTAGCATTAAGGGTTTAAACCAGTTATCTAAACTAACTATTATGCTCCCAATCATCACCCATTAAGTCCAATATAACTTCCAGTTTTCAGACTCTGCACAAGCCTTTGTATGTGATAAGGCGTTTATGCACATAAAAGTAGTGCCAAGCTGTTTAAATGACCTCATTACCGACCAGAAATAGTAATCAGAAAAGTTCAATAAAATTTCCTTGATTTTTAATTATTTACATTTATTTAATACATTGCTATATTTATCACAGAATATTTTATTTGGAGTTATTAAGTAAAACTTGTCTAATCCGGAAACTGGATAAGGCGAAAACCTGGAGAAGCCAGAAATACCAAACTTTTGCAGCATTATCTTAAGATTTCTCTTATAAAAGACCCTCTATATGGCGGAACCTGCGTAACGCAAACGGAAAACATTCACCTACCTCATTTATCATTTTAGAACTTGAGTAAGGCGGAAAAAAATGTTTTTGATTAAATATTAATAAATTCTTGTTTAATTAATAATTTCTTTAAATATTAATAAATTCTCGGATATTTTGTTACAGTAAGTATTGGTCAAATATATTCTGTTCTTTTTTTCCGCCGTAATTATTCAGGAGGTCGCTATTCGAAAGAACGATTTACTGTACTTTTGATCCCATTTGGTGATGAAAAACTAGAGAAACCATAGGTAATAAATAAAGTGGAAAATCCGCGCTGTTTCAAAAATGTAAGGAATTATCAATTTCCTGTGCAATGGAAAGCGAATAATAAAGCGTGGATGACAAGTGCTATATTCGAGAAATTTTGAACAAATTAAACAAAAGAATGTAACGCAACTTTCAAATGTTCGTTTAGTCTTTCTACCTCCATGCACAACATCAGTTCTACAGCCAATAGATAATGGAATTATACAGTGTATACAATTGAAGTACAGAAAATTGATGCTTCAACATATTATTGCAAACACGGACAACTGTTAGAGAGCATCTGAAATGACCATGAAAATTACGTGTTAGATACAATTGCATTTTTAAGTCATTCAATGGAATGCGGAAAAGATGAATGCATGATAAAGTGCTTTCAAAAATGTGGGTTTATTCTTGATAATGGCGAAGATTGTGGAGAAGTTGTTTGTTGTTACGATTCTAGTGAAATCCAAACTCTGATTGAGAAAATTGATGCAGATGATTCTGTGAACGCAGAAAGTTTTGTGAACGTTGATAAGAATGTTTTAACAGAAACTGATGAAATTGATTTAAAATCTATAATAGAATCTTAAGATAGTAACAGTGTGAGAGATTTAGATAATGAACAAAATGGAAAATATAGTGAGGACATGGAAATTCCTATTTCACTGCATGTGTTAAGTTATATTAACGCTATCAAATTGTACGCAAAATAGAAGGGGAAAATGAACTTCATGAAAAGGCTGTAGAATTGACGTTCTCTTTCAACCGCATGAAAAAGCCCATTAAAAAAACGAAACAGTTGAAACTGGACACTTTCTTCAAACAAACTTGATTAAGATTTTGAGTACTTAGGTATATTTTGAATGTCTATTTTTGTTTATATTCTAATAAATATAACATAAACAATATAACAACTTTATTCACAAACGTCTTACTTCCCTTGAGTCAAGCAAGTAAAACCTTTCGCTCAAAAATTACATATAATTAAAGAAATACATATTTACTGTATAAACCGGAAAACGTGCTTAAACCGGAAATTTTACTCGGTAACGTGCGATTCCGCCTTAGGCAGGTTTTACTGTATATCCATTAAATATTAATTTTGTATCAATAATTCAACATTAATAATGAAATATTATAATTTATTATAAATTTTACAAAATCTGAATAAATGTTACTTAATAAATGTTACAAATGTTATAATGCTTATAACACATAATACATTTTATTATGTAACAATAATACATTATTATTACAAGAGGGTTAAACCATATATTGGAAAAGAAGAATATCTTGTTTTATCAAAAATGTTTATATTGATATCATTATCAATTATTTTAATTTCTAGATTCAAATAGTGTGTCTTTACATTAGAAACTAAAGTAGTTTTAATTGCTAATGCTATCAAAAAATAGTGTTAATAACATTATTTCTCTCAAGAGTATTTATACCATTTAAATCATTTATATTTTTATAAGTTAAAATAAACATACCTGGATTTATGTAACTTTTAATAAACCTATTTTCATAAAACGCAGTCCTTTTTTTTATTAGTTTTATTTTACTGAACTGTTGAGTATTAATATTCTATTAATATATATATATATAACAGGGGTTAAACATTATGATTTATGCAGAGAACAGAAATTTACCAAAGAGTTCTCATCCTATCTCTGATAACTGTTTACATTTCAGAGATCATAGGAACTAGTGAGTATCTGATATGCAATATAAAGTTTCATAAAACGTAAAAAATGGCAATCTGTCATTCTTCTTTAAAAAGATACACCAACATATAAACGGAAAATCACACCACCTACATCTAACGAGCGTGGATCATGTCAACAAGTGGACTGAAATCTATTGTATTTTCATTGTAAAAAGTATTCAATAAAGTTATCAATAAAGTTACTTTACACAATAATACTGGTTGAATGAAAATCGATAAACCGTCGAATTTTTTGTTTCTGCAACTCACTACCTAGTGATGTAACTGAAATTATAGTACATAAACCAATCGATACATATCAGGATATTTATCTCTGTTAATGGTCATTTTTACCTACGATAATGATTCCATGAACAACAAAGAATCGTCGTGGCGTTACGTCAGATGTGAGATAAGTGTATACGTACATGAAAGGGAGCCAAATACGCGATGTGTATGTGCATAGTTAAGGTTCATATGGTGTATGTGAACAGACAGATGCGTAAAATCCGCGCAGGAAGGCAAAGGCAATACGTATATATGTTTTACAACTAAATAATTTTATTTTTAATAAAGAAAATTACCAAAACCGCAGTCTCTTAGTGATTCAGCAGTTAACGTAATAACACTATAACACTAGAATTATGGATTCGATCATCACGATTACAGTACAGATGCTAATTGTGCTTTTTTTTTGGTTGTAATTAAGCAAAAAGCTATACGATGGGCTATCTATGCTTTCCCCACCACAAGTATCGAAACTCAGTTTCTAGCGTTGTAAGTCCGAAGATATTTCGCTTTGCCATTGGAGAGAGGGTAGTTTTATGCTAAAACAGAAACAAATGAACTAAAGAGCATAACTTACGGCAGCAAGTTGAGACAACAGAGGACCAAAGTCAGGCAAGGGAAAGTTTAGATCCTTTCCCTCGTATAATCCAGCAGCAATGGGACTTTACAAGGTTTACCTTCAGGCCATAGACCACATACTCTGTCCGTATGCTCTTTTAACATGTCACAAACGGCTAGCTTACTAAAAGTAAATAATCAACGACTTATATTTAATTAAATGAATTTTGGAATTGAAGCATTAAGATAAGGAAAATAATATCACAACAATGTATGTAATCATTTCTATTTTTATAAACTAGAAACAGCTGTGTTATTATGACAATGTCTTAGAAAATATTTCTTTTATAATATTTGGCAGCTGGAATAACTCGAAGTCACATTAGCGGGGTATTAAATATAAAGTGAAATTTTGTTATGCAAGCAAGAACATTGGTTGAAAAAGTGACACGGCACTCTTCGTAAAGGAAAATATATTTTAATTTAAAAGCATCCGCTATGATGTTTTTTACTTTCAGTTCAAAAAGGCCCCACTCTAAAGCGGTTCTAAGATAGTTTGATTTGTTTTTGATTTTTTGGAATTAAGCACAAAGCTACACAATGGCCTATCTGTGCTCTACCCATCACGAATATCGACACCAGGTTTTTTCTGGTAACTGTACCGCTGTACCACTAGGGGCGTTTAAAATTGTTTTATCTAATTTATAAAATCCTTGACACGAACAAAATTTATTAAGTCATACAACTAGACTGAACTCCAGAAGTGCAAAAAGTTCTAAAAATGGGATTTTCTAATTTATTCTAACAATTTATTACAACAATAATACTTTCATGGGAAGATAGGATAATAAATGCTGGTCGTTGGTTTAAATTTATATGAAAATGTTAAGCCTTCTAATCTAAGTCTTGCAAAAATATATTGTATATGCTTAATAACTTTATCCTCTTGTTTACAATATATTTACCATAAACAAGATACTAAAGAAATTTGATGTTAACCGAATTGAGGAATATTATCAAAAAGTGTGATTTCAAAAAAATATTACTTACCACGGCCCGAGATTTTTGATACAAGGGATGGTTAAGTTGAACTTTTGTCCCATAATATTCAATATTCTAATCATTTTAATATCCAACACCGTATCAGCTAAAACTGTTTCACTGACACAAACTCTAGCGGACATCTTTAATTTTCCTGGGACGGTAAATGGAGATGGAGTAAGAGCTAAGTCTTCAATGAACAGAGTTTTGTGTGCTCCTCCTGGAGGGAATTTTCAGGGAATTAAATTCGTATAGTTAAAATAAACGATTATAAAATTCTCAATAATAATTATACACAGCTGAATAAAAATTAAAACTTGATGGCGAAATGAGAATAGAAAGTGGTTTAAATAAACAGGATTATTATATTTTTGTATATATTTTCCTTGTTATAAATTAATAAACTCTAATGGGAGTAATTATATACTCATTTAATACGTTATGTACAATAACATATATTTTGAGCTTCCAAGAACAGTTAGTGTGACACACAACCCTGCAACGGTTTCATGGTTTTGAAGTTTTTACATGTTCTACGGTAATTTCTGTACTCTGAATCCGAAAGTGATACCCGATTTTCTCCATTACATAAAGATTTTACACAAAACGTCATATATACTTTTACATAAGCAAATTATTTTTTATTGAATTAACTGAATTTGGGACACATAAAAATGACTTAAAATGTTGACAATTGCTGGCTATAGATTTCTCTAGATAAATCGCGACGTGAGAGTCTTGTCGATTGTTCTAGAACCCACGAGAAACACACCGCTAGAATATAAATGGCTAACATGTCGCATGACATGTCATTTTGGATAGTATTTCCAGTGTATGAACTTTGACATTATTTTTCCATTATTTTTTCCTTTTAATACTGTTTACTCGTCGTTGTGGCAACAAGAGTTTGTGTAAATAGCCGAAACATATCTGTTATATTTGTAGTAAAGTTGTAAATTTGATCTAAGTAAGAGTTTTTTTTAATTCCCAATTTGTAAAAAAAATCTTAAGTGTTGGAAAAAATAATACTATTTTCGAAATTAGCCTAACTGAATTATAGAAAATCCATTATTAAGACCAAAACATCTTTTATGAAATTAAAATTCGCAGGCCTATGTTATTTTACATCTTTTTACATCCACTTGAAGAAATACTATGGTGCATTTATAGCTTCTTTTGTTTATGATCCTAGAAAGAATTTTAATGATACAACCTATGGATAAAACACTAGCACAGTATGTAAAAGCATTTATTCCAGATGATTTTATTTATTATTATTATTTCCACTCAATTCCATTAAGGAACACAGGACCGCAACCACTGCGGTTTCTTGAACATATTTTTAAGTGAGTAAGTTGTTAGCCCACTGCACCTAGCCGTCCCTAATTTAGTAGTGTAAGACTAGAGAGAAGGCAGCTAGTCATCACCACTCACCGCCAACTCTTGGGCTACTCTTTTACCAACGAATAGTGGGATTGACCGTCACATTATAACGCCCCCACGGCTGAAAGGGCGAGCATGTTTAGCGCGACGCGGATGCGAACCGCGACCCTCAGATTACGAGTCGCATGCCTTATCGCTCTCGGCCATGCCGGGCACATTCCAGAGGATTATAAAACCAATTTTATTGTCTAATCTCAATGTAACTTTAATTAAGTTAACTCAGATATTATAAAATAAACTACAAACATTTAAAATTGGGTTACCTGTAAAATCTCTATCTTTTGTTTTTTACAAACATATAATGCATTTTCTTTACTAAACTGGCACAATAAAGTTTACAAGTTAGGAGTTATTTCGGTTATGCTCCCCCTTTTGTTACTAAATTAATTCGAAGTAGTTTTTTTGTTTTTGTGTGTTGTTTTGTTTGTTTGTTTTGGAATTTCGCACAAAGCTACTCGAGGGCTATCTGTGCTAGCCGTCCCTAATTTAGCAGTGTAAGACTGGAGGGAAGGCAGCTAGTCATCACCACCCACCGCCAATTCTTGGGCTACTCTTTTACCAACAAATAGTGGGATTGACTGTCATATTATAACGCTCCCACGGCTGAAAGGGCGAGCATGTTTAGCGCGACGATTACGATTCAGATTACGAAGTGCACGCCTTAACGCGCTAGGCCATGCCAGGCCCCTGTGTGTTGTTACAAAGTTACATCTGTGTTGTGTTCATCACATAGATTGAACTTAAAGTTCTAAAGTTATGAATAATTAAGTTTACAACACAGTTGTCAGGTGCATGTTGATTGTAATTGTTTGTTCTTAAGAACAAAGTTACACAATATAGTATATATTATTGTGCCATAAGAACAAGCCAAGCTTATAGCTGTATGGTTTATTTATTTTAAGAGATATAAGTTTTGGAATATACCACGTATTTTGTCCAGTAATTTCTGGGTGTTTTAGTTCTATTATTGTATAGAGACTGTTAAATTACATATTTTGTTTTATATTTACTTTACATGTAACACTAGAACAATAACATTTACAATCCTAGTTTTAAACTTTACACGTTTTCATACAATTCAATACAACATTAACCATTTCCTGCATGTGAGATCTTGGTCTAGTAATTATTTTGAACATTTAATATTTACAGTCCAACAAAAATACGTATTTTCGTAATTACCATGAATTACCTGGATCTTCTATTTGAATAGTGATAATATATCTGAGGTATTGATGTTAAGCTGTTGGACTGGGAAAATTTTCAGGCTTATAAACTGATATAACCTTTTTTTTTCTGATAAGATACTAAATGTATCAGAAAAGCCCGAATTATTTAAGAGATAGAGTAAATACATAAAAGGGAAGAGGCTTGAAGGACATAAATGTATACGTATATATTTCTCTTTTTTCTTCAAATGATTTTATTTTTTAAAAGTAGTGATACTTGTAAAGTAAGTTGGAAATTCTGAACAATATCGATAATTAAATAGCTTAAGGTTGATTCTTTGGGAGGTGTTAACAACAGCAAAAACCTAAGGTCAAAACTCTGGGCAACATGGACAATTACAAAGCCGAGGTCAATTCTCTAAGCAAGTTGGATAATCTAAAATCCTGAGGTCGAGCAGTATAGTTAACTATAAAGTCTGTGGTGAATTCCTTGAGAAACATGGTTAACTACAAAGCCTGTGAATGGTTCCTTGGACAACATACTTAACACTAAAGCCTGTGGTTTATTCCATGGACAACATGGATAACGAAAAAAACCTGAGTCAGTTTTCTGGACGACATAGCTACAAAGCCTATGATCGATTATTTGGATAATCTGGATAGCTGCAAAGTCCGGAGTCCATTCCTTGGGCAACACGAATAGCTACAAACGTATCATAGGTTTAAAGAAAATCTATGTAAAGTTTTAATAATTTAGAACTTGCAGAGTCAAAGTGAAAGGTTGATGTCTTATACTTTGCTGATTTGCAACATCTTCGTTAAAAAATACAGAAATTAGTATTTCAGGGTTTTGGAAAAGTACTAATAGACTTAAGTAGGTACTTACCACAGTCTTCAAACTGAAAACCTGAGCAATAAGAGATCAACAAAACTAGTAGAAAGAACGTCTTCATGACTAACGATCGTTCGCACCTTTTCATACTTCTTGATAGCTGGTTGAAGTTATAAATGTGCATAACATGGTATGAAGTACACTTTTATCAAAATATGACACGTACGTTTCTCTAATTCTATCTTTCTGATTTCGTGCACCAGATGTTTTGATCATAAGATGCGTTACTGGGAGATAATGAAATCTTGCTTTACTTGTATAAACTCGTTTCATTATCTGTAGTACCTTTTATCATGATAAAAAACGAATTGAGTTTCTACAGGTTCGTCAAATTCTAGAATACTAAAATAATTTATATCATTTTAGTTTGCCATTTACTAAGGCTTCAAAGATTTTTCAGCTCACAGACGTCATTAGCAAAAGATAAAGAAAGTTGGCACATCCACACGTTTTTATATAGATGTATATGAACGAAATACCCATATAAGGAAATAATGTTGTTACGGAAAAGGTTTAGATCTTTCTAGAATGTCATTTAGAAATGGAAAATAGCTTAATATTCATATTCTATTGAAATATAATAACTTAAAGGTTATATTAATAGTAATATTAGATTTAAGATATGATTGGCATTTATTGTATACATTCAAAAGTTGCATATTTTGAGCATAAATACCAGGAAAATGTATATTTAGGAATAATTAAATTATATAATCACTTACTAATTAAACTCTTTTAACATTTTATGGTAAATCGTTTAAATCTAAGAATACGGAATAATATAGATTCTTCCAACTCGCATTCTTATCCCAGCTTTTGAATTATGTGTGAATAAAATAACACATTCTTCAAGTTTCATTCCTGGTGCAAATTAAGTCTTTGCCAACACTAAGATATTTAAAGTATCTTACATATTTCACAGTCCAACATCAAGGTAGGTTGTTTCTGGAGAAAAAAAGTTAATAAAATAAATCATGTATATCATTTATATCTTTTGTTTTAAATCGGTTTCTTTCCTGGAATTCCTTTTACCAATTTCTATATTCAAAATCAAAATATCGTTAGTTTCTTCTTCACTGTTCCTTACACGGTACTTGATTAGAAAGTTTTCGCAAGATTAATAGATGGATGTTTTAAGTAAATTTTCTTGAAAAAATTAAAGCGATTTTGAGTTCCATAACCCAATTCTTAGGCCTGGATAAATACATGGTGTTTTTACTAGGTTTCCTGGTTTTTATTTTATGCTACAGGAGCAATTTAGAGTATTCAATAACCCTAAGCATTTGCTTTTATGTAGTTAGGGTTTTTAAATTGATTATTGAAATGAAGTATATTATCTGGTTTGTTTTGTTTTGAGTTTCGCGCAAAGCTACACGAGGGCTATCTGCGCTAGCCGTCCCTAATTTAGCAGTGTAAGACTAGAGGGAAGGCAGCTAGTCATTACCACCAACCGCCAACTTTTGGGCTACTATTTTACCAACGAATAATGGGACTGACCGTAACTTATAACGCCCCCAAGGCTGAAAGGGCGAACATGTTTGGTACGACGGGGATTCGAACCCGCGACCCTCAGATTACGAGTCAAGTCCCTTAACTACCTGGTCATGCCGGGCCGTTATATATTATCCGAATAATAAAAAATAACATTGGACATTATTATTAACTTATTTTTCTGTTCAGGATAGTGAATACAAAGGAATAGCACAAGTCTGATTCCTCATTTGATCACCAAAACACGAACCTAGCCACGAATTTGCTGACGTAATTGGAAACGCCTGTGACATTAAACAAATTTCAAAGTCAATGTTAAGTAGATAGAGCTGAAATTGATGCCCTATAGTTGTTCAGTGTTTGAAAAAGTAACTATAAATTTCACATGCAAACAACAAGCAGCTAGATTAATCTTAGCTTATACACTTTTTAATATCTGGTAAACATTTCATAAAAATAATCTTTCTCAGGTTATATTTAGCAAGTGCACTAATGATGGTGAAATAACGTGATGATGATATATAGGTGAAATACATAAAGCGAAATATTCGTCTTAATGAAACATACGTAAGTCAGATAGCCACTATGTTACAAGATTCGAGAAGTCTCGAATGAGCATAAAAAAAAGAGCAGAATCCATGCTTCACTCTCTCAGTTGCCTCTCACTCACTCACTTGGTCACTTCGTCTCGTTTTGTGCATAGTCAAAATAAAATCTGATTTTCTTCTTCGTATGAAACCTGCAATGCAACCAAATTCTGCCAAACTTTGTTGTTGTTCTAAATAATTGAAGCTCTAGTTCCATAAACGTAAATTTGTTTATAGTTTTAAAAATAATTTGAATTGCTGGCTGATTTCAGTTCTATTAAGGTTCGAAAACGTAAAAATTACTCAAACAGTTCATGCTACATTTGTAGAAATTATATTGAGGTTTCATAAAGGTAAAACATCACACACGTAGTAAAAGTAGCTTAGTACCACTATTTTGTGTGTAAAGTAGGTTACCAAAAACTACTGGCTCCAATGTGTGTTGTACAGTTTATACTTTCGGTATTTCACAGCGGATCAAAAAGAGAGACTAGGTATGCCATTTACAGTTCCAATCCATGGTGCTTCATGGGGATGATTTTTCAGTGCCAAATCGACCAGCGAAATAGGAAACAGAATAATTATTCTGCGAAGTAAACAAGGAATATTTTTCATCTGGTAATTCTTTTCCTGTGGTACTTCAACATAAACTACCTTAACTGATCACATAAGAAGAACTGAATTATCTGATTTGTGACACGTTTTTATCAAAGCAGCATGAAGAACGTTTTGGGTCTCGTTTACAATAATGTAATTAATTAATTATTTAATGGAATGTATTAGCTCAACGGTAAGTCAATGGGCTTAGAACACTGAAAATCGAGTTTCGATACTCAGAATGGGTAGAATACAGATAACGTAGTGTGTAGCTTTGTTCTTTACAAAAACAAGAGGAAGTTTTTTTTAAAAGGTGCATTGAACATTGACACCATCTATGTTCAGTTATCAGAAGCTTCTATAACAATAGTGAGCAAAACTCTTAGAATTAGAATAGTCTACTCCCATACAATCCCTACAGTAATTTTTAAACGTATTATCAAATGAAAACATTGTAAAATATAGTTAATGACTTCACAGGAGATATCCACGTAGGTAATATAGTTGTTTTAGGGTTTAAAAATAAATCAAATTTTATCCTCGTCTAACATTTGTACATTATTGTCGTATGTACAGCTAATATGTTTATATTTTATTAGAAATATCGATTGATTTACAAGTCAAGCACATCACTGCACTCTTAGTTTCATCATTCGTAAATACATTTTAGTGAATCACTAACAAAGACAGTTTACTAGTTTCATCAACATTTCATGATTCAAACAAACGTTATTTATAGAAAGAAATGAAATGACAAGATAATTATTAAAACTCTTCATGTATTAAACACAAAACAAGTGTAAATACATTTCAGATGTAGTAGTTTTTGAATAAAGTTCGTAGTCATTACTTTAAAATGTTCAAATCAGCTTTATTACATTATGTCACATCATCTAGAAATACATATACGATGTTATATCGAGTCATCCCAGAGATAATGTCCGAAAATTTAATACAGACAATGCAAACTTATGCTATGCCAGTTTCTTAACGGGTGAACAGGAGAAATTTACTACAATCTTACAGGCGTAATTTCTACGGCAAAACCTAACACTCCATCCATTCAATCTTTAAAGCAATCCTTCCATTCATTCTTCACTTGTACTTTCACTTTTTATTCCTATCAAGCTTTCCTTACCGTAGGTTTCTTATCCTTTTTGATATTCATTTTTGTTTTCAATAGACTTCATTTACCTAATTTACTGGGGTTTTAAACCTTTTTAATACGCCCATTTTCCCTTTCTAAAATGTAAAATGTTCTTTTCTAATAAAAAAAATCCATAATTTCTAGCTCATTTCTTTATTATTTTTAGGCTGCCTTTTACCATTTCTCATTGCTGTTCACTTTTAATAAGGGAATCCTCATTTTCTGTAATGTTTCTTCTGTATGTCTTCCGAAGTTAACTTTAGTAATTTCTCGCTACGATTACTGTTGTCAATCGAGATACTTACAATACTTTATTTTAGTAATAACAAAACGGAAAAAAATGTTTATAATCTGAAGTTGATTTTTCCAGGTTTATTTTAGATCAGTACCTTAGAGTTTAGAAGACACAGTAATAAGTGTTTTGTTACGTACGGGTTTTATTCGAAAGTTCGATTTTTAAAAAGGGAAAATTGTGGTAAAGTTATCAACATTTTCAATTTGAATTACCTCCTTAGCTCGGCTAAATAACTAGTTCATTGCCCCTAAGCTATAATTAATTTAGAGTTGCTGACTAGAAGGAGAGAAACCTGTCTTAGCTAAGTAGTATGATTGACTGTCACGTTAATAACGCTCCCACAATTGAAAGCTCGAAACAAGCTCAATTCGAACCTTGGTCTTTCCCATCCGCTGGTCGGAACAGCAAAGCCACGCCTGGTCGTGAAGTATAGAGAGGTCACCATTTGTTAACTTCTACGTATGACCACGTTTACGACAATGTAAAAGAATCCGTAATAAAGTTAATGTCAACTTGGATGGCGCTCTGTTAAATGAGACCCTTGCAGACTCTTGAGGCATGTAGACAGTGGGTTTTGGTAAGAAGTCAATAGTAATATCGTATTAACGATATTACTATTGACGATACCTTTCCACGATACCTTTAAAATAAACTGTACAATGTATCCTGCTTGCATCTTTCAAGTGAAGGTAAAGTATAATAATCCTTAACCTCAAAATACGTTTTATTTAGATTGATAGGATTGATTATTTGCTTTGCTAAAACCAACTTCCTAGTTTCAACTCTTTCAAGATTTACTCCCCTGTTAGATAACGCTTGTTATTTATTTTGCACAACTGCAATGTTTATTTACTATCATAGTAGTTAATAAGAATATTATATTATTGAAATATAAGAGAAAAAACAATCTATGTGTAAGCCAAAATTTCTTTTATAGATGTCGCGTCATTCGCTATGGTGAATTTAAAATATTTAAAGTTGCATTAAGTGAAAGAGAATTTCAGTGGCTGAAATTAATTCTTATAAATTAAGTGTACGTAATTTTACTTGCTCATAATTGCGAGAAATGATTGTGGGTCATAAACCATGAAAAAAGTCCTGGTGTTAACGTTATCATTTTGTTATTGAAGGAAAAAGTATTCATACCGATCAACCATTAATATAAAAAAATTACTAATTTTTATTAACACGGAAGCGAAAGTATTATTTTTCTCAGTAATACCATTTGACACGCAATCCTTGCTTAGCTAGTGTAAATGGATTTCGATTCCAAGAAACGTAGCAAAGTTTTACGCTACGGAACGATTATTATTTTTTTTCTGTTCTGACGTCGACCTTTTATACCTTCCTTTCAGTGTAACTTAGGTACAGTTCACACTTGTCATATCATATACAGTTTCTTCTGATGCATAGATTTTTCAGACACTACCAGTCAATCGTATTTTTGTAAGCATAGCTGATACTACGGAACTTTATTTTTCCTTTTTTTTGCAAAATCAAGGACGTTGTAGATTTTACTGAATGCTGCTCGTTTAAGCGATTTTTCTTTCAAACTCAAATGGAATGAACTCCATTCTGACTGCCAATGTATGATTATAAAAAACAACAACTTATTTTAGTAATCACGCTGAAACTCTTATAGAGATCACACACAATTTTTAAAAACTCCTGTTTTGCGTCTGAAAAGATATATGAAACCTTTTTTAAATAACTTTTACATAGCATACGATTTGAAGAAGGGAACAAATTCAGACATCACAATTTAGTAGGAAAACTTCATAGGTTTCAGACTAGACATTGCTTCTGACTGTATTGTTAATAACGTGAATTCTTAATGGTAATACATACGTATATCTTCATCTATCAGATGAGAAAGGAAGCTCCCAAACTGTGTATAGAGACTACTGATCGATAACATGCACTACCATAGTACTACTGAAATAAGAAGGCGAACACTGCATGTTATTTCAAATAAACACAACAGCATGTCCAAGTTTCTACAATTTTGTGTAAACCTACGTGTATTGTCAACGTGAGCACGGTTCTTTAGAGGCGTGGCAAAAAGACTTGTCAAAAAAATTTGTCAATGTACACATACGTACGTGAATCTGTGTGCGAATGTGTATGTGTAGGTAGCAAGGATATCTTTGAGAATAATAGAAATCCGTCTGTACAAAAACTAAAACTAACACACGAAAGGAGTTACGCCGGAACGAGAATGAGTAGTCTTTCTGGGCTGCAGGAATAACGTGAAAGCTCCAAAGTTCAATGATAGTGAGGCCATACTTAAATATATTCAAACAGTTTTGCTTTCTTTTTATCTCGTTGTCCGCTTCCTAATCGTTAAAGCCATGTAGTCGAAGTTAGATAATCTTTACTTGACTATTATGTAAATCACGTCGTGGTTAAGTTATCTCAAAGTCGTAAAAATGGTCTGTATTACATCAGACCACCCGCTTTTTATTTATTTTTTTGTTCACTGGAAATGTGGTGGACAGAGATGGAACAAAACGCTCTAACTGTTTATTAGGTTTATCGCAGGCATTCAATTTTCTTTTATCAAAAACTTAGATGGTTTTAGAAAACTGGCTACAGTGGCGCACAATGTTAGTAGGCCGGAGAAAAAAAGAATCCCAATGTTATAGATGTGGTTTCATGAGGGGTTGAATTTGCCTAATACCAAATAGTAAAGAATACATAAGACGAATGGAAATTGTTTCATTCAGCCATTATTAAGATTGAAAATACCAAGTTAAGCAATTGAGGCATATTTCTTTTGTATATAGAGAAGCCTCTTTAATAAGAATTGAAGAAATCTATTGCTGTCTTAGAATAAATATTTTAAAAATGGTTGAAATACACTTTACAATACGCGTAAACTTGATAATTTTGTTGTGGAATAAGATATTTTAGCTCAATGCTACGTAATGAGCCATCTGTGCTGTGTCTACAAGGGTATTGAATCTTAAGTTTCAGAGTTATAGGTCCACAGGCTTACTATTGAGTCACCGGGGACATACTGATTATACGATTAGTTTGATAAACAAAATGAGACGTATATATCTACTTATACACGTATTAAAAAGCAAAGAGAAAAAAAAATGCTTTATTATTTTCAGCTACACTTAAAATTGATTTTATTGTTAATTATGTATTCTTTTGAATATTTTAAAGACGCATTATAATTAATAAAATAAATTAATTAAATATTTGAGAACTTTCGTTTACCAAATAAAACACGTTCACTGACGTTTGTGTTTGATAAATTTCCTGTTTTTATTTTCTCAATGTATGAATTATGAAGAAGCTTAGTTGCAAGGTTTATTTTATTTATGCTGTTGTTTAGAGAAACATCAAGGATGTCGTTCTTAAAAATTAAAATATTGTGTGTTTTTTTTCCTTTGGCAAAAGTAACATAAAATGTTTGTTACATGAACATCTGGTTTATTGATAAACTATTGACTCTCCTATTTATGTCAACAAATATAAATGTAATTTAAAACTACAGACATAATGTGAAACACAAATAACACAAGTGATTTTTTCGCTTTCAATATCGATTACTATTGTTCTGCTCAGAATCAACAGTACTTTGTCGGTCATTTACATTCGTAGATGTACCTGTTTATTATTTAGCTGCCACTTTTTATTTGTCTGACGCCAATGTACAGCTAGAAAATCATTTTATTAACTTTTGAATTTGCATACTGTGTAACTATTATACCTCTTTACTGTAACATTATTGTGATGCTTAACTAATTATAATTATTCACTGCAACACCAGCATGATGTTTAATTACATTTGATATATTCCAACAAATGTGGATTTTAACTACTTCTAACATTACTGCAATATTTGATTACTTCCACTTATTGACACTAGCATTCGTATAATGGTTAACTTCCTTTTATTTAAAGTATAATTTTTATTGAATTTTTCTCCTCTAATTCCATTGGTATATTTAACTATTTTTACTTACCTTGACAATAGTGGGAGCGTTATAATGTAGCGATCAATCCTACTATTCTTTGGTAAAAGAGTAGCCCAAGAGTTGGAGGTGGGTGGTGATGACTAACTGCCGTCTCTCTTGTCTTACATTGCTAAATTAGGGACAGCTAAAGAAAATAACCCTCGTGTAGCTCTGAGCGAAATTTAAAAACAAACAATACATTTAAGGATTTTAAGCTTTTTAGATATTTTATATCACCACTTTTAGCCTTTGCGTTCTTTCTTTCTATTTCTCGTACAGTCTGTATATTGTTCAACTACTTTCTATTTGGGTTCAAACATTTTATAAACAACAGTGTTCTATTTTACCAGAACTTTATATACAGTCATGTGAAAAAGTTAGAACACCCTGAAAGCCTGTGTATTTTTGTAACACTTGGGTATATAGATATTTAATTTCAATTTTAACAATACTGAGAGATTATAGGAATATAACTAAACAATTAAAACTGAAGAAAAGACTTTTCAAGATCTTCTGTAAATGTAATTCTACAAAAAATGCAAATTCTAGGTGAGGAAAAAGTTATGACACCCCCACATTTATTCCCACTTAAAATGGCTCAACTCACACACAGGTGTGTCACACCAGGTGCACATGATTAGAAGATCGTTACTCAGCATTCTGAATGAGGCTTGTTCTATATAAACCTCAGACATTTAGTTTGATGTGCTCCTGACTGTTTAAGTGAAAGTAAGCACCACGGTGAGAGCAAAAGAGCTGTCTGAGGCCTTCAGAAAGAAAATTGTAGCAGCTTATGAGTCTGGTAAGGGATTTAAAAAGATCCCGAAAGATTTTGAAATCAGCCATTTCACTGTCCGGAAAATAGTTAACAAATGGAGGGCTTTCACAACAACTGCCAACATTCCTAGGTTTTGTCGTCCAAGCAAGTTCACCCCGAGAGCAGACCGCAAGATGCTAAAAGAGGTCTCCAAAAACCCTAACATGTCATCACGGGACCTACAGCAGACTCTGGCTACTGTTGATGTGAAAGTACATGCCTCTGCAATCAGAAAGAGACTGCACAAGTTTAACTTGCATGGGAGGTGTGCAAGGAGGAAACCTTTGCTCTCTAAGAGAAACATCAAGGCCAGACTAAAGTTTACTAGAGAGAATGTAGACAAAGACCAGGACTTCTGGAATAATGTTTTTTGGACAGATTAGTCCAAACTTGAATTATTTGGACACCAGAACTGAGGACATGTTTGGCATAAACCAAATACAGCATTCCAGGAAAAGAACCTCATACCAATTGTGAAGCATGGCGGTGGAAGTGTCATGGTTTGGGGCTGCTTTGCTGCAGTAGGACCTGGACAGCTCACAATCTCTATGAGTGTAAATTCTACTGTGTATCAAAGGGTACTTGAGGATCATGTGAGACCATCTGTACGAAAATTAAAGCTGGAGCGGAAATGGACCATGCAACACAACAATGACCCAAAACATACCACTAAATCCCCCAAGGACTGGCTGAAAACTAAGAAATGCAGAGTCCTGGAATGGCTGAGTCAAAGCCCAGATCTTAATCCCACTGAGATGCTGTGGGGTGACTTGAAACGGGCTGTACATGCAAGAAACTCCTCAAACATCTCACAGCTGAAAGAATTCTGCATTGAGGAGTGGGACAAACTTTCTTCAGATCAATGTCAGAGACTGGTAGATGGCTACAAGAAGCGTCTCACTGCAGTTATTTCAGCCAAAGTGGGTAATACTAGCTATTACGGGGTAGGGTGTCCTAACTATTTCCTCAGTTAGAATATGCATTTTTGTAGAATTACATTTACAGAAGATCTTGAAAAGTCTTTTCTTCAGTTTTAATTGTTTAGTTATATTCCTATAATCTCTCAGTATTGTTGAAATTGAGATAAATATCTATATATCCAAAAATGTTACAGAAATACACAGGCTTTCCAAGGGTGTCCATATTCGTAAAGTGTAAAGCGTATCGCAATTCATTAACGAATTTGAGATGTTCTTCCAATTAAACAGCATCGATTCTTTCCTGATCTGGTTTAAACAATGTAGAAAGTCAGTTATTTTAAAACCGGTAAAGATAATCAATCAGAAGGATATACTATATCCTGATTAGGAAATTCAAATAACAGTCACACTGAAACGATATGAATTCTGTATTGCTTAGAGTGAATGTTGAATCGGAATGTTTTTTATAATGTTTTTTTTTATTTATGAAAAAATATTTTCTGATATTAGCTTTTCAAGTGTTAAAAATTCTATTGCAATCTTTGAAAGACGTCATCACATATAAGTTTGATAAATACTAAACAAATAAAACAGCTACGTGTCCAAACTCAGTCTGCCACTTCTGGCCGTCTAGTTGCAATTAATTTGATTTTATTGTTTTCTATAGAGCCTCACTATTTAGTTGCTTTTAATTTTACCGATTCTATAGAGTCAATTCTTTTTCTTTTCATATAATTTTTCTTGTAAAGTTTTGGATGTAAAGTCTTTTTTTTTTCTTGACAGTGTTAGACAAATCAGTATTTATACTATTAAGTATATATATTAAGTACATATTATCTTCCAACTATATAAAATTATCTTCTCTTATTTATACTTTCTTATAATCTGAATGAACATACATGTTGTTCTATATTAGTCCCCCGCTAGTACAGCGGTATGTCGACGGATTTACAACACTAAAATCAGCGGGTCGATTCCCCTCGGTGAACAGATAGCCCTATGTGGCTTTGCTATAAGAAAACACATTGTTCTACATTCAACAAAAATATTTTTATAACAATAGTGATTTTGTTGTTTTAATGCAAAAATCACATTATGGGTTCGAACCCAAGACAAATCGTTATAAACCCTACAGCTAACCACTGGGGTAACAGATAACACCAGTACTGAAAAATAAATTAAGTGATTTAGACCCATGTAATTGTACAAAATGCTTACTGCAGTTTAATGTAAGAGTACATAGAGTTTCTTAACAAGAGAAGTCAGAAGAAGGTTCAACTTGATGCTTTCGATTATCTGCAGTCATGACCAGAAATAAGGGGAAGGACAAGAATAACCTGTAAATTAATGGAGTCAATTTTACATAGCTAACTGACAACAAGGTCATTAATTATCTTAAATTAATACACAAGAAGTTTATGAACGTGGTCAATTGTGCGTTTAATTTGACTTAAAGCATCTTAAGATTATTATTAATACAATACACCCATCGTTATATGATTTGCTGCTCTGATGTTGCTAAAGAGGTCGGAACGTGCGAAAAGCATTTGCTATTGATTCAAGCTTCCTAGTGGTGGTCAGAGAGTCATCTCGGTAGTTTAGCCATCCATTTGAGAAGATTTACAAACAACCTTGTAAATTAACATTGAGATATTGACTCTAACGCTTACAGTGGAGTGTCCACTGGAATGGCGTGAGGGCAGACCCCATTGAATAGCTCTGTCCTCCCTTCCGAGATATTAGTTTTAGTATTTAAATTATGATTCCTACTCACATGGAAGTGTCATTTTTTATTATTTTATTTACAGATGGGCTAGTCATAATATATAACTAGAACTGACAGAAGTCTCTTTAATCAGATGAGACTTAGAGGCTGGATTTAATGGTAACTTGAAACATCATCAAAGCCACACGAAGCTGTGCAAAGGAAACCTAAGGTAATTCCAGTTTTCTGTAGTTAAAAAGAATAGACAAACACTTGGTAAAGGGAAAAATGCTATTTATTTTATACTTAATACACTGTATATCTTAAACGTTGTAACACCTATGAACATTTTGCTTGGAGCGTCTTAAAATATAAAGGAAATATTGGACTGTGACAAGTCAACGACAAGCTAAAATCCGAGGCTCGATTACTCTCTGTGAACACAGCAAATAGCCCAATGTGATTTTGTTTTAAAATAAACAAACAAAGAAAATAGACTGGTGATATGGATGGAAAAATCATCCGAAAGCTAGTCAAAATATTTGCTAATATATACTTTTTCCTTTTTTTCCTACAGTTTCAGTTGAACGAGTGAAATATAAACTTATTTTTAACAAGGTAGAGAAAATTGTATTTCTTTTTTTTATTCTTGACATAAATAAAAAAATGCAATAAATTACACAAGGTAACCAATAATTTTCAATAACTCTAACAATAGTGGTTACATAGTTCACGCTGATGCTGAGGAGTGTGTGTATGTTTTCTTATAGCAAAGCTGTATTGTGCTATTTGTTGTGTCTACCGAAGGGAATCAAACCCCTGATTTTAGCGTTATAAATTCGAAGACTTACTGCTGTGACAGAAGGATTAATGCCGAGAATTTAGATTGGAAAGTAGAGTGGTACACCCACGTGACCTTTCTCATGTCATCCTGTATCACTGTGTCGAGCTTGGTGCTAATTGTTTAAGAAACAAGGAAAACGTGTAAGGAACAGATAGACGCACATATTGAAGTTTATTTGTATTGATTACATACATAAGCATAAGCCGTTTAGGAATAAATTGTTTAATCAAATATCAGTACACTTTTCAATCTAATGATCGTCTAAACACCAGAAACAAAACATTATTTCATACTAATTACATGTGGTGTTGTCATAATTTTAACATGCAATACGCGTTTGATATAAAGATGTCTACATTTGGAAACGTACTTTATTGAAGAGTGGTGGAATGCCTGAAAGGATAAACGCAGCGCCGCTCTAACAATTTCTTGACTGGCTGTGTTTAAGTATTGATTATGTACAAATTAATTTGTTCATAGAGAATGACTGCTTAATCATAAATCACGTGAAGCTCTGAGTTGGTCGGTTCGAAGAAGGTATAGCTTAGACGAATAAGTAAATCCACAAACGACCTGAGAAAATGATTAAAAGTAAACACTGTGTTTGAAACCTTTGTTTATTCAACAATAATGAGTAATCATATAATGTTTTATTATGTTGTAACAACCATAATGAGTGATCATTACCTATTACATATAAGGTTTTATTATGGTGTAATGACCATAATGAGTGATTACTTACTACAGAATAAGTGTAATCGTATTGTGATGGCTCGATCATGAGTTGTCAGCTATTGTAAATCGGGTGTTATTGTGTTGTGATGATCAAGTAATAAATTATCACTTAATACAAGTCAGGTGTTATTAGGTTATAATGATAAGGTAATAAATGATCACTTAATACAAGTCAGGTGTTATTAGGTTGTAATGATAAGGTAATAAATGATCACTTAATACAAGTCAGGTGTTATTAGGTTGTAATGATAAGGTAATAAATGATCACTTAATACAAGTCAGGTGTTATTAGGTTGCAATGATAAGGTAATAAATGATCACTTAATACAAACCAGGTGCATATAATTAACGAGAGGACATTTTTTTTATAAACAAGGTGTTATTACATTACAATATAATTCCTTGTTTGGTTCTAGTTATTTTCTTCAGTACTTGAGTGCCTATATCACAAAAATTCTGAAGATCGTGTATTTAGATTATCTTTTTCTAGAGCCAAGATCATGTCTACAAACCTATAATAATCTTTCATTCACTTTTGCGAGATACTGTTTTTATCATTTGAGTATATGAAAATAAATTACATTACCAAATGTTTGTAAAATAAAAAAAAAAACAATCAGGGAGATTGTATACCCTTGCCCCATTAATCCTTTTTGAGATTGTATGTATTTATATTCGATAGCGTTATATTTCAACTTCTAAATCTTAGAAGATCAGGATTTTATTTTGTGGTATGGTGAGGATTTCAGCGTCGATCCGGACCACTTTTGGGGAGTTCTGTCCAGTTATGACTTCCCATCTTGTGTAAAGTTTTCATCAAAATCGGTCTGTTAATTTTCGAGATATGTGCTCGGAAACAAAGACACATACGCAGGCGGAGCTGATTGCATTACCCTCGCACCCAATATAAATTTCATATGCTACTTTTTTCTTGCTTTCTAAAAATTGAGATTCAACATTATCGAGCTACAGCAGTTATGTAAAATAATTCAAACCAAAGTTGTAACTCAATCTCTTCTAACTATATCTTTTGATTAGATTCTAATTATACCTGTGATTATCATTCCCACATGCATTCCGATTGTTAGCGTGACAATTTTCTTCTTAGGTTTCCATGGAAACCCCATCTGAAAGAATTCCAATCTCATCAATTATAATAGGACATTAAAATCAAGTAACTTAGTGTGAACGAACCGCTAAGCCTAGCCATAATTAATAATGCATCTATGTACCTGACTGGCTGTAATTTGTTTTGTCGTTTTTAATTTCTTGACGTGATTTAATAACTTAGTGCAAGATATGTTTTGAGGAAAACTATAAACCTAAAAATTCATAGCAATTGACAGTACTTCTGTATCATGTTTTTAATAAACACGTATTATAATTTTAACTCAAGCATGAAAATATTTCTCTTAGGCCATATATCCTAAACTAACCAGCCACACACAATTCTAGAAAAAGTATAGAATATTTTAAGAGCTGTTAAACAATCAGAATTGATTCTTGTTTTCTCAATAGATTAACGTTAAAATGATTTTCTTTAGTATGTTGGTTATATTATATAGGAACTGGAACTCATTAAATCATATATAAATATTTCAACTTCTATATAAAACAAATTAACTTGCGCTCGGAGGCTTAAAACTAGCTTAATATCAACCAAAGATTAAAGGATTTAGTTGTATTTAGACCATTACTATTCGATCAAGTTAAACTGAAACTTTGAAAACATTCGAAAGCTAGTATAAGCATATATTGATAGGAAGATGCATAAATTAGATCATAGAGACATAATCATTTGGATATTAACATTGAGCACAAGTTCCACTACTCAATAAGCCACAATAACAATAATGTTAATTAAAAAAGAAGTTAAAAACTTGTTAATAAATCAACAACAAACGTACGTCAAGGGCTTATTAAACGATGTGAAGCCATACAAAAAATACATTTTGAAATGCAACTGTAAGCATTAATAAAGCATCAGTGCAACAAAACATGGCAGTTATCCACATTTAATTACCATACTTAAAAGTACCTTCTCATTACCTGCCAAGCAATATTCAAGCGCTTAACAAACAGCTCTTCTACGAAACTACATGTTTACGAACACCACATTGATTTCAGTTTAGAGTTTGTTTTTTGAATAATGTAAAATTGATATTGATTTTCTGAGTAGTTTCAATCCCAAGTCGTCTAAATGTTATACAGAAGTTGTGTTAATTTTAATATCTAATGAAACAAAATTCAAGAACAATGTTTTATTACCCACTTTAAAACAATTTAAATGAATATCTGTTGTCTTTTCTCTTGCTGTTTATGCATTTTCTCATCATACATTGTAGCTGATTCCCTAGTTTATTTTCTCTTTTATACACACGTCGCTTTTTTGTTTTGGGATTGTGGTAATATATGTTCAGGTTGTCCCAAAATGAATAAATCTAAATAAAGTTGAATAATCTTTTTAATTATATGAGTTAACAACAAAATTAAAACGAAGTATCTTCTAAAGACTTGCAAGTTTCATTCAACTTAATTATTATTTTATTACTTACATTATTTATCATTATTATTTATGAATGTGCTTTATTTCAGTTTTCAGAACTTACACTGTTTTTGAGTAAATTAACAACTCTTGAAGCGTTCTCCCTTTGGACGTTTACCTTTATTAACCTAAGGATTTTGAGAAACTGAAACGTTTCTGTGATGTTGTGTTATTATCCCCCCTTCAGTGGCATAACGGTATGTTTGCGGACTCACGCTGCTAGAAACCTGGTTTTGATACACGAGGTAGGCAGAGCACAAAGTCTATTATGTAGCTTTGTGCTTAATTCTTAAAAAAAACTTATCCATCACTATAACTGTTAACTGTGTTTAAAATGAGTTCTCAGAATGTAAACGCAGAATGAAATTGATTGTAACTAATAACGAAAGAAGTGTAAAAGTTTATTAGTTAAATGAAATTAAACTTACAAGCCTTTAGAAGGAATTTCGTTTTGAATTTTTCATCCGTCATTCAAATTTCTTTATGGAACATCTATATTTACATTCATATACAAGTTTAAATTTCAAAAATATTTCAAAGACCTTAAGTGATTTTTAAATTTCGAATACGATATATTTTGTTTTATTTTCAGTTCATTTTTCTTTCCATGTTATCAAATTACATTAGAGATGAGGGTAATAGGAATAAATAAGTATTAATTTAAACATTGCATATCTGTTACCCAACACTGGAGACTAAACATATAACGCACTATCAATTATAAAGATATCACTGTACAACACTTTTTTTGAAAAGATTTTGCTGATTGTGACAGGTATCTGGTGGGTATGCACAAATATAGTTTTGGTTTTGCTTCATCACGTAGGAACTCTGAGAAATAGACAGTTAACTGTTTACCGGCAATAACGTATTTAATTGCGTTTATGTTTCTAATACGCTATTAAGTTCAACATAATTAAAAGTGTTTTGCTCCTGATTTTCGTTTGTATACAATGTCCGGTGCATCACGTTGTAGTGTCCAACAGTAGTCAGAAAGCATTGACGGATTCCAGTTGTCCTTATATCGTTTTCCCATTGTAGCAATGTCCTGGTAAAACTGAAGATTTCGATGAAATGGTACGTTATGGGCAAATTTGAATGTGATTTTCGTGATCATCAGCCAAAAATCTATAAGGAACACTCGACAGTGTTCAAGAAGCAAAACCTTTGTTGTGCAGTGTATTCATTGTTAGTATTAATTTCATTTTCTTCATTATTCATCAGTGTGCTTGTTCTCCCGGTGACACAGCGACAACCTCACAGATTTATAAAACTTGGGGTTCCATTCCCCGTGGTGAACACAGCAGATAGCGCCATGTGGCTTTGTTTTAAAACAAACTAAGAAATCATTATGTTAAAAATATCTGTGGTTTTAATGGCATTTATCGATTGTCAAATCAATTAGTTTACTTCGAAGCCAACATACTGTATTTGTCCATTATTACTGAAAAGCCAACAATTAAGGAAACATTTTGAAACAAAGCAAAAAGTTGAAATTAGACTAGAATCAGTAGGCATTGTCTGCCAGTCGAGACAATCATTCCTGGTCCACTGAAAGATAATCCAGCAACATTTAAGAATAGTGATTGAGCATAATAAAATAACTACAGCCTCATTCAACGCGCTAACTTAGTGTTGTGTGCCCATCAAAAGCGATATAACAATAGCTATATTGTTTGTGTTTAATTACACGCAAAGCTACACGAGAGCTATTTGCGCTAGACGTCCATAAAGTAGGAGTGTAAGACTAGAGGGAAGGCAGCTACTCATCATCACCCACCGTCACCTAATGGGCTACTCTTTTACCAACGAATAGTGGGATTGACCGTCGGATTATAACGCCCCCACGGCCGAAAGAGCAAGCATGTTTAGTGTGACAGGGATTACGAATCGAGTGCCTTAACCATCTGGTCATACCGGTTCAGAACTGTAGAGTATTACAAGTGTTTACCATTTCTGTGGGTTATTCATTTTCATCGTCCATGCGGTATTAGATATGCTTTCCTCTTAAAAAAGTTTACACAAGTAGTTATGGATAAGGAATTAGGATACAAATTTTTCTTAAATATTTTTATTAATATTTAAAAATGTGAAATTAGAAGTTTTATAAATAAATAGTAAAATATATTATTATTGTAGTAAAAGTCTAATTTTTAACGTGTATAGGAGTATTATGCATTGCGCATGCCACTATTTCGTTATGTATTTAATAAAGATTCTGTTTCTGAAATTTACATAAAGATAAATGGTGGCTATCTGCGCTAGTCGTTTCTCGAAGTAACTAGTTAATGGCGACTACCGCCAAAATTTTGGGATGCTCTAATCGAATAATGTTATTTGACTGTTTCTCTCGTGACGCACTACAGGTTCAGAGTAAAGAACGTGAACGTTACATTGAACCTTTATCTCATGTTTTCCGTCATTCACGCTTATTAGTGCAAAGATACATAATGGGCAGCCCGCGTTCTGTTAACCGCAAGTGAGTCGAACCCTAAATTTTAGTACTGTAAGTCCAAAAACTTAGCACTGAGATCATGTCAATAATCCTAAGAAAAATCTGTAATTATATGTTATTGTAAAATCATTTCGAGCAGTAGAACGAGTCACACAATCAGCGTTCAAAATCTACACACTTGAATTAGCGAGTTTGGAGAAGTATGTTTTTTAGAGTAGTAACGACACAATAAAAATATATGAGAAAGAGGTTTCTATAACTGGAAATTAAAATATTCTAGTTGCACATGATTTTGAACATAAACGTTATCATCCTAATATATCAGTATAAGTGGATTAATGAGAATTGCTGATAGTGTTTAATCAATAGCAGAGGAGAAAAATACTATACACATATGTATCTTAGATTTTCAAGTCTGATTATCTATAAAGTTCTACTATAAAGATATACCTAGGCTACTCATATAAAATTTATCATTTTTATTGGTGGTTTCCGTTTCTTCAATATTTCTTATTACTTCACTGTTTCAAGTGGACTCGGTCTCCTATTTAAATGGGAAAAGAGTGTTTCATACGTTGTAAATTTTCATTTCTTACATGTTTTACTGAACACTCGTTGTAATACTTCGGCGTATTAAAAAGTTAGCAACGGCGAACTATAATAAACATTTTAAATTTATAAGAAGTGAATAATTGTCATTTCAATTTGTTGAAAAGTAGGCAATATTCTTTTATTGAAAAATAAACAGTGTTTCTCAATATCAGAGTTCTGACTTGAATGTTATTAAAATTTGAATTTATCTGCTCGAAGCCACAAAGACGTTAGCTACAGAGAAAGCTAACACACATTTTAAAGTTATAAGAACTATATAATCAAAACGACATATCAATTTGTAGAAAAACAAGTAAATATTCTGTTATTGAAACACAAATAATGCTTCCCTATATTAAAACTCTGTTTTGAATGTTATTAAATTTTGTAAAGAAACCTACTCGCTGTACATAACGTTTGGGTACATTTAATAATGGATAGAAATAAAACTGCCAGAAGATAAAATAAGAATAGAATATAATGTATTTTATAGCTTTTTAAGTGATCCCAGACTGATGAAATTCCTATTTTAAAGTTTAATATTTGATATATTAACATAATATTAAAATATCGTGAAAGTTTTTTAAAGGACATTTTAAGTATATTGACGAACATTCTACGTTTCTACATTGCACGGGACCTTGTGATCTCTGAGCTTATTAGCTTTTGCTAACTTTAAGTTTTTTTTTTTTTTTTTTTAATTTCGTGCAAAGCTACTCAAGGTCCAACTGCTCTAGCCGTCCCTAATTTAGCAGTGTAAGACTAAAGGGAAGGCAGCTAGTCATCACCACCAACCGCCAACTTTTGAGCTACTTTTTTACCAACGAGTAATGGGAGTGACCGTAAGATTATAATACTCTCATGGCTGAAAGGGTGAGCGTGTTTGGTGTGAGCAGATGCATTCATTATGTGCACGTATCTTATGCTCTTTTACGTTTAATCGTTTTCGTTCTGATGCCAATTATGTTTTTGTTAACGTGCCCTGTTCATGCGTAACCATATTGTATCCATATATCTATCTCTAACGATATGTAATCTTCGTACAGATGTTGCAGTACTTAATTTACATACCACGCGTCAATTTCAGCTGCTTGTGTCTGTTTCTAGCTCAACAGATTATTAACGAGATAGTTAGTAATTTCTCAGTAGGGATTTTCTTTTTGGTTGTTTTATAATAGATTAGAAGCCATTTGGAATTTGTTAACCATCTATCATTCCGTCGTCTCTTAACGTGAGTGAAAAGTTTGCGAACACTTTAAACAGTCTTAGCGTTTAAAACTGAAATACTGAGGTTATGAACATAGACCACTTTCTATCTCACTCTTCGGTTGGCCCCAGAAATCTCATCTAAGAAGCAGAAATATAAATCTTATTAAAGATCTTAAGGTGCTTTAAGTAAATAGATGTTAGATTGTATATAATTAAAGAAGAGATATTTTATTTTCGTTTTTGTTTGTTTATCGTTAAGTCAGAGCTACACAGTGGACTACCTGTTTTCTACCCATCGTATTTCTAACCCCTAATTTTTGCGTTATAAGCTCTTGGATTTGCAACTGAGTCGCTGGGGTAGGGTAAGTATGGATATTTTTGATAAAAAAATGTCATGATATAGATGTAGACATACAGATGTGTTAGATGGAGTGTGTAAGCATGAACACACATTATGTACATTATCATTACCGTATGAGTTGTTGAACATATACTTCAGAGGTTTTCTGATGGCATCTGGAAATGACATTAATGGAAATCTTGAACTAGAACCGGAAATGGCATCATTCTACTAGATTAATAGAAACCCAAGAGAGATATTTTACTTCAAAATTACTAGAATACCACTGAGATTTATTTTTAATTTAATTATTGCCTAAGAATTTCCCGTTATGCTCCATTTTTCTTATACTTCATCTCAATAATACCACAGATTGATCATATGCTATTATATGAATAGTAAACTGAAGAAAAAGGTGATTCCTTCTTGAGAAATTATATGGTTTAGGTTAGTATCAGGCCTAGCAAGTCTTGGTGGTAAGGGTGCGAAGCTTGTTCTTTGAACTACAAATAGACTTATAATGTCGACCACAGAGAGCTGGTGTAGAATGCAAACAGACTGTTGGTTTCCCACTCCCCTCGGTCGACAATTAGAAATTACGGAGGGTGACAGAAAGTTTAGCAATAAATAGAATAAGCAAACAGATCATTATTAAAGTATTTTCGACTTTGACAACTGCAGGGAAACAGATAGTTAGTCGTTTCTTATTGCCTTCGAGAAAATCTAAAAACTATTTTATTTTCGTAAATCCTCTCATATGTTTTCTTATAGTAAAGCCACATCGGGCTATCTGATATGTCTACCGAGGTACGTAATTAATGAATAATAAAAATAAAAGTATTTTTATGACATACATTTTTCTTGGTCTAGTTATGAAAGTCAACAAAATATGTAGTAAAGCAAAAACAAAACTAAATTCGATTTATTGTAACCGCCTATTGTATTATATACAATTAAATGACGAAAAGAAAATCTCAAAAGTTCCGGAAAAATAATCATAATAGAATTTTCTCTCAACTTCTCTTATGTTTAATACATTAACTCTTGTTTCATCTTAGGTTTCCCCTAACTCTATGAACACGTTCATTCAAAAATAAAATAAAAAATAAACAAACACTAGAACTGTTAAATTGTCTATAATCTATTAATTGTGTAAGGCCAGCAAGGCCAGGTGGTTAACGCACTCGAGTTACAATCTAAGGGTTGTGGTTTCAAATCCCTGTCATACCAAACACGCTCGCCAGTGAGGGTGTTATATGTAACGGTGAATCCAACCATTTGTTGGTAAACTACTAACCCAAGAGTTAGCAGTAGGTGGCGATGGCTAGATGTCTTTTCTCTAGTATTACACTGCTAAATTAGGGGCGGATAGCGTAGATAGCTCTCGTGTAGCCTTGCGCGAAATTCAAAACAATAAACTATTAGTTTTGTTTAGAACTCACGTCATCTTTCACATTTCCACCCTTAAAAGCTGTGAAAAAAATGTTCTTTGCTCAACAACAGGAGCGTGTTTTGTGCATGTTTAGGTAATTTGTTTACTGGTATTTTTTTTATCTCGGCTATACTGTGGTTCCCAAACTCGTTTAGTCTGAGGTTTTCTTACTCTGAATAAAAATGTTTGAGGCCTCCAACCTGTAAAAAAATTCCTTAAATGTGAGTTATCAATTTCAGATATAATTAATAATGCATTTGAATAAATCTACGAGTGCTTTTTCTGTTAAATTGTATATTTATAATTTAATTTGGCCTTTTCTTATCATGTTGTATCAATTATAATTTGACCATGAACAATTTGTTACGTTTGGGTTAAATTTGTAGACTGATGAGAAATTAAATACACACTTAATTTTGTGTGAGATTATTTTATTTTCACTTTAAAATATGAAGCAATTCTTTAATTTAAGTAGATTAATTATAAATTACAACAAAATGTAGAAGTAAACATTTTAGTTACAAATTAATATAGAGTCGAACTCAAATTAAAAATAGAAATAATAATTATAAACAAACAGAGAATAAGAAGAGAAGCAAATAGACATCTAATTTAATGACAGGGATGCGATGTTACGTTCTTCCATACCATTCTTTGTCAGGTATAATATTCGAGATCAAAGTTCAAACGTTTGCTTTTAAATGTTGTTGGAAAGGAGTGACCTGTGGTTGGTTTTAAGTAATAACAAATGTAAAAATGCAGTCTTGATATATTATATCACTTAATTAATTCTACATCATTTATCCATTTATTGTTGATTTCGAATTAAAATCATTTTCGCTTTCGGACTATTTTTTTGGTGGACTCTCAAGAGGGGGGACATCATCCTTTTTCGGAAATACTGATTTAGAAGACCAATATTATCCAAAAGCAGGTTTGTCATCATCAGTGGTTAAGCTAGAAAAGACATAGTAAACAGCAATATCACAGGACTTTGTCAAGTTTCTTATAATGGGAACTTTGCGTGATATGAAAGGTACGATTTAATGTGGTCAAGCAAAATTCGGTCATAAAAATAAGGAAATTCTTTATAACAGAAGAAAATGTGTGTTTGAAAAGAAATATTGCACAAAAATAAACTGTATGTTTCTTTTCATTCAGCTAAAGTTAATAAATTATATATATATTACGATCTACAAACGAACTCTTAAGGAAATACTTTGCACTTAGCAATGACGATGAATAAGCAGTAAAATTCACATTATTGTTTCCATAGCTTCCAAGTCCTGTGTAAAAAAATAGAAACTATGTTTCGGCTATTGCCATCCTATCTACATAAAACTGAATCAATATTGTCAAATACTAAGCAGTGCGTTAAGAAGACTCTTTTTTTGCCCTATTATTATCATCATAACTCCATTGTAGGCAACAAAATAACGCCTTCATCAAGTCATAAGCTACAAGGATTAAAATCGTTTTTTTAATGGACTGTTATTACCGCTTCTCAGAATTGCTGTTTTGTTGTATTTCTATATAGCGCTTAATATAAAACATAATATCAACGGGAATTTTATGTCTCTGCATATTCGGTTATTCTTGCACATTACCTTTTTTGGAACAAGGAAACAAACGACTTTTTAATTTTTTTGTGAAATATCTGTTTAGAGTTTATGTTATATTTCCACCTGGTTATAAAATAATGGATTTCATAAATTATTGCAAAATGCTGGACGTAACATAATGTCAAGATGGTTTTCTTCAGTGTCTGATTCTACTTTGTTTGATGGTATTTGACTCGAATTGTGATAATTCAATTGAAATTTTAGTTAAAATACAATCAGAAGTCATTGTTTTACATAATGTCTCCAAGTTCCTAATTTCAATATTTAGTATTCATATATGTTGTATAAAACTTTTACTATAGAACAGTTTGCTTTTGAATTTCGTGCAAAGTTACACGAGGGCTATCTGCTCTAGACGTCTCTAATTCAGCACTGTAAGACTAGAAGGAAGGCAGCTAATCATTACCACTTACCCCGACAACTCTTGGAATACTCTTTTGCCAACGAATAGTGGGATTAACCGTCACATTGAACGACCCCACGGCTGAAAGGGCGAGCATGATTGGTGTGATGGAGATTCGAACCCGCTATCCTCAGATTACAAGTCGAGCGCCTTAACCATCTGTCCATGCCGATCCTTGCCAAGTGTAGTTTATATGGTTTTAAATGTTTTATTTTTATTTGACTTATTACGATTTACGTGTTCCACTAAAATTCTTATTACAAGAAAGATAATAATGCACAGCATTAAATAATGTCTTTCATTTGACATTTGGAAAACCGGCTACTTTTCTTCTACATTCATTTCGAGATTAAATACCATATAAAAATTAATTGGACGTGAAAATATGAATTATTAATCAAAGCTAAAAATCTTATTTTAGCAATACCAAAGTCTTTGTTTTTAAACAGGTGTATTTTGATTTTGTTTTGTTGATATTGAATGACAAATTGCAACTATAAAATTAATGAATAGCTAGTACATCAACTGTAAATATACGTATAAGGCTTCTCGCTTACTGACCCCTAAAGAGATGTTTGTAATTAAGTTTACACGCAAAGTTAAATTTAAAACCATTTCGTAATTGCGAATTCATGTTGAGGCTTTTAACAAATGACTACGCTTCAACTCTGAGAATAACAGACACCAGAATATTAGTCTGCTTGTGCGTAAGTAGGGGGTTAATTAAAATCTATTCATCTGTTCAAACTTGGGATAATGATGATAGGATAACCCTATGTGAATATACATTTTGTAATGAAATCTTAAAAATTTACTCTGACGAAGGAAAATATCAAGAATAACTTCGTGATTTTAGGAAGGAAAAAAACAACAAACAAACAGTAATCAGTAGAAAGTTACCATACCTACTTGTTCAATAAATTTTTTATCACATTCACAGCAAAAGGAGTTTTTTAACGTTAAATGTTGAAACTGAAATTTTACTTTATGGGTAAAATTAAATTCAGCACTTTCAACAAATAACATCAGGGTTAAATTACAGAAAACTATCATGTATTAAGAAAATTATTTTAGTGTTGAGTTACAGTTACAAAGATGGCGTAATAGCTAGAAACTAGATGTCATCGAATTTTAAGTTATTTCACGATTTAGAATCGCGTAAGACCTAAGCAAATGCTAAAGGAAATCCATTTAAGTTACATCACAATTTAAGATCACATGATAGCTAAGCAGATGCTAAATGTCTTATTTCATGAATATACAATATAATTATTGATTGTCAAGTGCTTTGCTTGTTTTGGATTTCGCGCAAAACTACACGAGGGCTATTTGCGCTAGCTGTCCCTAATTTAGCACTGTAAGACTAGAGGGAAGACAACTACTTATCATCACTTACCGAGAACTCTGGGGCTGCCCTTTTGTTAATGAATAGTGGCATTAACCGTCACATTAACGCCCCCACGGCTGAAAGGACGAGCATGTTTGGTGTGATGGAGATTCGAACCCGCTACCCTCAGATTACGAGTCGAGCGCCTTAACCACTTGTCCCTGCCGATCCTTGTCAAGGGTAGTTTATATGGTTTTAAATGTTTTATTTTTATTTGATATCGCGGTTATAACTTTATATTTACCCGATTTACATAAAAAAGTATTTTAACAGTTTGTTTCGAAGTTCGCTCAAAACTACACAAGTGCTATCTACGCTAGCCGATCCTAATTTAGCAGTGAAAGACTAGTGAGAAGGAAGGTAGTGATCATCACCTACCACCCACTCTTAGGCTAGTGTTTTTAGTTGGATTGACCGCTATATATAACAACCCCCACGACTAAAATAGCAAGCACGTTTGGTGTGACGGAAATATTTTAACAAAAACTCGGTTTGTTCTATCTGTACTTTACAGCAGTAACCACTGTATTTTATTAAACATTCAAGCCTGTTTTATGGTCTGTGATCGGTAAAGTATGTAAAATAACCATTGTATTTTGCCAAAGTCCAGAAAGTTGGATACAAAGGAAGAAAAGTACTTAGCTTGGTTTTATGTGTACCATGGCTTTTACTTAAAACAGCCATTTTAATACCATGTTTCAGTACTCTTTCCACTTCACTTTATCATCGGATCATTTTTTTAGTTATTTTAACCATGTTATTGTGTGATTAACAGTGTATATCATTATGTTTTATATTTGAAGTATTCTGTTCAATTTTGCATGTGTTTAGGTATAGATCAGCCTTCTCATGTTACCCTGTTTTGTCGTGAGGATAGCATGTTTATAAACGGTTTTAGCTATTTATTATATTTGTGACGGGTTTTTCCAAGCTCGGATTTAGCGGCCAAACGAGGTTGGCAATCTCCTAAATTGATAAAATAACAGAAGTTTTATACTGAATCGATCATCACACGTTTGCTTTACATCTTTCGGCGTGTCTTACCGGTTTGTGTTCATAGACAAAGACAACGTAAGATAATCAATTTAAATATAAAATAAGCTATTAAAGAAACTAAAATTTTCAAAAATAATTCACCTCTTCTCAGCTGAGAAACGAGGAACAAAGACGAAAAGTGTCGAGTTATTCTAAATCTAAGAAGTTCCAAGTAACACACAGATAAGTTTGCTAAATTAAAAGTGCAGTAAAAACTGTGACGTTTTGTTCGTGTAATGTTTCATGTATACATGATACCTTTACAAATTATAACTGTTCAAGTGTTTTACTGAAGACGCTGTTTCATATTTTTGCCGCGACAAATTAGATGAAGGCTTCCCTACATTTTACAATGGTGTTTTCTGTATTGTTCCTATGAGGAGAGTATTGTTTGTTTGTTTTGTGAAATTATGTGGATGTCACAGGTGTCTAGTGAATTGCGTGTTTATGTTGTTCCTGAGAAATAAAATGTGTCTGCTTATCTGCTGAAGTTATAAAGACGTAACGTATCTGGTGAATTGTGTGCTTATGCTGATCTTGTAAAGTGAGTAGCGCGTGCTTTTTTTGAGCAGTTGTTTGGATATTTTAGTTGTCTCGGGATTTGTGTGCTTTTTATTGTTCTTGTCAAGTAAGTATTGTGTGCTTGTCACGTGAACTTGTATGGATATCTCATAGGTGACTGAGTCGTGTACATGGATGTACCTATTGACCCTTAAGAAGAATGCTAAAATAGAGATAATACATACGCAACTGACCTAAAGTATTAAATGGATTTTGATTTTGAAATTAAGTATGTTTCAGGAGTAACTTAATATAAAAGTGTAGTTCTTCCCTTTATAATTTCATATTCTTATAGTTTGTTAGATAGATATTCTACATTTGTAGGTTAACAGTTCTGTTATGAATTTTGACTAGCTGTGACGGTAACGTTGATATTTATGTTCACTATTAAGACCTGAGATAAAATATGAAAGAAATTATAAATTATATGACTAGGCTGAACCAGTAGAGTATAGGTTCTTCATTTTCTTAACGTTTAATACTCTTCCTCAGCCTAGTTCCTTAATACTTAATGATATTACCCTCTTCTACTATTATCCTCAGTTCTACTTGGAATATTCCCAAATTAAATAATTTAATGTGCGCTATTTTCTTGGAACTTTTATTGGGGAATACATTTCAACTGGAAATTAAAAAGTACTAATTTTGAGAGCAATATAAAAATGAACATTGCATAATTCATACTCAAATTAGATCCACAAACTAATAAATGTTTTTGCAATCGAACTATCTATATCTTGCTAATAAAATACATCGGTATTTATATGACTGCGTCACAATGTAGTACCTTTATTAGGAATGCCATATCTGTCGTTCTGTTCTAAGGCCAATGCTGGATACTGCTATGGTGTTATATTTAATAATTCACAAGTAACTTAACTGATAACAATAGAAAGAAAAAAAACGATTTATAAGCACCAGTAAACATTTTATTGACGGTAAATTTTAATACATATTTCGACAAAAAATTAGTCTATTTTATTCAGGATTTTAGCGTTACAAGCCTTTAGACTTGCCGCTGAGTCTCTGAAGAGCTCTTAGCTAGAATGGACTTCACTTAAGTAATTTTCTCGTGATAATGATGGCCATAGACAATTCATAATTGCACATTTATCCACAAAGTAAATTATTTTGAAACAAGTATTTATGTATTTATGCATACTGAAAAAACAGCAACTCGTCATAATATATACTGATTTCTAGTTATTCATTCCAGTTTATTAGAATTTAAACGCTTTGTTACACGACAGGCTTATAACAGAGAAAGTGAAGGTGTGTAAAATTTGAGATAAAATATTGTCTCTGTTAATATCATAATACTTAATTTATCGTAACACGGCAATTCACAAAATGTACAATATATTATGGACAGGAAATATTAATTATTTTGCGACGGAAACAATGCAAAGATTCCACTCCCATAAGAATTGGATAATATCAGTTTAGACGATTTACCTTAAATTTTCAGCATTCGTAACCTATTCAATAAATGTTAAAATAGTATTAAAATATTTTAATATTTTAAAAAATATTATTACAGTATTAAATATTATTATATACAGTATTAAAATAGCTTAATGAAAGATTTGTTTAATCACGTTTATATGTTTAAGTTGTCCATAGTCATTATATTACGAACAACAAAAATTAACTTTTATGCGAACAGGACGACACTAACCGATACGACTTGTCTTAACATGTCATCATTTATTTACGATATTCGTACAATTTCTTGAAACCGAATGGATGAATAAAATATTGCTTTTTCAAATGTTTCTAGTAGAACATGTAAAGTAACGATATATATTTACATCTGGAATTTAACTCTCAAACGTCTGATAGCATAGCAACATAATACAAACTTTAAGGTAGAGAACGAAGGTAGCGGGGAAGGAACACCTTGTCTCCCCCTAGAAACGGCAACTAGGGCTTGAATCTACTACAGAGAATAAGGAAAATTTAGGTGTTCTTTTTATATTTTAAGAAAATCACGCGCTATTTCTATGGTTCACAACTTACGTATTAAATTAAAAACGTATTTCTACGTATAAAAGAGCATACAAATCAATGTGATATTCAGCTTCGTAGAAAATCCTATAAATGATTCTGTATATCAGAACAAATTAGTTCAAAGACCTATAAATGATTTTGTATATCAGCAGAATCTATTTCTAAGAAAAATTTGTAAGAAAACCAATAAGGTTGTACTTTAACATTACTATGTACCGATATGAGATTTAGAGAGACGAATAAAAATAATAAATCTCGTTATTCCTAGCATTCTACTGAATTTTAGGTTATAATAACAGTAACCTTTTTTTCTTACAATGAGTGCGATATGCCATTACAATAGTGAAGACGGAAATAATAAAGAGAACTAAATAACACAGGTCAATTTTTTGTACATTTGAACCATAAATGTAATATCAGTAAACAAAAACTATGAATTCCGTTGAAGAATGGTGTATCTATTTATACTGGACAGAAGTTTCTTTTTTTTTGGTTAACGAGATCTTTATTCTAAGAAAATACGACAAAATATAATATATTGTTTCTCGATAAATATTATTGTTTGAGATAATAACCCTCGTTCTGCAAAAGAACAAAAGTAGCAATGAGAATGACAGTGAGTAACTTGGCTATATGCTTGACGTGGTAGAACAGGTGGGTAAATAAAGTTCATGAAAGCCCGCCTACCAAAAATGGATTTATTATACTTAAAATAATGCAATGTGCGCATTTTATTAAGTGACATAGCTTTAAAACTGTAAATGTATATGGTACTGAAAATACCGGGTTACGATTTCACTGTGTATAAGGACAAGAGGTCTTTAGAAGTGTTTGAACATTTTGTATACAATTAAAAGAAAATTCTTATACAACTACGAATTTTTTATATTATACTTCAGAGTTTTAAAGAAGGCTTTCAGATCGGCGTGAAGAGCAAGGCTGCTGAGAGTTCTGCATGCAGGTAATTCAAGCACGTAAAAAGAAACCAACGATTATTTCAAGTATTACACATACACATGGTCTGAAAAAAGTACAAACTACACAGCTTGTTCTACTATTTATATAGCGAACGACGCCGGCTGGAGCTAATGCTTCTTGATTGTAGTTTCCAACCTTATGAAGTTGTTTACACATGAGTGAATAAAGCAATATGTCAAAATGGTTTATGACTGATTAATCATGCCCTTAACTAGTCAGACACAGACAACTGTGTGGAAACCATAGTTTTAAGGGCCTTCAACTGAAACAATGTTTTACAGTTTGCATGCAAACGTATCAACCTAAAAACCTTATTTGCAATTGTTTGTTTGTTTCTTTGGTTTATTTTTAAAATTATTTTCCAAGATATCTTATTATATCAATTATGTGAGAATTTATTATATTTTGTTTGTTCGAAGTTAAGCACAAATCTACACAATGGGCTATTTGTGTTCTGCCATCACGTGTATTCGAAACTCGGTTTCTGCTGTGCCACTGGGGTGGCTCTGATTTGCGAATTACTTAGATAAAATTAATAAATATAACTAGCTTGCTTAATTTGGATCATATAATAGCAGTGGAAGTTGTGTGGTTTACATGTGACATATATTTTGATTTCACTTATGGCTTCCTAGATATACGATGTAACAAGTATTGCTTAGGTGTCTGTTGAAGAATATTTCAGTTATTCTATTTGAGCCACGCATGTAAAGCCGATCGATATCCATGAAACATGCTAAGTATATTGTCTATAACAGCTGTGGGAAATCTATACATGTTTAAGACCCTTGATGAGATAGTTCCTTACCTTTGCTTGATTGTTGTTAAGTGCAAGGCTACATAATGGACTATCTGTGCTTTACCCACTGTGAGTGTCAAAACCCCATATTTAACTTTAAAGCCCCTAGAGCCTGAGATTAATTCCATTGTAACACGGTCTTTACTATCTGGCGAACAACATCTGCTCGAAACTTCGCACAAAATAAAAATAAAGAAGTTTTCATTTAGATGTGTAATTTATTCTATATTATATTTAACAACTTCGCTGGATAATTCTAGTGGAATCGTTCAAGTTTCAGACTAATATTTGTTGCCTAATATCAGGTACTTTATGATGTTAAATTATAATAACCATAAAAGTGTCAACTTCCAGATTAGAAAACATATTTCTGTTAGAGAAAACTGGATTGAAAATAGTTTTCCAATAAATTTTGGTTAAAATATACTTAAAGTCTCCCGAGTTTTGTTCATTATTTAATTATTCTAATGTTTTTGAATTTTGCGCAAGGCTATCTGCACTAGCTGTCCCTAAGTTAGCAGTGTAAGACTAGAGAGAAGGCGGCTAGCTATCGCCACCTTCCGCCAACTTTGGGCGTGAATGCTGCTCACATTATAGTGCCTCTACTCCTGAAAGGGCGAGCATGTTTGGCATGACGGGGATGCGAAAACTCGACTTTTAGATTACGAGTCGAACGCCCTAACCACCTGATCATGCCGGGCCCTAGAAAATTGTAGGACTTATGGTTCTATTCCAATCAAACTTTGTGAGAGAGATATAAACTATATAAGTAATACATATATACATATCTTGTAAATTCGACTAATGCATGAAAATTGGGTTTATTTTGTTAAGTAGTACGAGTCACAAATTTGATAAAGTTTTCGTGATCAAACGTCACTTCAAAGGGATTCGCCTAATTCAAGAATTGCTTCTTTCCGATTGTTCGAAGAATAAAGCAGACAATAGTAACTGCAGGCAGAGTGCATACAGAAACTGTGGTACACAGCGAAGAAGTGATAGAACGATCCTGAATAAGGTTTAGAACAACTGACAACAGATCTGCTCATACGTCAAATTCTATGAATGTACTTTTCCAAAAATTAGAGAGGAACTTGAGACCACATCGATTTAAATTTTATGTATCTTATTAATTTCATTGTTTTTACTTTGGCAGAATTCAGAAATTAATGAAAATAACTTTGTACTCATAATATAAATTGGAAAGCTTTGCAGACAAAATTAAAATCAAATTAGCATCAACAAAAGTAGTTTGCTTTTTATCAAATCGATTGTCACTTTCTTTTTTTTTGACATCATGACTATCGTACAGAACAACAAGAGTTCTTTAGTATGTCGCACGCCAGCTCAAACAAAATAATATTTCGTATTTGAGTATGACATTTGTTCTTTCTGCAAAAACAATAAAACTGTTTCCAGAAAAGTTTTTCAACCGTTCATATTACATAAAGCTACTGGATTAATAACTGCAATGTTAAAATGCAAAAAAAAAATAAAAATGGATGGCGTGGTTTTAAATATATTAGGTGAAACATATGAATGGTATTTTGGAACTTTTTGTAGAAGGAGCAGTATTAATCAAGGGTAAAGGGCAAATGGCCCGGCATGGCCGAGCGCGTAGGGCGTGCGACTCGTAATCCGAGGGTCGCGGGTTCGCACCCGCGTCGCGCCAAACATGCTCGCCCTCCCAGCCGTGGGGGCGTTATAATGTTACAGTCAATCCCACTCTTCGTTGGTACAAGAGTAGCCCAAGAGTTGGCGGTGGATGGTGATGACTAGCTGTCTTCCCACTAGTCTTACACTGCTAAATTAGGGACGGCTCGGTGCAGTGGGCTAACAACCTACACACTTAAATACTTGTTGAAGAATCCGCAAGCGATTGCGGCCCTATGTTCCTAGATGGAATCTAATGGTGATAACTAACTAACTAAAGGGCAAATGAAATACACAGCATTTGTACGTTCTACAAATACCTTTAGTTTTACAAGTTCCCATCGTAGTACTATTGTGATTAATCTTATCATTAAGTCTATTAAATACCTACCAGTTGTACTACATTTTTGTCAAAGTTAAGAAAGAAATAATGTCTCAAACTAGAGTGAAGATAAAGTTATTGTTACTAAGTAAGTAGTGACAAACTAGAAAATATACAGTGTTACTGTTACTGAATAGCTAGTATGACAAACTAGAGTATATACATTGTTATTATTACTTAGTAACTAGCTACAGACTATAACACAGACAATGTTATTGTTATTTAATAATTACTGACAAACTAAAGCACCTACAATATTACTGTTATTTAGTAACTATTGACAAATTAGAGTATATATATATATATTTATATATGTTATTGTTACTTAATAACTAGTCGCCAACTATAACACAGACAATGTTTGTTGTTTTTGAATTTTGCACAAAGCCACTCGAGGGCTATCTGCACTAGCCGTCCCTAATTTAGCAGTGTAAGACTAGAGGGAAGGCAGCTAGTCATCACCACCCATCGCCAACACTTGGGCTACTCTTTTACCAACGAATAGTGGGATTAACCGTCACATTATAACACCCCCACGGCTGGGAGGGCGAGCATGTTTGGTGCAACAGGGTTTCGAACCCGCTACCCTCGGATTACGAGTCGAACGCCTCAACACGCTTGGGCATGCCGGGACCCACAGACAATCTTATTGTTATTTAGTAACTAGTGACAAACTAGAGTATCTACAACGTACACGTTTGTTTTTTTTTTAATTTCGTAAGAAAGTCCTCGCCATAGAGTATTACATCAGTATGTCTGCGGACTCAAACTGCGGAAAACCTGGTATCGATACCCGTGGTGGGTAAATTAGAGGTAGCCCATTCTGTAGCTTTGTGGTTAATTCCAAAAATCAATCAATCTTACGAATGAATGAAAATTTCCTGTTTTGGCGTGTATGGGGACAGCGTTCGTTATGCACAACTTTCCATAGACCTAATAAGTTTGTATATTCTTATATTCGATACCGTCATTCAAAGGAAACTGTACGTAAAATAACCAGTATAAAAACACGAAAATAAGTTAAAGAAGGTGCTAATAGCTTGCTAATTAATTATACTCAAACACAAGTTATGATAACTGGAATATTCTCTAACACGTAAAAAAGTAGGATTTGAACTTCTAAGGTTAATTTTGATTAACTCGTTCAACATTTGTGAAAGAAATTTTTCAAAATAGTCCTTTAAAAAATTGAATAATATTATACTCAGTACTGTGTCTATTTCAAGAAAACATACTTTTTGTGAGATAATCTTGAGAGTGTGTTGTGTTTTTTTTAAATAATTTATTTTACATTATAATTATATTGGTTTGCTTTGAATTTCGCGCAAAGCTACTCGAGGGCTATCTGTGCTAGCCGTCCCTAATTTAGTACTGTAAGACTAGAGATGGAAGGCAGCTAGTCATCACCACTCACTGCCAACTCTTGGGCTACTCTTTTATCAACGAATAGTGGGATTGATCGTCACATTATAATGCCCCCATGGCTGAAAGGGCGAACATGTTTGGTGTGACGGGGATTCGAACTGAGGACCCTCAGATTACGAGTAGAGCGCCTTAACCACCTGGCCCTGCCAGGCCTTAAAAATATATTCAGAACTACTGTGAGTTTTAATCGTTATTTCATACTACGATAATCATTTTATATATATATTAGTTTAATCAATTTTCAAATACTCATCTCATGGACATATTTTCGGAAAAAAATATCAAAATTCGTGCTTATCTAGAATATTTTCTGACATTTATTGCATGACTAATTCATTTTATTTTGGATAAAAAGTAATATTTGCGTCATTTGAAAATCTATAGCACTTAATTAATGGAAGGGTACTATTTCTTCTCGTTCCCCACTAGTACAGAGGTAAGTCTACGGATTTACAACACTACAATCAGGGGTTCGATCCCCTCGGTGGACTCCGCAGATATCCCAATGTGGCTTTGCTAGAAGAAAACACGCATACTATTTCTTTTCAATACTTTTCCAGCGCCGTCTAGTAAAGCGTTTGTGAAACAATCGATAAACGTACATTTCGTGCCTAGGAGCTAACGTGTATACGTCATTAAATTTCTCTTGTATTGATTGATAACCTTATTACGCAAGTACGATACAAAATGCTATAAAAGTCAAATCCAACGTTCCATTGAAAGTATTGATTACATCTAAATATGTTAAAGAAAATGTTGTTATAAGAACCTATACGAAATGAGGAGATTTTACTGCAACTGTTTGCGAAACCTTCATTTTTATTGACTAATATTACACATTTTTAGTCTAAGTGTTTTGTGAACGGAAGCCTCCCCTTTTCTGCCGTTCATCAGTTGGCCATAAATCTTTATCAGCCATAAAACTTAGAAAATACAGGTGTCACCAGGTGTAACTGTACTAGCCATGAAATTTATAAAATACAGGGGTCATCAAGTGTACATAAATCTGTACTAGCCATAAATCACAGAAAATTCAAATGTCACCAGGTGAAACAGAAAATACAGGTGTGACCAAATGCTATAAGATCTCTTTCTAGATCGTGTGTTACATTTTTTAAACAACAAATTTCCTCTTAGTGGCACAGCAATATGTATGTAGGCTTACAACGCTAGAAACCAGGTTTCGATACCTGCGGTGAGTAGAGCATAGATAGCCTATTGTGGTACTTTGGGCTTAACCACAAACAAACAAAATATAACAAATTCTCTTAGAATTGTAGAATAAGATATTTTGGAAAATAATTTTAAAAATAGACTGAGATATTAATGATATAGGTGTGAAAATTGACACAATCAAAATTTGAAGTTTTTTCATTACCAATAAGAAAAAGTATTTTTAGGAAATTTGCTACAGAAGAACATATATTTTACGTAGTTGGCTTAACAATGACTTTAATCATCTCACATAAGCTTGTTTGTTTTTTTTTGTTTTGAAGATATATTCTTAAGGTATGTGTATATCAGTAAAGAAAAGATAACAATTATGAAATATATATAACATTTAAACATAGAAATATTTTTCGTATGTTTTAAAATTATACATAAGGTGGGATATTTATAGTAATGTCATATCAAAATTTTCATTGGTTTTAATAGATGTTTCTTAATTTCCTAATTAAATGTTAAATTTTTTTAGTTTGGCACATATTCAGAGTCTTCCTTCAAATTTATATGCAGAGACACGAAAATGAATAAATGAATTTGCAGTCTTCTTTTTAACCAGCCATCTACCTGCTCAGCGATAAATAACTGAGCTTATAACGATAAAAATCGGGTTTTGATACCCCCTTGTTGTGTAGGCTTTTCTTTACAAGAAACAAATAAATTATATAATTAAACTATATTTAATCTACAAATAATAAAATAAGCTCAAATAACGATAACTTACATTTTCTTTAAGAAAATCCTAAGATCCTAAGAGCAATAACACCTGGTAACAAAAGTATTTTTCTCCTCTACTAGAAAAAATGCAACTATATCGGAGTATTTGACGATGTTGATTCTAAAAATCATGGAGAATATTAGTGATCACATCTAATTTTCGAGATATAGTAGATTTATTCAAATTTTCTTATATATATATGTAGTGAAAATGACAATTTTTTTTAATAAGTGTATTTATTCATTGAAAATTGCATTAAGAATGCTCAATATAGCCATACCAGTTTAAAAAGCAGTGAGTATAATAAGATTATATATTGCATATACATTTAGGCTATGCTCAGAAACTTCCACAATGCTATTAGTTTTTGATACAAGATATCTGCTTGACTTGTGGCGCCTTTTGTATATGTTCTTATTTTAACGCTGTTCATAGCAGGATTCCATGGTCATCGCTCACTGCACCTAGATCATTTAGAAAGAAGTCAAATGAGAATGTAAGAAGTGCATCTTTAGTGAGATATTAGACCCCATTTTCCGGTAGTTCTGGATGAAATAATCGATCATCACAGCATAGTTATCATCTGAGTAATTTTCTAAGAAATGTTTGACAAATAGCTTAAATTATTTTCAGGCAGCAAGTTCTTTCTGACTGAGAACTATTTGATAATCATCATCCACCAGAATTTCTCGAATCTGTGACCTAACAAAAATAGCTTCTTTCATTTTTTTCTCCACTGAATTTTGGAAACTTGTGAGAAAGATATCTGAGACCATTATTATCTTTGCTGAGCACATAGAACAAAACAAAAACTCAACCTATTAAGAAACCAAATAAACACAGTCACAAAACTGTACTCACCAGATAAAATTAACGATGAAATCAACTAAATCAAACAACACTTCATCAACATCAACAAATTTCCTCTAAAAATCGTTGAAAAAATTATACACATACACGTAGATCTACAACAAACAAATGATAGTAAACCCCGAGAAACAACAAACTACAAAACCTTACACTGCTGCATACAATATGTTCCCGACATCAACGGAAAAATAATCAACATTTGGAAAAAAAACTTATAACAAAACACAACATTCCAGTAAACACCAAATTTATTCAAAAACCAGGTACAAAGTTAAAGTCCATATTATGTAAAAACTACACTGACAAACACAACACCAATATTATTTATGAAATACAATGCAACAACTGCCACGACATCTATATTTGAGAAAGAAGCAGAAACATAAAAACTCGATCCAAAGAAAAAAAAAACACACCTTCACACGTTTTTGAACTGCAAGTCAAATAAATACAACATAACCATAGAAAACAACCAGATACTAAGTAGGAAAACAAATAGGAACAAATGCAAAATCAAAGAAGCTCTAGTTATTTATACAACAACTAAAACCAAAATTAAACAAATATAAGGGAACACTTTAATAACCTAACATCTAACTGCAGCGCCCCCTACAATTCCGTACACGTTCACACTCTCGTCCCTAAGACATGTGCCCTGCAACGGTCAGTTGCTCTCTCTTTGTTAACCTCAAGATGACCTAAGAAGGTCGAAACTTTGTTCTCTGCTTTATTAGGAAAAGTTTTAATACCCATACCAGCCGTTCTGAGATACAAGGTGAATCCTTGTCTTCTCAGGATAACTCTTCTGTTTCCTAATTCGCTGGTGGATAGGACACTAGAAGACTAACCCCATGAGGTACCTGTTTCAGTTCACATGATATACCTAAATATGGTTATTTAATGCACTGTTTAGTTTTACCTAAGCATTCAGAAACATTCGTATTAGAAAAATATCGTCAGTTTGTCGATCTTTGGGCTCATGTCATATGATGGGAACTGTATATGGCATACATAGTCTCTCTTTTTCATCCACTGTATTAAACAAAATGTGCAAATAATATATAACGCATGTGTGAAGCCAAATTTTTTCTTGGCCATCAATTTTACTATTAAAATAGTGGTAATAAGCTACCTTTACCTTGTGTGTGATATTTTTCTTTCGTGAAACTGCAATATATTTTCCACTAGTGTAACCGAAATTGTTTGCATGATTTTTGTACTTTAGAACATTAGTTGAACTGGAGACAGCCAGCATTTAAACGATTTTCTAAAAACAATATAGAATAACTTATGTTTTACAGAGTCAGAACTCAAGGTGTTTTAAAAAAAACAAAGTTTGACAGAATTTGATTATATCGTGGGTGTGATGAGAGAAGTAAGACTAGATTTTGTTTTGACTGCGCGCGAAATGACCAACCGAGTGAGTGAGACATCTGACTTTGCTATTTTCTTACTCGTTCGAGAATCTTATCGAATATTCTAGCAAACTTAGCCCGTGAGAATTTTGTGATACCCTGGCGAAGAAGGTTCAGAAAGAAATAAAAAAGAAAAGAGATGCAATTTGCTACAATAATATCGAGAACAAAGTAGCATATATGAACAATACATGAAGTTACTTTTTTAGTTCCTAAGAAATTTCTGTTTGTAAAGAATTCAGATCCAGTTTGGCTAAATAAATATTATCTAAACGTTTTATACAGCGTATTAAAAATACAACTCTCTAATCACCTGTTAAAGATGTCTACACGTAATGCAGGAAAAAGAGCTTTATAACAACCTAGTAAAAGAGGTATGTACATAAAAGTTGCTCCGTCCGAGAAACGAATAAATTCCGAAATATATAATTAATGTAAAAACAAGTAAGTCCAAAATTTTAACATCTTAGAATGTGAGTTAAATTATCTGTGAACTGCTAAGAATGACTATTTATAAATTTAAAATATTTATTATGTCATATTAGTATCATCTTCTAAAGTCTCATCACAATCAGTTGAGAACATTAAACTTTGTTTTATCTTATGGATTCTCAACATAGTTGAGAACAATAAACTTTGTTTTATCTTATAGATTGTCACCATAATCAGTTGAGAACAATAAACTTTGTTTTATATTATAGATTCTCATCATAATCAGTTGAGAACAATAAACTTTGTTTTATCTTATAAATTCTTACCATAATCAGTTGATAAAACTATACTTTCATCCATCTTTTAAAGTCTTACTATAATCAGTTGCAGAAACTACACTTTTCATCCATTATGCCTAATCATTTGAAAAAAAAACAACACTATACTTTCATCCACCTTCGAACATCTGATCATAATGTTCCCCAGTAGGAGGACAGCGGTAACTCAATGAGTTACTACGCTAAACTCCGGGGCTCGATTCTTGTGATGGAGACAGGAAATAGCCCAACTGACTTTGCTCTAAAACTAACGAGCTCAACACAAACAATTGAGAAAACAAAGCTTTCTCCCATCTTTCAAAGACTAAAGATAATCAATTGGAAAATTAGTACTGTTTCCATCTTGTAAAATATTGCTGTGATTATTTGAAAAAAACCACAATTTTTTCATTTTACAAAGCATCATCATAATCGATAAATAAAATCATATTTTTCTTCTTCCAGAGTTTCACCATGATTAGTTAAAAAAACACTATAGTTTCTCCAAACTTCTAAAATCTTACCATAATCAGTTCAGAAGACTATACTTTTTAATCTTCTAAAGTTTTACCAGAATCAATTAAAAAACTATTTTTTTCACCTTCCAATGTCTTAGCATAATTAAAGTTTATACTTTTTTTTGAGATTTTTTTAGCTTAACTGTGTAACTTGCACTTTTTTCAGTTCCTGTCTGGGTAATATGTAATTCTGATTAGAAGTATTAAAGACTAGCAACAAAGAATACCGAAACAGAAATAAAAAAATCAGAAATGTTAGATTGATCATTTACTTCATATGCTGAGAAGATAAAATTTAACATTTTATCTTTATTAAAAAAAACAAAAAACTATATTCTCGCTTTACTACTAGAGTAAAAATAGAAATTAAAAATATCATAAGAACTAAACACAGATATTTATAAAGCACAACCAGCGGTTGACAATTACTTAAATATTATAAATGTACTCCCAGCCTTGTCTCAACCATGAGAAAATAATCCCACAAACGTTAATATCAAAACAGTTCAATGTTCAACAGTGTATGTTATGTTTTTACTTTTCTTGCGCTCTAAATTACGAAACTAAAACATAAAATACAAAAAAAACATTTTAAAAGTTACTTATTTACTTATGGATTTACTTTGGATTTTCCCCTTCAGAAAAAAGAAAACAACAGAATCTTTTAAAACTGATATTATTTTGTTCTAATTTTCAAATATAATATAATACCGAAGTGTAGATTAGGTGATCTTTTTAAATGTTTAATGCTAGTATTCATTATAATTTTAGCCCTTTCTTTTCTCTTACTAAAGCGAAGGTACATAAAAATTAAACACATCATAGAAAAGCACATCTATTAGTACTCTGTCATAATTTTTATAGAATGTATTTGTAAACCTTTTGCTCATGCATTAAATTAAATTGTTTGCATCCTTCTCCAATAAATGTTAGAACGCAGTAATATCAACAACGTTTTTCTAGCATGTGGTAACGCTTATATCTTTAACCCTCTTATTAAAAACGTTTCGTTAAGGATTTCAGAAGCGTGTTAAGACAAAGAAAATAAAATAAACGAAGAGATTTGCTTGAAGATAATTTGCGAAAGTGCACGAGCTCGTTAAATTTTCTGAAAGTAATCGTCAAGAAATATTCTATGGCTAAAAAGATTCATGGAAGGAAAAAAACTAGTTAAAAGTTCTCTACCGTTCTTTGAATGACACAAACCAACAACAAGGCTGACTATACCCTCCGCCCTTTATATTCGAGGATTAATTTCTTAGCGGCATATTAAGCTTCTGTCTAATTTTTTTTTCAGCACACGAAAAGCAGTAAAAACGACTCTAATGTTCTACGTTTGAAACATGAAAAAAGTAAACATGAAACATTTCTTTACATATACTAAGGTAAAAACAAACGTTATTCAAGTATTTTCCTTTATAAAAGTCTAAAAACACAACAATGAAAACGTTATTTTTGTGTGTTTTAAAGCTCATAACATATGCAAAAAGTATACAGGGACTATTCTATAACTTAAATAGTTTAATCAAATGTGACCTTTCAGCTCTTTTTAACCTGATAAATGCTCTTACAAGAGGACCGAAAGCAGTTAAAGAAAAGCATTCTAAGACAGAAGACACTTGTATTTTTTCATATAAAATACTTTTTATTGTTTTATTTTAAAATGAAACATAGACTGAATTAACATCTTTTTTATTATGTAAAATTTCACAAAACTTGTGAATTTACTTCATAACATTAAAATCATACACATTTCTCTACTTTAAGGAAATGAAAGGATATTAAATTCATAGATTAAAACAACAGCTGTTTTCTCAATATAGAGAGTAATAGAGAACTGTTTGTTTAGAGCATAAATTATTATATATTTACTTTCCAAAAACAATAATCACTTACTAATATTTCATAAAATAAAAGTTTCCACCGGATTCCCTACTGAAGTTAACGAAATATTAATTGAATGAAACCAGGTATACGATTTAATTGTTTTTATAATGCACTCAGTCGATTTAAAGGCTAGATAATTCATTTTCCGTTATTATCACTCATTTACGTGGATAGGCCAAGGGATAGGTTTGTTTGTTTGTTTGTTTTGGAATTTCGCACAAAGCTACACGAGGGCTATCTGTGCTAGCCGTCCCTAATTTAGCAGTGTAAGACTAGAGGGAAGGCAGCTAGTCATCACCACCCACCGCCAACTCTTGGGCTACTCTTTTACCAACGAATAGTGGGATTGACCGTCACATTATACACCCCCACGGCTGGGAGGGCGAGCATGTTTAGCGCGACGCGGGCGCGAACCCGCGACCCTCGGATTACGAGTCGCACGCCTTACGCGCTCGGCCATGCCAGGCCAAGGGATAGGTTTCAAATGGGGTCCCAAGCGCGTATAACCCCTTCTGTAGCTTTGAAATCAGAAACAAATAACTATTTCAAATGGCTTTAAATTGAATTTTCTGTAATATCAGTAAATATGTAAAAGTAAAGGGCTTTCTATGATAATACAGATTGAATTCTAAAGTGACGCTTGCTGTTTGGAATGATCGTGAAAGATAATGTTTTCGTAAGAATGTTTTTTAATGCTATAAAAAGGTTGCAGCTCTGACAGATAGTTACTGTTCCAAGAAAAAAGAATGATCATGCTACTGCATCAGAATATAACATGAGGTTCGCTACTTGATAACGATTGAAATTTTATGAGAATATACGAAATGTATTCAGCTTACACACACTCAGTACGTGTTACGATATTCTGTTCCTTGTAATCGTACCAGAAACAGTACATTTAAAAGTAATTGAACAGACACTGCAGCCGTATTATTGAAGGTAACAATGAGCAAGGTTAGCTTGAGATCAAACTAACTGATATTTCGTAAAAAGGATTCATTTGCAGCTGTCAAAATACAGCGAAAAGGAAAATTAAACTATATTACTGAAATGGTCTTGGCATTATTTCGTGTTTAGGGCGCTTAAAATGTAACGGTTGCTTCCACTGTTTACTCAGAGAAACTAAAAAGTTAAACAGTAGGTTATGGTGAGAATCCGCTTTCTTTCTATTTTATCACCTCTAAATTATGGATGGCTGGTACAGTTGGCTTTTGAATAGCTTTGCGGGAAATTCAATACCAACAAACAATAAAGTGCAGTAATGGTTTCACTTCGTAGTAAGAACTAATAATTTAATACGTTGTTAATGAAAGACTGTTCTTTATTGTCAAAACGTTTTTGTGTTAGCTGTTTAAACTAACAGTACTTGGCTGACCAAGGATGTATAGTTTTACTAAAATAATACAGTAAGGTTGTAGCAAAGTACTGTCGTATTTAAAGTAATATTATAACTCCTAAGATATAATATTGTTGATTCTCCTGTTTGTTTACCGGAAGATGTTGTGACGAGTATTTTAAAGGATTGTTTTGAATTTTGAGCAAAACTACACGAAGATTATCCTCGTTAGATGTCTCTAATTTAGCAGTGAAAGACTAGATGGAAGGCAGCTAGTCATCATCACCCACCACCAACTCTTGGGCTACTCTTTTACCAACGAATAGTGGGATTGACCGTCACTTTATAACGCCCCCATGGCTGAATGGGCAAGTATGTTTGGTAGGATGGAAGGAATTTGAACCCGCGAACCGCAGATTTCGAGTCACATCCTATTCACCATTTTAAAGGTTTTGGCAAATTACTTTAAAACGTTCCTCGCTGGTACACCAGTAAGTCTACGGAGTTAAAACGCTAAAATCAGAGGTTGGATTCCCCTCGGTGGACACAGCAGATAAGCCGATGTAACTTTACTCTAACAAAACACACACACACGTTACTTTTAAAAAAAGAAACATATTTCATCCAGTTAATTTTACATTCCTTCATTCATAATTTGCAAGGCTTACTTCACAATGAGGCCCGGCATGGCCAAGCGTGTTAAGGCGTGCGACTCGTAATCTGAGGGTCGCGGGTTCGCATCCCCGTCGCGCCAAACATGCTCGCCATTTCAGTTGTGGGGGCGTTATAATGTGACGGTCAATCCTACTATTCGTTGGTAAAAGAGTAGCTCAAGAGTTGGCGGTGGGTAGTGATGACTAGTTGCTTTCCCTCCAGTCTTACACTGCTAAATTATGGACGGCTAGTACAGATAGCCCTCGAGTTGCTTTGTGCGAAATTCAAAAACAAAAAAAACAAATACTTCACAATGGTTATTTTCGTTGAGATTTTCTGCAAAGTAACACCGTTATATTAATCGCAAGTAAGTTATTGTCCACCTTTACAATTTAAAGTTAAAAATTGCTGATTTTAAGAAAACAAAACGAACATTTATTGATTTAAACACGCATAAAACATTCTATCCGTCACAATATATTAATGCTAATGTCGTCTCCAAAATTATCGCAAAATTTTTTCGGGTACACAAAAACAAATGCATAGTTTTCTTTTCGTTTTGTGAGAAACTTTATACTTTCACAAACTCTTGGAAGTAATTATTCTCTTAAAGATCGTTACTAGTGGTAAAACAAGAAAATTGTACGTTAAAAGAAATTTTATTAATAGATAGCGAACGTTTTTAGGAGATGTACATACGTTTTTTTGTCACATCTTTTACAAACACTTAATTGCGTATGCGTGCGTTAAACTGTATTTGTTTAGTAACATACCTCTCTTTCTTAAACCTTTTATATCTACCAGTTCATGGTTTATTAAGCTGCTCAATACAAGAGTTGTCACAGGCCGTCACACTTGAATATGGCTTACAATGTTAGAATATTTACCGTCCTGATTCTGCTTTCAGCTTAGGTTAATCAATATTTTAAATCTGAAAAAAATTAGAAGACAAACTGTTTTTAATGTATTTTGAGAAGAAAAAACACCTACGTCAGCAATGTATCAAAACATTCGTGCTTTATCTTGATGACTGGTGGTTTCGTTTGTTTAACAATTTTCTTAGAATGCCGTCTAAAGAGGTTTGGTTTGTTTTGAATTTCGCGCAAAGCTACACAAGGACTATCTGCGCTAGCCGTCCGTTTTTGCAGTGTAAGACTAGAGTGAAGGCAGCTAGTCATCACCACTCACCGCTAACTTCTGGGCTATTCTTTTATCAACGAATAGTGGGATTGACCATCACATTATAACGCTCCCATAGCTGAAAGGGCGAGCATGTTTGGTGTGACGGGGATTTGAACCCTCGATCTTCGATATTATGAGCTGTGTGCCTTAACCACTTGGCCATGCCGGGTCACTGTTTGAAGAGCTATCTGCTCATAGCTTTTCTAATTTTGGATTGAATAGACTAGAAAAAAGCAGATATTCACAGCACTTATCAAGAACTCCTGAGTTAATCTTGTCTGACCGAATAATGGGATGTGACTAACGCATTTACATCATACACATGGCCCCAAAGTGTTGAGAGTGGTTTCTCAGAAATTCTTAGATACTTAATTCGGACACGCTAACCACTAAACCACACCCAGTCAGATCTTACTGATATGAAATCCCTGAAAAAAAGATTCATTTATCTCTTTTAACTTAACGTACATGATTGTAACTTCTATAACTACTTCAATATGAAAGCTGTGTGCGTCATTGCATTTCGATTCATGCCCTCTGCACTCTGATTACCACGCCTGCCTAAAGTTGGTAAAAACGTTGATACAAGAAATAACATATTGAAAGGATTTGAAAGAAAACTAATGTTTATATTTTTACTTCAGAATGTAAATTTCTGGAAATTTCAATATGGTTGCGCATATTTTCCGTTAGTTTTAATGTGTAACGTATGTTTACATCTGATTAATTTTTTCTCAACATGTTGCCGAATGACATTCAGCAATTCCCATGCACACGAACTAGTTCTCCATGTCTTATCGTTCTTAAAAGATTTATACTAATTCAGACAAGAAAAATGTTATAAATCACACTTAAACAATTATGTGATAAGCATAATTGGTTTTGAATATTATAAATCAAACAAATGTGTCATAAGCACAATTAATTGTAAAATATTATAAATCACACTTTAACAAATATGTCATAAGCATAATTAGGTTTAATTGTATCCTTGAGATTAATTTGTTACATTATCTGTTTGTTCCCCTCCCTCTCGATGGGTGAGTCGTAAGTTCACGGACTTATAATACTAGAGTCCAGAATTCGGTGGACAGAGTGCAGGTAGTTCTTGGTCAGCTTTGTGCTAAGAAACAGACATAAATGCTGTTTTTATAATTTGTTAACGGGGTGTGAAGCCAAATTTATAGCCCTGAATAAGTTTAAAAAATACAAATACAAAATCGTATGATAAAACCTATTGCATAATTATTTAGTATTTCATCATTTCTGACGCCGTGGCTTTTAGTATAAGATTTATTTCAACTTTGTACAGATATTTCCACTGGTTCTCCGGTGGGCCAACAGTAAGTCTTCGGATTTTAATCTTAAAATCGAGGGTTAGATTTCCCTCGTTGGACGCAGCAGATATCTCGATGTGTTTTTCCTGTAAGAAAATACACTCACCTCCATCTGAGACTCGGCGGTGAACTTAATATTTATGACGCTACAACTCAAAGTTTAGTGCCTGTGGTGGAAACAGATATTATTCAATGTACAAGCAATTAAATTGTACAGATGAAAAATATTAAAATCTTATTAGAATAAACTGTTTACTAAAAGTTAGAGAAACAAAAGTAACAACTTAAATAGTGTTATCAATTTGTCAACTTTCATTACGTAATGTAATAGGACATGTCTATGTGTATAGCGTTTTTATTTAGCCTTAGGAAACATACAATTATTTCAAATATGATGTCACAAACTCGAAGTACATGCAGAATGTCTTTTGTATTAGGCTTCTGGTGCGCTTTAGGAACATAACTTATAATAATATAATAAATTTATTAAGCAATAAATTAGACACAAAAATCAAATAACAATATAAAACCATCAACAAAGAGTTAACTCGTCCTGTGATGGTTAAACACATAATAAAGTAAAATCAAAACTTACAAAATCAAAATAAAGTTCCCAGAATATTATCATCAGTATTTAAGATCCATTGTTTTAAGTATTTCTTTTGATTAACACGATTAATAGAAGATCTTATACTATAAGGAATAAAATTATGAATACGAGGTGCCAAATAAAGATATTGATGAAGTGTAACTGTTTTACGTGGTGTGGGTACATTAATTGGAAAAAAAGATTGAAGTCGTGTAAAATATGAAGTGACTTTAAAAGGCCTATTAAAAGAAACATGCATTGTAGATAAAGCTAAAAAATATAAATAAAGTTTATCATATGAAAGAGGGGAGTTAAATTTACTGAAATCGGTATCAAGCCTATGGGTAAAAATAAGAGAGAAAACACTTTTTGCAACTTGTGAATAGGAATTAAAAAAGTCTTATATGTGCCACCCCAAATTGAAATACAATATTGTAAGAAAGATTGAAAGAGAGCATAATATACACTTAACAAAATATGATAAGGAGCACAATGACTAAGTTCAAAAATTAGCAAAGAACTATATTTTAATTTATTAACTAAAGAATTAATATGAAATTGCCAATTTAATTTTCGATCTAAAATAATTCCTAAATATTTAACAGAGGAAACTTGAGTCAATTTGGGACACTTACAATTAGGGTAAGTATAACAATCATTGGAATGATAAAAACTAGAAGGAAAAGCTGGAATGACACCATAAACTGAAGAAGAAAAGATTTAGATATATTTAAGGATAAGCCATTACAGAAAAGCCAATTTTTAATTTTATTAAGATCACTAGAAATAATGGCTTCATTAATTAGATTTGGCTTACTATAAACAACAGCAATATCATCGGCATAGGCTTGGATATCTCCAGAAAACTGTTGGTAAAGAATATCATTTATATAAATGAGAAATAATAAAGGGCCCAGAACAGAACCTTGTGGTACTCCAACATTAATTGTAAGCCAATCACTATAATTATTATGGATACAAACCGATTGCTTTCTATTGTGAAAGTAAGAAAAAAACCAATAAAAAACAATGCCTCTAAAACCATAATAAGATAATTTATTTAACAAAATTTTATGATTAACAGAATCAAAAGCTTTGGCTAAGTCAAGAAAAACAGCAATTGGATGAAGATCAGAATCTAAAGCTTCTGTAATACTTCCCACAAGTTTAGCAACAGCAACCTCCGTTCCAAGCCCAGGCCGAAAGCCAAATTGAGAAGGAGACAAAACTGAATGTCTATCAAGAAATGATAAAATTCTAATCTTCATAGATTTTTCAAATAGTTTAGAGAAATGTATTAATAAGGAAATAGGTCTATAATTCGTAAAATCAAAAATATTACCAGATTTATAAATAGGAATGACCAATGATAACTTTAAAGCATTAGGAAACTTCCCTTGAGTAAAAGATAAATTAATTAAAAAAGTCAAAATTGGTGCAAAAAAATTAGCATTAGCTTTCAAAATCTTAACCGAAACACCATCTACACCATTAGAAGCTGAATTTGATAAGGAGAAAATATTATTCATAGTTTCAGATACAGTAACAGGATATAGGTAACAAGAAGAAGAAGGAGCAGGAGGCATGCCCTGAGAACAAAATTTAGGATCGGAGCAAGTAGATTTAGCAACATTAACAAAAAAATAATTCAAATCAGATAAATCAGTAGTACCAAAATTACAAAATTTCTTTTTTTTTTAACATCAATAATAGAATTAACAATATTTCAATTCTGTTTAATAGTTTTAGCATTCTTAAACAGGTTATGATAATAAGTCCATTTAGTCTTACGGGTCAAGCTAACAACATAATTCCTTAAACACTTAAATCTAATCTTTAGGTAAATATCATCAGGAAATTGATGTACTTTCTTTTTTAACTTATCTCTTTTAATCATTAACAAAACCAATTCACTGGTAATCCATGGCTTAATTTTTCTAAACTTTCGTGACACAGAAACAGTAGTAGTACAACTTTGAATACAATCAGTTAACACTTCAGCAAAATTATCATAAGCAACATTAACATCAGAACAATTCATAACACAGGACCAATCTGAAAAATTCAAACAAGAACTCAAATCATTAAACTTAATCTTTTGAACATTTGAGACATGTTCTAGATCCGATAAAATGTCTATACATAAAACAATTGGAAAATGATCGGTCAAAAAACTCTCAACAATATAAGAATAACAATTTTTAACAGTATTTCCACTAATTAAAAAATGATCAATACAAGAATTAGTAACATTGGTTATCCGTGTAGGAGAAGAAATAATAATACGAAGATTGTTCTCAGACAAAAAGTTAAAATATGCATTCTTGTAACAAACATCATCAAATGCCAAAATATCTATATTAAAATCACCAACAAGTATATTAATATCATATTTGTATAAATTCAATTCTAATGAAAGCTCATCAATAAATTTCAATACAGGCAATCTAGGAGATCGATAAACAACAAAAAGATTAAATTTCTTATTTTGAATCATACAAAATAAAATTAAAGCATCAGACTTAATGTACTGTACTTTTTTTATCATAGTCAGTATCTCAAATTTAACAAAAACTGCCACTCCACTAGCCTTATTTAGACCAGAAGATGAAGAATAAAAAGAGTAACCTGGAATCGAAAAGGAAACAAATCCATCCTCAACAAACCAAGTTTCAGAAAAAGCTATTATATGAAATTTAACAACGCTTGATTGTAATAAAACAAGAAATTGGTCAAAATTTTGAGTAAGACTTCGAATGTTAACATGTATTAAATTTAAATGACCAACAGAAAAAACATTTGGTAATTCAGAAAGAGAAGACAAAGTTGGTGTAACACCAACAATATCATCAAAATCATCAGCCATTGCAGTATTTATAAATTATTTATAAAGTATTTATTAAATTATACCGTCGAGATTTAATTTTAACTCACTTTAACTTTGACATCAATCATTATCAATCATAATTTACCTTCTCGAGAACGGAACACTCACGATAGTAGTGCTTTTAGATAACAGTTTTATGATAGGAAACCACGTGAAAATATTTTTCATAATACACCTGCTCATGTGCATAATTTTCTGTTTTGAAATCATTTGTTAAAATAATTATAACATTTCCAAAACATTGAGGCTTAAGTATTATTTATATCTTCATCTGTATATCTTTACCTCTATTGTTCTCTGGTGGGACAGCGGTAAGGCTTCGGATTTACAACGATAAATTAGGGGTTTGATTCTCATAGGTGGATACACTAGATAGCCCGATGCAGTTTTCTAATGAGAAAGCCAACATACTTCGCCTCCATAATTACACCAGTCTATGTCACCACCTTCTTGCTTAGGCAACTATAATTAGTGTTTTATCAACTTACTTTTGATTTTAGTTATATTTAATTTTTTACACTATGTTATTTCCTATGTAACTGTTATTAGTGTTTTATCAATAACTTTACAGTTATATTTAATTTTTTACACTAAGTTCTTTGCTACGTAACTGTTATTAGTGTTTTATCAATATATTTTGTATTCCACAGCCGTACTTAACTTTTCACACTAAGTTCTAACTTAACTGTCATTAGCGTTTTATCATTTTATCTTTGATTCCCTAACTATTCCGATCTATTTGACATTAAAGTCCTGCTATACATCATCCGCAATGTTCATGCCATTCGTATCCAGAGTGTGTGTTTTTTTTCTTATATCAAAGCCACATTGAGCTATCTGCTAAGCCTACCAAGGGAAATCGAGTCCCTGATTTTAGCGTTGTAAATCCGTATACTTACCGCTTTACCAGAGGGGGGGCCAAAAGAGTTTATCTAAATATTATTCACTACCCATCTCGCACTGATATATTTACCCGAATAACGTAAATCTCACTTTGAAAACCATTCTTTATTAGTAAGTATTGCCACACAAATACCGTTGCTTTGTTTGATACACTTCATCTACTACAACTAGTTAAGTAAACGTAAATGTCACTATATCGTAACTTATATAATTCAAAGCGAAACATTTAAAAAATCGCTTCACCGATGTAAATCATAAAATCTTTGTGGTAAAGAAATATCTGTGACGTTTCATAGTCCAAAAACATTTCCCATAGAATCAAAGCTCTAATCTGGATTAAACATTAATACATTTATTTCTATATCAAGCATTTGGAACACGTTTGTACTACAATATACTATACCAGTGTTCCTCAAAGTATGCTACATGTACCAACGGTGGTACCAGGAGGGGTTACAAGTGGTACTCAGCAAGGGTTTTGTTTGTTTTTGAATTTCGCACAAAGCTACTCGAGGGCTATCTGTGCTAGCCGTCCCTAATTTAGCAGTGTAAGACTAGAGGGAAGGCAGCTAGTCATTACCCTCAGATTACGAAGCGCACGCCTTAACGCGCTAGGCCATGCCGGGCCACTTAGCAAGGGCAGAAGATAAACGAGGATACTCGCTTTAAAAGGTTTTTGCCCCTAAATCTAATAAAATTGTCTTTTTGACATGAATCCATATCTTTTGTAAAGCTCACCAACATGGAGCCAGATATCAGTCACAACCGTCACGTTGAGCAGTCATCAATTTATATCCAGATGCATATGGAAATTTGAATGTAACGATTATTAGTTTACAATAACATTTAATAATGGACAGATTCAATAAAATCCATTATTACATTATAATGTCACCATCATCCTACTTCAAATATCAATGGGACATCGCTGAGTAATCCCCACTCCCCCACGGTAGTACACCGATAAGGCTGAAGTTTCAAAAGTGATACACTAATGTTTAAAGTTTGGAATCACTGTGCTACACATTTGAACGTGAACGTGGTGGACACTGGACGGTTTTTATTGTTCTGTTACAACCGTTACCCAACTAAAATCTAGCCTAGTGTCATTCTCACCTAAAAACAATGGATGATGAAATTTGGTGATCACTTCCAATAGTCATATTTACCTTTTATTATTTTATAGAAAAAAGTATTGATACCACTACTTTTACGGTAAACCAATGTTTTCTCTCCTAAAATAAATTCAACGACTGAATACATTTTATGTTAATAATCTAAAATATCAAAGAAATTTCTAAGCACATGAAACTTTTTGATGTGTAACAGAAACATGAGCTTTCCAGCATTTAAGGCCTGGCATGGCCTAGCGCGTTAAGGCGTGCGCTTCGTAATCTGAGGGTCGCGGGTTCGCGCCCGAGTCGTGCCAAACATGCTCGCCCTCCCAGCCGTGGGGGCGTTATAATGTGACGGTCAATCCCATTATTCGTTGGTAAAAGAGTAGCCCAAGAGTTGGCGGTGGGTGGTGATGACTAGCTGCCTTCCCTCTAGTCTTACACTGCTAAATTAGGGACGGCTAGCACAGATAGCCCTCGAGTAGCTTTGTGCGAAATTCCAAAAACAACAAACAACAACCAGCATTTAAAGTTTACTGTCACTCTGAAGAATAAAATCAAATCATGTATTTGTCACACTGTAAAAAAATATTGTATTTTGTCTTTACTTGCAAAATTCTATAAATCTTGATATTCAACGGAAAATGAAAGAACAATATAAATTATGGGAGAGATAATATATTGGGATTAAAGTATTTTGTCGGGTAATTCTGTTGTTAAGAAATAATAAAAAGTTGTTGGATAAACAGAAAACTTCGATTTGCTATTACGTATCAATTATTTATTCTTCATCTACCTATTTTGAAGCTTGTTTGAGTAAAACATTTTGATTTGTTGATAAAGGTTTTCATTAAATCTGTGTGTGTTTCTAAAGTAAGTTGTTAATGAATTCAATATGTATTTACACATACATATACATGCATGCAAGCATACAGACCTACAAATGTATACAGAGAATTTAGTACAGCTGATATAACATTGTGAAGAAACGCCACGTATTAATTTTACATTTTAAACTATCTGCTGTGATACTACTCAAAATTAATTGCTTTTGAGCGAAGTTTGTAAAAGCGCTTTCCAAAGTAAAATATTCACAAACTCAAATTATTATGATCTGGATTTAGAATTTCCATGAAAGATTGTTGTTGATTTGAATTAAGCACAAAGTTACACAATGGGTTATCTGTGCTCAGCCCATCACGGGTATTGAAACCCGTTTTATAGTATTGTAAATCCCCAGATATGCCGCTGTGCTACTGGGGGATTCAAGATAGGGATACTCCTGGTACGTAATAACATTGGAAAACAAAAACATATGGACCAACTTGAGGTCTGAATGGGTCTGGTTCCTCAAGTTGGTCCATACGTTTTTGTTTTCCAATGCCATTACGTACCAGGAGTATCCCTATCTTGAAACCCCCACAGACCCATTCAGAATTCAGATCTGCAACAAGTCATTACCCAGTCATGGCAAGTAAAGTGTAACTTATGACATTTGAAAAATCTGTGAACACAAAGTTTAGTGAAAAAAAAGAAAACATCCACGTGTCCTGGGCAACAGTACACATCATAACGCAGAATGATATTCGTCTAAAACGAGATTAACAGTATAAGTGTTCATTAACATACTCTAGTCATGTGTCCCGTTCAACTAAAGCAGCTGGAGAATGAAACGAGTATTCATGCCATTCCATTTGAAGATATACAAGTCAAGTCGCTCGATCAATGCCTATAAATTTTTATGTTAAAACTAGTGCCGGGAAAGTGTCATCATCCTACACTATATGAATTATGGAAATCAACTCAGAGATCTATGTTTTGAACATAACAACCTTAAGGTGGAATTCTTTGCAATGATAACTACCTTATATAGTCGTCAAGTAAGGCATGATCAGACGTGGCAACAAAGTGTGTAACGATGTGGTCAAGTTCCAAAATCGTTTTACTTTTAACGCAGACAACCGCTGTACATAATATTTGTCCAAGTCGATGAGCAATCACGTTTTAAAGAGAGCCGTTTGAACATGACTACGTTAATGACTTAATACATCTTATCGACACTAAAATGTTGAATCTGAATATACAAGGATCCTATTAATTACTAATTTTCAAAAGATCTGCTGATAAAACGTTAACAAGGTAACAATGAACGGTGCTTTAAACTAGTTTTACAATCCTTCAATATACTGATATACAATGAGATTAAAGATGTTGGTCAGTACTTAAGGTTCGATGGCGAAATAAATTGTTCGTTTGATTAGCGGCCTTTATCACTGTATGAGATTAATTAGTAATCATTAATTAGTGATGGTTTTATTTCAACATGGTAAAAGACTAAGAATTCACGCCCTAACTGCATCTTTTAATACCTGAAAATGTCCAGTTTGGTCCTCTGTTTTTGGACAGAGTCAAGAAATCTCATTTCAATTGCAAAGCAGGTTTTTTTCTTTAAATGAATGCACTTCCAGCTGTGGAAGCGTTATTATGTGATGTCCAATCAAAGAGTAGCCCAAGAGTTGGCGACAAGTGGTAATTGCCATCTGCCTTCTCCGTAGTCATTCACTGCTAAACTGTGGACTGCTATCGCACATAGCCCTGGTGTAGCTGTGTATGAAATTCAAAACAAACCAAAACTTTAGATGAAGGCAGTAGGTAAATCAAATATATATTAAGTTAAAAATAATATAGATACAAACAACACATTGTATGAATACAATTCGTTTTCCGCTGATTTTATAGTCCCATTTGAAATATATTAATTTCCAGCGCATAGTTTGGAATTCATCTATTTCAAACACATTTGTTTGACATTACGCACGATTAAAAAACTTTAAGCCTTTTCAGTCCACCGCAGGTACAGCGGTAAGCCTACGGATATCCAACACTAAAATTAGGAGTTCGATTCTCCTCGGTGGATTCAGCAGATAGCCTTTTGAGCTTAATATTTTGCTTCTAGTTTATTTTACTTAGTTTTATTTTGGAACTTTAAAAATAACAATTTCATGTAAACACTTTGGAGAATCATGTAATAAAATGGACCCCAGCATGGCCAGTGATTAAGACGGTCCACTTGTAATCCGAGGGTCGCGGACTCGAATCTTCCTCACACCAAACATACTCGCCCTTTTAGCCGTGGGCGCGTTATAATGTACGATAAATCCCACTATTTGTTGATAAAAGAGTAGCCCAAGAGTTGGCGGTGGGCGGTGACGACTAGCTGCCTTCCCTTTAGTCTTACACTGCTAACTTAGAGGCGATTAGCCCAGATAGCCCTCGTGTAGTTTTATGCAAAATTAGAAACAAATCACAATTTATAGAATTTTGAAACGTTTATACGCGTCATTTCTAATATAAATAAACAATGCCATTCATCATATGGGTCGTTAGCTTCTTTATTGCGAAACTTTTCTTTCCTTCTGTGTACTTTATCTTAACGACTGCTTGCTTTATTTATTTATCACATATTTCATTTTCATGAAATAGAGATTTGATCTACATATTAATCTGTATATGCGTTTGTACGCAAAACTTCTTCAATTGTTTTAGTCCGATTTGGAAAAAGTTTCCTACGATTTTCCGACATCATAGCCCCGAGTAGCACAAAGTTATGTCTACAGACTCACATCGCTAGAAACCGGGTTTTGATAATCGTGGTGGGCAGAGCACATATAGTTCACTGTGCAGCTTTGTGCTTAATTTCAAACAAACCAAACCAACATCCTAAGTGGAAATTCCTAACAATGTTTTTTTTTTCACAATTGGGTGTCTTATAAAAAACTTTATTTAATGCATGTGTCCATTTTTTAAAAAAGAAATAACTCAATGACAGCTTTATAACGCAGAAAAATGTAAACGTTATAAAATACACTTTCGCAACAATTTCCAAATAACAGGACTTTATTTTATAATTTTTTTTCCTTATCGCTTCCTTCATGGAGAAATGGCACTTCTTTCCTCTTAAGAGCCTGGCATGGCCAGATGGTTAAGGCGGTCGACTTGTAATATGAGGGTCGAGGATTCGAATCCCCGTTACACCAAACATGCTCACCCTTTCAGCTGTGGAAGTATTATAAGATGACGACGCTCAGTCCCACTATTCGTTGGTAAAAGAGTAGCCCAAGGGTTGGCGGTCGGTGGTGGTGACTAGCTGCCTTCCCTCTAGTCTTACACTACTAGATTAGGGACGGCTAGCGCAGATAGTCCTCGTGTAGCTTTGCGCGAAATTCAAAAATAAACAAAAACAAACTTTCCTTTTAAATATTGTACATTAATTTTGCACATTTGTTATTTTCAATGAAATTAATATTTGAAATGAAACTCTTAAATTTGTGGTAAATTGAGTTTAATATACAATTTCAAAGTGAGTCTTTCTAGTGGAGAATCGTTGTGATATTTCAGAAGAAAAGTGATTTTTTCTGCTTGGGAAACCAACGTACACTATGAATTGAATTGTTCTGTGACCTAAAGAATTGCGTCATTCGTGGAGTTCGTGGCATATAAATTTACAAGAGTGGTAACTCGAGGATCGTAATTTACACGAATAACTTTTTCTTCATTATGAGTATGAAGTGACGAAAGAGATCGAAAATCATGATGCTCAAAATTGCCAAACATAAAAGTGACTTATCTCAGAGAAAGGCTGAAACTTTGAAATATTAAATGAAACGTTAAGATACAAAAAAATTATAGAAAGAAAGATCAAGAAGAAATAGGACTGCTCACTAAGTTATGAGGCAAGATCCGATGAGAAGGATCCAGGCATACGAAACACATCAAAGTAGCTTATCAAATTGCAGCTAGAAATCGAGAACAAATTCGTGACAGAGAAGTACACCCTTCAGATCACCAGGATCCTGACCGGTAGGGCGCCTTTTCTTCAAGTTTAGTATATGTGTATGTTTAAAATTATATAATATCTTAATTCCCATCATTACGTTTATGTCTTAGTATAAGTTGTCATATAATGATAAAATAAAATTAGACCAAGTAGACAGCCAACTTGTAAACCACTTGTGGTGACCAGTTAGAACTGCATTTACTGTCTAAAGCTGAAACACATTTTAAACGAGTTGACAGGCTACAGGTAAATCACGTACAATGACCAATCAGAACCATAATTATCCTATAAGGATGAAAATTCTTTTAATCAAGGTCACATGTTGTAATAAACTGCATTAGTGTAATTCATATAATGTTGTTGGTCTTTAATATCTTTATATACACGACTCTTGTGCTATATTTAACAATAAGTGTTTTTAATTGATTTGAGGGTTTACAGTTTGGTTTGTAAATAACCTTAAATAAATCATGTTGGGCTTAATTTGTATTTGTTTCTTTCTTATTAAGCACAAAGCTACACAATGGGGTATCTGTGCTGTGCATAACGCTGGTATCAAAACCCAATTTTCAGTGTTGTTAGTCCTCAGACTTCTCGCTCAACCACCGTAAAGCAATATTTACCAAACAATATTCATATAAATTCCTTCAATCATTATTACGTAACATTTCTGAAGAGTGACTGACAATAAAATCCAAATTGAAAATAGAATATCTGTTAAACCACTTCAACATAAAATGAAATGTACTTAAAGTATAAAACTAGAAGCATTATACCTTGTTACAAAAGCAACACACTGAAAACCATAGCATTTCGACAGAAAAGAGAAAAACTATTAAGTGATCATTCTTCAAGGGACTAAGAATTAGTTACACTGTGGTAGAAGTTTTCAGTGCTTCATAATTTTTAAAAATTTACTGTAATAGGATTTAACTTAACCATGGATTTATCAGGACCAACGCATCCTTATCATCAGATCCTCGCAACGTGAACTTGACGGAGGTAGATAAAGCTGTGAAGGTCATCATAGCAAAAAAGATATCAGAAGTTGCTTTAATCTTCCAAATAATAGGATTTTTATAAAAGAATCCCTTAGTTATCGTTTCATAAAGACTCCCATTTTCTGTTAAATCCAATGAGAAACACGAACTCAAACCAATACTACTTACGAAATGGTTGAACATAGTAACATTGTAGTTACACGTAGGTTAATTTTTTCGCGTGAAAAGCATTATTAGATATTAGTATATAATAACCTAGGATTGCCACGAGTTCAGGAAGATCTCTCACTATTTAAAATTTCAAGAGATGTGAAGTATTAAAGAAGCTTTTCACGCCTAAAATTTTGTCTTATATACAAGTAGCCCGCTCGTATCTGGATTTTAGAGGAATCTCCGTTTAAAGTCGATTATAAACACTGTAAAGCTTTCGTACAGATATCGTGTTCCAGAGTCAATCAGTCTTCATGGTCCAACAATCAGATGATCTCCAAGTCTCCTCTCATGACAGGAAATATGAGAAGAATCCGTCCATTAATTTTCACTTAATCGTCTTTTTATGTCCACTTATGAACTGCAGAGAGTTTACTCTATACAATCCTGACAGTTCTAGAGGGATAACTTTCGCAACATCTAGCACTTGTAAGATCAATCGGAAGGAGAGATAGTAAAGCTTTTAAGACTTGTTGGATGTAAGAGTTGTTTTTTATAAAATCCAGGCAGATCTAAAATGTTGTTATGACCAGCCTGGACACTCTCACCATGCATGGCCATGGAGCTAAAGAAACACATCAGCCTGTTCGATAAACAAACTTGCGCTTTGTATGGTTCTCTTACTTTATCGATAACGACGATAAATTGCACTAGCGAGTTCACCTGCACTATGTCAAAATTAACTTACGCAAAATGTGGCTTATAGATTTTTTTGTTTACTTTTTACTTCTGAAAAAATGTTTGTTCTAAAGAGGAGAAAATTTGTGTATATACATTTTGGGAAAAAATATATAAAACTTTCTAATATTTAGTTTCTATTACTATGTTTAAATCTGTATGTTTGATAGAATGCACTTTCTAACTTATAAGCACTTATTATAACTTAATGTGTTCTCAAGAGATAGGTATGAATGCGGCAAAGAGCAATGTATGATTGTTTAGAGAATAATCCAAATTTACACAAATGTCATAGTGTAGATAATATTTCAGTACATGATATTTTCAACCTTATTAATACTTTATGCGACGCATGAACTAAACATCCAGATCAAAAACCTGTAAGAGTCAGGGGTATCTTTGCCTAGATAAGAAATGTTGACCAGAATAAGAAAAGCCAATCAAAACCACCAATTATCTATACGACTGCTTTCAAGAGCACTCTAAGCCAGACTGACCATATCATAATTGAAACTAAGATGGTGCTCAGTGGAATATTGTAGTTTGAATCTTGGACTGTTGGTACGCTGCCCTCTAATCCATGTTCTCAAGACTGCATTTATTTACGTCAGAAAAGCTCCTGCAACTTTAGAGTATGTGCAGCGCAACTGAAAATTATGGGCCAATAAAAATACCTTGAAGTTTCACTTACATTAAAGTATATCATTTAAACTTCCAACCTCAGTATCAGAGTATTTTGTTGGCAATTATTTTCACTTACGTTTAAAGCTTTATGAAACTTAAATGATATCTTTCTTTAATCGTTTGCTCGTTTCTCCTCCATTGTCTCACTATTAAACCTGAAAACTTAATATTAAAAACTGGAGCTGACACAGCACAGTAACTCGTTGAATAGCTTTGTACTTAACACAAACAAACTGTTTGTCCTGGGTTATTAGGATGAGTATATTTCTGTTTAACAGGTTTACCATGGTAAACCTATCCTATAATAGTGAGATATATTACGTGGTGTAAACATTTTGATATTTATGCTTGTATGTATGCATTTTAAGACCAATGGTATTTTCATACGAATGCAAGAAAAGTAGATAGAATACGAATATTTTAAGTGTGGTTAAGCAAGGTGGCTCGGAGCTAAAGAACTATTCCATACTCTCTGGATCATCATATTAACTAAAACGGTTTTTGGAAATTGTAATTTTACTACCAAACATCAAACCATCGACTTGTTTATTATACCGTTCACTCTAATGGAGTCCGTATATTGTATAATACTTAATAATTCTACACTTTCTTCTATTAATACGTTCATCTAAATAACTGATTGCAAAAGATAGGCACATTCACTTATGAGGGAAAATAGTAGTAATTAGTGGAACTAACTACAATATTGGTGGCATTCCTGCTGACAGTTTTAGAGGAATTCATAAGTTTCTAAGATATCTGTAACCAAGAATTTCTTAGGCTCACAAAATATAGTATTTGGTATAATATTTCGACTTTTATTTAAACTTTTGATCGCGTGGATAAATTCTACACTTGCTAATGGGAAATGTTGAGAAAAATTGAGCAAAGCTGATGTTCTATGACAAAGTTACGGGCAATAATAATGCTGCTAATAATAATAGTGATAAGAGGTAATGTATCATAGATTCTTTATAATAATAATTTTATTAATAATAATGAAATTTTAATGTTAAACAAAAAGCTTCACGTTCAGCTTTCTGTGCTTTGCCCACCACGGGTATCAAAACATGTTGTTAGGCGTAATAAACATCCAGATACGATTGTTGTTTAAACTCTTATATTTTAATATAAATTTTATCAGATTCTTATTGTAACACTTTCCGTAATATAAGTTGATGACATTCGTGATGTTAACATAATTTTACTTGCTTATTTGTTGAATTTTACACAAAGCTACTTGAGGCCTATCTTTATTAGACGCTCCTAATTTTAATGTGATAGAGTACAGAGGAGGCGGCTAGAAAATACCGTCTATCTCCATCTATTGGGATATTTTTAGCCAACGAATAGTGGGATTGACCGTCATCCCATAACTCTTCCACGTCTGGTAGGATGAGCATGTTTACTGACAGATTGCGAATCGAGTGTCCTAACCACCAGGTCATGCCAAGGAAAAGTGAACTCTGATAAAGTACTCAAAGCACTCAATAACAGACTCGAAAAACATTTTTGTCCGAAATAAATGCTGATAAAAAGTGTATATTAAGACGTTTTATGTTATATGATAAATTAAATTTGCAGGAAAGAAGCAAATATTCCTACCATTAAAAATATATTCCACTTCAAATATATAAGCAGATTTCCAAAACTATTTATTCTCAACACTAATAATCAGAATTTCATCGAGCAATAAAAATTACCAATTGATGTGTATATAGTAATTTAAAAAGTTCGCCCAAGAACTACTTAGCCGTCTCTAATTTTCAGCTGACAGGCTCGAGAGAAAGCAGCTATCTAACATTATTAACGTTTGGGATGCTCTTTTTTTATCCTTTTTGTAGGTTAAGAACAAAATAAACTTGGTGAATTATCTGTTAAAAAACGATATTGAGAGTTATAAGTCCTTAGTCATACTGCTGAGACGTGTTTTTTTTTCCTGTTCGATAATGGTGGTTAACAAAGTGAGGAGCTTATTTTCGAGGCAACGGGATGCGAACCAATAATAATTATATTTATAGTTTGAGCATGCTAACTACTAGGCTTACCTTCCGCCTGGCCGAAGTGAAAACGTAAGCATACCAGGTATTTGCGTTACGCTTGTCTAGGAATGCTAACACATTAACACACTACGTTACTAACACTTCGCAGATAGGAAAAAGTCACCAAACGCTTGAAAGGATATTTAATTGGTGTTCTATATAAACATGGAACTGCATGGCTGAGCGGTTAGAGCGCTGGATTTGCAATCTGCAGGATCGAATTCCAATCACATCAAACATGCTTGCCTTTTCAACCGTGGGGGCGTTATTATGTTACGATCAATCGCACTAGTCGTTGACAAAAGAGTGGTAGCCCAAGAGTTGGCGATGAGTGGTAATGACTGGTTGCCTTCCCTTTAATCCTAAACTACTAAATTATGGAAGTCTAGTGCAGATAGCCTTCGTGTAGCTTTGCGTGAAATTCAAAAACAAACAGACAAACTATATATGCGTAGCAGAAACGACTGACATGAGTGTTAAAACGTTTATTTAAAAATGAAACAAGTAACGAGATATTGAAACGTTCCACTTGTTTTGTGTTTGAAATTAAAATGTTTATTACCATTACCAACAGCCTCTGTTATATACGGTATTCACTTCAAGTGCGTTTCTCATTATCACTAATAACTTGTGTTCTGGCCTAGGACAGGTCCACGGTCAGCTCTCCCACCACTGTGTCCGGTATTGAGCTCTTTCCTTGGGATATTCAAAATGGATGACTCCTGTAAAATATATTACGACACAAAATATTAATTTATATGATTTAAAAAAGACAAGCTTGTATATTCATATACCCGCAACTTCTTGAAAACAAATTAGACTATTATTATTTGTAGGTTGGTACTGAATATGATTTCAAGCAAGTGAAATAATCATCTGATGATATTGACCCATCACGACTTTCGTACTTAATATGTCTCAATACTATATAGATGTTTAAAGGTTCATTATCAAAATCACATTAAAATGCAACCTTAGGGTTAGTGTTTCTTTGAAAGAAAAGCGTTAGTGTGTTTTTTTTCAGGTTGCTTGCAATATTTATTTTAATACACTCTTCTTGGCCAACCACCATTAAAACATCTGCTTGTTTGTTTGATTTGATTGTTTTCAATTTCGCGCAAAGCTACATGAGAGCTATCTTCGCTAGCCGTCCCTAATTCAATAGGGTACAACTAGGATGAAGGCAACTAGATATCACAACCCACTGCCAACTCTTGGGCTACTCTTTTACCAATGAATGTGGAGATTGACCGTCAAATTATAACGCCCCTACGAGGGACGAGCATATTTGTTGGGACGAAGATTCGAATCCGCGACCTTCAGATTACGAATTGAGCGCCTTAATCTTAATCTGATATGGTCTCCACCACACCTTGGATACGCCGCTGAATCAAATTAGTCTGTCAAAACAATTATTCGACAGAGTTGTTGTTATGAAATACATAAAATTTACTTAAAAGTAAAAGTAACAAATAAACTGTGTAAAATGAAAACCGGAATATAGAACTCTTAAAATACAAAATAAAAAGACAATTTAAAATCACAAATATCATAAGAGATGTGATGAAATAGATTAAGTAGATGTACTACGTTTATCTGCTTCTGGGCTATTATTATATTGATATTTTATCTGTAAGAAATTACAATAACCACAAATATATCGGAAAAGAATGTAATGGTTCTATTAACTTAGAACATAAAATACTAAATGAAACATTTCGTCGTTCTGATTACAATTGAGTAAACAGAAAATTCACATTTTGTGGTTGTGCGCTCAAAGAAGCAATCTTATCTGAAACAAAATCTGAACCACAGTTATATAACTTACATTTCAACTGCTTGTTGTCATTACTCGACAAGTGCCCCTCATTAGCTCATACAAGCCGATTTACAGATGAGCACTGTAACAATGTTTCAGAAATTAAAGGCAAAATTTTAGGTTTAAAAACTTCGTAAATATTTCTCAAAATTAGGCCTTACGAGAAAGAATGTTCAATAAATTTTGTGTATGTTTTTGTGTGCTTCTAGGCAAGTAACATTCTATTTTGTGTAGAAGTTTTTGTAATTCTTAATAACACCGTACTTAAAAGAAAAATATTCTTTTCTTTTCGTTTGCCTAAAATACGCGTAAGGATACGCTCTTGATTTTAATGTATTTCTAATGTGTATTTAGAACGGACAAAATTACAGTAGCTTGGTATATTCTCGATAATGTTTGTCTGTTATTAGACGCCCCACAGTCTGCGGACTTACAACACTAAAAATCGGGTTTCGATACCCGTGGTGGGTAGAGCACAGATAGCCCATTGTGTAGCTTTGTGCTTAATTCAAAACAACAACTGTTGTTAGACATAGAGCTTTAAAAAGGACTGTCTGTGGAAGGTCATTGCAGTGACTGAATTCCGAATTTCAACTAATTTGGAATTGAACAAGTTTCCTGAGATACAAACGAATTTTACGGAAAAAAATTATGTATTTGTTTGTTACTGAATTTCGCGCAAAGCTACACGAAGGATATCTGCGTTAGCCGTCTCTAATTTAGCAATGTAAGACTAAAAGGAGGGCAGCTACTCATTAACACCCACCGCCAACTCTTGGGCTACTCATTTACCAACGAATAGTGGGATTAACCGTTACATTACATCGCCACTCGGCTTAAAGAGCGAGCATATTTGATGTAACGGGATTCGAACCCGCGACCCTCCGTTTACGAGTCAAGTGTCATAAACACCTGACAATACCGGATCAGTTACGAATAAAATACTCAAATCGACCAAGTGAGCATGACAGTTTACACATACTTAAAACAATAGGTTTAAGTATAAATGTATTCTCAAAATTTGAGTTGTTGTTTTTTACCAGATTTCAGCACTCAACAGTAACCTCAGTGTGATACTAAAAACCTAAAGACTTGATTTACGGGATAAGGCAGAACGATTTCAAACTGTCCATCACATTACTAAATACCATATACAGATCTATCGATATATATCACATTTTATGTTAACGCAGTAACTGGAAATCTCTTTCAAAGCTTAAGGTAAAAAACACTAAAATAATCATCTGTAATAAACTTTTTGTGAGGTTACGAGCACACCCTGGTTTTCACTCTTTCAATCTTTTTGCCTAAATACTGATACACGTGCGTGTGGAATTTTAAAAGATATTCAGTTAAGATAGATTATTGCGTGTTCAACTAACTTTAGACTATAACTTTGAAGAATGGTAACTAAATATATTCCTTATTCGTCACAATGATATTTTTGGGCGATTATACACAGAATATGTAATTTTCTTCGTGGATTGAGAGGGAACTTCATGTTTTAGTTTGGAATGTTAGACTGTGTATAATTTGGAATGTGTGTAATATGTATAAAGAGAGACAAATAATTGTAGGGGAGGAAATTAACATTTATTATTCAGTATAAATTAAGATAAAAATATCATTAACCTCTCTTGCATAAACTGAATATGACCCTACGTCCCTGAAGAGAATGAACTATGTGCGTGATAAATTATACATCAAAGTACGCGTTACTGTAACCGTACGGTGGTGTAAGACGTGACATAATTTTTCTAAGGGATTGGAGAACTTATATTATTTCTAATAATATCATTAATTACCAAAATATTATAATCTATTACATTAAATGCCAAATATCTGAGCAAGAGCTATCACTTACCCAAATTTTTTATTATTTTGCTTTTCCAAATTTATATCATTACTTTTCAACTTCTATCGTCGAATAGTGTATTTTGTTTTCAAATATTAATGATGAATACATTTCTACCTACATCACAGACGAGAACATCTTAAACACATCGTAATCTAGAGCTGTTTATGTCTTCAATTTCATGGATTTAAACGAGAGATTACGATAAACCGCAATAAATACGAAATAAATTTGAAAAATCCTGATTGTTGTACACAGGTTTAGTTAATCTGACCATGCGAATTATTAGGTTAGAAATTCATGTGTGTAAATATTCGAATTACAGGAGAGATTTTTTTGTACTTTGAAGTTCTGTGATCTGTTTTGCCGTGTACTCTTCAATACCTTTAGTATCCCCAAGCTTTATAAAAAAACGGTTCGTAAAATTTTAAACATAAATAGCTGTGGCTGTTTGTGCTGGTTTCTACAAGATAAAAATTGTTAGACGTTTTTATCTCAAGATAACTTATTGCAACGCTTGTTTTCGTGTATAGGAAAGCGCATACTACGGAATCGTGTCGTTTCATAAAAGTAAGAGACTTGTTCATATTTGTTGTTATTTGTTATCAAGCACAAAGCTCTGCCCAACCATTCAGGTATTGAGACCCGGATTCCAGTAGCATAAGTCTAAAGACATATCATGATGCCATTTGGAGACTTGCTCGTATTTACTATGCGACACATACCTGACGCTCAGTTTTAGATCATAGAACATAAGATGTGTATGACTAATTAACCCATATCAGCTTGAACTGGTAACTCGTGTTAAGTGTGCAATATGTAAATTGGAATGATTCAACATGTGTTTCTCTTAAACATAACTACAAACGATACATTAAAATAGAATAAAACTAATTAAGTGATAAAATATACAAAATATTGTTTTTGTTGGATTTTTATAAGTTTAGAAAATAAATGTAAAATACGAAATTTTTATTAGGTGATTTAATACTTGACTATATAAGATAACTGAATTTATGCTTTGGTTAATCCAAATTCTTTATTTAAAAAAAAAAGCCGTGTTGCGTTGTATAAAAATTTCAATCTGCACTTACCATAAGATCACGAAGAAAATTGTTTGACCAAAACATGTACCTAGTAATTATTTAACTATTGCTTTATTTTCAGATTTTGTATCAATGCCGTCGCATTCGTTTTTGTTCATTTACAATTACTAGTACATAATTTACAAAACATTCTGCTAACTCTAAGGAAACAACACCAATCGTTTAATACCCGTATTCAGAAGAAAACATTGCCATAATAGAAAATTCAACCAATCTTGGCCAAGAATCGAAGAGGTTTCTACTCAGGTTCGTGATATCTTGGACATTCTATGCATAATTTTTAATACTATTGCAAAATTTATTGGATTTGACACCCCAATACCGATACTTAAACGCTAAGAAAAATTGAAAAATGGATTGTTAATAGAGATTACACGCTAGACAAAGAGAAGCAAGAAACTTGTACCCGTCATAAGTTATTTAAATTTTCCTTCATTTGAAGTTATATTTCATCAATATTTTATGCTTTGGTGTTCTGAGGGTATTTTATTATTAATTAACAGCCTGTCTTTTGTAGCCCCACAGAATTTCAGTGTTGTTTATCATATTTTAGTTTTGAAGTTTGAATTAAAGTTTTTACATTTGATTGGGGTCCATTACGTTCTGGGTATTCCCAGAATGAACGTAAGTCCAGAACTGCTATCACTGCTTGTATCTTCGTGGCTTTTGCATAATTGATAAATATCATAGAACTTACTTGATACTTAGTTCTCTTGCTTTCTTCCGATTCCTATGATACATGTATTTGAAAAGCCGGTTAGCCGAACCTTTTAGTGTAATAAATAGTTTAAAACAATTAATAAATACATGATTGAAAACTTTAGGTTAAAATGTTTTTGAATATGTGAATCAGTAAGTAACATGGCAACCACTGCTAATATAATCTCGCTTGGGAACGGAATGTATCAGAGCTATAATTTGATCTTGTTTGGTATCATGTAGGTAGTGTGAGGTCACTAAGAATTGGCCGCTATTAGGAAAACCAGACAAAATCTCTTTCCAACGAAGAATATTCATGCACTCAGATCATATAAATGAGATAAGATTGTGAATTTGGAATTTCCCAGAATGAGATACCTTCTGTATCAAATGGCATTGTAAAACAGAATTGTTAATCATCTCAGAGCACCAGACCCATTCAGAAAACGACATGCAAAACATCGTTTTCTTGTAAGAACATGAAATTAATATTTCCTATTTTCTAGCTATGATACTAGACAACTACTGTTAGTAAATAGTTCCAGTGGTATTAGAGTGTTCTTTTTTATGCAAAACACGGGTCAGATGTCCAGTCATATAAAATTTTATGAAAATATCTTCTGTTAGAGTCCTTGTCCATAAATACTTATTTGGTGATACAGGATTACAACCTCATTCATATTCAGGAAACACCTGTTAATAAGACGTACCATTCAACTAGACACTAATACGTGTTATATATTACCATGATATACTTTAAATGAGTTGACTGGGTAATATCACAAACATCTGCACACTTGTTAAATGAGAATTACGTTCTTGAAATATCCTGAAATTATATTGGTTTGAATCCTATTAAATGCTTAAAGGACGCTCTTTTTCTGAGCATTGTGGTGGTGTGCGTTGTTTGAAAATGATAGTTTGGTTATTATCGATTACCTGTGTCTGAAAATAATAACAATGATGGCTTTATACTTATATTTTTCATACTACGTCATCCACAGTGTCATACCGGAGCACCAATATTGATAGCTCTACCGATGTTAAATGCTTGGATTTCCATATTTGGTCGAACTAAGAAGCGCGAACGATATACGAGTCATTGACACCACTAAAGATGTTTTCTTTTTGTGGTGACAAACCAGAGAACGGCAAAATAGTGATTCTCTGACATTAAGACCAACTTTATGAAGCTTGTTTCTGACCGTTTTGTTCTCCAGTTAATGGTCTAAGCTGATAATTCAGATGGAAAAATATAAGTTTGATAAAGTTATCGTGAACAAATTGTCAAATGATGGTTGTCTTACAGGATTGTTAACGATGGTCTACACTTTATAAGTCTCAGACCAACTGTGTTGGTGGTTCGAAAGCGAGTCCTCATCCTACTGACCAAGACTTTCAGCCAATCTACGAAGACTTATCGTGTTCAACTGCTTTTAGCGACTCATTGCTTTGCGTATCGCTGAAATGTCTTCGTTACGGTCCTGGTATGTTTCAGGATATCTTAGGTCTCTTTTCTACTGTTCAAACTTCTGATAATGTGCACTGTATATTCTTAACTTTATGGGCATATCAGATCTTATGATTAGTAACTTGACACTTGCTTTGTATATGTATATATAAACTCAGGAATGCATTGGTATTACTTAGTAACAGTAGTTGTTAATTGTGTCGAGCATTAAACAAATACATATATATATATGGTTTAAATGAGAAAGGCCACAAGTGCAGCACATAAAAAGAATATTAGGTCTACTATTCTATCTATTTATAAATATTTTGAAAAAATCTGTGTATGTGTTTTTTCTTATAGCAAAGCTACATCTGGTTATCTGGCACAGCGGTATATCTGCAGACTCACATTACTAAAAACTGGGTTTCGATACTCATGGCGAACAGAGCACAGATAGCCCATTGTGTAGCTTTGTGCTTAATTCCAACCAATCAAAATATCTGCTGTGTCCTCCGAGGGTAATCCAACCCCTGATTTCAGTGTTGTAACTTCGAAGACTTATAGCTGTCACAGCGGGGATCGTTATGAAACAGAAAGAAAATGTTACGTAAATTATTTCTTCAATTACATACTGTTATTTAAATAAATATCACTATGCAGTTTTATAATTTATAAATAATAACATTCTTATCTGATGCAATATATAGATTAGAAAAATGGGTTTCTGTATCCAAGAGTTAATATGCATGTAACCTTTAAAAATAAAATATTAAGCTTGATAAAACAATGTTATACGTGTATTAACTTCAGCTTTTGCAATAAATTTATGATATAACAGAAGCGCAAAGCAAACCCTAATGACAAGTCTACAGATAAAACGAAATCTCATTTATCTCCTCGGTTTTCCATGCTGCTAACAAATTTACTACTGGTTTTTATTTGTTATTTTACAACACATGGTCTCACCCAAGCAACACAAGATGAAGAGTGTTTTTCATTTATTTTCACTTCATAAATTTCATTTTCTCCGATTAATAACCTGGCAAGATAATAGAGCAACTTACGTCTTTATGTATCTATACCTGACACTTATGTGTCAGATAAAAAAGCCTAAAAGAATTCGTTCCGCCTCATTACTCTATCAACGTCTGCACGCTTAGCCGAGATCTCTTTTTCTGGTCAGGATTGTAGTATAAAAGAGTTTTGTTTGTTTATTTGGAAATTTCGCACAAAGCTACTCGAGGGCTATCTGTGCTAGCCGTCCCTAATTTAGCAGTGTAAGACTAGAGGGAAGGCAGCTAGTCATCACCACCCACCGCCAACTCTTGGACTACTCTTTACCAACGAATAGTGGGATTGACCGTCACATTATACACCCCCACGGCTGGGAGGGCGAGCATGTTTAGCGCGACGCGGGCGCGAACCCGCGACCCTCGGATTACGAGTCGCACGCCTAACTCGCTAGGCCATGCCGGGCCGGTATAAAAGAGAAATCAATGTGTGCAACCAGCAACCATAACTACATTTTGTCTAGCTCTTTTCTCTATTAATTTATTTCTGTAATGTGATTTTTTATCAAATATGCAATGAAAAAGCTGCTATTGAATAAATATTAAATTGAAAAAAATCAGTTGTATTAAAAAAATTAATAAGTCTTTATGTTATGTTTGTGTAAAGCTAAATGGAAAATTTTTAAAGCATATATAAATGACATGGTAAGATACTATGTTTTTATATTGTTCATAGTTGTACCTCAATCTAGATCAAATTTAATTTTTATTTCGGTCTAAAGACCCTAGTGACACAACGGCATGTTTTCGGATTTACAAAACTGGAATCTGGTTTTCCATACCGTAGATGAGCAGAGCACAGATACCCTATTGCGTAGCTTTGTGTTTAATTCCAACCAGATAAACTGGCCTAAAGCTTACTTAATTAATTTACATATTAGTTTTTAAATGATGTGGTTTTGCTATAAGAAATCACAAACACAATTTTGTTTGTTTGATTTTTGGAATTTCGCACAAAGCAACTCGAGGGCTATCTGTGCTAGCCGTCCCTAATTTAGCAGTGTAAGACTAGAGGGAAGGCAGCTAGTCATCACCACCCACCGCCAACTCTTGGGCTACTCTTTTACCAACGAACAGTGGGATTGACCGTAATTGTAGGCCACGCCGGGCCTACAAACACAATTTATTCAGTTATTAATTTATTTTATTCGCCATGATGTGAACTTTAATCAAGAAAATATTATTAGAATTTTAATAAATTTTTTGATTTACTGATTCCGATGGAGGAGCATAGTTTTGTAGTATTTAATGATCCGACATTCATTGTAAATGAAGAGACTGAGTCGGGTTTGGAATCAAAAGTAACTGTATTGAAGAGTCTAAGGGAATTATAAGTATCCGCAATATACCAGTAAGTAAATATGAGGGTAGCCATTACGGAGTCTAAACAATTAGATACTAATTTAATTGATACATTACAGGTAGACATAACGTTTTACCAGGATTGTTTGGCTTGTGAATTTTAGACCCTAAATAATAATAAAAAACATGTTCTAAAGTCAAATATTGATAATATCAATTTTTTAGCAGACACAGTTAGTTCTTCGGCAATAGTTAATTTGTTCAGAGATGACGATATTTTGATAGAAGGTTGTCTCGAAGCAGTCTGTATGATAATAAATCACCCACTTGACGTGAAACTTCTTATAGAGATAAAGATCCTTTGGCCATACGACCACAAAACCTTCTTCTCCTGATTTCTAGAACGAATATGTTGTAATACTTTGTGGTCTTCAAATGGAACCACATACATTTCTGTCTCTGATGCCCCCTTATGCAACACTCTCAGCAGAGGAAACTCTCCAGTGGGGTACACTTTTACCACTCGAATATCATAAGTACAGTAGTACTCATAATAGGAATGGAGGGAATAAGAAATACACGCAGTGCAAACTATTTACTCATATATACCTTTAACAACTAACTAATAAATCATCAAAAGTACCTGAGAGACACCGTTAGATGATAAAAAAACTGCATATAAAATACCAATAATAGAACTACTTCAGAAAGTCATCAGCGAATATACAAAAAAATAACAAAGCCACAACTTTCTGAATCTCACTGCCTGACTTTGTTCAATATTTATAACTGACTGACAAACAGACTTACCATAGATATAAGTGTTCCAAGTATAACAATGGCACAAGGATGAAGAAAGAAGAGCTTTTTGACGTACATCAACAGGGACACCATTTTAAAATACATATATCCGCTCGCTCACTCTACATAGTGAGTAGATAAGGTTAAATAAAACAGTGAAGGGCAGGTATTTTTCTCTATCTGAAGCACTGTATGACAAGTTTTAGAAAGGTCTATTCTTGTTGTTGTTAGATGTTAAGCACAAAGTTACACAAAGGATATCTGTGATCTGTCTTCCACGGATATCGATACCTGGTTTTTAGCAGTATAACTCTACAAATATATCACTGTGCCACGGGGGGCACTAGAAGACAAGATGCAATCTTCAACAAGGAATTTATAATACATATTGTAAATTAAATCACGTTTGCGTTAATTAAACATTTAAAACATAGCGCAGTGTCATGCTTCACACCCACACGGATGATACATACACAGGATATCAACAAAAGTAAATGAATGGAAAAGTGCAGGAGCAACACAAAAAAACATATTTTAAAAAATTGAACTTGTAGGAATGGGTGCAACAAAAAATGAAGAAACAAGGTAGGAATGACCATGGTGCAATAAGAGTTCCTTGTGAGGTTTTTCTGTGTTAATGATATTATAAAACTTATGGGTACATACAAAAACATGTATTTGATCCTTCTACTTTTACATGAACAGTAACGAATCTATGGCGCCGATAGACAAAAACAACTTAGAATTTTTTTTCAATTTTTCTATTCTAACTCACCTATACAGGTAAGATACAAAATCCTGTTGCCATTTCATGCAATTGCAAAAGGAAGGACAAGCTACAAAGAAAATAACATGCATATTATGGATCCACACGAATATCTGATCTTTCTGGTGACGTATGAACAGACTTTACGTAACATCTATAGTTTCAAATAATTGGATTTACAGGAATTTCTAGTCATTGTATGATAAGCATACTAAGTTTGGTAAGTTTAGTTCACCTGCTTTATTGCATTCAGGATAAAAAAATAAACGAAATAGTGACAAACAGAATATTGGACACACCACTTTGTGCTGTTGTACATCATGCCCACTTTGTTTCTTAACTTTTCGGTGCACTCATTCGAACAGTTTTCTTTTTAGCATTTTCATATTTATCCTAAGAATAGCTTTGTTCATGAAGAACGTAGAGCATTACAACACAGAAAATTAGAAAGTTTTATGTATATATATATATGTGTGTGTAGTTTTCTGATTTCAAGCGCTCTTCAAGTTCACTTGTTACAGTGTCACTCGACCTTCGAAATATAATTTTTCTTTACGAGTTGGGCCGGCATAGGACGCTCGACTCGTACTCTGAGAGTCGCGGTTCGAATCCAGGTCACACCAAACGTACTTGCTCTTTCAGCCATGGGGTCGTTATAATTTGACGGTCAATCCAATTATTCGTTGGTAAAATAATAACCCAAGAGTTGACGGTGGGTGGTGATGACTAGCTTCTTTCTCTTACACTGATAAATTAGGGACGACTAGCGCAGATAGCCCTCGTGTATCTTTGCGTGGAATAAAAAAAACAATATTTATGAGTTTATTGCTCAGTTACAAATATCGGAATAAGGGCGTTACCTAAAATGTTGTATCAATATATATGTATATTGGTAACTAGCATCTTGTTCTCGCTAGTGCTTGAGTAGAAGAGTACTAGGATGTTAAACTTTTTTTGTTTATTTTTAGGAATTACATAATTAATATGCACATTGACAACAAGCAGTAGTCATTACTCTTCATATTTCACAGTATGATCGAGTGACTCTATGATGGGGCATGAAAGGATGTTAAAATATGGGTATTCACCAAATAAAACAATATAATTTGCATATATAGTGAATCATAGTTACGGCTAACAGAATGTTATTACTGATAGGTCATTCTTGTGTATTTTCTATTGATCGCAATTTATCTAGATAGTATCATCATATCAAGGGTGACTTATAAGAACGCTTACGTTTAGGAAAAACAGGAATAAGTCGATGCATGTGTTTTTTCTGCATAAATTGTAGTGATAAAAAGTATGATTTGTTAAAGAAAGGTTTCGTATGACGAGGTTCTAAACTGGCATGAAGTAATATCAGACACTCCATGATGACGAGAAAACCCACTTGTAAAGAAAATTATATATGTAAAAACGGCTGGTATAGATAGAGAAAGCACAATGTAAAGGAGCGTACAACGTTTCGACCTTCTTCGGCCGTCGTCAGGTTCACAAAGAAAGAAGTAACTGACCGATAGCTGACTACATGTTTGAAGGCGGTTGTGTAATTGAGTGTAGAAATGTAGAGGGTGTGCTTAGATGTTGGACATATTTATTACTATAGGTATAATTATTTGTTTGATTTTGAATTTCGCACAAAGCTACTCGAGGGCTATCTGTACTAGCCGTACCTAATTTAGCAGTGTAAGACTAGAGAGAAGGCAGCTAGTCATCACCACCCACCGTCAACTCTTGGGCTTCTCTTTTACCAACGAATAGTGGGATTGATCGTCACATTATAACGCCCCCACGGCTGAAAGGGCGAGCATATTTGGCGCGACGGGGATGCGAACCCGCGACCCTCAGATTACGAGTCGCACGCCTTAACACGCTTGGCCATGCCGGGCCATTACTATAGGTATAAAGATGTTCCTTTGTATTGGTTTATTTTGGGCTTGAGTTGTTGTATAAGGAAGGCTTCTCTAATTTTGCCTTTGTTTATGTTTTTTTCTTTATTTAGTATTTGGGTGTTTTCTATGGATATGTTGTGTTTATATTGCAAGTGTTCAAAAACGTGTGAAGGTGACTTTTTATGTTCTTTGAATCTGATTTCCATTTTTCTACTTGTTTCTCCAATATAGAAGTCGTGGCAGTTATCACATTGTATTTTATAAATAATGTTGGTGTGGTGTTTGTCAGTGTAGTTTTTACATAGTTTTGACCACAGTTTTGTGCCTGGTTTTTGAAAAATTTGGTATTAACTGGAATGTCATATTTTGTTACTAGTTTTTGCCAAATGTTCACTATTTTCCATCTGATGTCGGGATATATGGCTGGTCAGTTTTTTTAAACAGTTCAAAACATCTGCTGTAGGCGGAATAACTTATTTAGCTCTATACTGCTATAATTTCTGTACCTAAAACAATTTTTTTAAAGACCATTTTTATTCTATTGGCAAAACACTGATTAAAATGTTTTGAGGGAAATATGAATATGTCGATATTATAAATATTACATCTGAGTGGGTGGAAGGGGGAACTTCTATCAGCTGCAACATTGCATGTACGTATTTTTCAGTATTCACATTATCTTAGATGTTCAATAACCCATACGTATATGGTTTTTAAATGCTTCTTTTGAACACTGTGTCAACTCATTCGAGTCAGTGCTATCCAGTTAATTCATCAAAATAATCTGTATTTTCTCCGGCGAGATTTTGTCGTACAAACCTCTTTGATATCTTGGAAGAAACTGACGCATAGAAGGCGAAACTAATTGATTTGCTGAATGACATCATAAAGCGGAATGTCGATGGATAACATTATCATATAGATTTATTTTGCACAGAAATTTTAAAAGTAGGAATTCATAAATGTACATGATCCCTACTTTCTTATGAGTGTGTGTTTATTCCTATAACAAAGCCACAACAGGCTATCTGCTCAGACCACCAAGGGGCCTACTTTCTAAAGATCGAGATCGAAAACTAACGAGGACCTTGACTTGACCAGTCACAGTGAATGGGTTAATAAATAACAGTTTAAAGTGGCTTTATATGCTGAGAGATATTGTCTCCTATTGAGAATTAAAGAAGTCTTCTGGACAGCTTTCAATTCACCCTAGAGACTAATTTTCAACTGTCTTTTATTATTGCAGTGATTTTGTAGTCACTGCTGTTGTCAACGCTTTTATAGTTGTTGCTTTTGTCATTGATTACTGTGATTGTAAGATTATATGCAGAAATATAACTCATTTTGGTTCGTTTGTCTCTTTGAAGTTAGGCATAAAACTTCACAGTTGGCTGTCACGGAAAACGAAACTCGCCTTCTGAGGTTTGAAATCTGCAGAAATACCGCTGTGCCACTGGTAGGTTAATCATTTCAATATGTGTATGACGTAAATACGAGGGCTGTTCAAAAAATACGCGGACTGTTTGAATTGCGCGGCTCCAGTTGGTTCCAGGGGAATCCGCTTGGTGTCGCTAGGTTTGCATAGATCAACTGATTACGACGCCATTTCCCGATTGCATTTGTGTATTAGCTACGCGGTTTTAAGTGAAGTGCGATTTTTTTCGTTTGGCGGATTTCAGAATGAATGACCTGAAGGAGCAACGACTTGCTGTAAAATTTTGTGTAAACTTGGAAAATCTGCGACTGAAACTTTTGCTATGCTTAACACGGCTTACGGTGATGTTGCTATGAATCGTACGGCATGTCTCAAATGGCATGAACGTTTTAAGGATGGTCGACAGTCCATTGAAGATGATGAGCGTCCTGGACGTCTTTCCACGTCAACTGACGACCCACACGTCGACAAAATCAACACCCTGGTGCGGGCAAATCGACGTCTGACTGTCAGGGAGCTTGCTGAAGAGTGTGGGATATCAATTGGATCTTGTTACGATTTTTGACCGAAAAATTGAAGATGCACCGCGTTGCTGCGAAATTTGTTCCTCAGAACTCGTGAATTTTTGGCCAAACACTCGATCACTGTTCTTCCCCTACTCACCTGACCTTGCTCCTTGCGATTTTTTCTTGTTTTCCAAACTCAAAAGACCCTTGAAAGGAAGAAGATTTGAGACGATTCCCGAGATTAAGGCAAATGCGACGAAGGAGCTGGAGGACATTACAAAAGAAGCGTACCAGGACTGTTTCAACAAGTGGAAACACCGTTGGGATAAGTGTGTGCGTTGGGGAGGAGAGTACTTTGAAGGGGTCCCCGACCTGTAACTTCTAAATAAAGTACATTTTGTTTTATGACGTCAGTCCGCGTATTTTTTGAACAGACATCGTATTTAAATATCAAGGACGACACTTTCTGAGTTTAACTCAAAGGTGGAAATGTAAATACGTGGCTACAATATTAATTATTTGTTCAAATTTATTCATATTACCATATTAGCAAAGTTGTATACTCGGTAAGTAATAACTTATAATAACTTACACTTGTTACTTTTTATATTAATATTATACATTATAACTTTATATGTAGATTTTATCAATTTTCTCCAAAATAAAATTTCTTAGACTTTTGATATGTTGTTGATAAATGATTAGAACAACTAAAATTAAATTTATAAAAGTTAGATGAAAGTTTAGGCTCTCTTTGGAGCCTATTTCACTAGATTAAACTGTGTAACACTGTAGTTATAGAACTTGCAATGCACTCATGTGTAAATCAACTGTATTATTTCAACTGTTGAAGAATTTTGTCTGGCAAGAGAACTTCTCACGCACCACGTTTAGTTTCTACGTTTTTTTATTCTCAAATAATTATGCACTGTATATGTTTTTAGTGTGTTTTTCTCAAATGCTGATGTACAAAGCTAGGTTTCACTTTGTTTATCGCAAAAAAACTTTTATTACGATCAAATTATTTCTAGCTTGAATAATGTCTTTGTTTGAAGTTCAACTCAAGGCTATACAATGGCTATTTCTGTGTATCTCAGCATGTCTGGTATGAGTATTTACACTTTTACTAATAAAGCAGAGAACAACGTTTCGACTTTCTTAGGTCATCTTCAGGCTAACACTTTTTGTTAACCTGAAATGTTAGCAGGAAATGTTTGTTTACGTCTGAGCAACAAATTATACTCAAAACCCAATATTCCAAAATATTGGGTTTTGAGTATAATTTTAATTTAGTAGCCTAATTTCGAACTCGTTCTAAACAGCCATTTAACTTGGACAACTATCTCTGTTTTTGAAAGCCTTAAAATGTTTATTATAATCACATACTGTATCAACCACTTAAAATTATGAAATAACTATTTTGTACGTATATTGTAACATAGATAATACACACCTAACAAATCCAACATTACAGTAAAGTCCTTGTACAACCCACAAGATGTACCCGAATGTTGCGGATATTAACTTGCCGCTATGTATCTGCTAGTAAAGTTAACTCTGAGAAAAGTTCACTATGTTTAGTACATATACTTGTGAATATGTTCCCATCGTAAACAGTGCTTGCATTAGTATCACAATTATAGTTAATAAAAGAATGAATCATTTTAGTGGTTCATTGAAAATAATTTGAAACATACGGTTTTAAGGCTTACCATAAATAGCTGATATACATATCATCACACCTACCTTCTTATCAATCAGGGTATATTGACACTACAAGTGACAGAGCGAAACCATTTCTTATATTCTGTATATACGTCAGAAAAACACCTGAAAAGGCCAACTATTTTTTTCTTTCCTTTCTATTAATTTGTTCTACCGGTTTTGTGGCTCCAAAGGTCACTCTTCAGAAAGTAGTTTTACTGAGATTTTTATTTTTTCTCCAACCCTTAGTAATTGTTTTCACGGTTTCACAATTTCTACACTTATGGTTTTTTGATTATGTGCTAATAAAATAATAATAAAATTTTATTAAAAAATAAAAAATAATTTTTTTATAAAAAATAAAAAAATAAAATAAGCTAATAAAATGTGCTAAAAGTGATCATTTTCCTATCAGTCAGGGTATGATCATACTACAGACCTATAGGATAGGTATTAAAATAAATTCATCAAACGTGTATATTTGGTCAATTCGCTATGAATCAGGTTATAAAAACATTACAGGTTTCAGTGCGGAATACGTTAAATGTATCAAATAAACGTGTTAAATGTGGTATGTAACACAAAGTTTGTTCCTGGATGGTATTTGTTGTTTCTTAATTGCTTATCTTGTAAAAGTACAGAAAATGGCCATTATTCCCTTCAAACTTTCCTTTTGTGACCTGGATAACAAAATTTAGAAACTAACCTATTTTCTATGTAAAAACGGGCAAATTTGCACATTTTCATTCACATAAGGTCTGAATAAAACAACATATGAATCAAGGTTTACATGTATTTACACTAAAGTTATACAGAAATGTTTAGAAGTGAATAGTTTTTTGAGATTTGCGACTGTAATGTAAATCACTTTCACGTATCAGCCCCCAAATATAATCAGTCTCTCATCATGTTTTCGTTATACGCTCTCAGGTCGCAAAAGCAAAGTTTAAAGAGAAAGATAGGTCTTTTCTTACTTTAAGCATAAGCAATTGGGAAACACTTTTTGCCCAAGAGCAAGAAAAAGTGAAAATTTTGTTACGTAGTGTTATCAATCAGTATGGATATAATGATACTATAGACCTCAGTACAGAATATGTTCTTATAAATTATTTGAAATGTATATATACGATAACATGTGACAAATATGTTTATTTTCCTACCAGCCAGGGTATAATGATCCAAAAACACAGCATGGGATTAACTTCTTAGATGTTTATGTATTACTGAACGTGCTAAATGTGGCATGTTTCTTATTAGTTGGGGTATCATGAAACAAAAAAGTCTGAAAAGTGCAAGGAAAAGAAAATCCGCTTAAAATGGCTCATTTGTAGTTCTTCATATCATTATTATTATTCTACTGCCAGCTTACAACAAACACACCGTAGTATACTCCAACCGAACCTTTTATTCAAAAGTTAATAAGGTACTGCGAAGGTCGTAGGGATATTAAAAAGTCGATTAGTTCTTCTATATTTTACATAGACTAAAATATCATAATTCTAGTGTAAACAAGTTATCATTACCCCGTAGAAGTGAGCTTTCTTCTATAAGTTTAAATGCAGAGTGAAACAGTAATTACCAGCTAATAACAATGAATATTAGATGACTGTAAGATATACATACTCAATTATTTCTGCACTATACAATCAGTGTTTTTTTACATTATAATGTATGAAGTGAAGGAATAAAAATATCAATACACCTAATATTAAATATTATTACATAAATTATTTTAAAAGACACAAATGTTTCTTTAAGCTATGTTTTAGATGTTCATGTTTTATTTGAAAAAAGGCTGCTTTTCTACTGTTAATATTTTTTACGCTCTTAGTGGAAGTTGTACCTTAGCTAGGCATCATATAGAAAGAATTTAGTTACACGAAAACTATAAATGCTTAATATATTCTCAAATATACCTCCATGGCAATCTTTAGCTGCAGCTTTACATTTAATATCAAGAACTAATGTAATACAGTCAATAGCTACAGCAAATCATCAAGAACCGTATCAGCGAGCTATTATATACGTTTATTATCATTACAACCTATATATATATATATATCACATATCAAATTATCCTTTGCCCATAGCTCAGTGTAAAAAAGCCAGCAAACAAGATAAATAAAAAATTGGGAATTTAAAAACCTGCAAATAAGGATTATAAAAAATAACAGCCCGAGTCGCACCAAACATGCTCGCCCTCCCAGCCGTGGGGGCTTTATAATGTGACGGTCAATCCCACTATTCGTTGGTAAAAGAGTAGCCCAAGAATTGGCGGTGAGTGGTGATGACTAGCTGCCTTCCCTCTAGTCTTACACTGCTAAATTAGGGACGGCTAGCACAGATAGCCCTCGAGTAGCTTTGTGCGAAATTCCAAAACAAACAAACAAAAATCAATATTTATTATATTTATTGAATGCTTAATACATTTATTATTTTGCTTTTACTATTACACTTTTTATTATAAAGATAGTTTGGCAATGTCAGCCTCGTATATGGATTTAGGAATAACATAAATCTCTTAAGCTGTCCAAATATCATGAGATATTGCTGAATTTATGGCCAAAAATATCGTTAATTCGAGGGTACCAAACTGAAAATAACATAAATAACATAAATGTAGCGTGCGACCAACCTTAGGCGCTGGTTTAAAGCGGACAGTACTGAACTATTGTAGACGCTAATTTAAAACGGAGAGTATTGAGCTATTATAGGCACTAGTTTAAAGTTCTTGGCGTTCTTATCTTAGCCATGAACTTTTTCTAGAATATCTATTATTAAATTTTTCTATCATTCGCTTGATTTAGATAATTATTTTGTGTAATCTACATTAATAAAAATTGTGTTTTCACAAATTCGTTTGTTTGTCCCGATCTCCTGCTACAAGTTTGTAGAGACCAAAATTAAACTTGGCAGGTCGATTCTGGGTGTTTCTGGGGATGTTCTTATCTATATGACGTAGTACCCCCCAAAAAAAAGGGTACTGGTGGTTTAGAAGAAGGTTTTCAGAGCCATTGAACCCAAATCTAGCACTTGCTTTTATGTTCCTGATCCCCTTCGGGATCGAAGGTGCGCCATGTTTGAAACTGTGTGCATACTTCACTCATACATAAGCTAACGGGACCAAATGTGGAACACGTAGTGAGGTAACACGGGCGGGTGTCCTACGTCAATTATTTCCGGGTACAGACACCGTTGGAATAATTTTTGAAGTAACTGAAAATAGCGAAGGGACCTGATCACTGAATTTGAACACGGGAGTAAAGCGCGAATAATTCATGTTAGTGTGGGATGTAAATATGTACTAATATGCACGTTTTCATGTTATTGTACGTATACATGTAATATACACTAATATGTGCGATTTCATGTTACTGCACACCTCATTTTTTTTTTTTTTTACTGAAGAAATGGAAAAACTGAAACCGACCATTATTTGAAATATTTTGTCTCAGTTTTACTTTATTAATTACTAAGAAATGAATTATGGCAGAATTTTTGAGCTATTCCACTCTGCTTGTAAAACGTATAACCCATGAAATGACATTTCTTTTAGAAATACTTGTTAACAATAATAACAAATATGATGATGTAATTAGTTTTTACATGTGAAAGTGGAAGATGAAACGTAAACTACACAAACATTCTTACCTTAACAAGTTTCAGTAAAAACAGAGTTATTGTAAGGTTACTCAATGGATCATTAAGATTTAATTTTTTAAAGAATTAGGAGTCACGTTCAAATACTAAAAGCTTGTTTTCTGCATTGTTTGCTCATTTTAAGTTTTGCAATTTCCATATTTACATTTTATGTTGCGCTTTTATTTCATTATAAGTTGCACTTGTGTTATAAATTAACACTATGGTGATTTTAACACGCAATGGTCATAATGTTTCCCGCCGATAACCATAAAAAACAAAAAAACACAAACAAAACAGAAACTTTTTGTGTGAACTGAAATTGAAGTAAAGTCACCAGAATAGGTCAAATTTGGTAGCATCAAATGGCTCTGAATTCTTGCTTTATGAGTTGACACCAGAATATGTCAAATTTAGTAGTAAAAAATGAGTCCGGATTCTTGCCCTATGAATTGCACTGTTAGTAAATACTTCAGTAAATAAAGGTGAACAGTTATATATGCAAAAACGGCTCGTTTGGGTTGAGAAAATATTTTACATAGAAGAGCGAACAACGTTTCGACCTTCTTCGGTCATCGTCAGGTTCACAAAGAAATAGGTAACTGACCGGAAACTGACCACATATTTGGAGGGGTTGTGTAAATGAGTGTCGGAATGTAGAGGGCGGTGTTAGATGTTTGAATATATAATTTTATTTATTTTATTATATTAATATAGGTATAAAGGCGTTCCTTTATATTGGTTTATTTTGGATTTAAGTTGTTGTATAAGTAAGGCTTCTTTAATTTTGCGTTTGTTTATGTTTGTTTCTTTATTTAGTATTTTAGTGTTTTCTATGGTTATGTTGTGTTTATTTGACTTGCAGTGTTCGAAAACGTGTGAAGGTGACTTTTTACGTTCTTTGAATCTGGTTTCCATTTTTCTACTTGTTTCACCAATATAGAAGTCGTGGCAGTTATCACATTGTATTTTGTAAATAATGTTGGTGTGGTGTTTGTCAGTGTAGCTTTTACATAGTATAGACCTCAGTTTTGTGCCTGGTTTTTGAATAAATTTGGTATTAACTGGAATGTCATATTTTGTTACTAGTTTTTGCCAAATGTTGGTTATTTGTCTGCTGATGTCGGGAATATATGGTATGCGGCAGTATATGGTTTCGTGATTTTTTGATTCGTGAGATATATTTACTTTTGTTGGTTGATTTTGCTTTCTGTCTAGGTGTGTGCGTATAATGTTTTCTACTGTTTGTGGAGGAAACTTATTGATGTTGATGAAGTATTGTTTTATTTAGTCTAATTCATCGTAAATTTTATCTGGTGAGCATAGTTTTATGGCTGTGTTTATTTGGTTTCTTAGTATGTTGAGTTTTTGCTTTGTTTCATGTGCTGAGTCCCAAGGTTGTATAGTCCAGTATGAGTGATTTTTCGGTGGATTTCTGTTTTGAATTGTGTGTCGGTTTTTGTAATTTTGAGGTTAAGAAATGATATTTGACATCTCGACATATTTGATATCTCGACATCACTGAAAGGTGAACAGTGTTTAAATACTGAAGAAATCATTGTAGTTTATTGCGTTGAGACTGTTATATTTGATTGATTTAATTTGTTTTTACGAGATAAAGCAGTCAACAGTTTGTTGCTATTTTGCACGTATGTTTTCTTAATTGGCTCTTTTTTTCATTAAGCTTACTTTTTGTTATGGTTATTCAGTGTCTTATGTTTTTATATACATATATATATATTCATAAAATGATACCTGTTCAGCCATAGTCTGCGAAGTAGCATTTTAAAGTCAACTTTATAATGCTTGAGTTCAGATGTATTGCGCCTTTACAAAACAAAAAACAGTTTTGGTTGACCTATTCGACTATACTGTTTTATCAGTCAATAAGCCTTCTTTTGATATCAAAATCTGATAGGCTTTGTGACGATTCATTCAAAAGAAGGAACCTCATTAAGGCTTACAAAAGGACGTTAAAAAGTGCTTTTTGAACAAAGAAACTTGACGTTGCTATCATTGTGTTTATTGTGCTTATAAAAGTTACCAAGAATTACATGCATGCCTAATGTTTCATTAAATTAACCTTTCTAAATTTAAATCGAAATTGTTGTCAAAGTGTATTTCAGGCGTTTAAGATAGTTCTCGAACTTGAATTGAAAATGAAGGTTTCGTCGTGTTTTAGTAAGGTATTAAATGCAGTTCTTTATTTGGAATTTAGTCATCAATAGAACTAAATCTGTTTAATTAGATCGTTTAATTTCTACAATACGTCTTTAACTATTGCTGTTTTCATTTCGGGAAGAAACAAATGATTCTCTGTCAACAACTGTGTTTAGATCAAACGAAAACGAATGCTTGAATACGTCGTTTCTTATGTTATGTACATTTAGTTTAAACTAAGTCTTCTTGAAAACCTTAACAAAATGCATTAGAAATGTTCGAAAAACTTATACAAATAAGAGCATAGAAAATGTATAACCAGTTCAGTCGCTCTTGAGCCAATCATAAGTACTGTGGTGAGGACTTATAGTCTTTTAGAAGCTATTACAAACTTTAGCTATCATTACTGCGCAAGATCAACAATAACATTTTGCGTAAATTAATTAGTTTGTTTGTTTTTTGCTTTGGTCTCTTCTTCCGCTCATGATTCAGCGGTAAGTTATCACACTCATAACATGAAAAATCAATTTTATACCCATTATAGGAAAATGACATACAACCCATTGTGCAGCTTTGCTATTAAAAACAAAACGAACTAAAATAGTTTTTAATTTTGAATATTCGCCCAAAGCTACATAATAAATATCTGCGCTATCTGTCTCTAATTTTTAATTAATAGGATAAAGGTAAAGTAGCTAGTTAAAAACATCCACTGACAACTTTTAGGTAATCTAATTGAGTAGTGGGTTTTGACTGTCACTCTTGTAATATATGCACGGTCCCATAATGCGAAGTGTGATTTGAAATAACTGGATTCAAACCATAAATCACTGGATTTATAAATATGGCATGCTAACCACGTATATTGTAGTAACAGTTTTTAAAAGAGAGGAAACTCCTGACAGTACATTAAACAACTAATTATTTTTATTAGTTTCTATGCGTATTTGAAATAAGGCACATTCCATTCTTTCTTGAACGTTACTTTCCCTTAACAGTGTTAGTTAAAATGTTTATAAATGTTGTGTATTTATTATACATATTTTAATATAAAGAACATTTACTATGTTAGCTCATTATATGGATTTATAACTAATATAAATCTCCTAAGGTGGCTGAATTTCATGAGATATTATGAAAATTACAACAAATATATCAATAATAACAAGGGTACCCAACTGGTGAATCATGGAATTATAATCATTAGAAGTATTTGTTTTGATGGCATTACATGTTTGTAATTCGATACGTATATTCAATTATGTGCATTAATTATATGGTTATTTGTTGTTCTAGTCTATATAAGTCGTTTGCTATGATCAGAATTTATTGATAAAGATTGCATATTTTGACTTATTTTATGCTTCAAGAAAGTGAAAGAAACCCATAAATTTAACAAGATTGAAGATGGTGTTTCTCAAAAATAAAGAAAAGAAAGTTATCCATAGTTATTTATATCTTGCAAACAACCTTTTTTTTTTTACCTTAGGCTGAATTTTGGTAATACACAAGTACAGATTAATTATTTTTAAACTGCTTGGAGTTTAATAATTCTGCTTTAGGTTTAACACACTTTGAATAGTAATATCACTGTTCAGTATTTTACTCAATTTTATATAGAATTTTATGAGACTGGGGTTGTTTTAATCAGTGTCTTTTCGATACGAGGTTCGAGACGCATTTTTAAACTAGTTGAAACGTCTGCAAGATTAGAAGATATGGATTTGAGTTTCATTCGATATCAATTTCCCTATTGCCAGAAAAAAATTTTCATTACGTAGACTAGGTTTACATCCTTAAATATGTTTTTTTGTAGTGTTTAAGCAAATCAAAGTCGCTACTTCCAACATGGTTCAAAAACTTTGAAAATTTCCTTCTCCACTAACAAATGAAGATAAAACTAGGAGTTGCAGCATTAGAAACGTGATAACTTTCTCAACAATCATTTGTCTCTTTAACAGAATGACGTGCTTGGGTCCAACTTAACCTCAATTTTTACATCTTCGTGGAACTTTTATTTTAAGCAATAGCTGGCGTTTTAAAAATATTATTCCGGAATTTTCGAAACATTGAAAACTACAAACACAGTTATGTCGCCGTTGTTTGTTGTTTTGAATTGAGCACAAAGCTACATAACGGGCTATCTGTGCTCTGCCTACCACAGGTATATAAGCCAAATTTTTAACGTTGTAACTCTACAAACATACCGCTGTGCTTCTGGGGGCCACTAGTGTCAATAACAAAATAGTGAAACGTGACTGGAATATAGTTCTTTGACAAGCATCAGGTTCTGTTTAGAAATAGAATGAAACTGAAAGAAGAAAATCCTGTTGAAAGAATACACCATGAGATGACAAGGTAAAACAGCATTGCACTATTAAGCACATCTAGTAAATGACATGACCTAACATCAACACCACTTGGATTATATATTTTTATTAGCACGATATATCGACACTACTTGACACAGCATTTCGAGTATAACACCTCTCTTCAAGAGTACCATCTCTCTGCAACAATTAAAATGAACAAACATTTTATTCTATTCTGCTATACAACAATAATTGTCAGGATACAAATTTTGATAAACTGTGGATAGACGGATATAACACCTGAGGACAGATAAAAAATCAATTACTTAATACTGAATTTTCCTTTTATGTTAATTCTAATGACCTGTCTTTATATATTTTATAGTTATATTTAAATTAATGGTATTATTATATATTATGAAGAAATATAACTTTTTGTCCATTCTAATAGTTATGATTTTTATGCGCCAGAAAAAGAATATTTTAAGATCAGTAATTACTTTTTCATTTTTCTTCTTTCTGGATTAGTTTTACTTTTATTTGTTCATTTATATTGAGCTTTTACTTCAGTAAAATACATGCTTGAAGAATACTGCAATACTTAATTTTCTTGTTCTACAAACTGATGTGTTTTGGGAACATGTTTCTGTAGCATTGCAGATCCGTAAACTTATTGATGACCTACAGGGGTACTCATAATTAAGCGAGAATTAATAAAAACCAATTACAATAAATATCTACCCAATAGAAGAATACATTTATATGTGAGTTTAAAAAATGATGTAGAAATAAATTTCCTCTAAACACCTGATAAGATTAGGTTGTTTTTAGTTTCAGTATTTATTGTGTTAGAGATATAACTATCTGTTCTTATGAAAATAATATCATTAAATAATGTCTATTCAAATCTTAATAAGTGTTGTAGAAATTATCTTGAAATTAGAAAAGTAAATAAAGGTTCACTAAGTTATTTGTGTTTCACAATATTCTTCTGAGAACGCTGTTTCCAATTACACCCTTGTATGACTCTCAGGAGTGCTTAGAATAATAAGTTATTGTTAAAGTGTTTCACGAACTACGAGAATTTAATTTCAACCAACGGCAATACAATTGCAAGTAAACGTTTGCTAAAAAGTGAGTGAATTTTTGCCAATTAAAGTTTTCAGAAATCATTTTTGTTCCCGAGATCAGCCGAAAGGGAAATGAATTAATTAAAATAAAATTAATTTTAGAACATTATTCCTCAAAAATACTATACATAATATAATTATTAACATATTCTCAAATATAAACAGTAAATATTAGTATATATAAAGAGCTTTGAAGTATCAAATGTGTCTGTGAAAAATCTTCACCCCAAGCTATTACGTAAAACGCGATGCCATATTTCAGAAAAATACGAAAAAAACCGTTTTATGGTCCATCAGTTTATGTATATATCAATTACGGAATTAGAATTATAAAATAACGGAGATTTGTTTTCAAATATGTAATTATTGATTTCAATAAATGTATGGTTATATATCTGTATAAAACTCTTTTCTTCCTCAGTCTCAAAATAGCTTTCTAGCGGATACGCATGTATGAGACGCCAAGTGTGTTTTTGCTCATTGTTTTAAATTTTAGCTAAACTTTGTGTTAACTTTATATACTTCGTGCCTAGTTTACTAATGACACTTATATTCTGAAACGACAAGTTGGTTGAGAAATATTGATGGCAATGTATTAAATGTGCATGAAATTCTGTAGATCATCCTTCGTGTTATTAAGTTGCCAAGTAGATTTATATATTGTCATGTGCATGAAGAAATAGTGTATGTGTAGTTATAGTAAATGTAAGTAGGTTATTTGCTACCATCCCTCATTTTGAGCTACTGAACTACTAACCAGGTGGAAGGCAGCCAGTTAGTTTATCTTGGCAGTATTTTTATATCTCATAAGCACGTGAATCAAGGTTTGGTCCGACTGGAAAAAAATAATGGTATTACTTGGTGGGTACGATAGATACAGAATTACTTAAGGTGTATTTGGTATAGCTTAACATTGACATTAAAAAGTATGGTGAAAGCGGTGAACTCGGACAGAAAGTCGCGAAGGATAGCTGGTTTGGCTGATCGGCGGTGGTTGCTTGGAGATTGGCTAGGACCCGCTAGGTGATCCTTGGAAGGCGGTGAAGACCAAGGCTGTGTTAGAGTAACGAGTTCGAGGATGAAGGGATTACAGCTCAAAATATATTAAACTGTGATTGACTAGAATAGATCTTCAGATTTAACAGTTAGCTTAAACAGTGGTTTTTAACTTTAAATGAAGAAACACCTTTTCAGACTAGGATTACAAGATGCAACGATTCAAAGTGATAATTTTGCTGTTGGGGATGGAAACAAGAGTAGCCAGAGAAAACTCACATTTATGGCCAGAGCGCCGAATAAACACCCTGTGTCCGGCTGCAGCTGAAACGAAAGAAAAAACAAGGGTAATATCACAGTAAAACACGAGGAGGTTCTGATACATTTTACGGAACTAAAAAAAAAGAACATCACCTGTGACTATCTGACTAGGAAGAATACATCTTAGCCATCGTCGGAGTTCTCGGAGTCATAGTCGAGAGGTATCTAGAAAGGTGAAGTAATTGAAGGTAGGATGTTGACCGAGGGTTGAACACAGGAATCTTCCGCGTTCAACATCTTGTTCTTCAACTGTCTGGAGTTTTCTTTTTGTCTTTCGTGGTGAGTAGCACCCCTATCAACTACTATCAGTGATAAAGGATTGGTTGTCACTCTTATGATATACCTATAACTTAGATTATGGAAAATGTTTTGTGAAGAAACGCTGATTCAAACCCAGCTTGTAAACTTCTAATAAGAGAATCTTTTCATGGGTCAACCCGCGCTCAATCACGAAGTATGTAATATATAAGATATACATACTATTTAGCTTAAATTACAAACAAACAAACAATCAGCTTAAATTGAGAAGTTCAACTTGACAATCGAAATACGTGTATAACAAATTTAAATAAATATTCGGTATAAAGTTATTTTTCAAAGTAATATTGTATTTACTGCTTAAAAATTACCCAGCCAAAGTGGCTCAGTGGATTTATAAAGCTAAAAAAATATCGGTTTTGATACCCGTGATGGAAAAATCATAGGAAACCAATAATGTAGCTTTGAAATTATCTACAAGTAAACAAATAAGCGTAAAAAAAGTATTTTTATTTGCGTAATATTTTACCTCGATAACCTTCCAACTAGATTACTGTAAAGATAAAAACCTATTCTTTAAAGCATTTAACGAATTTTATTTTAAATAAACTAGGTTTCTGGTGTTATGATGTATATCGATGATATTAGTTTTAGATACACTTTTGGTTTGTTAATACTAACAGACTTACTATTCACAATTTTATTCAATTATAATCCACTTAGTTTAATGCAATGTTTCACTTCATATAAGAAGCTTCAATAAATGTCATCTGGTGTGTGTATTTCCTTGAATATAGGCTTTTTAAATTCTCAGACTGAAGGCGTGCATATAAAACATAAGATCTGACTAGCGGAATTCGATTCAGTACACATAACTGACGAGTATGTAAAACAAAGCGAATAATCATTAAATATCAGAGATGCGTTGTTGACAATGTATATAAATTTATTTTTGGAAGCTGATAACTTTGCCATAGTAATAATGTTTGTCGGGGTGTGGAGCGGCTAGTGTTGCTATCATACAAGCATATATATACATATATACTTAGATATTAAGTATTTTTTGTGGAATAAACATTTCGCAAACTCCATAAAAAGTACAAAGTTCTCACTTTGTGTTCTATAAGCCTAGCGTGCTTGGCTTGGTCTACTAGCTGGTATGCTCGGACTTTAAATCTTTAGGGATTCATTATTTGGGACCTCTTATCGCAAGAAAACACTTTACACTTCTGAGTAGTAGTTATGCTTTAAGAATGACGGTCGAAACGAACTATTAAATCAGAGAAGAGTACATCAAGCGTTGGCGGCGGTTACTATTGACTAGCTGCCTTCCGTCTAGTTTATCAGTTCAAAATTAAAGATGTCTTCCTACAGATAGCCTTTGTATATCTTTATGCAACACTGTGAAATAAATAAACTGTAAGCGTACGTCAAATTTTTTTAAAGTGTGGATGGCTTCATTTCTAAAACTATCATAAAACATAGAATAATCAGGTTAATGTTGACATAAATAGTCGCTGTTCAACAACGTGGTAACACCATGGTGAAAAAATTTCGTCTTTCAGAGGTACCTATATAAAAGGCAAAAATATTTAAGATAGGTACATGCTGTTCACTGTGGAAAGGAAATGGCTGAACGATTATTGACAAAATTCGTAAATAAAGTAGAATATTATCAGTAATAGCTTTTTCTACTGTATCAACTTCCTTTCAAAAGCGTTAAAATATTATAAAACAAATTATTAAGAAAACATTACAACTAAGCATAAAATACAACTAAAACATTGTAATTTACCAAGACAATATTTAGAAATATCGCATTTTGTTTCATTAATTTAAAATATTAATATTATATTTTATGTAATCCATAGTCATTAACATTTTTTTTTCATTTTTAAACACTTCTACTCCAATTCATGTTACCTTTATTTTTTGCTCTTCTAAATCTTTTTAATTTCAGTCTTATAATTTTTATTTCACTTACGTTTTCTCTACTCCTATATTTGTCTTATTAAACCTGCTTTCACTTTATTCCTACCTTTATCTTATTCAAATATAAGTGGCCTCACACTACTGTGAAGATCACAAAAGGGATGGCTATACTTAGGTTTATTTATCACGTGCAAATTGTTTCACTAAGCCTAAAAGTACTTCAATCTCTAGAACCCTTCCTCTCTTCACTACTTTGGATTTGGTAGATGCACAACGAAATTAAGATTAATCCTCAGTAACGTTTGTCAGAGGAGAAATATTGATGAAACATGAAGACGAAAGGCGGAAGACTTTCGAAACTTCGTCCTTTACAGTTGTGTTTCCACAACAGGCAGTTGCTATCCATTCTACAAAGTTTCATCATGAATACTCTGCCTCAACAATCTATCAGAGAGAGAAATATTGTTTTTTTTTTTAAATAATTAGCCCATTTTACGAAGGGGCATACATTAAATGCATTTACGCAAAATACAAGAGAGTTACATTTTTCACATAGATAACCACAAGTAACGATATGTTAATAAAATACATATACATTTTACAAGATTCACTACATAGTTTATTTCTATACGAATTAACTTATGTGCGTTAAAGGAAATCGATCCGCAATGAATCCCAAGCATTCGTTTGGAATTGCAAAATGTTGTTTTGCGTTAATTATATATTGTTATTAGTATTATTATTCGGTCGATAACTGAATATTCTTGTTATTCTAATTATATATATTCTTATTTCCATTATAATTCAGTCGATATATGGACAATTCTATTATTTTTGAAATCTGAATAATTATTGTTTTTATTTCAACCACTGTATTTTGACAAGATAAATCTGTCATGACGTTTTACATCAAGAAATATAAGAAATCAGATCAGTGTTTGTATAAACGTAGTTCCTATACTAAACTTATTAACAGTTGCTCTAATTTTGAATAAAACTTTCGTAATTCACTGTTGTGGACAACTATTTAAAATATGTCATGTAAACAAGTTGCACAATAAATTAAATCGAAGACAGAATTGTAACGTTATAAGTCCTCAAGCTTACCGCAGACTCATCACAAGGTTAGTGTGTGAAGGGATAATTGCAAATAAATTGCTCTGAACTGAACATTTTCTACTGTTGAGCCTAAATATTGTCACGTTTCTCAAACATTTTTGTATCATCTATCTTTCCAACGCTGAAAGAGTGTCTTTTTCAACACTTCGTGATGACGAAAAAACCACTTGTTTTGTTTGTTTATTTTTTTGAATTTCGCGCAAAGCTACATGAGGACTATCTGCGCGAGCCATCTTTAATTTGGCAGTGTAAGACTAAAGGGAAGGCAGCTAGTCATCACCACCCACCGCCAACTCTTGGGTTACTCTTTTACCAACGAATAGTGGGATTGGCCGTGCCTTTATAACGCCTCGCGGCTGAAAGGGCGAGCATGTTTGGTACGACGGTGATTCTAACCCGCGACCCTCAGATTACGAGTCAAACGCTTCAACTCACCTGACCATGTCAGGCCGAAAAGCCCACTTGAAGTTAAAATGTATCTCAAGACGGCTGTTATGGGTATTAAAACTATTAATAAAATAAATTAGAGAACAACGTTTCGACCTTCTTAGGTCATCTTTAGGCTAAGCCGTATTGAGATGCACTTTTTCATCACTGTTCTTCTAACTAACAAAAACTGAAGGCTTTAAAAAAGATAGCAAAAAATCTAGTTTAAACTGTTGTAGAAAAAATTTAAATTGAAGAGTACAGTTATGTTGGTGAGTTTTATTTGAAGAGTACAGTTATGTTGGTGAGTTTTAATTGAAGATTACAGTTATGCTGGTGAGTTTTATTTGAAGAGTACAGTTATCAGTGATGTCGAGAAACCCACTTGTTGAGAAATTTATATGTAAAAACGGCTCGTTTGGGTTGAGAAAATATACATACAGTTATGTTGGTGAGTTTTAATTGAAGAGTACAGTTATTTTGGGGAGTACAATGTGCGAAATAAAAACAGTCTTCGTGATGTACTTTGAAACTTAATAAACACTCAAGGTTAAATGGATGTACTTCATAAAACTTTACAAACTTAGTAACCAGGTTATGATTACAATTAAATAATGTTTAGATAGTAAGAGGTATTACAAGAGTGTTAAACATCTCACAGTATGTTTTCGGCTCAGGTCTTCACTGGGTTAGAGATGCGTTCTTCACGGATATTAAAACATTAAAGTTACTTAAGCACTATTAGTATTTTATTTATTAATTAAAAGCTTCGAATGAGGTGACTTTTAACAATAAAGTTGTAATGATCTATTAAACGCTGAATTTAACTAACGTTCAATTTCGCTATTGAAGCTATATTTCTCAGGGATAAAAGTGATTTAAGCTTACGTATGATATTTCATTTTGTGCGACAAGTGTGCTGAAAACTGTATATCATTTATCAAAACAGCCTGATAAAATCACTTTTGATTATTCATGATGTTTTTTACCATTTGAAAATAGTGGCTTATGACCGGTGGTTAACATTGTTACTTGTTATTTAAATTCTTTGTCTGAAGTCAAGAGCAAAGCTATATAATGGTATCGAAACTGGTTTCTAGCGTGTAAGACCGCAGAAATACTACTGTATACTACTAGAAGGCAAGAGGTCAACGAGGTATACTTTAAATACACGTGTAATAACGATGTAAAACTAATGGATAAAAAAAAGAAACAACAATTTTCCTATTTGATCATTTTTGACTATTTACATTGTCATTCTTAAAAGTAACTTGTTAAGCAAAACACCTACCAAAGTTCAAGGGTTGGGATTCTCAACCTGGATAGAGTGCGACACTTCTTCTGGTCAGAATGATTGTTGTTATTCTACTAATCTTGTTAATCAATTTCTCAAGTAAATTCTGTATACCTGTCGCCACTGTGTTCTTGTTTGTTTTGTTCCTTCAAAAGAATAACTAGCTGGTATAGATTGGAAAATTGTACTCTCACTCTTATTCATCATTCCTTCCAGATAATCCCAAAGCAATTCCTGGTAGCTAAATGGTAAGTTTATGAAGCTACATCGCTAAAATCCGAGGTTCAAGTTTCCCGGTAGACAGAGCAGAGGTAAGCCATTGTGTAGCTTTGCACTAAGCAAACACCAGTCAGGCCAGTTTGCAAAGATGTTATAAGATATTAAGAGTTAGTTTCTACGATATATTGTTATTATCCCAAGATACTGTTATTATAATCTCCCGATTACATATACAATAGTAACCAATCATTCTGATTATTTCATTTACTGATTTTTTTCCACATAACCAAGCAACCTAAAATATCTCTCCTCCCATACATATATAATTCAGACAGTTTTGACATATTTCGTATTCCTCAATTCCCTTAGGCTCTCTGTTATGCATTGTTGTAATTTTATACTTAATGAGTTTTTTACAGATCATGCAGAGTGAATTATACCATATGTTCAAGACATGTATTGGGGGGCATCGTTTGTTGAAAATATGGAAGAATTAAACTTTTGTGACATTTAGTTCTAGACTATAAGTTAAAATGCTAAAAGTCCTTAGACAACGTATACCAGTTATTCTTTTCTTCTTAACTGTCTTCCTGCTGGTCTGCAATAGATGTGGAATTAAGACTTCTTGTTCCCATAACGCACTGAAACTGAATAGTAGAGTGCTCAGAAAAATTATCCTCACATATAAAGAGTATATGTTTCATATCGTAAAGGGATGGGTCTAGGATAATTAATCACTACATATTAGAACATATATTAATTACCATTACTATAAATACGTGTCTCTACCAAAGTATCATATTTATACGAAACAAATGCACTTTCTATTACACACGGCGTAAGCCCTTAATTTATTTATTTCTTTATTGCATATTTTTTTTAAAGACAGGGTTACAGATAATGCGAGCTAAATATAATTGGTGTTGAAAAAAAGACAGCACTTGGAGGGAAAAAGAAGACAGCTATGATACTTTCAATGTATTTTGATCCCTGTTTGGATTTATAAAGTAAAAAAAACAACGTTTTATGAACTTGTAAAAACGATTTATGTAAATGAAATAAAAAGTAAGTTTATGATTTAAAATGTCATTTATATGATTAAACACAATTTAGAGTACATTTCCAATAACTATCTTTACATAGCCGTCCATAATTTCCAATTTATAGACTATAGAAAATACATTTCGTCAACTGACACATCGCTAACTCTTAATCTACTCTTATCTATGTGAATAAGTGGATGTTTTTTTTCTGTTACTCCTATAGTACACTAACGATCCTAAAGTGTTTGGGGAGTTTTCGGCAATGGGATGCGAAGTATGGAGCCTTCAGGCGCACTAACTACAAGGAAATGAATAAAAAGATTACATTTAAGTTAGTAAGCTGGGTCAATAAACTACTGCGCTAGGCGTGTCCAGGTGGTTAGGGTGCTCAACTCTCAGTCTGAGGGTCGCGGGTTTCAAATCCCCATCCCAATAAACATACTAGCACTTTCAGCCATATTGCGTAATAATGTGACGGTCGATCCCCTTTTCATTGGTAAAGCAGTAGCTCAAGAGTTGGTGGTGGGTAGTGATGACTAACTGCCTTCCCTCTTGTTTTACACTGCTAAATTAGGAACGGCTAGAGTAGATAGCCCTCTTGTAGCTTTGTACGAAATTCAAAAACAAACAAACAAACTTTCGTCTAAAAAGTCAACTCAAATTCCGCTACCCGATCAGACAAGAATAGACCAACATCTGAAGTTGGATGTTGTTAGTTGCTTAATGTTCTTAAGTACAACTGCTTCTTTTTGCAGTAAACTACTTTGGCTAACCCGAAGTCCGAAAAAAAAGAGAAGTTTATAATGCATATAAATATGGATAGAAACTTATTCAACGTACATGATTTTCTTATTTAACAATATTGATTGTGAGGTTAAGAAAATGATGGTAAGTAAGTACGTCAGCAGTGTTTTAGAGAAATACTATTTTGATTTTGATGTTTGCAACATAACTGAACTAATTAGACTTTTTCATGTTTTGTGCGTCGCAGCGATGAACTCTTTGTTGTTATCCAGATCATATTCGTGTTAAAAGCAATAACTTAGCATGTTCAATTCTATCTGCCCGACAAAATAAATCTATCTTGATTATGAGTGCATTCTAAAAAAAAAACAACAACCAGCAAGGCAGTAAAGAAAATATGCTCACTCTAACATATTAAATTTAATTTCTATAAAGACAAATGATATACAACGAAGAATATTTAATTTTTATGGCTTTTATTGTATTTTTTTTTATCGTCACGTGCCATAAAGTTACGAGTTTTATGTTTTAATGCAAAGTCCCTGTACTACATTAATGTATATTTCATTAAGAATTTGAAGGCAACATACTCGGCTTGTGTATAAAGCTGAGAAGCTTACAGGTTACGTGTAAATCTGTTCATAAAGAATAACTGAAGCCAACATACGAAGTAGAGTGCCTTTATTGATTTGAAAGAATTGCTTTCCGTGAACGTAAACTTTTAAAGCTGGTCCGTATGATTTGCATGAACATGACAAACGTTTTACTCAATCAGTTAAGACCTGAATGGGATGCGCTTTTCCTTTAGATGATTTTCCTCTATTTAACTACACGGGGGCGCACTGTACCAGATTTGAACTTTGCCTTCAGATTTACTTCTGAGGTAGGAATTTTAGCAAATAAATCAGTAGACTTTCTTTAAAGTTTTCAGTGATCGTTGAAAGTCTTTAAAAATTAGATTGATTTTGGAATATCTGATACTATCTTGACAATTAACAGATAATTTGAAAAGGAGAAAATATGTTAAATATTTCCATAAATGAAAACTTCACAATATTGTATCTTTAGATCAGAACCAGGTTTTCAAAAACTTTCTTATCTAAATAACGTTTTAAATTAGTAAAAACTATTTAATATGATTGGAATTCAGAACACTTATTCAGCTTTTTGATAACATCCGATTTAATTAAATTGAGAGGGAAAAGTTTAGAATAGGATACTTAATAGAATATATCATAGATTTAAACATATAGGAAATGAACTTTCATACGATATATCATTTGGTTAAAGAAACCCTGTCATTTTATAGAAATTAAAAACTAAAAATATTTTCGTGCATTCGATATGCACCAATACTGAAAAAGAACTGGCGCATGTAATTTTTGGATTCATTAATTTAATTAATTCGCTCGATAGATACAATGGAAACAAAAATACTGAAACCTACACGTGGCCTGCCGGTAATTTTATAAAGGCATTCTCAAGACTCCGTGTTGTTGATATCGTAGATTTGTTTGTTTGTTTTTGAATTTCGCACAAAGCTAGTCATCATTACCCACCGCCAACTCTTGAGCTACTCTTTTGCCAACAAATAGTTGCATTTACCGTCACATTATAAAACCCTCCACGGCTTAAAAGGCGACCATACTTGATGTGACGAGGGATTCGAATACGAAATCCTCAGATTGCAAATCGATCTGGACACATTGGGCCACCGCCGTAACTGAAGTAGCAACAAAGGGAAATGTAAATGGCTTTTGAACTCGTAAATTAGAAGAAACTTACGAAACAAAGGATCTAAAAATCTCGTTGGGATAACCCCAAAACTTTTAACATTTTGTGGTAACCACAGGTCACGAAGTTGAAAATGTTTGTCACGAGCAAGCAAAAATACATACTGGCGCAAGAAACTTTATAATATATATATATATATTAATTTTTATAATTATTCTATCTATTATACTTTTTAACATTGCTTTTATGGCACGTATCATACGCCTTTACAATATGAGAATGCTTTTTATTATAATCTATTCAATAATATCCAGAAGTATTCAAAGATTTTATTTGATTTTTTTTATCTCGCGCTGCTCGTAGACATCGAATAAATTCTTTTTAAATGTAATATGCATTAAAGAGCGGAAAAGAACTGCTATGTTTTAATTTGTAATTTAAACAGTCGTACGAACTCAGCCACGCAATTAGCATAATACAACACGTTTGCTTTAATTTAAAGCAGGTATTTCTGTTTTTATCGTAAATTTCTGCAGGAACTAATATGTATATACTTCACGAGGCCCATAAAAAGCACTTTTCAAACATTGTTTTGTCCCTTAATTAAAAGGATGCAAAATATATAATTTAATATCTCATGTAGTTTTTGTGGAACCTCCACTTTTAAAGTATTTCATTACAAACCGAGATTTCAGGGTATTTAGCTTTTCAGCTAGCTCATATTGTTTTGAGCTTTCTATTTTACGTTATAGTGTGAAACTTATTGTTTAACGAACCGCTAAATACGGTATTTTTTTGGGTAATATATAAGAATCAAAGTATTCATGGTACGTAAGAAAATAATGAAAGAGATGCTAGTATTTTAAAGTCATCCAATACTTGCACATGTAAAGAAATAGACAGACTAGTTTTTATACTTTTATGACGTTTTTCTTGTTCATTTACTTTTATTTTAACACTTTTTTTATTTTATTTGAAAATAGATACGTGAACAGTCCCTAATCCAATGGCTACTCAGAGATCAGTAAAATAAATGTTTAAGTTTATTTAAGAATTAATTGAATATTCGTATTCTGCTACAATTATTGTCATCAGTTAGTTTTTATTTTGTTTGGAAATAAATACGTGAACAATATCTAATCCAGAGGTTTTGTTTGTTTGTTTGTTTGTTTTGAATTTCGCACAAAGCTACTCGAGGGCTATCTGTGCTAGCCGTCCCTAATTTAGGAGTGTAAGACTAGAGGAAAGGCAGCTAGTCATAACCACCCACCGCCAACCGCCAACTATTGGGCTACTCTTTTACCAACGAATAGTGGGATTGACCGTCACATTATAACGCCCCCACGGCTGAAAAGGCGAGCATTACGAGTCGCACGCCTTAACACGCTTGGCCATGCCGGGCCCCTAATCCAGAGGTTAGTTAAACAAATGTTTATATTTATTTCAAAATTGTTTGAACATCCCTATTCTGCTATAATCATTATGATCAGTTAGTTTTTTTGGAAAATATGAAGTGAGGATGACGGATGAAGTAACAAAAGTATATCCTTCTCTTTGTTTATCATTTTCTACAGCTTGTTACAAGGTATTTTTAATGGTCTTACAATGTTACTATTTAATAACGTGTTATTCACCCAAACCATAATGATCAGAAATTACATTTGATTTATTTTATCTCTTAGCCAATCAGTCATCCCCAGAAATTTCTGTTGTCTCTTTCATTAATTCAAATTCAGAACATATTAAACAGAGATTTTAATGTAAAAATTTTCACACAGAATATCGCCTCTAGGGATTTCTATTATTTTGTGATTTTTATTTTCTCCCATATCGTTTCCAAGTGGGTAAGGGGTACGTTTACTGATTTATAATGCTTGAATTCTGAATTCGATTCCCCGCAGTGACCAAGCAAATAACCCAATATGATTTTGTTCTAAAAGAAACAAACCAGTTCTTCCAGAACATCAGCATTATAAACAACTTCCATTGTTTTATTACATTGCACGGTCAAAACTCTTTTATTAAGTATTTGTATTGCGGCAATTTTTTTACGCTCAAGAGTACCGATGTTGCTTTTTGTTCCCCAATATTATCATGTTATAATGAATTTGTCAATCTGTTTCTGTTTTAGCTTTTGTTATATGCGCAAACAATAGCTGTTGTTTGTCTTTGCCAAGAAGCATTCATATTTTACCTGGCCTATTAGAAGTACCGACACATTTAATCACAGATAATTGACCCATTAATATTCAACAATGCTTTGAATATATGAAGTAGTGTTGCAGTTTTGAATATGTCTTAAACTATGATTTTAAGGGTATTATATGGTCACAAAACATTCCTTGGTGTGAGCGTTGAAAGAATTGGCACCAATAAATAGTTATAAAATATCGATACTGTTGCTTTGAAATGTTAAATTGGTTGTATATAATTTTTATAAGGTATATTATCCTGATGGAAAAACACATAGATCTTCTGACTACAAAGATCTTTTATGGCCTATTATTCGTTTCAGGTATATTGATGTTTACAGACAGGTCTCAGGACTGATGCGTAAAATTATACTCATTTTATTCTATATCAGCGTTGTAATTAATTTGGACTTGATAGTAAATTAACGAAACTCTCAAAATGGACCAGCATGGCCAGGTGGGTTAAAGCGTTCGACTCGTTGTCTGAGGGTCGCGGGTTCGAATCTCTGTCGCACACAATCTGCTCGCCCTTTCAGCCGTGGAAGAGTTATAAAGTGACGGTACATCCCATTACTCATTGGTAAAAAAGTAGTCCAAGAGTTGACGGTGGGTGGTAATGACTAGCTGCCTTCCTTCTAGCCGTACACTACTAAATTAGGGACGGCTAGCGCAGATATTCCTCTTGTAGCTTTGCGCGAAATTCCAAAAAAATCAAACAAAATCTTTCAAATACATCAGTAACACTATTTTACAGGTTTAAGATGCACATGACATTTATGGCAGTATGCAACAAAACATCAACATATAACTTTCTTTCTGTAGAGTCAACTACCAGAGATGACAAATGACTTTATTGAACAAATATTAGGCTAAACCTAATGCAGGACTAAATTTTCTTTGGATTGTAGTCAGTCAGAACTTCCTAATGTATATCGTTCATGTCACCAAATAAGCACCATTAAAAAAGAAAAGATTTTGATGTGTCGGTCTTTTAAATATGGAGAATGAATTTCCTCTAAAGTAGAACAAGTGCAAAGACACACCTGTCCTAGGATATGTTCTAATTATATAAAAATATATTCATATACTAAATTAGAGGGCGGATTAATTTGTAATATCTGCATGTTACCAATACTAAAACTCTCTAATTGTCCGCTGCTGTCACAATAAAGTCACAGACAATTTGATGATTTGTTGTTGTTTTTTTTTATCCAGCCACAACTTTAAAACTGTGCAATGGTTTTCATGACTTCACAAAAATATAACCAATTATCACGACGTCTATGTTGAACAGTTTAATGCCTACTAAAACAGAAATTACAATTTATGGAAGTGATATACGACAGGCATGTCTTAGTCATTCCAATATATACTCTTCAAAAAAAGAAACGCTAAAGGCATAATATGAGACAAATTGTTAACAAGTTTATTCCGGGTAGTTCTGTATGAAATGTGTGAAGCTTTGCACATTCACTGCTGAACATCCAAAGTCTGCAAAGGAAAAGTTCACGCTCACTAGGTGAAGTTTAACGTCACTCAACGTCAATAACGAGTATGCCCCCCGTGAGCATCAATAACTGCTTGGCATCTCCTGCCCATGGAAGCGATGAGATGACGAATCACATCCTGTGAAATGGCTGTCCACTCAGCCTGCAAAGCTGCTGCAAGCTGAGGTAGAGTCTGCGGTTGAGGTTGTCGCCGTCGCAGTGGTGGTCCTATCCCGAAGGTGATGTAACCGGATGTTGCGATCTTGTGTGGGCGTGGTCACACGAGGTCTGCCAGATCGTGGATGGTCACGAGTTGATCCATGTTGTTAGTGACGATTCCATAGCCTTGTGATGGTGCTTGGGTGAACATTCACAGCTCTGGCAAGATCTGATCGAGATTCGCCTGCTTCCAAGCGATCAATGGTGTTGTTGCGTTGTGCTTCAGTCAGTCTTGGCGTAACTGTATTGCGTGTCGGTGGCTTAACACTGAGCTATGGAAACCGAGAACCCGTCACTTTTATAGGGATTTTGCACATGTTGCATTTGCAGAACATGCAGATCTCTCAAACAAATTTATTGGACACGTATGCGTTTTGGCGAAAAATCCGATGTTTTCCTCCGTTTTCAAAGTGCACAACTTTTATTGTCATTTTGATCTGATATTCAGTGCCTTAACACGTGTAACATCACATACTCTGAGCTTGTAACGTTATTACATATATTTCTCTTTGAAATAACAAAAATATCCCTTTTGCGTTTCTTGTTTTGAAGAGTATATTTATATTCGTATGGAAATTATAGTGCACAGACTCTATGGATGTCGTCCTTTCAAATGTGGCCATAATGAATGAGTCAGTTGAGGTGATCCTTTTCACATGGTGTATTATAAAGCTACAGCTACCACTGAAATGATCTTGAGATTCATTATATCCTGTTCATAAGGCAATACAATTATTACACGTATTGGTTCTCCGAACTTAAGGCAATATGCAGTAATATTCAGTCCCTAGCGCTTACAACATTTTGACATCTTGTTCACACTTCACTGCTACTACTCTATCAGTATGGTGTGCTTCTGTATTTATGCTCACTAAGTTCCGTCTCAGAGTGAGATAAATGGGTGATATCATATACTTCTGGAAAGTTTTGCACTCTGAATAACCACAGGACAGCTTTAAAGATTGTTGAAAGACTTTAAATATTTGTTCATGCACAAAATTCAAGTACAAAAAGTTTTGAGCTATAGTATAACATATTTGCCTTTTATAACATTTAAGCAACAATATCACTCCTACAGACGAAATTATACAGTATACGAAAAAAGGCCTACTTTGTTAATTTTCTTCGTTCTTCCAAGCGACTCTAGTGGTTCAGTGATAATTCTGCAAGCTTATAACGTCAAAATTTGGGTTTTGATACCTATGGTGGGCAGAGCACAAATCTTCCTTAGCATTTAATAATAACTAAACCAAATCAAATATTCCAACTAGCACTAGTGAGCTGTGGATTCTATCAAAATAATCTACTGCAGCAGAAGTATCGAATCAAAAATAAATTAGGCTTATATGTCATCTTTTTTTTCACTGAAATTCATGTTTTGGAAAAGAAAATAATTATATTCTATTAATTATTACAAACTGTTTTCGTAATGTTTTGTACAAAACTAACAAAACATCACTTAGTGTTAATTATCATTACAATGAATTAAACCAATCGTAACTTAAATAATTTCAAGGTTTACATAAGAACAGCTCTCTCTCGGGAAAACTTTCAGTGAATTGTAAACATAACAATTCTAACTTTTATTTTCTAAAGAACCTGATTATGTCAGTAAAGACAAAGAAAGATTTATCTGCGTTCACTGGATCCATCATCATGGACGATTACGTTAGTCCAGTAGGTACCGTGTCGGAATATTGTGATATTGATAAATGACAATAAATATAAAAATTAATAATGTGAATTTACCTTTACAAAAATGTGTGATGTTAAGGATTTTATTTTCTAGTTTTGAATGATGTATTGTACAATTTTAATAGTCGACAGTATGTACAAAAAACGCATTTTTCATGTAATTCCTGACTTTTGGCACTTATTAGTAGAAGTAGTTTTTGGACTTAAATTTTGTTAAACAAGTGATACAGTAAACTGATTTTTCATATAAACTTTGCAGAACTTTAAAATTGAACCTACTGCACCGAAAACAAAATCTAAGAAATCCCAAATTGTTGTTTTGGTGTTGATGAAACGTCTTCCTAAAGCAAGGATATTTTTGCTTAGAGCCATTCTATTTAGACTTTGATTTACACTCTTAAAATGATTTACACGATGCTCATGTCATCTAGGAAACTCTTCATATACATATTAGAAACAACAATAAATGTTCTTTAACTAGTTCTTATAACTTTCTGCGGTTGAGGTCTGATGAATCATATCTAAGTCTGTCAATTACTAAACGATCTAATACAATGAAATATTAGAATGAAGAGAAGTATCTTTTTGTGAGTGTTTTTTGCAATGTTTTTGTCCTTCTCTGATGGAATTATAATGGTTTTGGCTGTCAAATCTCTATTTCCGGTCGCTTTCTCTCCAATTCGAAACTTACTCCGTCGTGACTGTATTCATAACGCAAACATCACACTTTCAAACTTGGCACTTACAACTCACACTGTGGTAAACAAATTAACAAGTTTCGAATTGAAAAGAGGTATTTTATATAAACATTTTTTAATGGGACAAATTTTCAAACGAACTAATCTGATGCGTGTTCCAAAGATAATTGAAATATTTTTATGCTCATTAATATTCACCAAAATGGACATAATATATTATTTTTCCTGTACACTGCAACATTTCAAATTCCCAAGAATAGATTTGCGCGAATATTGTTTTCACAGAATATATTTTCTGGTATTTATTAATTCTCTTAATGTTCATGCTGATATAATAACCTGTAAGATATAGTTCAAACACATCAAATTACTACTGACATCAAGAGTCTTTAAAGTATCATTTACTATTTTGTCCTCAAAGCTTTTAAAACGGATTTCCATTTAAATTTATTTAAAAGTTACATTTCTGACAGCTCTCCTTTGTCAAACATAACTATAAAGATAATTTGTTTGTTGGTGTCAACATTTATCACAAAAAGAGATTGCAAACTAACACTTTAGACTTTAGGACTATTCTGATTTCATATTTGTTTGTAACTAAACACAAAGCTACACGATGGGTTATCGTTTGTCGTGTGACACAATAATGAGCAAGTACTTTCAGTTCTGAATATCGACTAACATGATTAAATGCATAAACATTAACAAAATCTATCGTAATGTTTGCTCAATATCAATGAGCAATAAATTTCAAATAATTCGAACCGGAAGTGATATAGTGATCTGAATGAGGATGAAAAAGTCCGAGATTCGAGACGTGAAGTACCCTTAAAACATTTTGCACTTTCAGTTATGCATATTTTATAAAAAAAAGAGCGAAGCCCATTATTATGTTCAAAAAGTTGGAATAATAGAGACATGATACAAAACTGTACATAACTTTTAAGTATTATTTGTTTGTTTTGAATTTCGCGCAAACCTACACGAGGGTTATCTGCGATAGCTATCACTAATTTTGCAGTGTAAGACTGGAGGGGAGGCAGCTAGTCATCACCACCCACCGCCAACTCTTGGGCTACTCTTTTACCAACGAATAGTGGGATTGACAGTTACATTATAACCCCCCCACGACTGAAAGGGCGAGATGTTTGGTGTGACGGGGATTCGAACCCGCGACCCTCAGATTATGAGTCGAGTACCTTAACCATCTGTCCATGCCGGGCCCTGGACGTAACGTCAAAGTAAAGTTGTTTTCGTTTGTTTTTAGAATTTCGCGCAAAGCTACTCGAGGGCTATCTGCACTAGCCGTTCCTAATTTAGCAGTGTAAGACTAGAGGGAAGGCAGCTAGTCATCACCACCCACCGCTAACTCTTGGGCTACTCTTTTACCAACGAATAGTGGGATTGACCGAGACACATAATAGCGCACCCATAGCTGAAAGGGCGATATTTTTTGGTGCGACGGGGATTCGAACCCGTTTTCCTCAGGATACGAGTCGAACTCATTAACCCACCTGGCCATGCCGAACCAACTTTTAAGTATAAGAACAGAAAGAAAATAAACCAAATTACAGCAACCCAGACGAAATGAGCTGACGTGCTATTCAGTCTATATGGCTTAGAATCGTTTCTATTTCTTTGGATTATAACCAGACAAAACAAATTATAGCTCCAATATAATTTTCCCATTATCACAATGTTATCTCATATCTTTGTTTTTCGTTCTTATACTAGTTATACTGTTTATCTTATAAATGCAAAATTTAGTATTATTTCTAAGGATGTTATATATCAGTTTTTCTAAAAGTAATTATTATCTGTTTTAACAATAAAGTTAGAATACAGTTAGAATAAAGTTAGAGATATTTTCACCCAATATATTTATATATATCAAATATTTTTTGAGTACTCAATGTACATTTAGAAATTGACGTTTTACTAAGAATAAAACAATTAATAATAGTGGCAATTGATCTCTCTCTCTACTGTCGCTACATTTTACCAAATAGAAAAATGGTCTCACCCAGTAGTTAATAAACTTTGTGTGTTTTCCTCCTGTGAAGAACGTTAATTCGTTAAATACGCACAGCAGGTTTTTCTCTTTTTGCATAGTTTGAGATTTATGCACTAGCTGGAGTCCGCCAATACGTATTTGTAGTTTATTGACGCAGCGCTATACTTTCACAAGTATATTTCTTACTTTAAGTAAAATTGCATAGCGTATCTTGAACGCTGTTTAATACTATCTTCGTTGAAACTCGCAAATTCGATATCTGGGCTGAAAAATCTCTCCTGACTGAGAGATAAGCGAAAAAATGAAATTTGTGAATATTAATTTTCACTCGAACCAAAGTAAAATTTCAATAATAATAATAACATTATTTCAACTCTATTATAAAACATTTTATTACCTCCTTCAATATTATGTATTATATGAAATCGTAATAACTAAACTCTGTTAATCAAACGATCACTTACATAGTCTAGTTTTTATAATTTTCTCTGAGGCAGCTTAAAGATATTTTACTTCCAGAAATAAAGAAAGCAAAAAATAATATCCTATGTTCTACTGCTCTTTAAATATCAAATTAGTCTCAAGAACAATGGATAAAAACATTAATGATTCTGACTTTCAATTAGTCATAACTGGGATTCCAAAAAAAATAGCAATATGACAAGAAAAAATCTTTCACAAGGAAAAAAGCTTGAAACACCAACTGCTGGTAAGAGAATGAATACACTTATAAAATGAATGACACCATCCAAACAAACAAAAAACGTTGTTTTTGTTCCCTGTTTCATCGATTCCTTCAAAGGTAGCCAGGACATGACTATTTCAACTTTACCATTACTAAAAATAGTGTGTAATAATATCCAGTAGCCAGTTAGAAAATCCTTATCTCAGATTCAAACAGAAAAAGGTGAGTTTAATGGTGTAACACACATCGTGGAGAATAAATTATGTGATTTGGTCCGATAAATTACATTTCAGTATTTTCTGTTCTGGTGGTAATATAATTTTTTTAAAGTTTTATTCCATTTATTCAAGATGTTGGAAATAATGAATAATGTTGGCTGGTGACGTTCAAGTGGCAGGGTTTTAGTCATTTAATTGCTTCACAATAGTGAATAACATCCCCAAACGTACATGAACAGTCTTGTGGTCATGTCCGTCCCACATGTTCATCGTGATGGAGACAAGAGTTTTTCCAAGGTGATGATACAATAATTCAGAGTGCTTGTTATGTCCAAAAATCGCTTGAAGAGCATGACAGTAATTCCATTTATCTTATTTGACTAGCACAGTCACTGGAGCTTAATCCGATCGAGCCTCCATGCTTTTGCCATCGTACTTCTATCACGTCAAATCCAGGATTTCATAGTGGATAAAAGGGGTTTAACTCAATATTAGAAGAAGGATCTTAATAATAAAATATGTACTTTGAAGTTGTGTGTATTTTTATCCTGGTAGAAAAATATAGATATACAATATTGGATGGATGTTAACAAAACTATTCTTAACTCAAGTTGACAGAATTTTTCTTTGTGTAACGCCTGATAAAATAAAATAAAAGTTAATACATCACTTTACACTGTATTTCACTGATACAGCTTTACTTTATTATGGTAGTAATTTATCATAACAGAGCGTTAGTTGCATCAACAGCAAAAACATTGCTAATAGAAATTAAATAAAATGAAGCTTTGATGATAAATAAACATAAAACGTTTGTTTACATATGAAATGTACTTTATTTTAATAAAGTTAATAAAGGAAGTTCTAATACTCAAACATTTCGAGCTCTGTACTATAAGTGCCTTCTCTATCTTTCTTTCATTAAAACTGAAAGTAAAAATATGAAATAACATCATAGATAAATTACTGAATATGTGAAATTAAAAATAATGTATTATAAAGGAGACTCAAAAAGCGTAATGTATTGTTTTTCAAGGTTTCATGTCAAGGTGGATAAGCGTAACAAAACTACAATTCTTTTGCCATGAAAGTATGAAATATATTTGTTAAGCAGATTTGTTTGTGTGGTTTTTGTTGTTAATTGCAAAGCTACGAATATCAAAACTCAGTTTTTAGCATTGTAAGCCTTCAGACTTACAAATGAGTCACTGGGAAGCGTGAGAAATAGGAGTACATAGGTTTTGATGCATATTATAAATGTGTTTTACTTATTACCTGGGTAACTTTGAAAAAGAGTAAGGTTATTCAGGGCAAAGTAGGTAAAGAATTAAAAAAAATATCTTTATTTTGAAAATTTGTTTCTTTTGAAGTTAAAAATATTTTGATTTTAATTTATAGGTTCATTTTAATTATATATACCTTTTAAAACAAAAACATGTAAAATATAAATGTTTATATATCTTGTTTTATTTTTTATTTAAACTAAAATTTTCAATTTAAATTTTATTATATTTTCAAACACGTTACAAGTTGTGCTTGGTTTTCTTCATTTGATTTTTTATAATCTAGAACATCACAGGAAGGTGTGAAAACGGTTTAGTAAAGAATATTTTGTGAAAATAGAAAATATTGAATCTTTCTATACATATCCATCTTGAAGCAAAATCTTGTATTTATTCTTACAAAGTCATGTTTTTTTCTATATATACACTGCAGGCCAAAATCTTAAGGCCAATGAACATAAAGAAAAAATATTCATTTTGCGTTGTTAGACTCAACCACTTATTTCAGTGGAGCATCGAAAGATGACAATAAGAAAAGAAAAAATAAAACAAAAACCTTTTTAGCATTTAATAGAGAAAATGTGAACACTATGAAAATAGACTAAATACTAGCTGGTCAAAAGTTTAAGACCATACTGAAACAAAGCGTTAATCGGTAAACACGTAAAGAAACGAAATTTAGTCATTTGTGTTCAAGCATTAGCGTTGTTAACATCTCCCATTGACATCTCTTGTGTTACATTGGGTAAAAACACGGCAAAGGCTAAAAAATTGACTGAGTTTGAACGTGGCAGAATTGTCGAGCTACAAAAGCAAGGTCTCTCTCAACGTGCCATCGCTGTTGAGATTGGGCGTAGTAAAACTGCTGTTGCAAATTTCTTAAAAGACACTGAGGGATACTAAACGAGAATTTCAACTGGTCGGCCCAAGAAAATTTCGCCGGCGTTGAGCAAGAGGATTCGACGGGTTGTCCGGCAAGACACCAGCTTATCATTGAGCCAGATTTCTAAGAAACACCAAACATGGGACGTAGAAAAGTGGACGAAGTTTTTGTTCTCTGATGAGAAAAAATTAACCTGGATGGTCCAGATTGTGTCCAACGTTACTGACACGATAAAGATATTCCACCGGAGACATTTTTTACACGACACAGTGGAGGAGGTTCCTTCAAGATCTGAGGTGCTTTCCCTTCCATGGAACAATGGAGCTTCAGGTTATACAAGGGCATCAAACAGCAGCTGGCTACATTGGCATGTTGGAGAGAGCATCCTTATTGACTGAAGGCCCTTGCTTGTGTGGAAATGACTGGATCTTTCAGCAGGAAAACGCTGCAATCCACAATGCCCGCAGGACAAAAGACTTTTTTCATGGTAAATTATGTGATTCTTTTGGACCATCCAGCGTGTTCGCCCGAACTGAACTCCATTGAAATTGTTTGGGGTGGATGGTCTATAGAAATGGACGTCAATTCCAAACAGTGCATGATCTTCGTAAAGCCATCTTCACCACTTGGAATAACATTCCAGCCAGCATTCCGCAAATGCTTATATCGGCCATGCCAAAGCGAATGTTTAAAGTTATTCGCAGTGACGGCCGTGCAACTCACAACTGAGACCTCTTGTTGGGCATTTCCTACCCTGTTTGGGACTTCTTTTTGGTATGGTCTTAAACTTTTGACCAGCTAGTATTTAGGCTAATTTCATAGTGTTCACATTTTCCCTATTAAATACTAAAAAAGTTTTTTCTATTTCCCCTTTTCTTATTTTCATCTTTTGAAACTCTAATCAAATAAGTGGTTAAGTCTAACAACGCAAAATGCATATTTTTTTTCTTGACGTTCATTGGTCTTAAGATTTTGGCCTATCATCTATATAATGCCCCGAAAATAGGAAAGGGTTTTCTACTTCTATTAGTTTGTGGGTGGGTGTTTTTCTTATAGCAAAGCCGTATCGCACTATCTGCTGAGCCCAGTCTATTAATAAAGCATATCGACGAAATTTCAATAGTTTATGCCCGGCATGGCCAAGCGTGTTAAAGGGTGCGACTCGTAATCTGAGGGTAGCGGGTTTGCATCCCCGTCGCCCCAAACATGCTTGCCCTTTCAGCTGTGGGAGCGTTATAACGTGACGGTTAATCCCACTATAGCACAGATAGCCCTCGAGTAGTTCTGTGCGAAATTAAAAAAACAAACAATCCATAGTTTATTAATTACTTTCTAGGTAAACTATCGTTAATGTTCCAAAATGTTAGTAATTACCTGAAAATGTGGAACCGGATTATCTTTTAACGGCATTTGATGCTGTTGATTTATATCCTAGTGTTTCACATGATTTTGGATTAAAATCAGTTGAATCTTATTTATGTAAAACCTGTATTTGAAATCGTTTTTCCTCATTTGTATTTATACTTACTCTAACAGTTGAAGGTTGAATAAAGAAATTATTTTACAGATTTAGTTATGTCTAACGTTTTCTTGTTTTTGTCTTCTTTACTCTTTGTCCCTTAGTAACACAGAGGTACGTCTGCGGACTTACAACCCTAAAATCTGGATTTCGATACCCGTGATAGGCAGAGCACAGATGGCTCCTTGCGTTGCTTTGAATTTAATTGAAAAATAAAAACGGATCTTTACTGTTTAAAAAGGAAATTTTCCACCAAACCTCAAGAGCTACTATCTATGGGCACTAAAGTTGCACCAGTCTATATAACGCTAACAGTTTTCTTGAAAGTAAAATATTTGGTCTTCTTCAAAGCTACTTCGAAATTAATTATATGAAATTTTAGAAGCAAAATCATGGAAAATATTTCTAGATTATTTTTTTATTATTTGAAATTCAAAATATGGCATTTAAGTTTTCTTTCGCGTTTTAGATGGATTGAACAATTCTTTTTTTTTAATTTCGTACAAAGCTACTCGAGTGCTATTTGTGCTAGCCGTCCCTAATTTAGCAGTGTAAGACTAGAGGAAAGGCAGCTAGTCAACACCACCTACCACCAACTCTTGGGCTACTCTTTTACCAATGAATAGTGGGATTGACTGCACATAATAACGCCCCCACGAATGAAAGGGTGAGCATGTTTGGCGCAACGGGGAATTGAACAAAACAATAAAATTTACCTATGAGTATGGAGAAACCATTACAATGTTCTTAGATGTTTTTGCAGTGTTTGAAGAAAAGTGTGAAATTAATATTAATGCTTGTTATATGTATTCTCAAGACGTCTTGTATGGGTATTAAAACTTTAATCAAAATAAACTAGAGAACAACTTTTAGATCTTCGTAGATCATCTTCAGATGACAAAGATGTGTGAAGATATGAGTTTTTACGGCAAGAAAACTTTTAATTTCCATACCAACCGTCTTGAGATACATTTTAACTTTAAGTGGATTTCTCGTCATCACGAATGTTTGTTATAAACCATTAGTTCACATATCACTATCTAGATATTTTAGCAATCGTTCCAAATTAATAAATTAAATATCTGGTACAAAAGGTATATATGTTAATAACTAATTCGGAGGACAAAATATCTCATATTAAAAGAAGTTTAACAATTTTTGATCAAACGTAATTATTCAGAGACGATTACTGATAAATGTTTGAATTTTTGAAGGTCACTAAGAGACGAAATATGACATTAATAATAAAAAAATATTAAGCTCATTATCCAAAAATTCTGATTTTTATCAACTTCACTCAAAAACAAATTGATCAAGTTTAAGGTAAATGGTTAAAGAATGTTTTCGAAAATTGTAAAATCATTGAAATAAACAACAACTTCTACGTTTACGTAGATTCTTAGCTTTTTAAAATTATTCTAAGTTATAAAAATGTACCATATGATAAAAACATGTTTAATATGTACAAACAGATATCTCTAATTAGAGAATTAAGTTAAGCTGGAACAAAAAACAATAATTATTTAAAGAGAATGTGATGCTGAAGTATAATTAATTATTTAAAATACTACAGTTGCACAAAATTGTACGTTTGAGGGACTAATAAGTTGCAGCTGAAAGCTAATTTCCACAATGGCAGAAATATACTAAATTATCTTCTCCCAGTAAGTAAATATTTTTCTGTAATTTTAATTACTTTATTTGAGAGATTGAATAAACCTTTTTTAAAAACTTCCGTTTTGGAATTTCTATGAAAAGAGAAATATTGTCTGTTTTGACGCGTCACTAAATTCCAATCCAAAGCCGTTAGGACGTAAATATGTATGGCGAATGTAGTGTCCTGCTGCATATCTTAAACATCTTTATGTATATTTCAGATAACTAAAAAAAATCATATATTGTGTCAAGAGTAAATAATTCAACATTTCTAGACAAATTTGCGAATAACTCTATGTTGTCAGACAAATTTCTAAATAAGTCAACAGGTTATTTTAACGAAACTTTTAAAAATAAAGCTTGTTTGTTTGTTTTTGGAATTTCGCACAAAGCTACTCGAGGGCTATCTCTGCTAGCCGTCCCTAGTTTAGCAGTGTAAGACTAGAGGGAAGGCAGCTAGTCATCGCCACCCACCGCCAACTCTTGGGCTACTCTTGTACCAACGAATAGTGGGATTGACCGTCAGCTTATACACCCCCACGGCTGGGAGGGCGAGCATGTTTAGTGCGACGCGGGCGCGAACCCGCGACTTTCGGATTACGAGTCGCACGCCTTACGCGCTTGGCCATGCCAGGCCTGAAATAGAACGTTAACTTGAATTTAAAATTCATTTAATTAGTGTTTGATTTTGAAGTTGGGGTCTTAAGATAATTTATATTATAACCTATATTCAATTAAATATTCAAAATTGAAAGCTAAGACATTGCTTCTATTTTTACAATTTATTCTAATTCTAAAACTATATTTATTCTAAAATGTATTTATTATATTTATTTTGATTTACTATAAAATATATTTTATATTTATTTTAAATCTATAGGCTTTAAACTAAAGTGTTTGTATTAGAAACTGGGTTTCGATACCCGTGATGGCAAAGCACAGATATTTCATTCTTAACTTTGTGCTTAACTTCAAACAATTAGCCCCCCAGTGGCTCAGCGGTATGTCTGTGGACTTATAACGTTAGAAACCGGGTTTCGATATCCGTGGTGGGCAGAACATTGTCTAGCTTTGTGCTTAATTCAAAACAACAAATTAAATAAACAAAATCTTTCTTAGTTTTGAAAAAAACAAATTATTATTATTTCTTAAGGTTTTATTACATCTATACTTCAAAAAGTAATCTATGATGTTACAAAACCGGTGTAACAAAAAGCATTTTGGAAAAAAGACAACGGGTTGAAATTTAAGTTTGTAACATATATATTTATATACCTATGAATGTACACACGTGTTTCCATTTAAAATACAAATTTATTCTTAAAGAATTAAAAAGTAACACCTAGTTTGACTAATTTAGTGAGTGGTGTAGCTAATGTTTAGAGCTACAGGAAAAAAACAACGAAAGTACTGCCTTATTCTAAACGATTCTTTCAACAGACATATGTATATTTTATTCTCTATTTTTTATATCTTTCATATGATATTGTCTGTACATGAGAATATGAGTGACGTTTTGTTTTTTGATACCTAGTTATGGAGTTTGATATTAAGATACCAGATATAAAGATGCTCTGGTTTTCAGTTGACCCAGCGACGTTGTGCGGTTATATATCCAACATCACATATAATATAATAACAAGTAACAAACATATCACTAAAATTTAATGTCCATTATTTTAAAGTTTGGTTTATTTTTCATATCTTTTTGTTGTTGTGAATGAATGTTCAATGGTTTTGTTTTGTTTTGAATTTCGAGCAAAGCTACACGAGGGCTATCTCGCTAGCCGCTCCTAATTTACCAGTGAAAGACTAGAGGGAAGGCAGCTAGTCATCACCATTTACTGCCAACTCTTGAGCTACTCTTTTACCAACGAATAGTGGGATTGGCTGTCACATTATAATGCCCTCACAAATGAAAAGGGGGATATGTTCGATGACGAGAATTCAAACTCGCAACACTAGGTCATGCAAAGGCCTCTTCGAATAATTGCGTGTAGTTGAGCATAAGCTGGGAGCGTTTGCTGTTTCTAATCTTCGATTGATAGACTAGACTAACAAGAGAGAAGGCAACTAGTCAACCCCCTTCAAACATCTTTTGCGCTAGTCTTATCTGACCGAATAGTGTGATTTGTCACGATATATCGTAGTTATGAAATACCATTCTTATAACGCATCCATGGCCCCAAATTGCAGGGCGTATTTTTGCAACAATGCCAAATTAAAAAACAAGTCAGCGACTCAATCATTATTATGGACAGGACTGTTAAAATTAGACTCAAGATACCCCGTGCTGTCTTGCAGTACGAGATTAAAATTGCGCTTATCTTCTCTACACGTTAAACTGTAACGTTAAAACCGGCTGTTGCCAAGGCGTAAAAACGTAACATGCTGTGCATATAAAACACTCTGGCTATTGTGTAAGATTACTGTTCTAGGAAAATATATTCTAAAGAAAACGAAAAACACCACACCCGTGTAAAAATACTGTACAGTGAAGTATAATACCATTAGCAAAAAAACAAGAAATAAGAAAAAATATTCTCGAATATATTTTATACCTTAAATTACTCTGGTTGAATATTACAATCTGTTAAATAGACGAAAGTTAGTGATGCATCACAATTTGATATTTCGCCGCACTAACCTCCTCGTAGAAGCGATCTGCTCGAAACCTTTACCTAACAAAAATACCATTACGCCTTATGCGTAACACAAATCATACAGGCATAGACATCACAGATTTGTGCAATTTTCACGATCTTCAAACATAAAATATCCGCGTTTTGATGAAATCATTTTTTCACAATTTTAGTTTCACGGAAATAATGTTTATTTTTTTTTCTATAGCCCATTGTTACATAATGTTACAATAAATCGTAACCCGTTCCTTAAGAGGTCAGAATGTTTAAAAAGTTATTTCTACATTATTCTACAATGCTCTAATATTTTACCGAATTTGTTTAATTTCTCTGAGGTCTGCATATTATCTTAAAATGGTATTAATTACGTGCATATGAAGGTATTTTCATTGTACAATAGCTTTATACAAAACACTTTAACAGTTTCCCAGTAAAGAATCGCCTTAAACTAACGAGTCTCTGGGTATATTTTAATAAAGAAAGATTCGGCTCATTGAAACGTTCCTGCACTCCATTTCACCACAGTTGTCAGAAATGTTTGGTATGAAACGTTATACACACTAAATGTACTTTTCAGATTCTACAAAAGTGTTTTCTTTAAATACTAAATAAAACCACAGTTAAGAGTAACAAATCTTGTGATTTCTTGCTTTCGAAGTTCAGATATTATGTTGTCTTGTAGCATACAGAGTACACAATTCTACTCAAGTGTTTAAGAAGACGACCCCTAGTGTTTAAGAAGACGACCCCTACAAGTGATTTTTAGTCCCATTTGAGTGAAATAATGTCGCTCAGACGTCACATTTCTGTTAATATAATGCACTAGTTCTCGGATATACTAGGATGCATTTACTTCCCACCAAGTATTTTTATAGAAGTGATATTAATCTCGATAATACGTAGATGACACATTCATTAGCCATCCTTACCTCCTAAAAGTGAATCAAATATCAGGCAGTTGAGCATTTTTCTTGACAGTTTTGTACAGTTGTTAAAATTTTTGACTCGATAACTATTATTAATTACAAATAAAAACAGGTTTATTCCAATTTCTTTAGATACTTTTAATTTACGTTATTTATTAAACTTTCTGTTAACTTTTCTATCTTTTTTTTTTCTTACTGACGCTCAATATAAAAATGTCTAGCGTTTAGGGATCATTTACCACAAATACCAACGCATGGTCATCTAAATTTTAACTTCAATTTTCGTGTTGCTTTTAAAACACATTTTTATGGGTGGTTGAATTTGTAAGCTTTGTAATATAGAATTCGCAGTAACTTTGGTTTTCATCCATTAAGCATGCCTGTTATGATTCCACTTTATACAAACTGACTAAAACATTTTTACATGGTAGTAATTATGAAAGCTCTCTCAGTCGTCTGTACGAAAATACTAAGAGAGATAATGTGATACCTAGGTATGTGTCTATACGTTTCTCAGAGATTTTATACACATTTAAATTCACACAAAAAAGGCGAATGGCTCATTTAAATTCAGAACACGTAACACAGACTGGGGTATTTGGAATATTCTGTGAACAAAACGATAAAGATAAAGCAGATAAAGAGCCCGGCATGGCCAGGTGATTAGGGCGCTCGACTCCTAATATGAAGGTCACGGGTTCGAATTTTCTTTACACCAAACATGCTGACTCTTTTAGCCGTGGGGGCGTTATAATGTGATGGACAATCCCACTATTCGTTGGTAAAAGAGTAGCCCGAGAGTTGTCGGTGGAATGTGATGACTAACTACTTTTACTCTTGTCTGACACTGTTAAATTAGGGACAGTCAGCGCAGATAGCCCTCGTGCAGCTTTGCGCGAAAATCAGAAAACAAACAAAAACAATCCAGATAAATAAAGTGAAAATTTTATTTACCTTTCACATTCGAGACAGTTCTGTAGCTTTAATCATTAATAACTATGCAAAATCAAAATGTCAGAATGTGAACATTTCTATATAGGGGTCATTTAATTCTTCAATCGTCTACTTTATGAAATTCATATACCTTAAATTTTTCTTAGAAACTACAAAACTGCAGTTCTATTCTATACTTTCAGTGAATATTTTTCAATCGATAATTTAATTCAGCATTTGCTTGCGCTGTTCGTAAGTAATAATAACAAATGCAGCTAATTTACATCACCTACCACCAGGTTTGGGTTCTTTTACCTGACCAAATAGTACAATTTGACTGCTACTTTTATAGCGCACACACGGTTTCAAAGTTTCGAATTCACTGACTGGGTTCGATAAATACTAGACCACACCCAGCCGGATATATCTCTAATACACTAAAGTTTGCTGATAGGAATATTCAACATTTAAGGAAACGACTGTACCAATGTTGTTGGTTCCCGGTAAGTCTAAGAGTTTATAAACCCAAAAGTCTAGTTTCGATACACGAGATGGGGACAGTACAAATAGCCAAATGTGCAGCTTTGTGCTTTCAAACATACACTGTTGTCATCGTATTTGTGATAATTACCCGTGATGCCACAATACTTTCTATAAGTTATTAGTGATGGAGCATCCAATTAACGAACATGTGTAGTAGCTAAAACTTCTAATTGCTCAAAAGATAAAAACCATAAATTGAATGAACCTTTTTACACTGGTTACAATTAAAAATTAGTAAAAAACCTGTCTTCAAAAATAATTTCACACACCATCAGACATTATATTCTGTCTTCAGCTAGAAAGACTAGTGCAGGCAAATCATATAATAACACAGCACAACAATGTTTTTGAAAAGTTTTGCTTCCTGAAAAGTTTTTGCTGATTGTGACAGGTACCTGGTGGTATGCACAAATATAGTTTTGGTTTTGCTTCATCACATAGGAACTCTGAGAAATAGACAGTTAACTGTTTACCGGCAATAACGTATTTAATTGCGTTTATGTTTCTAATACGCTATTTAGTTCAACATAATTAAAAGTGTTTTGCTCCTGATTTTCGTTTGTATTCAATGTTCGGTGCATCACGTTGCAGTGTCCAACAATAGTCAGCAAGCATTGACGGGTTCCAGTTGTCCTGATATCGTTTTTTCATTGTAGGTATGTCCTGGTGAAACCTTTCACCGCGTTCGTCACTAACAACACCGAGATTTGCGGAGAAGAAGTCCAAGTGTGAGTGGAGGAAATGAATCTTGAGTGACATGCTGCGCTTCATTGTTTTGTATGCTTTGAGAAGTTTGTCTACCAGCTGAATGTAATGTGGGGCCCTGTAATTGCCAAGAAAATTGTCAACAACGTCTTTGAAGGCTTTACAGGCAATCTTTTCCAGCCAAACTAACAGATCTTCGAACCGCTTGTCATTCATCACATGTCTGATCCGAGGGCCAACAAAAATACCCTCTTTGATCTTGGCCTCAGTTATTCTTGGAAACGTCTGTCTTAAATAACGAAAACTTTCGCCTTCTTTGTTCATTGCTTTGACGAAATTATTCACAAGTCCCAATTTTATGTGGAAAGGAGGCACAAAATTCTTTGCCGTGTCGACAAGCGGTTCATGCACCACATTTTTCTGTCCTGGAACTAACTTTTAATGGAGTGGTCAGCTCTGTCTAGAATAATGTGACTCTTTGTCACGACTGTCCTATTCACAGATGAAACAACAGTACTTTGTATAGCCGAGCTGCAGTCCCAATAACAGAGCAACGACTTTCAAATATCCACAGATATTCCAGTTGTACTTGCTGTACTGGATGTGCTTCAGCAACATTTTCATGTATTGAAGGGTGAACGTTGTCATTGTGTAACAGAACAGCTTTGAGACTTAACATTGATAAATCAAGAAAGAGACGCCACTCTTGCGGATCATATTCACAACTCAAAGCAGAGAACAATCCTTCGATGTCAACACAGAAACAGAGACTGTGAACTTGTGCAAAGAATTTGGTTATATCATCTTGGCGGCTTCGAAAAACAGAAATTTTCGTATCTGGTGGCAGCAAACACCATTCCTGCAGTCTCGAACCTAGCAATTCGGCTTTTGCTTTTGACAGAACCAAATCTCTGACCAGATCGTTTAATTCTGACTGTGTTATGAGATGTGGATCGCCTGAGGAGCACGGTTCAAAATCCGGATCAATGTCACTGCCAGTTCCCTGCATTGCAGTTTCTTCATCTGGTTCGTCTAAGGTTCATTCCTCTGGTGGTTTCGAAATTGGAAGAATGTCGTCATGTGGCACGGGTCTCATTGCTGAAGGCATATTAGGGTATTCAAATGACTTCTTGTTTTTGGCAGAGAAACCACACACATTAGTCAAACAGAAATAACAGTCCGTCACATGGTCTTTCTGTTCTTGCCATATCATCGGGACAGCAAACGGCATTGTCTTTCGAGTGCCTCTGAGCCAAGTTCTCAGACAGACAGCACATGTCGCACAACCAACAAATGTGAGGCGCCCATTCCTGGTCTTTATCACCAATTTTACAACCGAAGTACAGATGATATGCTTTCTTCACAAGAGCAGTCATTGAGCGTCTCTGATGAACAAGCGTATACTTGCCACAAATATAGCAGAATGTATTGCGGCTCTTACGACATTGACGAGACATATTGACCGACACTAAACGTCCTGTAAAACGTCTATAACATCTAACTTACTTGTTACAGTGCTACTGAGGCAATGCTACATTCTGAAATAATACATACACCCTATAAGGTCTATATTAATCCAATGAGCAGCATCTTTGTATGCAAGCCACTTTTATAGCCTGCTGAGACAGTGTCAAGCTGGCTCCGGCCTGCCCAGGCATACCCTGGCTGCATACTTCCACAGAACAGCTTCCAACCTGGCCTGATTTTATGCCTGGACATGCCCAGACTGCACAAAACATTGTTCATAGGTTCTTTACAGAAACGAAAATGTTTGAACACAAAAATAAGAAAAAAACATGACAAAACTAAAGATTTCGATAAAACGGTACGTGATGGGCAAATTTGGATTGATTTTCGTGATCAGCAGCCAAAAATCTATAAGGAACACCCAACAGTGTTCAAGAAGCAAAATCTTTGTTGTGCAGTGTATATATAATCTGAATAAAGCAAATTTACATTCCTGTCTTATATTAGAAGCCCATTGTCAATGCTTCTACCAATGTTTTAAAGAAGGATTTTCAACAAAATTATGTTATTTTAATAAACTAGGACTTTTATCATATCTGTTACTTCAAAATAAAAGTTCTTTAAGTGTGTATGTTACGTTTATTTTAGTGAAACAATTCCAAGAAATAACACAGTGCTACTATAGTAACTGTTTTTTTATACATTGTCTGAAAAAAAGTGTGTACTTTTTAGTCTATATATACAAGTACATATTTTATTTCTGAATTTACGGGCATAGTTGTAGCAAATTTTGAAATAAAAGACTAGAGGAAAAGTTGTTTAGTCGACAACGCTCACGGTCAGTACTCACTCTACTCTTCTCCGATCCAAAAACAGTATTTGATCTTTACTTTGATGGTGCAACTGTGGTTTCAAAGTTTAGAGCGTGTTTTTACAGCAGCAGGTAGCGAACAGTGAATCTTCGCTTTTACAGTTCGAGCTCAATACTCATTAGGTCACACCCTGCTATATAAATATTTGCGTTTCAGAATATTTTTTTTTAAATATTGATACCAAGACAATAAATTTGTTTTGAATTTCGCGCAAAGCTACACGACGGCTATTTGCGCTAGCCGTCCCTAATTTAGCAGTGTAAGACTAGAGGGAAGGCATCTAGTCATCACCACCCACCACCAACTCTTGGGCTTCTCTTTACCAACGAATAGTGGGATTGATCGTCACATTATAACGCCCCCACGGGCGCGAATCTTGGATTACGAGTCGCACGCCTTACGCGCTTGGCCATGCCAGGCCTCCAAGACAATAAATAAATAAAGCAACAACACAGGATTGCTCAAACGTAAATGGTTTTTTCAACTTCCTATCTAAGAGTCTATATGTGGATTCAGTCTACTCGTTATTGATAGTCATGTTTGTTAACTTGACTTTGTTCTGTCATAACGTTCAATTTTCTTCTCATCCTGCTTCTTATAAAATCAAATTATACCTTTGCAACGCAAAAAACTCATTGAAGTGGAGAGGAATATCTAATCATGTTTTTTTTCCTTGCAACAAAAGGAATTGCCCTGTTGTTGTTTTTTAACCCAGGTCAACGTTTTCCTTTGCCGACGATTCCGAGAAGCCAGGTGCATTAAAAGCTGTCTGTGTGAAACAGATAATGAAAAAGTCTCGACCTTAACTTTCTTTCGAAACAGTAATGCGATGGTGATGAATTGAATGTGGTTGAAGATATCTTGAAAATTATGATTCGGAAGTAATTTTTTTTATTTTCCTAAAACGGAAATGACTTGCACATAACTCCTACATCATTACCGTGATGAACGTCAGACAGTAGACCTATGTACAAAGATGATTGAATCACATTTCAGCAGCTTCAATATACTAGTTTTATTTTTCTTAACTTTCTTCTGATTAAGTTTGGAACTTGTCTCAATCAATTTCAGTTCGTTATGATTAAAAAAAATAATCGACCTTTCTGGAATCCAAAATTATATTATTATAAAATAAAACTGCACATTACAAGCAACTCAAAACAAAATATCCAACAACAAAGGTAAATTAAGCCGAAAAGCTTCAGTACTGTGATACTTAGGAATTATCATCGTTTATATAGTAAAATAAGTTAATTTGTGCTGTATATGCGAACAATCAATTGCACTAAATTGAACATGTGTAGAAATACGAACTTACTATATATATATGTGTGCGTGGGTGCATACATATAGAAAATGCACGATACGTTTTCGATAACATGTAAAATAAGTCCTAACTTATTATATATGTTTCATATTGTCGTGCATTTCGTCTGGTAAAAGGTATTTTAGAAAACAGGAAAACAGACACCAGTATTAGAGAGAGAACTTTGGTTTATAATTCATTAATGTAAAGTCAATGTAAGGTGATGTACGGAAATGAAAACTGCGTTTTTTTAACAAAGATGGTTTAATTATAAATAAAATACGAAATATTATGGGGCTTGCAAAAGACATACATTTAGGTTTATAAATTTAAATTATCAGTTGGAATCAGCATATTTTCAGTTACATTCATCCATTTTACTATTGATTTAAGCTTTTAACAAAAATGTATTAAGACAGAATATATTAAGTCATTTTTTCTACTCTCACTAATTGTAAAAATATTACGAACTTCTACAAAATGCAACTGAAATTTTCAACTTATAGCTACATAATTCTTAGATATAATAAAAATACAAGCCACTGTAGTCCACCTAATATCATAATTTTTATTTTTTTCAACCATATTTAAAGTTTTATGATGATTTTCTGTAATCATTTTTCCAATGAATCCTTTATGTTATGCAATATTATGATAAAAAACCAGTTTACGAGATAAAACACATCAATAACTATCTAAACTTTAACACAATGTTATCCAAAGGACCTTATATTTTAGCCTGAAAGTCCGTAAACTTACTGTTGATCCTCTGGAGAGCATCAGGATGTGTATTGGGGCCAATAGATGTTGGAAAAATATACAAGTTTAAACAATACTGGTACAAAGAATACTAATTATTGTAAGTAAAACACCAAGTATCTGATTTTAACCTATAGCCATCAAGTATTTGTTTTGAGGAGTTCTCACGCAAAGCTATTTAAGGGATATCCGCGCTAGCCTTCTTTAATATTGAAGTGTTTGTTTGCTTGTTTGTTTTTGAATTTTGAACAAAGCTACTCGAGGGCTATCTGTGCTAGCCGTCCCTAATTTAGCAGTGTAAATTAAAGTTATCAACCTCATTAGATACACCTGCTTTGTAGCCTAAATAGCCAAACAGCGAATCATGTGGTTGCAAATTAATATATAAAGCATGCAGACATGGTCAAGAGGTTCAGGTGTTGTTCAACCACACATTATGATGAGGAAAACGTGTAATCTAAGCGAATTTGACTGTGAAATGATTGTTAGTGAACTTGGTGGCTCCAGCATTTCAGAAACTGCTGACCTCCTGAGATTTTCACGCACTATAGTTTATAGAGTTTACAGAGAATGGTGAGGAAAAAACACACCCAGTGAGCGGCAGTTCTATGGTCGAAACCACCTTTATAAATGAGAAAGAGGTCAGAGAAAAATAGCTAAACTCGTTCAAGCTAACTGGAAGGTCACAAATACTCAAATAACTAACCACTCTTTACAACAGCGGTATGCAGAAGAGCATCTCTGAACGCACGAGTCGAATCATGAAGCGGATGGGCTACAGCAGCAAAATACCACGTCAGGTTCCACAAGTGTCAGCTAAGAACAGGAAGATGAGGCTACAGAGGGCACGGAATCACCAAAACTGAACAATTGAAGATTGGAAAAACGTCGTCTGGTCTTACGAATCTCAATTTCTGCTGTAACATGTAGATAGTAGGATCAAAATTTGGCGTAAACATTATGAATCCATGGATCCATCCTGGCTTGTATCAACGGACATACTGGTGGTGTAATGGTGTGGGGAATGTTTTTTTGGCATATATTGAACATCATTTGAATGCTACAGCGTACCTGAACATTATTTCTTACCAAGTGCATCCCTTTATGGCCACAATGTACCCATTTTCAAAAAAGTACTTCCAACAGAAAAATGCGCCATGTCACAAAGCAAGCATCATCTCAAACTGGTTCCACGAACATGAAAATGACTTCAGTGTACCCCAATAGCTTGCACAGTCCCTATATCTCAATCCAATAGAGCACCTTTGGGACGAGGTGGAACGGGAGATTCACAGTATGAATGTATGACTGACAAACTTACAAAAACTGCTTGATGCTATCGAATCAGTATGAACTTAAATCCCTAAGGAATGTTTCTGATACCTTGTTTACTCCATGCCGCAACAAATATATGCCGTTTTGGAGACAAAAGGAAGTCCTACCTTGGACTAGATGTGTGTATCTAATGAAGTGGTCAGTGAGTGTACCTTGGTCAGAAGAAATTAAGCTCTTAATATATCAGAGATATACAGACGATAATTGTTACGATCTTTAAGCCGAAACGCTTTGTCCAATAAAATTCTAAATTGTTTAAATCTCAACCTTTGAGTTTTATATTTAAATGATAAAGAAAAGAGGCAAATAGTTCGGTATTTTTTTAAGTATTAAACTTTAGACTCTTCTTTAATTTTACATTACTGGAATACTGGGCAAGAAAATTCTTGCTACTCGAGAAAACTCAAGTGATTCGTAGTAGTTTGGCGGTGCTGATTTTAAAAAGGCAGTCAGAATTTATCTATCATCTATATAGTTTTAGTTATTATAATAGCTCAATATTTTATCAGCACTGTGTGAAATAACATGTAATCAACTCAGTGCGACAGGTTCATGCTGTGAAATTATGGTTAGAAGGTAAAAACATACATTTTTGATTACTTTAAACACTGACTATATTGTATTGGTGTAAGGTTTCTAAAATATTGTTCATAGTTCAAATTTGTTCTCGATACATATATAGTGAATTCAAACACGATTGTTTCATTCCCTCGCTCACCTGCTTCGCCCAGGAATCACTAAATATTCACGTGTTCAGTTTGCTAGAACACTCGAGAAGTCCCTCGAAGGAGCATAAAAAGGGCAAGGTCAGACACTTCACTCTCTAATTTGCCTTTCACTTATTCAGTTGGTCACTTCGCACAGTGGAAACAAAGTCCGATCTTCGTTTTTGCATCAAATTCGCGATATTATCAAATTCTACAAAAATATTTTTAAATCTTCTAATCTCTAGTTCTGTGAACATAAATTATTTTATATTATTTAGAAAATCATTTGAAAAGCTGGCTGTCTCAAGTTTAACTAAAGTCCGAAAACGTATTAATCATCCAAACAGTTTTTCTCACATTTGTGGAAAATATATTACGGTTCACAAAGGAAAAACTTCATACACGCGATAAAGGTAGCTTATTACCATTATTCTGTGTCTATAAAAGGTGATCAAGAAAAAACATGGAAATTCACATGTGTGTTTTACAGTTTGCACATCTGACTTGATAGAGTGGATAAATAAAAAGAGAAAAAGTATGTCATTTACAGTTCCTATGATATGACGTGAGCCCAAAGATCCTCAAACTGACTGATATTTTTGCATTACTAATGTTTCTGGAAATTTAGACAAAACTGAACAACACATTAAATATCCAGATGTTGCATGTGCAACGAAACCAGTATCTCATGGGGATGGTCTTTCAAAGCTTCATTCACCAGGAAATTGGGAAAAGAAGAGTTATACTGCGAAAAAGACAATCATTCATCTTCAACGTTCTTCATCTAGTAGTTCTATTCCTGTGGATTATCAGTTCAAACTGCTTCATATGATGAGACTAGAAGAGTTGATTGATCTGATTCATGGTTTGTCCATCAAAGGGACATGGGGAACTTCTTGGGTCTCATTTATAGCAAAGGAACATATTTTGCTCTAAGAGCAAGCATTGAAATTTACTGAACTCGCCATCAAAGTCCTGCTTCTCATTGCAGCATGCAAAACACTTCGTGTTTCTCTACAAATGTTGATGCACTAATAGAATAATTAGACACTGAACATCATCTACGAGAATGGAGACTTTTTATGGATTTATCTAAAATAATGTAAGAGCTGTATCCTTGCACAATGGGAGAATTAATCCATTGGTTCATGTTGCTCATGCTGTGAACGTGAAAGAAACTTATCTACACAGGCACATTATACATTCCTGAATGCAGTTTTCCACGAATAAATACAATAATTAAAGAAAAGTTGCTATTTTCACGATATCTTTAAGAATACTTTGAATAAACGTATCATAATTCAAAAATAGGGATGATAAGTAATTTTCAACCCAATCCTAGAACCTACGTTATAAAGTTACCCCGGTTGGTTATATTTTGTAATAGAGAAACAATCCATTTGTTGCCCAATGTAATGCCAACATCAAAACTTTACGCGATCAGTTTATTAATTCATTGCATTTAATGTCAAGAATACTTTAGTTAATATTCTTGTGTATCGAATTCTGTATGAATTTATAGTCAATATTATGAATAAATGAAGAAGTTAAAGGTAATAGAAGTAGAAAATCTGATATTCTAGTTTCCCTTACTGCTAATTATAAGTGTTCACACGTTCAACCAACACGTTCAGTTTAAAACCAATATCCTCCATTTTATCGTTCGTACATCGTATACTGTTTCATCTAAGTTTACGCTACTTTGTTTTCAACAGTTAGATGTCTCTATACATACACATAAACAACTTGTCGCAAATTTAAGTGCTCTGAAACATCAAGTAGGGAGATAAACATTTAATCTCAAACATTCAACTCTTTAAAAGTATTATCGATACAGACCAGAGATGGATTTTTGGTTGAATGATATAACTACTGATATAGTTTCACCTAAGTCGTGAGTAATGATTTTTTTAAATTTCTCCAATTCTTTTCCTGACCTTACTATTGATCCTAAAGAGTTAGGTTAGGGATATTACAATCCAGAGCTGAAGATCATATCTCTTTGTGATCTTCCTGTTTTCCTTAACATAGGCAGGAAACATTTGTATAGTCAAATCCACGTGGTCTTATGAACACCGAGAGAGAATTATTGATAAATGAAACGATTTTTTGAGCGCGGCTTTATCACGTTAAAGTTATGTAATAGTCTCAGCTATGGCTTAAAGATAAGTTTTAAAGCAAAGTGAAGATCTATATTCTGTTAACGTTTAAGCTGATTTTTTTTTTTTAAAGAACAAGACATTGTGATGTTAGCTTCAGTAAAGTTCTGGTAATTTACGTTGTCCCCCAGTGGATGTTGGTCTATGAACTTATAACGCTAAAAACCGGATTTTGATACCCATGGCGGACAGACCACAGTTAGCCCATAGTGTATCTTTGTGTTTAGCTAAAAAAAAACAAATAAATCACGTTACTAAAACATTCTCAGAATATAATGATTTTCACCTTGTAATTTGATATGAAAAAAAACCACTAAAGAAGCTTATTTTATAAAGGATAAATGCTAACTAAATAAAACGAGAATAAAATTTTCATCGTGGAATTTCAGGTCAACCAGCAATGATTCTTCAAACATATCGTGTATTCTTTATAATTATGAAAATTATTTCAGTAACATGTCGTTAATACATCCTGAACTTAAACACAGTCGGATATTGTTGGTGGCTAATAAATGAATGAGAAGAGATTAGAAGCTACTGAAATGTGGTTCCTTAGAAGGATGCTAAAAATATCATGGACTGAAAGAAAAACAAATGTGGAAGTCATGGAACTGGCAGGAAACAAAAGGTCCCTCATGAAAACTATAAGAAAGAGACAAATGGAATTTCTAGGACAAATCTGTAGGAAGAATGGGATAGAGAAACAGATGCTATGTGGAAAAATGGAAGGGAGGAAAAGCAGAGAGTGTCAAAGAACTAAATATATTGACAGCCTCAATAACTATGTCACCAAGAACTCAATGAGCAACATCGAGTTGATAAGGAGGATTGACAACAGAGAAGTCTGGCGTGTCATGGTCGTCGATGTATGCCGCAAATTTGACACATGAAGAAGAAGAAGAAGAAATGAATACCTTTTTCCCAATAACAATAAAAAATATTGATATAGCAACCTCGGTACAAGTTATTTTACATATCTTATTAAATCAAAAATGGCAGAAATTAAATTTTATTTCGAAGGTTATATTCTACAATTTTTAGTAAATTAATGGATTTTATACCAGTTATAACTGATCATGTTTCAAAAATCTCGGTAATTATAAAGATTTATGACGTTAAATATCAAGTTTCGATATCTAAGGTGAGAAAAGCACAGATTGAATAGATTTGTGCACATCAATAAATAAAAATGCGTCAAAAATTTAAGGTTATTTTTGTGAAATACGTAGGTTTTTTTCTCGGTCTATAAAGTAAATAAGCGAGAGTTTTTGAAAGGTGGACCTTTTTTCTTCAGGGGCAAAGATTTCTTGAACATCATGAATGTACCACCACATGAGGATCATGAACCAAGTTCAGGTAAGTATACTCTTTTATTTCCTAACATAGATATTTTAGGGGATTCAATGCTTAAGTTACACGAACACTCAACCTTTATTAATGGATACCACGTCCTGTCAAAATCTATTACCGGAGCTAAAACAAAAGATGCCATAGTTACGACCAGTTCTCTTTCCGAATTTGTTCAATTTTTATAATTCACTTTGATATTAACGATCTGAAACAATCTGACATAAGACTGGTGAACACTGTTTCTCAGAACTTGAAAACACAATAGCACTTATCTTCAGCTTCAGATCACACTGGTTATTTCTAGTATAATATACTCGTGCAGACATATGAACAGACACACTTTCACTGATTACAATACACAAAACAGCACAATAATTAAACAACTCATCAACAAAACTGAACATTTTAGTGAATTAACCAAACACCAACACAGACTTAGCTTCTAACATGTCTTCATTAACAACACAAACCTAGTACCACTCACTAATTGTTTTTGCGTTAGATGGGCTTCACTCTAACTTTTCTGTCATTTTTACCCTGGCTTCAAACTTCAAGCACTTTATTTTCCGTCATATTCTCCCACTCTTACCTTCCTCTTCTTCTAAGTCACCCCAATCATCTCTTATTTTTACTACGGATAGTCCTTCTACTCTTCTACATTTCTCTCTATCTCAGAAGTTACCAACATTTTCCACAGTAATACTTCTATTACTTAAGCTACCCACTAAAAGCTCATTCACTCTCTCATAGTGATCCTTGAAGTTCTGCTAGAGGACTAAATACATATCACACTTCCCTCAAAACATTATATTTCACAAATAGCAACATTCGGTTTTCTTATCTTATATTGTTCGTTCTTGTTTACCTACAAACCCTTCCACTCCCTTATCTTGAAAACCACACCAAATCACTATCAGTGTAAACACCACGCATTCCATACTACCATCTTCAACATGTGATCAATATCTTGTAGAATTACCTTCATAAGAACACAGAAGTCTTTCGTCTGTAAGTATAAAATCTCAAAACGACCACCAATGTACTCCACACTCTGAAGAACGCAACCACTTCCCTCCTCCTTCCCTTGAAGTTAACCATCCTTTATTTCACGATTACAACGATTTCATCACACCAATATCTGTCAACATTCAGCATGAACCAAGCAGCGAATCACTCACTTACAGAAGAAAACAACATCAACTCAAAAAGCGCTTCTAACAATATTCTTTTTTGTCATAAAGAAACTACCATAACATTAAGCATCTATCAGAAACCATTAAAATTCTTTTATCTCACAACAAACAGCCTAAAAAAACGTGTAAAATATTTTATACTCTAATATGCATAAGCCTTCTCAAACTAACTAATTTCTTGAAAATAACAGCTTCTTTATAAAGCGTAAAAATAATGAAGAACCCGACATATCTATAACATTGTTAATCTTTCAGACATAACTCTCTCTGAAACAGAATTCAGTCTCCTTAGTTAAGGTCTCAACTTCTGCCCAAATAACAGCTATATTAATGACCCCGAACTTCTTTCTGACCTTCACGAATTCTGTAGTAAATTAAGACTTCGCGAATTTTTTCACAACAAACCTCGCTCAAGTGAAAATCAACATACAGTGAACTTTAAAGAAAAGTCTTTATGGACGCGCACACCAAACAGAGAAACACATTTAGAGAGCTGTAGAAAATGACATAATACAGACTTTAAAATCTTCCAAGTTGTGTCTTAATAATATTAACCGAAATGAAAGAAGTGCTTTAAACAACCTTAAATCGAACAACAATATCATAATAAAACCGTCAGACAAGAATGGAGCTATTGCTAGTCTTAACAAAGAACATGGAAGATCTGGCAACTAGACGACATTAATTTATATAAAAACTCCCAGGTAATCCTACAACTCGGTTTATTAAAACCATAACCAATAAACTTAAAGAACTCCTCCAAAATAATAAAATTTACAAAAAAATCTTTCAGTATTTGATACCCAGACAAGCATTGCCTGGTATATTTTATCTCTTATCCGAAATACACAAACCAAATAATCCTAGCCAAACCATAATTTCTAATATAAGCATGGTTACTGAAAGGCTGTCCGCTTTTGTTGACCAATACATAAAATGTATTCCCTGTACTCTTTCTTCTTACGTAAAGGATACTAACCACTTTCTTAGCATCATAGAAGATATTAATACTGACAGACAGTTATCACTCAATTGTCTTCTTTACATGATGGATGTTTCTTCATTCCCTTTACACCAACATTCCACATGATGAAGGACTAGAAACTCTAAAGTCCTCATTAAATCTTTCTAACCCATCAGAATCTCAAACAATAACTGATCTTGCCAGCCTAGTTTTAGCTCTGAGCAACTTCGAATTTAATAACGAGCACTACATTTAAGTTAACGGTACTGCAATGGGTACCAAAATGGTTCCCAGTTATGCCAATATTTTTTATGGAATATATTGAAAATCAGCTTTAACAACTCAGCCCTGTAAAACCTCATATATGGAAATGTTACATAGACGACATATTTTTCATTTGGACAACTGTTCTCAAATAATTTAAAGAATTTACCACAAAACAATCATTACTCGCCTATGAAGATTAATTTTCTTGGCGACACAGTGTTTTTTAAATGGAATTTCACACACTGACTTGTACAAAAGCCTACAGACAGATCCAATACCTTTATTATAAAAGCTGTCACCCCTCTCACACTAAACGAAACATTACCGAAAGTCAAGTTCTTAGAATAAAGAAAATATGCTCAGATGAAACAGACTACAGAAAACACGTAAAGGATCAAAACCAAACCTTGTTACAAAGAGGATATAAAAATATCGAAATCGACAAACAAATTGAAAAGGCTAACAACACTCAGTAGAGAAAAATCCTGAATCAAAGTAATATTAAACTTTCAAACATGATTCCTCTTGTTATTACCTCTCAGTTTAAACTCAAAAATGTTTCACAAATTTAGAAAAAAAACATTTTCATTTGCTACAGCTTAACAATCGTTTTGTTAAATAGATATTTCCTGAAGTTCCCGTTGTCTACTTCCTTAAAAGCAGAACTCTAAAAGATATCGTTGTTCACACAAAAATAAATTACATCTCACCCAAAAATGGTTGTCGTCCATATAATAAAGCCAGTTTTCAAACCTGCAAATTCATAAAAACCACTAGCTCATTTTCTGACAAACACGATAAAAGAAACTTTAAAATATATAAAGAAATCACCTGTAGAAAAAAACACACATCATTTATCAGGTTTCATTTCTGTCAGAAAAATAAAAATAACTTTATTCTTTGCTTATTTATACATGAAATAGGAAAGCTGAATTTATATTTGTTTTTATAAATTGATTAGTATAACATACCATTTTCGATCAGTCTTCACGTGTCACCTTTATTTTACATAAATTCTTAAGAATAGTATAAAATACGCATATACTTAACCATTGCTAAATTAAAATATTGGCCCGGCATGGCCAGGTGGGTTAAGGCGTTCGACTCTTAGTCTGAGGGTTACGGGTTCGAATCCCGTTGCACCAAACATGTTTGCCCTTTGAGCCGTGGGGGCATTATAACGTGACGGTCAATCCCACTATTCGTTGGTAAAAGAGTAGCCCAAGAGTTGGCGGTGGGTGGTGATGACTAGCTGCCTTCCCTCTAGTCTTACAGCACTAAATTAGAAACGGCTAGCGTAGATAGCTCTCGTGTAGCTTTGCACGAAATTAAAAAAACAAAGAAACAAATTAAAATATCCCTAACATCTTTTCACACGTACTTTTCCCATCGGCTACATTGTATCGGAAATGAGACGCTTACAATAGTACTTAGAGAAATAAATATTTCCTGAAAAACGGGAAGACCTTCATGACATCACTAAACTCCCTTTCTTTATATATATATGTATATATATCACTCGATCAATTGCACCAGATATACTTAAAATTATTTCAGTTTAGCTCTTAATCACTAGCCTAGCATGAAATTTAACTTCGCGGGTTGGGCGAAGAGAAGGACTCTTCTGAGCGCTCTCGATTGTTTTGCGTTTCTTTCTGAGGCGCAAAGTGTTAAATCGGAATGCCTGCCATGATTTTTATTATTATTATTACACCAGAATAAATCCCTGAAAGTGAAAGTGGGGTTTCTCAGAGTTCTCCCGTTTCCCTCACATCAAAATCTTGGCAAAGGACCTACTGATCATCCATCGCCATTGATTCTTCTGATATTCACACATCGGTGTCTGTTGTCGGTTTTTCTTTGGATGCTTGCTTGCCAGCAATTCTTCAAATTCAAGTTAATGAAATAAGGTTGTTTTTTCCCGGATAGTGAGATTTACCAGTTGTGCTGAGCGGGTTGAAAATAATGAAATTTTCTGAGCACCCACGGTTATATATGTTCCTAAGCACTAGTGAGAGATATATAAAAACCGAAATATCTGCTACATTTATTCTCCAGGATAAGCCAAAAATTATGTTATCTCAGAAAAATTGAGGGCCTTCAAAAAGGTTGCTTCCCAGTCTACACATACACAAAATGTGCTACGACCTATTGCATAATATGGCAATATGGTTTTATGTAACATGTCAGATAATTTATACAACAAGCTTAACAAGTATAACAAAACACAGCCTTAAGACTACCAATATATACTCCTCTTTTTTACTTTGCCCAGGTTGACGACATCCCAAACATCAAAAACAGAATAACTCAACTGGCTACACACTTCTACAAGAAATCTGTTAATAAGAACTCATTACTTAAGAACTCCCAAGTCTTTCAGCCACTTCCACACACATGGCAAACTCATCTGTCTCCCCTGAGTCTCATTAACACAGTAAGCCATCAACCATAATAAACATACAAGTTGTGATAACTTAATAATCCCATTAGTGATTTAACCCATATATGTCTTTTTTTGTTTTTGGCTAAGTCACTATTTGAATTGAGTATTAAGCGTTCGAAGAGTGAAAGTGGGTTTTATCGGGGCACTTCAGTTTCCCATCACAACAAATGTGTGGCATTGAATATAATGATGCAGGCCGCCCTCAGGGACCGTAAGTCCAGAATTGGCTGTTGATTTTGTGATATGTCGGGGCCTGATGTTGGTTTTTCTTTGACTGCTTGCTTGCTCATGTCTAGTACGATGGGGATTCGAACCTGCGACCCTCAGATTACGAGTCGAACGCCTTACTCCACCTGGCCATGCCAGGCCTATCTTGATGGAAAAGAGCTTGGAACACATGAAGATGTCAAAACTATCCTCTCTATATTCTTTTCCTCTAAACCCCAAGAATTCTATAGGAATGGCATTCAGAAGCTTGTGAATCGTTGGCAGAAAGTAATTAATATTGATGGAACATACGTTATTGATTAAATAATATTAAAAGCGTTTGAAATCCTTTCTCTTTTTCTGAACCTAAAATCGGATATTACTTAAGGGATGATCTGACATATAAGCGGTATATCTTGTAGAAATTATTTTTTTAAATAATCAGTTGTTTTATACTAACATTTAGCATGGTCAGAATGTTATAGCGCTCGATTCGAAATCTGACGGTCACGGGTACGAATCCCCATCAACTAAACATGCTCACCCTTTCAGTTGTAGAGGCGTTATAATGTGATGGTGAATCCCAATATTCGTTGATAAAAGCTGGTTGTGGGTATGGTAACTAGTTGCATTTCTTCAAGTCTTTCACTGCTAAATTAGGTACGGCTATCGCAGATAACTCTCATGTAGGTTTCGCGAAGGCCCAGCATGGCCAAGAGTGTTAAGGGTTGCGACTCGTAATCTGAGGGTCGCGGGTTCGCATCCCGGTCGCGCCAAACACGCTCGCCCTTTCAGCCGTGGGGGCGTTATAATGTGACGATCAATCCCACTATTCGTTGGTAAAAGAGTAGCCCCAGAGTTGGCGGTGGGTGGTGATGTCTAGTTGCCTTCCCTCTAGTTTTACATTGCTAAATTAGGAACGGCTAGCACAGATAGCCCTCGAGTAGCTTTGTTACTCGAAATTAAAAAAAACAAAAAACAAACAAAGCTTTCGCGAAATCCAAAACATATTATTAGATATGTAGTTTTGAAATATATTCCAAACAACTGATACATTTTTAATTTTGAAAGGACAATAAACCATAAACCCTTGTAATACAGTTCATTCTTTCTTTTTGATGCATTGAGGCTATTTACTCATATTTGAATTCTTAGCAATAAAAGAAAGCTTACATTTTAAATTTTAATCAGATTTCTTTTTGATTTAGAAATATTGGCGAAATGTAATTTGTTATATAATGGGACTCAAAAGTAAAATATTTTAAATATTTCATCAAAATGAATTTTTTCAGTAAGCTAGTTTAGTTTTTTCCAATATGTACGACGATTCGATCACTTGTGCGATCCTTATCAGTTACACAAGTAAAAGCTGTAAGTTGTAATAATAACATATTCTATCAGTAAGTAAACTCAAAACTAAACTAAAATATTTTTAAGCCTACTAAATACATATATGTTTGACGGCAACAACTAAAAATGAAGTTAATTTGACTTGAGTGAAGGTATTGTAACAAAATTATTGATTGATATTGTTGATCGGGCAGAAATTAATCCATTGCACACTGAATTTAAACAAAACGAAATTCCAAAATAAACTATGTTTTGTTGACGAAATTTTTTCAGTTACAAAATTGAAAATTAAAGACAAAGCCGTTATGTAGCTTGAGTTGTAATTATATTTTTCATATAAGAGGTAGAACTATATACGTATTATATAAAATGAGAATAGAAGTTTCCGTTTTCTAGTGAAACATTTTTTTTCGTAAATCTGAAAATTCATTCTAAATAACTTTACAAAGTTAAATCAGTATGAATTTATTACGATTTAATCCTTTGATTGAACTTCGAAAGACTGATACGTATATTTTATAATAAATAAAAATTAGCTTTTGAATTGTTCCTTAAAGGCCAATATAAGTTGTTTTTTTGTCCAATCACATAAACCTAATCTTTCATGAAATTGTGACGAAATTGAATTTCAAATACAACGGCTTATTTGTTGGTTCAAGAGAATTTTTCAGCATAAAACATACTTTTTACTCTATTTATTTTATACAGTAAAAGCATAATTTAAAAGATTCACTGCCTTCATCAATTTGAAACAAAATATTACATGTTTTATAGCGTATTTTAGAGCGTTTTACTCCAATTATGCTTCCTGTATACATTTTTCATCAGATTATCTGTTAAACGTTTGAATTAACTCTTATAGACAGATGTTTTGTTTCCTGATAAACTAACTGTCCAATACACGTTAAAAATATTTAAACAACACATACGTTTATGTTTTCACTTATAACTTAAACCATTTTATTTCAGTTAAAAACTTAAAAAATGTAGGTCACGTCTTTTCCAAAAAAACCCATTAAACATTACAAAATAATTCATTTTGTTTTGAATTAAAAAAGAAAGACAACAAGAAACAAAAAATTTGAAGTATTTTTAGAACATCTTTATTTAGATATTTTTTGTTGCACGTACGCTGTTGCATCATTGGAAAACAACACATGCTGAGTGTTTTTAATACAAGATATTTTGACAGATTATAACCAACAGTTTCTTATTACAGTCTTCATGCATCTATTATTTCTATTTATTGTAATTACGCCTATTTCATTGTATCTGTTCAGAATAACTAAAGTTTATTTTTCGGTTTCGTAAACTTTCAAGCACACTTCAGATGGCTTAATTAAGTTTTTCTTGTGATGAGTTTTATGTTAGTGGTTTAACAAAACTGATTTTATGATGTATAACGAATAAATTGGTAAAGCATAATGAATTAATGATAAAATATTAACAATAATGCATCAAAATATCACATCACTAGTTACATTATAGCATACAAATTGTGACATTTTAGTAGTATGCGTGACATTACGCAACGATAAATGTGATAATAATAATAAAGCACATCGTTCGGTACTGGACTAAGTAAGTCATAGCTTGCAAACCATGACACTTTAGCAGTAATATGTGTGTAATAATACACTACCATAAGTCTGATATATTAAATCATGGCATTCTTTATTAGCTCAGTACGACGACTAAGATTATTCTACATCTCAAGATTTGTGTCGTAAACGATCCGTATAAATGGTGTTTGTGTGTTGTAGTCTAGCAAGCCACATGAACTTTGACACGGACTGAAAATCCTTGTTAGTAATAGCTAAGAAAAAACAAGTTCAAATACTATTATTTAGTTTTCTTGTTGATAGCTCGTGTTGATCCGGTAAGAAGTCATTGTGACGTTATATAGAAATATTACTATTGATTATTTATCTGATTATGACGTAGTATTGTACAGATAATATTACTGTTAAATATCTGATCTGATTGTGATGTAGTATTACATAAATATTATTACAAAAGAATTAGTTTGATTGTGGCGTAGTAGTTATTATATGGACATTATCACTAAAGAACTGACCTGATTGTGACTTAGTATTACTACTAAAGAACCAAGTGTTTCATATTTTTTTTCCAAAGTTACACAACCTGTTTTGCATGTTGTACTAAACATAAAGTATATATATATTTCTAGCATTAAGAATTCAAATCTATTGAATAGAACATTTTTCCCTCGATTGAAACGAATAATTCGCATTTCCACAATTTTGCGTACGTCACTACTAAAACATATAACAATTTCCGAAGTCATATAAGGTCAAATTTTATATCGACCATCCTAATATATTTATAAAACTAGTTTTAAAAGCCTTTATTACGTAACCAAAGTGACATACACATACAACAACAATAGAAACGGCAAGAGAAAATCCTCTCAACCAAACTAAAGAACATTCGATTGTAGGCTACCTTCATCTCTAATTCTCTCTATACTCTCAATATCAGATGCACAATATGATAAATAAGGCGCAAGTTTCAGATTTGTGATTATACCATAAGAATTAGGTAGAAAGTCATGAAACGAAATCAGAAAAGTGTTTGTCACTTGTGAAAGATGTTTTTCTTGAGTTATTTTATGAAATAGCCAAAGTTATACGATCGTTAATGGCTGATATGTATTAGTAGAACTTTAGTAACTAAATAATTATTAATCATTGCAACTACTGTCGTATAATAACAGACACGGAACAATTGATAAATCCGAGTATGTGATGTAATTTACATCTTTTTTTATAATTCATTTATTGAATACATGGTAATATAAAAATTATATCCTAAATAATCATTTCACAACGTATTATACTTTCTTGTATTGTTTTATAACTTACGCTTAAAGAAACATTATTCGCTTGGAAAATCATATTAATAGTTAATGTAGGCGGAAATAACTTCATATTTTACGTTGAATATAAAGTTAACTAAGTTGAAAACTCGCAGATTTTGTTTTAAAAGTGTTAATGTTTAACCAGTTATTTCTGTATTGGATATTCTTCACGCGTGATTTCCAAATGACTACTGCTTATAAGAAAACGAATTTGTTTTATTCTTTGATGTTTCAACAAACTCATGGTTATGTTTTCATCCAGTTTATATTGTTACTAGTTCACAGATACCATGTTTTGTGTAATTTGTCTACGTATTCGTTACACTGTAATATCTCAGTTGACTCTGGTGAAAACTCAGAAAAAATCCACACTGTGAAAAGTATCAATTCTCTGAATACCAAAATTCAGTACAAAATTAATGAGATGAGAAATAGTTTCTGAACTTAAAAATTTTGTTTCTGTCTGTGATTACAGAGAGAAATAGAGAACTGCATTTTGAATAATGGTTTATCGAATATTTCAACTAATTTCATATATATATATATTAACAACATCATAACTTTTAAATTCCTTATTTTCTATAAATAATCCATTTTTATGAAAAAAAATTAAATGAAAAACATGATTGAAACTCACATATCGTGTAAGTTAATGTTTTTCAAATTATTCAAGGGTATAAACATTTAAAAATATTTAATATATTTTCAATACAGAGATGACTATCGAAACTATTTTAAGAAATCAGTGTTAATAACAGTTTCTTCAAAAACTAATACACGACGACATTGTTTCTTTTATTTTCATAGATCATTCTTTTATATGAGTGATTTTTTTCAATTTATGCATAAACATTTTTATAGTGGACACCACTTTTCAGGTTAATAACGAACACATCCGCAGAGAACATCATGTTTTCTAACACTGTTTGTTTTCAAATTTTGCGCAAACCTACATGAGGGTTATCTGTACTAGCCGTCCCTAATTTAAAAGGATAGGACGAGAGGAAAGGCAGCTAGTAATCCCCACCTACCGCCAACTCTTTTTACCAACAAACAGTGGTATTGGCCCTAACATTATAACGCCCCCACGACTGAAAGAGCGAGTATGTTTGGGGTGACGGAGATTCGAACCCGCGCCTCTTGGATTAGAAGTCGAGTGCCTTAACCACTTGACTATGCCGGGCCTAGAGGGAAGGCAGCTAGTCATTAACATCACCGCCAACTCTTGGGCTACTCTTTTTTTTTTTTTTTTTTTTTTTTACCAACGAATAATGGGATTGACTGTCAATATATAAATGCCCCCAGGGCTAAATGGGCAAGCACCTATGGTATGACGGGAATTCGAACCCACGATCCTCAGATTACGAGTTGAGCACTCCAACCACATGGCTATTCCAGGTCTTCTGACGCTGTTTGAAAAATACGAGAATATACGGACCCGTATGTCTAATTTGTTGCAGATAATATTAATACAAAACAATATTGATATATCATTTCCTTGTATTTACCAAAACAGGAAACAACAAGTTCTAATAAAAATATAGAATAACAAAAATATTTAAGTGTTGTTGTCTAAATTTATGACTTTACTACTCCTAAAAGTATGAATAATTCTCAGTTTTGTTATTACTAAATCTCTACTTATATCCTGTTACCTTTTGCTTTTGTTTAAAACAGTGACATTTAATTGGTAATAAGGTACACTCTGTCATGTAGTTAATTATATTTTCATCAATGTATTGGCTATAATGTTAAAATGTTTAATTTTATTATCATTTTATTTTTGATTGTAATATTTTTTATTACAGAGGTTGTTTTGCATTATTAGCTGAGTATATGGACTTAGAACTAACCTAAGAGACATATTTTATGACAAGAAACAGCCAATACCCAGTGAAAATTATTTAATTTCTCAATGTTTCACCGATAACAACATTTTTTTCTCTTGATATATAGATTCTCTATACTCACCTGTTCAAACTAATGAGGAAAGTGATTAATGTAGAGTTCCATAGTTTGTTCCCACATGATGTGCTTAGACTCGTGGATTTTGTTTAACGAAATACTGTTTTCAGATTTGGAAAACACATTTACCGTCAGGTGCAAGCGGTATACGTGATAATAAGATGGATGTAGCCTGTCTTGTAATTTTTTTTCCTGCCATTGAGACTAAAGCAATCTACGACTAGACACTTACTGGAGAACAATATTACGCCCTCTGGCTACGTTTTATTAAGGATATTTATGGGTACTGGAATGATGGTTTGTACAGCTGAATTCACTTTCACCATTTCCTAAACCAGGTTCACATTATATCGAGTTTACTTTCAAATATTCTCCACTGGATGAGGTCCCCCAGCGGAACATCCACATGTCTGCATACGCACACCGCTAGAAACCGCGTTTCGATACCCGTCGTTGGCAGAACACAGTTTGCCCATTGTGTAGCTTTGTGCTTAATTCCAAACAAACAAAAGAAAAAATCACTTGGTGAGCTCTTACAAATTCTAGACATTTATGCGGCTGTATTGGACATCATAGCTGCTTGCAGGAGTCATCTTCTGTTTTTGATTGTAAAATGAATATTTTTTCATCATTTTCATTACTATATTAGTTTATTTTGTCTTTTTATTCTTGTTAACGTGTTCACTCGTTAGATGACACATGCAGTATTATTGTTTCCTGATTACAAGAAACCCACTTGAAATAAAAACATATGCTTATCAATAAAAGTGTTAATACCCATTCCAGCCGTTCTGAGACAATGTTATTGTTTTATTCTCTTAAGACTGGGCTTGTATTCAGTAGGGATTTTACCTCTTGATAAAGCCATAAGGAGAAACGTTGAGGAATTAAATAATTTTTACTAGATACTGACCATTTCTCTTCATAAAATACATTTACACTCCAGTGTGCACTACTCTACTTAAATCCTCCCGCTAGATATTTTTGGGATCAAAGTAGAAAATATCTGCCAAGTGAAAGAAAATGCATTGTAATCTTTATAAGTAAGATTATGAGAATAGTATGGGAGACGGGTTGATTGGTTACAGGGATGAATTGATACAAAGTACATATCACTTGTAGTTTTACTGTGATCGGAAGTCGTGTGCCGAAGTAGCAATTTGTTTTTCACATTCGTAAGTAAACATTTTCTCCTACAAAAATTATATCATCTTATGTTAACTTCTTTGTTAAGAGAATTTGAGTTATATAGTATTTAAAAGTGTATTGTTTTGGTTATATATGGATACATAAATGGCTTAATATCTGTGACTGAGATGACACACTCATAAAAGTCATTTTATACAAAACGGCCAATTCTGTTACTATGACGCACTGAACTTCGAAGAGACCTACATGCAAGTCAATTAGCCCCATAATAAGAAATTTGCTTGTATGTTTTTATGTTCTTAAAATAAAGATAGATATTATTAAAATGCATTTTAATTAAATTCAGTGAATGTTTAAATGTAGAAAAAATTAAAGAAAATTTATTAAATTTCTTTCAAATTCCTTATTGCATTGCTTCCTTTCCATTAGGGCGCACGTCTCGTAATCTTAGGTTCGAATCCTCGTCACACCAAATATGCTCGCCCTATCAGCCATGGTGGTGTTATAATGTGACGATCAATCCCATTATTCGTTGGTAAAAGAGTAGCCCAAGAGTTGGCGGTGGGTGGTGATGACTAGCCGCCTTCCCTCTAGTCTTACACTACTAAATTAGGAACGGCTAGCACAGATAGCCCTCGAGTAGCTTTGTGTGAAACTCAAAAAACAAACAAACAAACAAACTTACACTACTAAATTAGAGACGGCTAGCGCAAATAGCACTCGTGTAATTTCGAGCGAAATAAAAAAACAACAACAAAAATACAATCAATCCTTTCCATTGAAATATATTCTTGTTATTTTTTCTAAACTTTAAATTTCAAGCTGTGTCTGTAGGCGTTATGGTAACAAACGCTTAAAGGGTTTTTTAATTTCATTTATTTAAATTTAAAATAAATATTTGATTAAAGTGTTTTTGATTTAATTTCACTCGTGCTAACTTTGTGTCAATTTGCCCGTGCTCGGAATAGACTGACTCACAGCGCATGCTCTTGTGTTATGTTCATTTCTAAGAAACATAACAAAAAGATAAGTGATTTATTTTTGCTATGTAGAAGAGAATGTTGCTAGTTTAGGTTGGTATTGAAAGTTCATATCTTGTAGCTCACAGATGACGTTTATTTATGAATTAAAAATTTGTCAAACAGCCCTTGTCTTCTTCTATATTTAATTACCTATAGTCATTTTCGGGTTGAATTTTATTTTTGATCGCAGAAAGTGGATTGCACTGATCGGAAATTAATATTGATTAATGGAGAAGAAAACAAAGACATCTCTGTTTGTTTACATTAAACCTGCCTGGTGGTATTAAACACAGGTCTGAACTGAACAAAACTAATCTGATCTGATGTATATTTACATCCTAGATTTGTTTATGAACGTAATGCTAGAAACACAGTTATGCATTTTCAGAATTTATCTTTTGATCATGTGGTTTGTGAAATAAGAAGTAATCTGTTTGTCGTTTATTGCTACTGCGATCGTAAATATTCACTCATCAACTTAGTGAGGAAATTCTTTTTCATGAGAAAAATCAAAATGTTCGTATTATTTCACAGGATAATAAGCTAAAACTCTACAGGTTTCCACAGAACGAAACAATCAATCTTGCAGAGAAGAAGAAAATCCACGCAACAAAACTAGCGCTAAAATTTTCATAACCCAAACCTTTTTACATATGTATTCTTCTTATTGTTGTTTTACAGTACTGTCCAGACGTGTTAGGACAAAAAAAATTAGAATTCCTCATTACTTCCATTTTATTGGGATAATTCTTTCACGCAATCAAAGAAATTAAATTCCTAAACTATGGTAATGCTTCACTGATTTATGTTGACAGTTGAATGGGCCAGGTTGAAAATACTTATCATTCTTTAAAATTCTCATATAGTTGTATCAAGGGCATGTCGTAAAGGTTCTTTCTGCTTGAATGAACAAACTGATTTAATTTAGGGTCTCAAATGACTGTCACGGTAATTCAAGCAGTATGTCAACTAAATCGAAAGCTAGCAAGGAGCTTGTATATAGCACCGGCATATGCTAGAAGAAATCAATTTAATAGCACTCCACAAATAAACCTTGATAAAAAGAGTACTTAACACTATTTGTTAGAGCCCGAAAAGTTACTAGTAGAAAAGGGTGTTTGCATGAAAATTTAACGTGATGATGGTTTGAATCACTGACGGATTGCTACATATTTTAAATGCTTTTTAAACACTATCAAGTACACCATAGATCGTGAGACCGAGATATATGTAAGCTTGAAAATAATAAAGGAAGAGGAAGAACACCTAAACCCAATGATACTGATGTTAAGTATTTTCGTTTATGCAGCCTTCAGAGAGAAGGAAGACTGACACAGCTCTCAACCATGAAATAAACAATCATGTACCAAGTTAAGAAGACTCAACGAGAATGGAACATTTGGTCGTTCAGCAGTTACAAAATCTTGACATCGATCTCCACATACTGTCAAGAGGTTGAAATTTGCTAAAATGTACAGAAACTGGATTGTTGATGATTGGAAAAAAGGTGTTAAGGACGGATGAGTCCACGTTTGAAATATTTGGTTCAAAGTGTATGCTCCCCCAGTGGAACAGCGGTATGCCTACGGACTTAAACGCTAAAAACCGGGTTTTGATACCCGTGGTGAGCAGTGCACAGATAGTCCATTGTGTAGTTTTGTGCTTAATTCAAAACAACAATCAAAGTGTATATGTCCAGTGAAAGATATCTCAATGCATAACACCTACCATAAAGTAAGGAAGAAGTTTGACGGCTTTGAGGTATTTTTCTGCTGAGGCGAACGGGTATATTTGCAAAAAAGATGAAATAATAGATCAGCACAAATACTATCAAACGCTATCTATCACGGTTTTCCTAGTGGTTTGCGAATTATTAGTAAAAAAGGTAATGACCCCAAACACTCATCCAACCTATGCAGAAATTAATTAGCTAAAAAAAAAAGTTGCTGGAGTCATTTAAATGATGCAATGACACACGAGGGCTATCCGCGCTAGCCGTCCCTGATTTAGCAGTGTAAGACTAGAGGGAAGGCAGCTAGTCATCACCATCCACCGCCAACTCTTGGACTACTTTTACCAACGAATAGTGGGACTGTCCGTCACATTATAACACCCCCACCGCTGAGGGACGAGCATGTTTGGTGCGACGGAATTCGAACCTGCGACTCTCAGATTACGAGTGGAACGTCTTAACCCACCTGGCCATGCCAGGCCCTCTCTACATAAGTAGTCAAATATTTTCAGAAAAACTTTTATTTATAATGAAATATTGGACTTCTCTCAGTTACATGAATTAATGTTTGAATAAAAGCTTTAAACTAAATACTGTTATAAAATCTTTTAATGTCTAATTCCTATAAGCTTGTAACAGTGGCTACGTATTTATGGATTTTATATAACTTTATGTATTCCTCCCTACTTTGTTTTTCTGTATTATTTTAACATTGCCATCCTTACATCATCCCTTTTTCTTTCAAAAATATTTATTGCTGGTTTCCCCTGTTTTGTTTTGTTTTAAACGATACCAATGAATATTTTATAATAGATGGCAGTCACTATAAAAATAACAGTTTTAGACTGGTGTAATGAGTTGTGTAGATCGACAATCATGTGTTGAAATGCTAAACTGCTTTTGCACTCCGCAAGTTCAAATGCAACATTTTGGTGCATCAGTCATAACAATAACTTAAAGCATTAGTAAGCTAACCCTTTTGACGCCAAGAACAGAATAATCACCAGAACGTTTGGATGTTGCGCTACTTGATGTTTCTATACTTCTGCAATTTGGATAAACTGGAGGCCTTAATAGTTCTTAAAAACCTCAAAAACTCAAGTTATGTTTTTATAAAAGTCTCTTAGGTTATTATAGAAATGATTAAAAATATAATAAGCAATACATAATATGCAGCGGCCATGTTTTTTTATAGTCCATCTCCACATATTAAGCACTTAGTGATAATACAGTCAACGGTTTACAGCATAAAACCTAGGACCTATTCAGTGTTATAATGTATAATATTGTCAATGATTTATAGGATAAAGCTGGGGCAGCTTTAAACATACTAAAAATTATAACTATATATTTCATGGGACAATTCAAAGTTTAAAATTCAGATATGGATGTATTATAGAAGTAGCACACACCTCACTTATTCCAAACTAACTGATATTTTTACTTGTATTTTATTTTTAGGTTCTATGTTTGTTCTGATTATCGTGTAGTTCATCTCTGAAATATAAGTACCATTCAGATATATTTTGTTTTAGCTGTACGAGTAGACGTTAAAAGGATAACTATTCGATTTAAATAAAATTTAGAATAGTTTTCTATTCTAATTGGTTATGGAATATCTAATTTGGAAAACTGTTTCATATGAACGCTAAAATCAGGGGCTCAATTTTCCTCGGTGGACATAGCAGATAGCCCAATGTGGCTATAAAAAATCATAGACACACACAAATATGTGAATACTAGCGTAACAACAAACACACATATGTTCACCAATACATAAATATATCACGAAATTGCCTTTTTGTTTGAAAATGAAAGTATTTTTGCAGAAACGTCACATAATTAAAGTTTATCTTGTTTTATTGTAATGGAAAAGCACTACATGTATTTCGTGTTTTTGTTGTTTTAAATCTCTAAAATTTGAAGAAAAATAACCAATCGTCCAATTATACGTTTCCATAATTTTCGCTTTACTTTATCCCGAGTAAGTATATCGTTTACAAAACTGTGTTTATAATATGATTTGTTGTGCATATACAGCATTTATATTTGAACATTTTAAGCACTTTAAGTGAGCTTGTTTTAATGCTATTCATAGTTATCTATAGAATCTTTAAAAAAAGATTTTAGTTATTCAGTTTAGCGTGTTGAAATTTCTTTTACACAACGAGAGTGTTTCACATAATTCTGCAGAAAAGGTTTAGTGTGTCACGCAAGAAAGGTACAAAAACCCACACAGTAAAAGCTTACTTTATTCTTGAATTGTTTTATATATATATATGCAGGATGCTGGTGTGTGTGTGTTTGCGTATGTGCGTAACACTGTAACATTTATAGGTATGTACTTCTATGTATAAATCAAACGAGTTTACTACTTATGATAAGAAGTGGTGACGTTGATTTATACACGCACTCATTTCTACATCATTATAGTAATTTCAAGACTATGAAACAGCAATATAATTAAGTTATAAAAGGATTTAGGTCAAATAAGTTAAATGAACGTGCGCACATGATATAGTACGGTTCGAATTAATGGAGTTTTAGAGACATGAAAACAAAGTTTTTCTGTTCCACACAGAAGTTGTTTACAAGCTTAGAGATTTTAGCATTCATCTTGTCTTTTCACAGAACAAAAAATAGAAAAGTAGTTACACGTGACAGTAATATATATATAAATAAGTACGAGGAAATAAATTAATCTTAGAACATATATTCATACACTCAGGCTTACATGTGTACATAAAGTGACATATCTTCAAAGAGTAAATTTATTTTAATAATCGATGTATAAAGTTATAAGGTTCTGTAAACTATTACATATATCTTGGCAACAATTACTAGCTGCTTGAGTCAAGGTTATTACTTTTTCCGAGAGTTACAATTAGTCATATGATCGCATTACATAATCAATTGAGAACACGAGCTTGTTAGAGAACTTACTTTTCGAGTAAATGACTGTAGCCCGAAGATGATATGATAGGTACATAATACAATGATGAGGCAGCTGTGTTGAGCAAAAATAAGAAGTTAATAGTCCTAGTTATAAAGAAACAAATGTTATTAATTGAAATATGTATATATTGAGTTTAGTTTTCTCTTACTTATCGCTGAAAATATCATCTTCTGAGCGACGTATGACCTCAAAACAGTCTCAATTAATTGAACGATACCATGACATACAGTTTGTTACCTTATGTACCATATGTGTTAAGCTTACTTGTAAACGGTAACTTAATTTATTTCTCAACGTGAAGTTCAAATTTCCAAGTAATGTGTTACTTGACTTAAAAGAAAATGCCTTCATATTTAAAGGACCACAATAGTCATTTCAATGTAATGGTGACTGTCTTTAACTTTTCCGTCTGTGTTTTGAATGCCAGATGAGACATCGACATTTCTCTTTTGTTTAGACTTTTTTCACTTTGTTGCAATTCTCCGTCTCTTTTATTCCTTACTACGCCATATCTTGGAATTATTTTATTCTAATTACAAAAACAAATAAAATACGGCTTTGAAAGCAAAATAATTCTTGTTTTTTTTATATCCTCTTTCATGTAGAAAAACTTTTCGGATTTTGTGCAACAAAATACTGAAAATTTAATTAACATTAGACCTCTTAATATTTATTTCCACGTCATTTGATTATGGAAAAAAAAAGTTTAACATATAAATTTTGCTTGATATTTACTGAATTGTTTAGATATTTTCGAAAGGTGAATTAGATATTTTTATTACGAAGGAATTATGTTACTTTTTAAAAGTTCGTATTTTTCCCAGTTTTTTGTTTCGTAATATAGTTTATATATTTTTATAAAGTTTAAATAGTTTTGAAATAACATGTATTTCGTAATTTCTATGAATCCTTCCATCGATGAACGTTTTCATTTATTCTAAAATTTGATATATACACTTTTCCCATTTGAATAAAAATATTTCTTTCTGATACAAAGCATGGTAATTCTTACCATCACGCAAGTGAAGTATATGCTGACTATGTCTATATAATGCATTTATAAATTAGGCTATCAAGGTTGAACTCATTGAAATTGTTAGTGGATTTGATATGCTTTTAAGGTATTTTACTGAAGGAAAAAAATATGACCAATTTAATATATATATTTTAAACTTTTATTTGAAACTTTCCCATTATGTTTCGTGAACTTTAATTAGTTTCCAAAATGTTTAATTTATCTAAAAGTATTTAAATCACATCCTAAACGTAATTGCATTAGTTAAATTCCCTAAAATCATAACTGACAAGTATATTACTATGTTCTCAGATATACTATAATATAAATTATTCATATCAATACCAGTGTTTTCTCTATAAGTTTTTGACTGTTTGATTGTCTGTTGAATGACTCTCGAGGCAATATTAACGGTGGGAATTCATGCATCTCGACAAAGTTAGGGGTGTGGCATCTGAAGAAGTAAAATTTATTTAAAATGGAATGAGACTAAGAGGCGACTGAATCCTGTTGAAGTTTGTTAAAATGTCTGTGAATTAAAGAACTTTTACTTTCTAAAATCTTTAAGCCTGGATGCTTGAAAAAGTGAAAACTCTCTCAAAGAACATTACTTTTTTTTTTTTTTTTACAGACTTACTAGTCTATTATATTACCTTTTCATTACTGATCTTACCAAAATATTACCCTGGCTGTTCTCTATATTCAACTGTAATCAATACACTCATTCTTAAAAAAATATGAAAGTTTTATCTAGTTACCTGCAAAACCTTGAATACAAACAATTAATTGTTTTGGAATTTCACACAAAGTTACTCGAGGGCTATCTGTGCTAGCCATCCCTAATTTAGCAGTGTAAGACTAGAGGGAAGGCAGCTAGTCATCACCACCCACCGCCAACTCTTGGGCTACTCTTTTACCAACGAATAGTGGGATTGACCGTTACATTATAACGTTCCCATAGCTGAAAGGGCGAACGTGTTTGGCGCGACGCGGGCGGGAACCCGCGACCCTGGGATTACGAGTTGCACGCCTTACGCGCTAGGCCATGCCGAGCCACAAACAATTAATTCAGGTAATAAATTGTTAAAACTTCTTGATAACTTGTGAACTCAAAATATATTATCATAACACGATTACATTATATTAAATATTTCGCTGATTAATTACTAATTTTTTATGCATAAATATAATGTAAAATTTAACAAAACAAACTAACATTTTCACACTACATGTGTTTTTAGTACTGATTAAATAAATGGCCTAAAGGTGATTTTTTTCTAATGACACTCAATTAACATTTCTATATAATTGGCTTCTTATGATTATAACCTATTCTAATGGTTTTTCATTCCAACAGTTTTATTGAGGTGTGAGTTCGGTATTTTCTCATAAGATAAAGTTGCTCTCCAGGAGTTATTTCTAAGTATGATTAACTTGTTTCCCAACTGTTACTCTTGATTAGAATAAACTTGCTTCTCAGTGATGACTTTGGTTAATAAAAAAAATTGGAGTTTCCAACTAAAGACCCCTTATACACTTGTGGTTAAAAAATCAACCTAAAGACTTTTAGAATTCTGGGTCTTTGAATCAAATAACGAGACTTATTGTCATTTTTTTTATAACACACTCGCACCTATAAATTGTATAGTGTGTTCAGCGTAGTATCACGCGTCGAACTCCGTATCCCACGTTCCACAGCCCGACATGCTATATATTAGGAAATGCCTGGCCAGAGTTACTTGTTCTGTTATTTTAGTTTCATTCTCCCGTTTAAAAGGGTGTACGTTTCTGAAGAAAGTTGGAATTGCAAAGGTCGTAAGATGAAAGTTACACAGATACAAAATCTAAATAATATATATAATGCATATGGACACTTTCATTAGGGCTATACTTGAAAGCTAAGACGAATATGAGACAAAAATCACTAATTAGAGAAACACTCTAAATTTAATTTATATTAAATAACACTTAATATGACAAAAGGTTAAATGTTCACTGATAAAATACGTTCCTCTTATAACTAGATACATGTTTATTGCCCAATATATAGAGAACAGTACATTACCTATATTACTGTTTAGTAGATAACATTATGCCAATACTTTTTGTCAACTAACCAGCTTTTTACAAGGTTAAACTATCTGCCTTGTTAATTTTAATTTTATATCAGATTTGTCTCCACAGTCAAAATGATTCGAAGTACTTTATTTCTTACGTTTAAATACAGGCATCTCAACGTTTAAAACAATTACCATAAGTAACGTGCCCTATTTTTCTGCTCTTGTGCACAAAAGGTACCCTTCATAAAAATGTCCCCTACTACGAAAAAGATATGTCTGGTTACCTTAGAGGCAACCTACAGTCCCCATAGCTTTTCCTAATAAAGTCCTGCCTTGCAATGCTTCAAAAATGCCCTTTTATGTCAATGAGCCCTAACCCTTTTAAACATCATCTACAAATTACTGATTATTTATCAATGTATTTCAGAACGGTTGGTTTTAACACTAAGTTACAAAACTCAAATTTTTCAATTCCAAACTTATTTAATTTAAAAGAAAAAAAGGAAGAGAGAGAAAAAAAACTAAAATGTGTACTGTCATTACTAGTTTAAAAAAGTAAAAACAGATACTTGTTAAAAACATGCATATAAAATGTCAGCTTGCTTTTCCAGTATCTATCAAATTTCATTGCTCTGTTTAGAGAACAAACTATTCAAAATATTAAAGCTTCAAAATACTCAGATATCATTAAACTTTGATAAAGACACTCTTACAAATTACTACACTTTTACATAGACAGCCATTTTAACATTTTTTGTTTATTACAATACAACAGAGAATAGCAAAACCTAAAGAAGCATACATAATAAAGTAGGAGACAACAATGGGTGATATATCTTACAAACATAACAGTTTTTACGTTTTTTCAGACAGTAACAACAAAACATACTGTCAGGCACAAATAAACCTTTCACTCTGTGATGGAAGTAGTTTTTACTGAAAAACAAAACAACAAAACCAATAATTTTTGAAAACTTTACAAAAGTTCAATATCTTATTGTATGAAGAAAATAAACACACACATACGATAGAAAATGCCAGTTATTAACATTGCTAAGGAGAGAACAAGGTTTCGACCTTCGTAGGTCATCTTCAGGTTATTTATCAGTAACTTTGTTCAAACGTAAGCTAATTTGATACATCATAGCTAAAGTGAAAGCTCCAAATCAATAAGAATTAATTCTATGTAACAGAGAGATTAGAAGTTAAAAATATCATAAGTTAGTATTACTTTCACTTAAACGTAAAGCCCACCAAGAGTTTTCTAATCCTCCGTACATTTGTCTCTAGCTTAGAGCGCACGGATTGACCGTGTGGTAAAGTTCTGGGCTTAGGATTTAGTGAGCCGTGTCCAAACCCTTACAATATTACAAAATATTTCGTTACTTTAAAGCTGTGAATATATTATAAGAGTGTTATACAATTCCTTAGTGTGGATGGTGAGTGGCGTGGTTCTGCTGACTTCGTCTCTGGTCAGTAGCTTAAAATTAGAAATGGCGGCAGACAACCTTGCTTAGCCATAAATGCTAATACTATAGTTTAATTACCCCATCTTTTTGTTTCTACTTAAATATAGTTGTTTCTCATCCACGAAGCATGCATACTAATGATCTCATGTGGAGTTTTGTCACAGCGGTTGGCTGCGAAGAAGAAACACTGATATTGAGAAACGTGTGATTCGTGTGGACAGCACGATTTCGAAACCTTCTTAATAATACCAAACTTAAAATATGGTGAGTGTAGTCTTATTTTTGCACTTTAGCAGCGTGCAGGATTATTAAACTTGAATATATATTGGAATGTGAGTATCATTCCAAGTCACAAATGTGTAGAATTGCTTAGGTATACGCATAATTTTCAGGTTTATGTAGTAAACTTACACACACAAATTTTCTTTCTCTCACAAACACACAAGTATCATCAAATTATCCGACTTTAGAATTTTCGCGATGTACAAATTAACATTTCTTAAGGAAACACAAGCGTAACTTTTGTGTTCAAGTTCTCACATACAGTCTACTGAGATGATGCATCCGGCTTCAATCAATCACTGCAAGTTACCACCATTAAACCTTCTTCACAGCTTTTAAGCAGTCTTTTTTCCGTCAAACGCTTGAATACATAATGGTGAATTACCAAGCACTGTCAATAAATTAGCGAAGGAACACGAAAGAGGTAGCTTCCGTTTTAAGCAGCTTTCCCTGTTTATCACTAAACCCCGAAAAGTCTCGAAGCTAACCCTATAGTATATATACTTTACATTTTTAATATGAATGAATAGATAGCATATGCGATCTTTACTTTGATTATTTCAGTTTCTTTGTAAAATCAAAAACACTTTTGATTTATCTTTTGTCATAACTTAGATGTAGTTCTTTTGCAAAATTAAAAACTCGTAAGTCAACACAACGTTCTCCTTCGAATGGAAAGCGAAATTTCTGTCTTTGGTAAGAACGTTTTACAAAATTTATTCGGAAAATATATTAAATTATAGTTAGTGCAATAATAAAGTGCTAGCCTCGAAAATATCTTTGGTAAATGTAGCAGTTGCATTAGTTGAAAAATAAACTTGTGTTATTATTTAGTCAGCCGTTTTCATCACGGGCCACGTGCGCCTTACAACGCTTGTTATTTATAGCACCATTCCTCTTGTGAAGAGTTGTTTTCATCATGTGTGAAGGTTTTTGATTTCATAAGAAAAACAAAACAAGCGTAGGTTACTTTACTTCAGCGTCATGAATGCACAAGAAGAAGTCTTTGTGTGTGTGTATGTTTGTATATTATTATAGCAAAGCCACATTCGGCTATCTGCTGAGTCCACCGAGGGGAATCTAACTCTTAATTATAGCGTTGCAAATTCGTAGACTTACCGCTGTACAAGCGGGGGACAAAGTATTTAGGATAAGATGTATTAAGAAACGAATTTTCAACCTTCAAAAAATTATAAGTATTTCGTCAAGATATCACAGTCGTTTATTTACATTTCAGACTGTTGGTTTTTAGATATATTAAACTAGTAGAAAAAAATAAAAAAGAGTCATCTCCTAGATTTACGTTGGTCATTTATTTAACAAGTTGGTTTAAGAGGGTACACAGCTTAAATTATTTTCAACAGTCATTTTGAATATTTTTCTATAAAATAACATTGATTGAATTATATTACCGTTATCTAAATAATCCCTTACCTCATCAAAAGTTTCTATAATTATTATTCTTTTCAAGTCAAATGATTTTGAAAAATATATTTCTGCAGTTAATCTTCCTTTCAGAAATATGATTCAGAATATTTTATTTCATTTTTTACTTTGTTGAATTTCGCATAAAGCTATTCGAGGTTTTATCTGCGTCAGCCGTCCAAAATTTTAAAATGTTAGATTAGAGGGGTGTGTGTTTTCTTATAGCAAAGCCACATCAAACTATCTGTTGAGCCCACCGAGGGGAATCGAACTCCTGATTTTAGCATTGTAAATCCGTAGACTTACCGCTGTACTGGCGGGGGGTGGATTGGAGGGAAGACAGCTAGTTAACAGCACTCATCACCAGCTCTTGGGCTACTTTTTAATCATCGACAAGTGGAAGTGGCCGTCACCTTACAACGACACCGAAGATGAAATGGCGGGCGTATTTGGTAGCAGGATTCGAACCCGCGAACCACCGGCTATTCAAGGCATCTTTTATTTTGGAAACAAAAACCGAACATCGTCTTTTTTTGCATATAAAAATGTACACGTGCAACTGACATTATTTTTGTATTCTAAATGGGATGGTCCAAACTATGATAACTGGCTGTGAAGTGGAACTTATTACCAGTACGAGTTAATATGACTTACTTTTAATTTAAAATAAGGAAAATCAAAATGAGTGATTATCCTAGCTATAAAGTTGGACAACTTCAAATGCTTTTCTTCAAATCGGACTCTAATCAGATTATAAACCAATAGATTTAACATTTGTAATAAAAAAACACGTAAACTGCAAATGGTGCTGTTTTCTTTTCTCATTCGTCCATTTCAGGTTTCAAACAAAAGAGTCAATTCTAGTATCGAGCGAAAGGTCGTTTTGGCAGGGATTCATGGGAAAGAAATAGATTTGAAATGCTACTATTTTTACACATCTCTTTTATGTTATTGAAAAATAACATACATAAAACAACATACATATTAATTTTTGACAGAAGTTTTTGGATGCAAAAATTATCTAATTACTTGAAGTAAACTGACTGTTGTCTCAGGTTTCTGCTGTACTTATGAATCATTACATAAAGCTTCTATACGAGAAAATTTAAAAACTTACTCTCTGTTTTAGGTAGAACTATTAAAAATAGTGTGACTCAAACCTTCCAATTTTGTATTATGTTTAATAAATTACAATATTTCTCGACTGTAATATATTAAGGATAATATTAAATATTATTATAAATGGAAAAATAAGTGTTTTCTCACTATTATCTGTTCAAGAAAACATATATTCTTAAAACAATTTTCAAAAATTAATAAATCTATAAAAAGTAGCTCTGAAAATATTTATAAAGCATACATTAATGTTTAGGCAAGCAACAAATAAGATATTTTCAAAATAAAAACAGCAACTTATGGAGCCTCCTGCGAATATGCTGGCTTATCAAAGTTGTGCAGTTTCGTTTCACAATTATTAATGTATTTCAATTTACTTAACCAATATCCTATATTAGCACGATCTAAGAGCATATATTTTATTATACCGTTGTCCCATGCTGGTACAGCGGTAAGTTTACGGATTTACAACATTAAAATCAGAGGGTCGATTACCCTCGGTGGACTGAGCAAATAGCCCGCTGTGATTTTGATATATGAAAACATACACACACCATCCCACCTACTCATTACCAAAGCTACTATGGATGACGTTATAATGTATAGAAGAAATCTGTACAATCAAAGTTACATCTAATAACCATTCATTTTCAAGATCTGCTAACTTCTTTTCTTGTGTAGTTTAACCACAGGCTAAAGTAATTGTGCATTGTGAGATTTAGATGTGGATTTAGTGTAATCAGGGTAAGAAATGCTTTTACCAACAATTTACTTTGTAAATACTTTACTAAAAATGAAACTTATTTAAGAGTCATGCGAGTAAAATTTAAATCCGATAGACGGTGTAATCCTCACTACCAGTAAAACCAATTTATACAGTTTATAGTTTGATTTGTATTTTATTTGTGTACCTTTTGTCGTAAATGGTGCTTTATCGTCGTCCATCATTCTTCAATTATGTAATTACATGAAAAATGGCATAACTCTGCATTTTTCTTGATCATGTTTAACGTATGTTTTACATCCTTATTATTGTTATTATATTTATGTATATATATTTATATCTAGAAATTCTTGCTGAAGTAGTTAAATTTCTGCTGGCAGAAGGAAATGCACGATAGGGTTCAGAATGCTGGATTACAGTAAGTCGACTCGAATTTACAGCAAAAATGGTGAAAACGATAAATTTTTATATCATTAAGTAGACCGTTTTTCCTTTTTTTCAGCTGAAAGATATTCATTGTAAATATCTTTAGCTTTTGCTATTTGGTTAATCACAACAATACATAAAAAGTAAGACTCGGTGAACTGTACTTTGTTGTTAAGTTTTATTATTGTATTTATTTATGCATAATTTTGGAAATAATAATAATTAGTAAATAGAAGTTTTTTCTACAGACGATAGTGGGTGTCGCCATATTTATTTTTTTATTTTTTTATTTTAATGAAAACACCCAGAAATCGAGTTGTAGACCTATGTTGGTAGAAGTAGTTTTAAAAAGATCTCACCCTATTTAAGAAAAACGTTTGCTTATAAATAGTTACCAATTACAAAACATTTTCAAACAGTAATTTAAAATCTATGCGTAATAATGTATTTACTATATTCAGATTACTGTGGTTTTTCTCTCTTTCTTTCGAAGGTTATTGCTCTTCGTTTGGGATTTTCGTGCAAAGCTACAAAAGAAATGAATGGGCTAGCTATGCTATTTTCTTATTCATTGTTAAGTACAAAGCTACCCAATGGGCTGTATATGCTTACTCATTGCGTGCATCGATACACGATATTTTATTTTTAGCATTATAGGCCCTTAGGCTAATTGAAAATCCAGGAAAAGACTGCCTATTTTTGAGCTAAGAAACTTCTGAAAAGGCATCTATTAAGCAGCATTCACTATAAACTCTCGCCTGCCGGAATAGTGAGATTTGATCTTGTCCCCCTGCCTGAAAGAGAAAAGCGCTATTTTATGGCAATGGGACGGGATTCGTGGACTCCCAGTTCACATTTCGACACTCTAACCACGAGGCAGCGCCATAATTACTTTCAAGTGACAAGAGTAGTATTTTTCATTGCATTAATAGGACTTGGCAGAATATAGTACACAAAATGTCATCTCTTCTTCAGTTTATTGTTGCAGAAGTTGTCTTCCGGTGGGACAGCGGTGAGTCTTTGGATTTCCAATGCTAATATGAGGAGTTGGATTCCCTCAATGGATGGCTTTGCAATAAGAAAACACACAAACATTCATAATTACACACGACTGTCATGCAACATTTCAAGGACGCTAGATATATGTAATGTTTGTTTGTTTTTTGAATTTCGCGCAAAGCTACACAAGGGTTATCTGCGCTAGCCGTCTCTAATTCAGCAGTGTAAGACCAGAGTCATCACGAACCACCGACAACTCTTAGGCTACTCTTTTACCAACGAATAGTGGGACAGACCGTCACTTAAAAAAGGGCGAGCATGTTTGGTGTGATGGAGATTCAAACCCGCTACCTTCAGACTACTAGTCGAGCACCTTAACCACTTGTTCATGCCAGGCCAGATATGTGTAATGTCTTTCTGGCTGTCTTTATACTTTGTTCTATCGCTTTCAGTTTAGATTTCTTAAAAATGTATATATCTTATTAACCTATCTGTTTTCTTCTATGTAGTACATATACTACGATATTTAACTAAAATTTAAAAAATACATATTACTGTCCATCGTACTGAGATGGAAGCAGGTTGATAGGAAGACAGATAGAAATTCTTTACAACCGCACAACTGCACGAAATTATATTTTACTGTTGGTGCTAACGACTAGAATACTAATAAACTTTTAAAAAAATCAGTTGTTTAATGATAAGTCATGAAGTAGTTTTCTGAAATGTTTTTCAAGTTGGTGGTGAAGATAGAAATGTTTAGTGGTGTATGCAGTAAGCATCGCTATATTATTGACCTAACTAAGACAAGTTATACAAGATGTGTCTTAAGAAGTAAAGTAATGACAGTCTAGTGTGTTAGCAAAGTCATTAAAGAATTCTCCAACTTTTTAAGCTTCTCATTTTAAATGTATCTTGCGTTATCAGAACTATATTAAAGAAAGATTAGAAATAAAATACATACATCAAATATCA